>NC_138831.1:26908960-27508960 GCF_965183815.1 Platalea leucorodia | reverse complement strand
TGACATCACTGCCAGAAGTGTGTCTCACCCCACATTTAGATTCAGGCAAATCACCCCTATGCATTGATAATTAACTGCTTCAGACAACACCTCAGTGCTCCAGAAGCCTCATCAGCAGATCTTCCAGGAAATCTGGTCCTATCTGCTCCTGGATGGCGCTTACACTCAGATGAAGGGCAAAGCTCACTCGTACATACTTTCACAGGCATTTACAGGAGAGGTCTCTGGCATTGGTATAAACCAAGTTATACTAAACCAGCACCAAGGTTCTGTACTCTCCTTTTTTTGCGGTATTTTGGTAGAGGGGACACAACAGGAAAGCTCTTCATGCTTCAACAATCTCCAATCTCTGAAATGCTGTAAAAGGTAACTTCTTTTGACCTGGTGTTCAAAGCTGTTTGAAGACTGACAGCCCCCAAACCAGGTGCCTCCAAAGGCAGCATGAAGCGACCTGCCCAACTCCATGACAGCACAGTGGGATTGGCTCAGCAGCCCTGGGACAAGGGATGGGATGGAGTTACACTGGAAATGTCACTGTGTGTTAGAAGGAGCCTTAACAGCTGAACATAAATGTGAGATCAGCCCTGTCAGATCACTGACAGGTAAGACAAACTGCACAGCTCTGTGTGTGTGTGTGTGTGGGCAGGGGGTGGCAGTCAGGTGCTAAGCAGAGAGCTGAGGGAGGGGTACGCCAGCAGTCTGCCTCCTACCCTGGCCTCCTGCTCCCCTTCCTCCCTGGAGATGGACTCACCACCACCAGCCTTTTATCCCAGGACAGGGTGTCCTTCCTTCCAGGCATCGTATCTGTTTATTTCATCCATGTTTCTTTTCTTTGCCACCCTGCGCAGTACAGCACAGCCACAGCACTAATAAGAAAAAGGCTTCTACTATACAGCCATCTTTCTTCTGGCACCCACAGGCATATCCACAAGCCAGAAGCATCTTTGCTCAGAGCAGCCCAGATCCAAATACCTGTCCCCAGCCACAGCAAATATCCATCCTCTGTTCCCCTGAAGAGAAACTGTCCCGGTTGGCACATACCAGCCACAGGCCATCTGCCCTGCTGCAGCATATTTGCTGGCCTTTTCCACCTGCCCAAGCCCATCAGTGAACTCCAGAAGTCTGGGTAGGACTGCTCACACTGCTCAGCCACAAAGTGCAGCAGTGTTGACTTCTGATCTGTGGACTTTGTGTCTTGGAGCTGGTAATGAGAATAACTAGTCATGAGAACAGGACTGCACAGAAGAGCCAGCAGGTATTTCCAGCCCCTCATGCAGGTGGCTGGGAAATAACCACAGAGGATATCAGTCAGTTCCCCAAGTTGCCCACTGAAAAGCACTCACCTTACAGATAAAGTTGATTTTGAAGCCAAAGGCACCAGTATTTGTAGAGCCTGAACTCTTAGAGTTGCCCACCAGCAGAATGAACTCCAGCAGCTCAGAGAAGCTCTCTTATGCAGGTCCTCACAAGTGGCCGTCACTAGGATGATATTCAGTATGAGGCCCTCTACCTGCTTAGTCAGCTGTAGCTTGAAGAGGAGGGCACTGAAATGGGGCTGGAGGTGAGGAATTGAGCTGATCTGAGAAGGGAATGGGAAAGGAAGAGTGCTCACTCTAAGGAGAGGGAGAAAACTGAGTTGATCTGGGAAAGAAAGGGATGAGAACATTATTACTTACCACCGACTCTAGTTCTATGCAGACCCACTCAAGAGTCACAAAGCTAACCCAGAGCAATCACCCCTCAGAGACTCACACTCAGGTACCTCAGGTACTGGTTTCAACTGAAGAGACTGAGCCCACGCAATACATCATGATCAGGCCCAAGCAAAAAACTTAAGTCAAAGGCACAGAGGAAGCAGGTAACTGAGTAGGTGCAGGATGTGCACATGCACTAGGACTGGCAGTCAGCAATCTTTTTCTTTGTACAAGATTGCCATTGCCAGTTCCCACTTGAAAGATCAAATCCAGAAAACATTAAAGCGATGCCTACAGTCCCCCAGACATCAGGCATATCAGGCACTTGTTTCCTGCTGACCTGAGTCAAAGTCCACACAGCTACAAGCACAGAAAGCAGCAGGAGAATAATGCAGAACGTGTTTAAACAGAGAGGAAGAGAAGCTTCCCAAGATAAGCACCGACCGCCTGAGTCTAAAGGGACCCTCACCAAGCACATTCATGCCACAGGATCCTATAGCAGCACAGGCACATCAGTTCATCAAGCAAGACTTTCTGCTTTTTGAAATCCCAGCTGCCTGAACACAGTTACTGGAAAACAACTGCTTGTTACTTCTGCTACTTCCCAACTTGTTATAGCCACCAGAAAGATTTTATGAATGGTTGGGTTCTATCTCCAGAGCAGTTTCACATTCAAATCTTGGGCAAGCTGTCCGGAAAGCAAAAGACCTCACACCAAATGTATATTATCATGTCCAGGAACAGGCTTATAAGGTTATCGATGCACTTGGGGAGGAGGAGGGAGACTAAGTTCAGACTCCAACTATTAGGGAGGTTACATAGAGCTGGGTAGAGTGAGATACTTGCAGAAAGAGCATTGGCAAGGGCTGAGTGATGGCAGAATTATCATCCTTCATGGAGAATCATTCTAAGCAATTAGTGCATCTCAACTGTAAGAACGTTACTCTGATCAAAAAAATTTCTTCTGTCCAAGCAAGTTAAAGACATCAGTACCTTTTCTTGACACATTAAGCAAATTGTTTATATTCATCACTGGTTCATCATAAGGATGCTAAATAGCATATCAACAAGCAAGATGAGGAAGAAAAAGAGATTACATAAATAAAGTCACTACCTCAAATAGAGGGTGTGTAGCAGACACACAAGGCAGAAGAGACTTTTCAGTGTTATTTACCTTGAAGGTGTGTCCTGGTTTCAGCTGGGATAGAGCTAATTTTCTTCTTAGTAGCTGGTATAGTGCTCTGTTTTGGATTTAGGATGAGAATAATGTTGATAACATACTGATGTTTTGGTTCTTGCTAAGTAGAGTTTACACTAGTCAAGGACTTTTCAGCTTCTTGTGCTCTGCCATGTGCATAAGAAGCTGGGAGGGAGCACAGCCAGGACAGCTGACCCAGACTGGCCAAAGGGCTATTCCATACCATATGACATCATGCTCAGTAGATAAGCTGGGGGAAGAAGAAGGAAGGAGGGGACGTTTGGAGTGATGGCGTTTGTCTTCCCAAGTAACCATTATACGTGATGGAGCCCTGCTTTCCTGAGGATGGCTGAACACCTGCTTGCCAATGGGAAGTAGTGAATAAGTTCCTTGCTTTGCTTTGCTTGCGCACGCGGCTTTTGCTTTACCTATTAAACTGTCTTTATCTCAACCCATGAGTTTTCTCACTTTTACTCTTCTGATTCTCTTCCCCATCCCACCGGGCAGGGGAGTGAGCAAGAGGCTGTGTGGTGCTAGTTGCCAGCTGGGGTTAAACCACGACAATGGGGTTAAGCAAACTTTGGAAAGAGAGTGAGCAGAAGGGCCCATGGTGTGGGAAAAGGCATTTCTGTCATGGTGTTAAAGAAGTGTTCCTGTACAGTTTTGGCGGGATCTTGCAGTGCAGCAGGGACACTATTCGCCATCAGCAGGGGATCCCAGTCATTCTGAGCCTCCTTGACAGCTTTGGGCAAAGGGATTGCTGCTCTGTTCAGTTGTCTTCTACAAGTTGAGCTATCGGACTGGACTGATTCAAGGTCAATGGTTTGCTGGGAGTGTTTCATGCTTGCTGAGGGACTCCAAGTTTTGTGGGTGTTGCAGGGCAGCTGTGCTGATCCCAGCTGTGCTGGGATGGGCTTTGCGCAGTTGAGGCTGAAATCTTTCAGCAAGAGGTGCTTGCAGGTTTGTGCCATAGGACTTTCATCCAGCCTGTGAGGTGGAGCATAAGCAAGATGCTGCTTATTTGAGAGCTGCATATTCCTACTTTTTGCCTTTGACATAAAAGGTTGAAGTGTCACCCAGCCACTGAGCAGATTAGGTTGGGTTCATCTCAGCATCATGGTCTGGTGATGGTGGCAAGCATCTGTACTATACCACAGATGAGGTTGAATGTTGCAGTAATCTGTGGTCTGTTGCTCACTCTGATGTTTTCCATCCAGCAATTGGTTTATGGTCCTTGACTTCTGGATTTCACAGCTTTGTTGAGGATGCCAAGACACATTATGACAATTCGCAAATGAGGTGCTCAAAGATGGAGAACCTGTATAAGGAACTGGACCAGTACTTTCTGTTTGACCCCCAGAAAATGGCTATTGATAGCTTCTTCATAGAACTGGATAACCTCAGAAATATGTTTCTGGTGAGCAAAATGCCCTTTTCTCTTCTTATTCTTAACTGTGTTTCCTTCATTACCCAGATCTGCCATGGTTCTCAGTACTCTTCTGAAAAGGGATGTTAATTGCCTTTGTTCATTTTTCCCCCAGCCCCTAAGCAGCTGTTTCTCCTGTTTTGCAGCAAGCTGTCAAGAAGAATCACAAGCAGCGTGAAACAGAGGAGAAGATATGCCGTGCAAAGCTGGCGAAGAAGGCAGAGAAGGAACACCAAGAGATGTGGCAGCAGAGAGGACAGCTGATTTACGTAAATGCAGGTATAAGATGAAACTGGGTGTTTGGGACAGCAGAAGTTTTGGACTGGATGCAAAGCCCTATTAATACAGTTGAAGACAGAAATGCTTTGGAGTTGGATTCCCAGTGACAGAGGCCTGGGGATATCATGAGTGTATTACTCTATTCTTTATTGAGAGGATAAGTCCTGAAAGCAGCAGCTTGAGGGTTTGCCTGCAGAGCTTTGAACATAGTTGCTGGATGACTCACAGTAAACCCATCTCCAGCGGTATGCAAAGCCTACTAAGGTACAGAGAACCTTGCCAAACTTGAGGGCCTTCTTGAGAGGCTTCTCACCTAAATAAAATGCAACAATTGGTATGACACACCAAAAGCTGTAGGATGAACTGTACGGCCATTCAATGCTGTAGTCCTGCACTCCGTCTCCTCCCTTGTTTTTTTGGGAGGACTGGTGGGTAAGAGCTCTTCTCTCCCTGCTCTCCAAACAGTTACACTACAGTCTGCTCTATTAATGCAGGAGTCTGGCATTACACTCCTCTATTCCAGCCACATAAATTTCAGATTTCCTTGCAAATGTATTTTAAAAGCAGAGGGGGAGAGAGATCATAAACAGTCTTTCAAGCTTTGCCAGAGCTGTTGCATGACCCTACCTAAACCAGGTGCAGCTCTTTGGGATAGGCTTGTGAAGTTTATGCTGACCAGATGGTACTCAGATTCCTCATTCATCCCCCCTTCTGTGCCCTTACTTTTGAGTGAGTGAGTCTGTAGAACAGTAGGTACTCCTACACCACAGCTGTATGCTTTCTGGGAGCAGAGTGGACCTGACATCCCTGCTGGCACTGCCAGATGAATGGCAAGATCATGTTCTGGTGTTATTGTTGTCCACTTTCCTTCCTGGCTCCATAATATGCTTTAGTGACATGGGTGTAGATCTAACCCTGTCATTTTGCAATAAATCAACCATTTCCTTCACTTTTTGCAACATAAACTACTATATTAATGAGTTTCAGGTTGGAAGTGCCCTGACCTGTAGCTACTACAGGTTTAGACCTGAAAGTCCAGCCTGGAGGCACCCAAGTGACAAGTGACTCATCTTGGCTTCATCAGCAGTTGTGGCTAGTCTGAATTCAAAGGCCTCTGCTTGGTCCAAAAAGTCAACTTTACTGTGTAAGTGCCCTGTGCTGTCCCCACAGCATGGGCTTTCTCACTTACTGTCTGCTTTCAGCTATGAGATGCATTCTTCACTTGCAACATGTGGACTCAATTACGATCCCTTTTCATTGATTTCCTGCGTCGTTGGGCTTCATAAAATGTATGAGGTGGTCCTGGTCTAGAACATGAACACGTAAGGGCCCAGATCCACACTGTCATTATAGCTGAGCCCAGGAAGCTTATAAGGGTTTGGCTTCCTGCAGAAACAGCTCATTAAGTGTATGTTCAGTGACTAGCAGGGATGTCACAGGGATGTCCCAACTCCTCTTTGCAGAGGTCCCCACCCTGCCTCAGCATCATTCCTATATCACTCTGTAGTTTTTGTCCAACTGCTTAATTTGTAAGACTCAGGCTTTCTTCCCATTCCCTTCTGAGACCATGGGCTTTCTGAGCCTGTGCATTTCCAAAGGAGCATCAGACTGCTCTGGGTTTCTCCTGGGTGCTGCTTGGCTTCTTTCCTGGACATTTACTTCTGCAGGACTTGCCAAAAAACACATGCTTCTGCCTGTAAGAGCACTTGAGGAGGAGGGGAGAGGGAGCAGTGTGTTCTCTGCTAGTGGTTCTCTCAACTTGTGCCTGCTGCTCTGAGAGAGGCCCAGGTGCTACAGCATCAGGATGCTTGAAATCTTAAGAAGTCTTGAGCTCCTTTAAGAGATGGGGACAGATGAAAACAGTTAAAACACACAAGTGTACATGTTAATGATTTCCATCCCCTTGCTGGCATGCTTCAGTTTTTGGAAGGGGGTCAGGCCAGCAGGTGTGCCAGCAATTGCAATTGTATCTTAAAAAGAGTATTTTTGTTCTGTGTCTGCTTTCATCCATGGCCTCTTTGGATTCCCCTGACTCCTGCATATACCAGAGCTTTCCATGGCTCCTGCTGCTATGAGTCCCTGTGACTGTTTTCCCTCCCATGCCCAGCAATGGAGTTAGATGATGGGGCGATGAAGAAGGCACTTGTTCACTCCCTGCTTTCATCCTTCCCCAAGCAGAGGAGAGGCTTTCTTCCAGGATCCAAGGGACTCAACAGCACTTGCAAATGGAACAAACAGCTGCAGCTTCTGCACCTCTGAATCCAAGAGCACAGAGGAGCAACTTATGGTACAGCTTGGGGTTTCATGTGAGGAAGATTCAATAAATCTGTGGCTGAGCAGTCCTGCAGTCAGCTTCAGATGCGGAAGTCCATGCATTTATTTTGTGCCTGAGTTCTCACATCTAAGGATGCTAAGCCCCACCAACAGGTATTCAGGAATGAGCTATTCCTGTGACTGTTGTTGGAGCTTCCCCTTGAGGGATGGTGTTCATTCTCTCCCAGACCACTTCTCCCATGATTAGTAGTAACTCTCTAATATCCTCTGATCCTGGTATCCAGAGAGCCCTTTGTGTGATACCAGATTAAACTCAGCACTGCTTTTCTTTCCCACACCAGGAATGCATCTGTTGAGCTCTGCCATCAGGAACATCACCTTAAATGATCTGCCTAGCACTTCCTTAACTTCCTACTAGCCTTTTTCTGATGCCTCTTCCTATTCCAGGCAGTGGTGGATATGTGGACGGGAAAATATCGAACTTCTCAAATATAAAAGATTTTTAGAAGTCCTTGAGTACTGTCCTGGTTTCAGCTGGGATAGAGTTAATTTTCTTCCTAGTAGCTGGTATAGTGCTGTGTTTTGGATTTAGGATGAGAATAAAGTTGACAACACAGTGATGTTTTAGTTGTTGCTAAGTAGTGCTTACACTAGTCAAGGAATTTTCAGCTTCCCATGCTCTGCCATGTGCACAAGAAGCTGGGAGGGGGCACAGCCAGGACAGCTGACCCAAACTGCCAAAGGGCTATTCCATACCACATGACATCATGCTCAGTATATAAACTGGGGGGAGTTGGCCGGGGGCAGCGATCACTGCTCAGTGACGAGCTGGGCATCAGCAGGTGGTGAGCAACTGTACAGTGTATCACTTGCTTTGTATATTATTATTGTATATTATTACTATTATTACTACTGCTGCTACTACTACTACTACTATTACTACTATTCTATTTTATTTTGCTTCAATTATTAAACTGTTCTTATCTCGACCCATGAGTTTTCTCACTTTTACCATTCTGATTCTCTCCCCTATCCCACCGGGGAGGAGGAGTGAGCAAGCAGCTGTGTGGTGCTTGGTTGCTGGCTGGGGTTAAACCACAACAGTACTCTAAAGCTGGAGAACAGCAAGTGAAGCCCAGAGGTGAAGCAGGGACCCCAAATTACCAGTGTTCTGTCATCCTTCTGCCTTCCAGTCCCATCATCTGGCTTGGGCTGAGTTCAGTCTAAAGTCCCCACTGGGCTGCTTCCTTGCCTTATCCTCAGAGACCCTTCACAGCAGCCTAGACCTTCCACTTGGGCTTGCCATAAGCAGATGCATAAGTATATGGGAAACTAGAAAGCACTGGCTCTAATGGATGGCCTACTGCTGTTGCCCAGCCCTGCCCCCAAAACTTTACAAGAGCCACAAAGGTGAACCTGGACTGGTTTTCTCTGAGAGAAGTGTCTCTGCCAGCTTTAAGTGGCAAAGTCACAGTGATCAGTGTGAGGTGTTGGGTGCTGCCAGCCTCTGCCCCGGCTTGGGAAACTTAAGTCAGCAGCATGGTGGGTGGGTTTGCCAGCAGGTGGCACCCAGTGCAGGCAGTGCAGGCAGGCACTCACAGATGTGTAATGGGATTTTATAGCTCTGGGTTTCATCAGGAGCTGTTGCGGAAACTGAGATTTGCAGCATGCTCATACATTTGGTGTTACCCATTTTGGTGCCTCACTGATGGCCAGGGCAGGCAAAGGGAGGATGCATAGGAATCTTTCCTCTTTTGCCACTCCCCACACTGGCACAGGGTAGCAAGGAGACTTGACTGGCTCCTTTTAAAGGCATGTCATGAGTAATTTGTGCCTGGAGCCAGAAGTGTTAAAGAGCTTGCAACCCCAGCCTCTCTTTTCAGAGAGGCAGCAGGAATGTGCTGCTTTGTTTAGGACTGGATTTTTAGTGGCCTTGAAAAATCTGATCCTGTGCTGTTGGAGCACAAGGCTGTGCCTTGGAAGGATGCAGAGGGGCTCCATCCTCTGCCCAGGAGTCCTGGCCCTCTCATTTTCAAGCTGTGGAGACTCCCACACAGACAAGAGGGGACAGAAGGTGAGGTCCAGTACAGTCCTTCAAGGTTCCCAGCTGGGGTGAACGTGCTGTACCAGAGTGACCTTCCCAGCACATCTCATCCTACCTGATGGCTGAAAGTCTGTGGCTCAGACATCTACTCTGGGCCTGTCTGGCTGGGCAGGAGAGGGCTCCGGAGCTGCACTGCCATGTGTGACTGCTGGCACTGCAGGAGGCTGGGAAGTTCTCCTTGTTGGTAGGGAAGCAAAGAGCTGAGGCCAGACTCATGTCCTCAGTGATCGGAGCACCATCAAGAGAGTGGAAGTGAGGTTAGAGGGCAGAGGATGGCATTAGTGTCACAGGTTAAGCCATATCATGGACCCGAAGTCAATCATAACACCTAGTGCATTAGAAACTTATATTTTTTTACATTGTTACAGGATCAGATCAACTTGACATGTTTAAATGGATCTGCTTGTTTGGTTTCCTCTATAAGATCATCCTAACCGCGGTACCACCAATGCCAAGATCAGTAGCATGAATTTACAAGGGATTATTTAAGAACGCCCCCAACGAAGTGAAGCCATTAACCAGGCCAGCAATTGTAAACATCATTGAAAAAGTAAAGATATGGACTATTTGGAAAAGGAAATACATCCCTTAGTGGCAAGGCGGGACATGTAGTCTAAACAGCTGCAGGAAGGTCTACAGAATTTTCCTTTGAGATTGTGCTTGGGGAGAAGTTGGACTCTACTGTGTACCACTACCTCTGGTCCCGGAAACTGCCCCTACCCTAAACCCTATCACTATGACTACCCAAAATCCCTATGGCACAAAAACCCTTCCATCACATGACTATCATCTACTCATACTCCCCATGGATGGGGATTTGCAGGACTGTTTCAAAGAAACTTTATACAAGGAAAAAAAGTGATTACTCAATTCAGGGTTGAAATGGCGGACACATACATTTATATCATTGGGAAAGAACAATAACTTGGTCCATAAATGGGACTTTCTTGTTTCTGGTTCCAAGGTAACCTTCATTGTGGAACAGGCATTAATAACACTTGGAGACTATTGAAATTGGCTGAGGATTTACACACAAAATGTGCAGCTGTTGCTATCCCAGGATGGTGTTACCTCCTAGTGATTTAACTATGGGGCACTGAGAACAGTGGGATGTGTACTATACAACTGGAACTCACCACAGCTATACCTGGGGTACAAAAGAATTTGTTATTTGGAAATGTTGGGATGATAATTCCCTCACAGGAGAACATCACAGTTCAACATCAGTTGAGTACAGGTTACCAAATGTGACACACATCTGCAAGAAGGGCTGGAAGGAGGATCCAGGGAACTACAGCCCTGTCAGTCTGACCTTGGTGTCAGGGAAGGTTATGGAGCAGATGATCATCTTGAGTGCCATCACATGGCACATACAGGACAACCAGGGGATCAGGCTCAGTTAGCATGGGTTTATGAAAGCCTTTCTGTACATGGCCCCCAACTCCATCTTGGCAGATCTCCTCTGGACCCTCTCCAATTCCTCCCCACTCCTGAATGAGGAGCCCCATACCAGGACACACTATTCCATAGGACCTCATCGCAGCCTGCCAATACCTATGAGGAGGTTATAAAGACCTAGACCCTTCACCATGGTGCATGTTGGTAGGATAAAAGACAATGGGTGGAAAGTGAAAAAGGAGAAGTTCATCCTGGACATAAGGAAAAAATGTTTCCCCATGAGCATAGCCAAGCATTGGTACAGGTCACCCAGAGAGGCTGTGCAGTCTCTGTCCTTGCAGTGTGGCTTGCTCTCTTCAAAGACTGAGGAATGTCATGGACATTCTCTTCAAAGACTGAGGAATGTCATGGACAGTCCTGGGCAGGGACTGTTTTGGGGGCATGGGGCTCTGTGTAAGACACAAAATAACCTCTTAATGCTGCTAGCCTGACATGTACTAATTGATGTTAATAAAAATGAAACAAAGAAGTGAAGACTAGGATCTAAATCAAAGCTTTTAAAATTCTTTTGGGGTTTGTTTTCTGTTGTTTTAATATGCTGGTCTTTGTGGGGATTGTGTGTCTTTTTTCTTTCTTTGAAAAAGAAAGATGTTCAGAACTGGGTTTGGATGTGAGACAAATGTCTTCAGTTACAGGAACTCAGACACCTGGTGCCAGCATCAATGCCCTGGGACCCTCTGCCCAGGCTCCACCTGCAGCTCCTGAGGGGCTCTGTTCTCCCACAGGTCCTCTGTGGTAGTTGCCAGTCCCAGGAAAACACCTAAGGTACACTGGGGCCCTGAAAAGTGGAACTGGATGTTTGTGGTCAGACAACTGAGGTCTGCCTAGAAATGTGAACAACTTTTTTCAGTGTTTAGAAGAATTTGAATGCATTTTGATCAGCTGAAACAACTGAGTACTTTTAATAAAATGGCAATGTTTTTCTACCATGCCAGCATGGGAATTTCCAGGAAGTATATTAATCATAGAAAAAATATTGATCTCCTCCTGTACTTGCACTACCAGTACTCTGCAGTTACACTGCATATTTAATCTACCTCATCTTTCAGGTGTTCCCACCTGTTGTGATTAAAGGACCATGTTTAAGAGGGCATCTTTTCAGCAGACTATCTGGACATGTGCCCTTCCCATTGCTCTTCAGATTTCCCCTTCCTTTTTGTTCATTTAGACACTTCCCAATTAGTTGCTGCTTTGAGCTTCAGGGAGTGAGAAGCTTGCCCTATCTCTCAGAAGCCTAATTTATTCTTTAATCTACTCCACTGTGTTTGTATCTAGCCTTTCCTATCTCTCTCCCTAAAAAAAGTTCTTGTACAGCTATCCCCTGTGGAAGGTGGACATCATTAGATGCAGCTTGCACTTAGCATACAGTTAAGGAGTGTTTTACTGTTCATTAAATTGTGTTGTGTGTAACGTTTGTTGACAATGAAGAGAAATCCTTCTGTGCCTGTGTGCAGGCAGTTCTCTGAGGAAAGCAGGTGGGAGTTGGTGCAAAGGAGCTGTAACATTACACTGAAGCTGCAGACTTCAGTGGAGAATTCTGATGTAAGGAAAAGTTATGCAAGTCCCAGGGGGCAGATGACAGAAATGGTGGGGTTGGGAAGCTGAGGAGGAAGTTTCCCTCTGGATCAATATCAGTTGGAGCATGCTGCTATCACTTCTTCTGTAAAGTGAAAAGTCATAAAAATATCCTTAAAAAGCAAAAATCCTTTCTTATTAAATGGTCATTGAACTCTTCATCATTCACTACTCTCCTGAAAACTCTCCAATTAGCTGTACAAGGCGTGAAGACTTGAAGAAAATTACAGGATTGTAATGAGCCCATGGTGTCTTTGGTCCTAAATCCATCAGTCTCAGATACTAAGAAGAGATTGAGCAAACTGCTCGAGAAGGTAAAGTCAGAGGGAAACGCTGAAGTTTCTTGGAGTATTTAATTGGCCCCACTGAGGGCCATTACTGACAAAGCCTCCCCATGGACTTGTTAGTGCAGAAAACTGGAGGCAGTGATGAGAGGAGGGGAGAGGCACTGTGCAGGTGGCTCTGATGCTGAATAAAGCCTTGATGTATTTATCAAGCTATACACCAAGTCCTGACCACCACCACCCTTGGTGAAGGGAGATCCTGTCCCTCACGTATGGCTCAGGGCTCTTCCTGGGGCAGTAGGATATGAGCTTTGTCATGCCAAGTGAAGGACAAAGGTATGACACCTTCCAGCCTCCTTGGGGGATTCAAGGAGGAAATGAGGCTCCAGTGCCATGAGGAAAATATGTTTCATCATAGGCTTTGGTGGCAGAGACATCAGACATAGCCAAGGGGACAAAGACCTTGGTTCTGTTGGAGCCTTCCAGCCTTGCCAGCACCCTTGGCCATCTCCACTGCAGGCTGTCCTACACTGTTCCACATCTGCGCCTGTTTCCCTGCAGGCTGTAGACATTCCATCCAGTTCCCCAGCTTGTTCTCACCCCAGCATGTCCTTACCTTCACTGATTTCTCTCCATCCTCACTGGCTGTTCCTTGAAATACAAAGCTATGGGCTGATCACGGATTCCCTCTAAGTCACCTGTAGCAGCACAGCACTACCTTTTGAATGACATTTCTTCCTCCTCCTGTTCAGTCTGGACCTCCAAAGCTGCAGTTTCTGGTGGTTTTCCTTCCTCATACTCTTTCCCACTGCCAGAAAAACATGCAGTCATCTCTGTAAGCAACTGTCAAGCTGCCTCAAGCTACTACTACACTACCCTGAGCCTCTGCTTCAACAGGCCTAAGCAGCCCAGGTCTCTCAGCCTTTCCGTACATGGCCCCCAACTCCATTTTGGCAGATCTCCTCTGGACCCTCTCCAGTTCCTCCCCACTCCTCCTGAATGAGGAGCCTCAAACCAGGACACACTATTCCAGATGTGGCCACACCAGCGCCAAGTCAAGGGGAATGATAACTCCCCTTGTCTGGGTGGCCATGCTCCTCCTAGTGCAGCCATATTCACATTTAGCACCACTGACTCATATGGCATCCCTTGTAATGCCCATTGAGGCATGGTCGTTGAGGTTGCTCCTCATCCAGTCAGGTCTGAGCCTCCCTTGATGTGCAGGGTTGTTCCACCCACTGGTACAGAACATCAGAAGATCCCTTCTCCTTGGAAAATGTCTAGAGGTTTCTACTGACCAAATCCATTTCTCAAGGTCTGCTTGGACTGAAGCTCCGTTGTGTCAGCTGTTAACATGTAGGTGAAGATGGAGATGCTAGTTAAATGAAATTGCTGGCCAAGGTAGTATGTATTACCATGGTAACCATCCCAGAAACACCAAATGAAGGTACAATGCAAGTAAAACCAGGGACAATGAGGAAAGGGTAAGCAGAGGTGTGTTGATTGTACAGGAGGACATGAGGATGATCAAAGGGAAGAACTTGGGAGAGGCAAAACACGGAATAAGAAAATACAAGATGAAGCCACAGATATGATCAAGGCTGTTTTGTGTTACCTGCCAAGCAGCCTTTCACCTGAGAAAGACTGACTGGAGTGGGACAAGAAAGCTGCACTTGATCTGAGAATATTTACGCCTGAGTTACTTCCATGGTCACAGACAGTCTGAGTGCTTTGCATACCAGCATCAAGGGAAGATCCATAGTGGATGGAAACACAGAATTGTTTGGGCTGGAAGTGATCTCAGGAGGTATCTAGTCCAGCCTCCTGCAGGGTCAGCTATGAGGTCACAGCAGTTTTGACAGGACTTTATTCATTTTGGGCCTGAAAACCTCCAAAGACAGAAATGGCACCAACTCTGGGAAACCTTCTCGCTGCACATTGGCCCTCGTCCCCCAATCATGTATAGCAGTGATAAGCATAGCTCTTCCTGGTTACTTCCTGGTAGGTGTGGGAAGGCTGTTATACAGTCTCCCCAAAGCTACCTTTTCTCCTGACTGAAAAAAACTTAGTACTTTCAGCCTCCCATAGTGAGAAAGTCAACGTTACAAATGCATGCCTGAGATGTTTAAGGCTCTTCCAGTCCTGCTGTATTCTCTTGGATCTGCAAAGGACTTCAGGGTTGTTTGTTAGAATACCATCATCTTCCTGCTATGGTGTTCTGCAAGTGTCAATCTCAGTTGTCATCATGATGTAATGCACGTGTTGTAGGCTATGAGGAGGGCACAATCTGAACAACTAGTCATTCAGAATTAAACTTTGTACTTAAAATGTTTCAGGCCCAAGAGGCAACATCACACCACTAGGAGAGGATTGCTCTGGGGGATCCATGCTTGGTGCTAACCCACATGCAGGAGAGGAATTCATGACTCCAAGAATCGCAGTAGCTGTCACTAGAGCCTTAGGAGGTCTCCAGTCCAACCTCCCACTCACATCAGGATGAAGACTGAATTACCACCAAGTTCCTCAGGGCTTTGTCCAACAGTGTCCTGAAAATGTTTTCTGGGGACTTTGTCTAAGATCATTTGTGGGCTCTAGGGAATCCTCTGAGGAAGTTGAAGGTGCCTTTTGCTGCCAGGTAAGGGCAGCCACAGGATTCCTTGACTCTCAGCAAGCTGTCAGCAACCTCTAGCAGCTCCTAATGAACTCTGTCCACTGTCCTTGATCAAAACGTGCATTGTTGAGAGGCTGCTGAAGCTTTTCAGGCCCTTGGACGATTACTCCTTGCTGCTCTTCCATGTAGGCATCAATGATACATGCAAACGGGTTAAGTATAGGGTATAACTAAATGACTCTGGGGGTGATGGTCAAGGGCATGGTGACCTAGGTGGTAGTGTTCTTGATCTTGCTGGTGAGGAGGTTTGCGCACTGGACAGATCCTATGGGTTAACAATTGGTTGTACAGCTGGTATAAGCGATAGAGTTTTAGTTTCTGTGACCATGAGAACCTCTCTAAGGATCAGCGACTTCTTGGAATACATGGGGTAAAATTACCCTCTGATAAAGTGGGGTAAAATTATCATCTTTGCTAACAGACTAGCAAACCAGTTAAGAAGAGCTTTAAACAGGAATTTTGGAGGAGGGAGGAAGCGATGGATGGGATAGGCAAGCAAAGGTTTATATAAACAAAAGAAGCATAACAATCAACAAAGCAGGGCTGAAGTGGAATCACCCCAAGTGTATGCACATAAATAAGGAAGTGCCTATGGCACAGCATTGCAGTGAAAGCTCTCATACCCTTTCCAGGAAATCAGCACAGCTGGGCACCTCTCTGAAGTGCCTGTACACTAATGCATGCAGCCTGGGGGAAAAAATAGGAGGAATTAGAAGTCTGCGGGCAGTTCCAGAGCTATGATCTCATTGGATAAGAGACATGGTGGGATAGCTCACAGAACTGGAGTGCTGGGATGGATGGATGGATGGACGCATGCATGCATGGACAGATGGATGGATGGATGGATGGATGGATGGATGGATGGATGGATGGATAAAAGCTGTTCAGGAAGGACAGGACTGGTCAAAAAGGAGAGGGAGTTTCCCTTTAAGTGAGAGAGCAGTGGGAAAGCATGGACCTCTGCCTTGGGATAGATGATGAGCCAGTCAAGAGTTTATGGGTCAGGATTAGCAGGCAGACCAACATGGGTGACCTTTAAGTGAATGTCTGTTATTGGCTGCTTGATCAGAAAGAAGATGAGGCCTTCTTCAACCTGCGTGAGGGACAACATAGCAGGGCACAAACCATCCAGGAAGCTTCTGGAGGACATCGATGATAAGCATGCAGAGATGGGGTTAGGAGAGCCAAAACCCACCTCAAGTTGAATCTGGTGAGGGACCAGAAGGGCAACAAAAAAGGCTTCTACAAGTACATAAGCAGCAAAAGGAAGTCTAGGGGAAAATATGGGCTCACTGGTACGTGTGCCAGGGGTGCTGGTGACAAAGGAAATGAAAAAGCCTGAGACACTCAATACCTTCCTCACTTCAGTCTTTACTGAACTAGTTTCCCAAAACACCCTCATGGACAAGCTGCCCAAGTATAGGCTAGACAAATGGAAAGTGACGTGGATTGCAAACTCTCTGAATTGTTGGGCTCCCCAGGAATAACATCATGCACAGGTAAATGCTGGGGGCTGACCAGCTGGAAAAATCTTTTGCAGAAAAGGACCTGGAGGTCCTGGTGGACAATCAGCAGGACATGAGCCAGCAATGTGTCCTCATGGTAAAGAAGGCCACCAGCACCCTGGGCTGCATTTGGGGTCAGCAAAACCACTACCCTGAACTTTAGAAAGGCAGACTTTAGCTTGTTTAGGAGTCTGGTTAACAGAGTCCCTTTGGAGGCAGTCCTGAAGGGCAAAGGAGTCCAGGAAGGCTGGATGTTATTCAAAAGGAAATCTTAAAGGCGTAGGAGTAGGCCGTCCCCATGTGCCAAAAGACGAGCAGGCGGGGAAGAAGACCAGCCTGGCTGAACAGAGAGCTTTGGCGGGAACTCAGGAAAAAAAGGAGAGCTTACCACCTTTGGAAGAAGGGGCAGGCAACTCAGGAGGAATACAAGCATGTCATGAAGTTATGCAGGGAGAAAATTAGAAAGGCAAAGGCCCAGCTAGAACTTAAACTGGCCACTGCAGTTAAAGATAACAAAAAATGTTTTTACAAACATATCAGTGACAAAAGAAGGGCCAAGGAGAATCTCCATCCTTTGCTGGATGCAGAGGGAAATATTGCCACAAAGGATGAGGAGAAGGCGGAGGTACTTAATGCCTTCTTTGCCTCAGTCTTTAATAGTCAGAGTGGTTATCCTCAGGGTATTCAGGCCCCTGTGCTGGGAGACGGAGATAGGAAGAAGAATGAAGCACCAATTATCGAAGACGTAACAGTCAGCAACCTGCTCCTCTACCTGGATGCCCACAGGTCTATGAGGCCAGATGGGATCCACCCGAGGGTACTGAGGGAGCTGGCAGAGGAGCTGGCCAAGCCACTTTCCATCATTTACCAGCAGTCCTGGTCAACCGGGGAGGTCCCAGCTGACTGGAAGCTAGCAAATGTGACACCCACCTACGAGAAGGGTCGGAAGGAGGATCCGGGGAACTACAGGCCTGTGAGCCTGACCTCGGTGCCGGGGAAGGTCATGGAACAAAGCATCTTGAGTGCCATTACACAGCATGTGTGGGACAATCGGGGGATCAGGCTCAGCCAGCATGGGTTTATGAAAGGGAGGTCCTGCTTCACTAACCTGAGCTCTTTCTATGACAAGGTGACCCACTTAATGGATGAGGGAAAGGCTGTGGATGATGTCTACCTCGACTTCAGTAAAGCATTTGACACCATTTCCCACAGCATTCAGCTGGAGAAACTGGCTGCTCATGGCTTGGACAGGCTTACTCTTTGCTGGGTTAAAAACTGACTGGATGGCTGGACCCAAAGAGTGTGGTGAAAAGTTGTGTGTGAAATCCACTTGGTGGCTGGTCACAAGTGGTGTTCCCCAGGGCTCAGTATTGGGGCCAGTTCTGTTTAATATCTTTATCAACGATCTGGATGAGGGGATCGAGTGCACCCTCAGTAAGTTTGCAGACGACACCAAGTTGGGTGGAATTGTTGATCTGCTGGAGGGTAGGAAGGTTCTACAGAAGGATCTGGACAGGCTGGATCAATGGGCTGAGGCCAATTGCATGAGGTTCAAGAAGGCTAAGTGCCAGGTCTTGAACTTGGGTTACAAAAACCCCATGCAATGCTTCCCCAGGCTTGTGAAGTGGCTGGAAAGCTGCCTGGCGGAAAAGGGCTTGGGGGTGTTGGTCTACAGCTGGCTGAATATGAGCTGTCAGTGTGCTCAAGTGGCCAAGAAGGCCAACAGCATCCTGGCTTGTATCAAGAATAGTGTGGGCAGCAGGACTAGGGAAGTGATCATCCCCCTGTACTTGGCACTGGTGAGGCTGCACCTTCCATACTGTGTTCAGTTTTGGGCCCCTCACTACAAGAAAGACATTGAGGTGCTGGAGCCTGTCCAAAGAAGGGCAATGAAGCTGGTGAAGGGTCTAGAGAACAAGTCTTATGAGGAGCAGCTGAGGGAACTGGGTTTGTTTAGTCTGGAGAAGAGGAGACTGAGGGGAGACCTTATTGCTCTCTACAGCTACCTGAAAGGAGGTTGTAGCAAGGTGGGTGTTGGTCTCTTTTCTGAAGTAACAAGTGATAGGATGAGAGGAAATGGGCTCAAGTTGCACCAGGGGAGGTTTAGATTGGATATTAGGAAAAAATTCTTCACCAAAAGAGTAGTCAGGCACTGGAACAGGCTACCCAGGGAAGTGATTGAGTCCCCACCCCTGGAGGTATTTCAAAGACCTATATATGTGGTGCTTAGGGACATGGTTTAGTAGTGGACTTGGCAGTGTTAGGTTAACGGTTGGACTCGATGATCTTAAGGGTCTTTTCCAACCTTAATGATTCTATGATTCTATCAGGAAGGGTGTTGCCAGCAGGGTGAAGGAGGTGATGATCCTTCGCCTCTACTCATCACTGGTGAGTAGTACTCGCATCCCTGCACCAGCCTTGCCCCACTGCCCCACATGCAGCCCCACAGCCCAACTGTGCAGGTACCACACTGTGCAGGGTGCATTCACGGGTAGGAGAACGTGCCCCTGGCATGGTCTGTGCAAAAGACGGCAGTGCATCATCCCCCCACGTCCCTCCTGCTTTCACAGCCTGCCCAATATTCGGTGTCTGCCCAGACTCAACTGTGTCCCATGCAAGGGTTCACAGACAGCCCTGCTCTGAGGTCTGCCAGGGTCTGGGCATGTGTGAGCTAGGGAAGGGCTGGACACTTCCCTGATGTAGATGGAGGTGGTCACATTTCAAAGATCAGCCCAAACCTGGACCATGGTGACTGGTCAGGGCTGGAAATGAAAGGCACAAAGGGCCAGGCCTGGGGGTGACATCTGGGGTATGGGCCAGCTAATGAGGTGGGGGAGACTGTCTCAAGGACATGTGCTAGGCAGAGGGACAGCAGGAAACTCTCCTGGCTGCTGCGTCATGCTTCCTTTAGTGCAAGACCTGACACAACATCCCAAACTCCCTCTCCACGGCACCCTTCAGGAGGGATGATGGCAATAAGTATAAGGAGTTGGGGGCACCAGGCTTCTTCAGCCACTTCCCAGGCCTGGTGGAGCACCAGAACAGCAAGAACTTCTGGCTCTGCACCGTGAGCATGCTTTAGGGTACCCACAGTCCAGATGTTGCTTTGGATTAGCTGAATACCAGCATTTTTCTATTTGAGGCAATTTCTAGAACAGGTCACCCCCCATTTGATCTCTCCTCATCTATCCTCTGATTTGGCTGGACATTCCTGGCCCCCTCCTGATACTTCTCATATGGCCCCAAGCTGGATGGGGATCACTGCCACTAATCCCCCTTCCTAGGAGGTCTGTGGATAAGGCGGGTGGTTTAAGGGACTATGGTGTACTTCCAAGGACACTAGATGTGTTCAGCCGTTGCCTGAGAGTGACATAAATCTCTCTCCAGCCTCCCTTCCTTATGCCTGCTGGGTCCCCACTGCCTCCTCTGGGATTGCAGAGTCCATATTTCCCTGCAGATACCTGGGTTTAGCACTTTCCCTTTGGATGACTCCACTGCTTTGTGGGGCTTCATTCACTTCCCAGCCCAGGCACACACAGTACATGGAGATCTCCTGGGCTCTCCAGGCAGCTCCAGACTCCCCTGCTGAAGGACATGATCTGCATGTCACATGTGATACAGCCCTGGGTATGTACTTCGGTGAACATTCACCATCACTGCTGTCACCAGACACCAACAGGTGAGTCTTAAATCCAACCCTTGATCTATAACACGTCACACCATGACAATGAGCTGTTTACTTCTGAACCCATGGAGCAACAGGCCCTTTTGGGGTGCAGTTGCCTATTCTTGGCACTAGCCTTGGAAGACAAGTCAAGTCTCCAGGCACTGTACTTGGGAGATCCCTTTTTATTATAGAGATGCTAGGAGAGAGTCAGCTCTGACCCATTGTTGGACATACATTTATGCAGGCTCCAGGTGTGACAGAGCAGGTTAATTCCTCAGTAGAAGTGAGATGAATCTAAACATTTATGTAGGAACATAATAACAAAAAATTACCACAAAAAGAGAATGATAGCAATTATGATAATGATAATTAGCATAATAATAATAATGCTAATGCTAATGATGACAATGATAAATAAAAACAACAAAGCATAGGCCTAGAATGGGAGTCATTTGTAGAGAGTGATGGGAAGTTCATCATGACTGAGAAATACCCAAGAAATCACTTTCCTAATGGCATGCTTGAGCTCCTGGTTCCTCATGCTGTAGATGAGGGGGGTTCACTGCTGGAGGCACCACTGAGTACAGGACCGTCACCACCAGATCCAGGGATGGGGAGGAGATGGAAGGGGGCTTCAGGCAGGTGAACATCCCAGTGCTAGCAAACAGGGAGATGACAGGCAGGTGAGGAAGGCATGTGGAAAAGGCTTTGTGCCATCCCTGCTCAGAGGGGATCCTCAGCACAGCCCTGAAGATCTGCAAGTAGGACAGCATGATGAAAACAAAACACCCAAATGCTAAACAGACACGAATCACAAGAAGCCCAGCTTCCCTGAGGTAGGTCTCTGAGCAGAAGAGGTTGAGAAGCTGAGGGACTTCACAAAAGAACTGGTCCACAGCATTGACTTGGCAGAGTGGTATTGAACATGTATTGGCAGTGTGAAGAACAGCATTGAGAAAACCACTGCCCCAGGCAGCTGCTGCCATTTTGGCACAAGTGCTGCTGCCCAGGAGGGTAATGTTGCCCAGATGGCAACGTAGCGGTCATAGGCCATGATGGTGAGAAGACAATACTCCCCTACAATTAAGAAGAGAAAGCAAAAGACCTGGGCATCACATCCTGAGCAAGAGATGGCTCTTGTTTCCCGGAGGGAACTGGCCATGGTTTTGAGGACAATGGTGGAGATGGAGCCCAGGTCGAGGAGGGAGAGGTTGAGGAGGAAGAAGTACATGGGTGTGTGGAGGTGGTGGTCGCAGGTTACAGTGGTGATGATGAGGCCGTTGCCCAGGAAGGCAGGCAGGTAGATGCCCAGGAACAGCCAGAAGTGCAAAAGCTGCAGCTCCCACCTGTCTGCAAACACCAGGAGGATGAACTGTGTGATGGAGCTGCTGTTGGACATTTGCTGTCTCTGGGCATGCAGCGCTGTTCAAGGAAGACAAGACAGTAAAGAGTTAGGAGAGTCTTGTCTGAGCAAAATCAAAGCCATTCCACAAAGACATTCCCCATTCTACACACATCTCCTTTTCCTTTTCTTCAGGGCTGTGCTTCATCTCCATCGCTGGAGTTCTGGTTTGTGCTGGCTGAGTGTGCCATGAGGAGCAACACTTCTGCCTGCTGCATCCAGAGGAGTCAGCCCTGCTCTGCAGCAGTGGGTTCATGGGAATGGTGAGGGCAGGGGCCAGTCCTGATGTTTACATTTTTCAGATGAAACCACTCCTAATGCAGAAGGGCTTGTCAGCATCTGCACTTTCATTGCTAAGGAATGGGGATTGCAAAAGGAAGTTTGAGAGTGTAGGGTTTTTTTTTTTTTTTACAGCTGCTCTCCATATCACTTGAGGAGTGTTCTTGCCTGCCAGAAACCCTCAGCATTTCTGCTGCACTCAGGGAGAACAGAGTGAGTCCTACAAAGCAAGAGGATTGCCTGTGAAAGGCCCCACAAGATCAGTGTTTGACTCTGCAATTGAAACTCCCATCCCCAGAGAGCCTGACAGCAAGATAACTATAACACTGTCAACCAAGTTAACAAGGAAAAATATGTACACAGTCTAGCTGTGAGAGGAGAGGAGAGGAGAGGAGAGGAGAGGAGAGGAGAGGAGAGGAGAGGAGAGGAGAGGAGAGGAGAGGAGAGGAGAGGAGAGGCAGGCACACAGGAGAGCGTTCTCCTTACCCAGCTGTGCATGCCACCTGCCAGACATCAACATTGCCAGGCAGTTGCACTCAGCCCCTGTGCTCTGCAGACAGAAATGGGCATGTGACCGGAGAGATGCACCACTCCTCTTCTGGAGCTCTAGCTGGAGGTGGTTCAAGCCTTGGACCCCACAGCCCTGCAGGCAGAGGCTTTGCTGGGTGGGAGAGGAGGCAAGGTATCTTGCTCAGAAGAAGCTGTGTGCATTGAAGGGGATCATACAGAGTTTTCTGAATTCTCCCTCCCAGAACATTTCTGGTTTTAGTTTCCTCTCATTCCCTGTTCATATTCCTGCTGCCTGGAGGTTTTCCTCTTGGGAGGTGTTTCCCTGTCCTATGTCTTTTCCCTGTCAGTGCTCACAGACCCCATCCCAAACTTTGTGCACTCACCTTGGCCCTACAGCAACCTGCCTCTTTGCAGGGCACTGGCTAGGCACATGTTCGTGTTTTCAGGTGGAAAAGGGCAGGTCAGAACAATCCTGAAGGGTCCAGCAAAGGTGATGCTAATGCTGTCCACAGACAGAGGAGTGGGTGGAGGCACTTTACAAGGCTCCTAGCAGACCTGCTGACCACTTAAAAGTTACAGATCAGACATCTCAGTGACTTGTTCAAACTTGAGAGCTCATTTTCCATCTCTCCCTTCCCCACACGCCACTACCCCTAGAGTAGGAAAATGAAAACACAAGAAAGCTCCTTATCTTTATAATAATCCCTGCATTGAGCTTCCTCTTGAAAAGTCTCTGCTAGAGATGTCCTGGGGGTGATCTGGATGTGTGAGCAGCCCTGACCCACACAGCACCCTCCCAAAAGCAGGACCTGCCCTGAAAGGAGTTGTTCCTTCCACCCAGAGCTTCTTCCCACAGTGCCCTGAGGGGCTCCCCAGGCAGGTTGAATGCTGACCCTGCCAGGTGGCAGAGTCCCTGACCCGGCACACAGCTCCCTGGGGCTCAGGGACCCTGATCTGAAGGACAGCCCTCGGCACCCCTGGGTGCACACCTGACTTCACATCCCTGCAGACATTCCTGGCAGAAGGGATATGTCATGCCCTGTCCTTTGACAGTGCGGCAGGGAAACCCTGCTCAGGAGCACCTTCTCCTCCTCTGCACAAACCATGGTATGTGCCAGTTCTAAGAGGACTTCCAGGATACTCATCTGCATTGTCCTGCAGCCAGAGACTTACTGTGTAAAGGGCTGAGAAGATTTCTCCCCCAGTGAGCTTTCCTCTGTCCTCCCACACCAGACTTTTTAACCTCTCTGCCTTGTTCATCTCCCCTTGGTGCCTACAGGCAGTGCTCTCAGCTCTGCTGCACGTTACAGAGGAGCTGCTCCTGGGCAGAGCTGTCTCTCTGCAGTGCTGCATGCTTGCCATGAGCTCCCTCCATCCCAGGAGCTTGTCCAAGCTCAGCAGCAGAGCACTAGCCCAAGGCATCACTTTCTCTGCCCACCACCAGCCTCCCTTGAGATGTTTCCAGAGCACCAGGGCTGACAGCTCCTGAAATGCAGGAGGGTCCCTCCTGGGGTGTGTAGGTTGAAGCAGACTGAAGTAATCACTGAATGGTCCTCTCTGAACATTGGAGAGACTGATTTTGTAAGAGTGATTTGTCCTACCAGAACATGGTGATCTATGAGAGGGGGAAATTTTCCCCTCCCTTAGCCACTGTCACTGTCTTATTGCCAGGCAGGACACCTCAGCAGTGACAGGCAGGGATCATTTCTCCTCCTGTAATGCAGGTATTCAGCAGAGTCCATGCAGATATCTCTGGTTAGAAGCCCTGAGGCTGAAGAGGGACTCAGATCCCCAGACCGACAGGAGTTGGCATTCTTCTTGCTGCAGTTCAGGTGTGCACAAAACAGGTGCCTGCAGGCCAGCCCCTTCCCTGAGCTCTCACTGTGACCAGTGGGATAGAGGGTGGCAGTCAGCTACTCACACACACAAGAACCTGATGGCATTTGGAGCATCTATGACTCTTGCAGAGCATATGAGAAACCCAAATCCTTCCTGACATCAGTTGCAGGGCAGTGGGGAAGGACATCCTTGGTCACCTCAGATTACATCAAATGTTTAGGGCATTTGAATGTCTGTTAGACTCACATTTCCCTGTTGGCTGCTGGGCGTTCAGCTAACCAAATGGAGGAGTGCACCAGAAGGAGGGTCAGATCTCTCTTTTGCCTCCAACCATTGCACTCACTAGAACTCAGCTCACTGCAAAACTAAGACATGTGCACATCCCTGCACTGCAAGCACCTACATTAATTCAGGGTTCTCATTTTAATGGCATAAGAAAGGCTTCTAGTGCCATGCCAGGTGCCTGGGATACCCAGTGCAAACACATGTGGCTGGCAAATACTGCACAGGCCATCCAGGGAGTCTGTACCCTGTTGGAGCTGGTGCAGAGCAGATAACCCAGGGCCTCCCAAAGGGGTCCAGTGCCTGTGTGCAAACACCTGAATGCTAGCACCACAGCACAGAGGCAAGGTCCCATCTACACCCAGAGGTGCTGCAAGATTAGGAGGCACATCACACCAGGGTCTCCACTCATGCCACTATGCTCTCATACCACTATGCTCTCATGCCACTATGCTCATGGTGGTCCTCCTTTCCTTTACACACCTGCCTGGTGATATAAAGAAAAAAACATGCCACTGATGTCCACAGTTTGGCTGGATCACAAGCTTACCTCACCCAGGGGCTTTCTTAGTGGTACCTTATGTTCCTGGAAACTGGCACAAGGTGCTGCAGAAGTCACCTCAGGCAGCAAACTCCTTTCTTGCAAGGGCTGCACAGCCCAGGGCTGATTTCCTCTGGCCTTGGGGACTGCAGGGTTTATTGTCTCTGTGGCCATCTCATTTCATCAGCACATTACCACCTGCGATCCATTCCAGGATGTCTTTGCTCTGAAGCATGCATGGGTTCCTGGGTGCTCAGTTCCAGTTTTCCATGCGAAGACTTTGCTGAGCTGCTGCCACTCAGGTATGCACCAATACCCTCATCCTCAGACATGGGCAGAAGGACCCAGAGCTCCTCATGCCATCACTGCTGAGGGAATCATGGCTGTGACAGCTTGCACAGCTTTCGGTGCTGTGATGGATAGAGACAAGCTCTTTAGGAGAGACTGGGTGAGGTTGGGGAGAGTGAGAGAATGAGGCTGAGGAATACCCTCTGTGAGCTGCAGAAGCTCAAATGTATGGAGCTCTCTACGGGACAGATGACAGGTTGAATGAGCATTTGTGGGTGAGAAATACCCACAGACTCCCGTGGAGACTCCACTGAAGGTGACATCATGATGGGAGTTAGAACCACTCAGTCAGGGTGAGAAAATGGACAAAGCCTTCTGTAAGCAACCTGAGGAAGTCTCCAGAACAACAACCCTTGCACTCACTAGACGGGCAAAGCAACTGTGTGTAATCACAGAATCACATGATCACAGAAGCACAGAATCAGAGAATAGATGACCTCTGAAGGTCATCTGGTCCAATGCCCCTGCTTAAGCAGGGCCACCTAGAACCAGTTGCCAAGGACCATGTCCAGATAGCTTTTGAATATCTCCACAGAGGTAGACACCGCAACCTTTCTGGGCAGCCTGTTCCAGTGCTTGGTCACCCTCACAGTAAAAAAGTGTTTCCTGATGCTTAGACGGAGCCTCCTGTGTTGCAGTTTGTGCCCACTGCCTCTTGTCCTGTCACTGGACACCATTGGAAAGAGCCTGTCCTCTTTACACCCTCCCTTCAGGTATTTATAGACATGAATAAGATTCCCCCCTGAGCCTTCTCTTCTCTATGCTAAACAGTCCCAGCTCTCTCAGCCTTTCCTCACAGGAGAGACAGTCCACTCCCTTCATCATTTTTGTGGTCCTTCATTGGACTGTCTCCAATATGTCCATGTCTCTCTTGTACTCAGCACTGACATAGCTCTCCAGGTGTGGTCTCACCAGTGCTGAGCAGAAGGGAAGGATCCCCTCCCTGACCTGCTGGCAGCATTCTTTGCATCAAGGGCACATTGCTGGCTCATGCTTAAACTGATGTCCACCAGGACTCCCAGGTCCTTTTCTGCAAAGATGCTTTCTAGCAGCACCCATCATGTACTGGTGCCTGGATTGTTCCTTCTCAGGTGCAGGACTTTGCACTTCTCTTTGCTGAACTTCATGAGGTTCCTGTTGGCCCATTTCTCCAGCCTCTCAATGTCCCTCTGGATGGCAGCAACACCCTCTGGCTTATCAGCCATTCCTCCCAGTTTGGTGGTGTTAGCAAATTCACTGAGGGTACACTCTGCCTCACCATCCAGATCGTTAATGAAGATGTTAAACAGGACTGGACCCAGTACTGACCCCTGGGGAACACCACTAGTCCCTGGCCTCAAAGACTTGACCAGGACAAAACCGGGGATGATATGAGGGAAGTGCTAGCAGCTGTGGTCATTGCTTTATGGGAAAGAAATAATAGGGTGATCTCTCCAACTTCTTCACATTTCATTGCTTCCAACTCTGTTTGGATACGAAACGTAGATGTGCAATGTGCCACTATAAATGTGTCCTGGGAACACAGTTTTTCCATTCAAAGTGTTGGCAGGAAATAGGTTTTGGAAATTTCTATATAAATCTAAATTTACATACAAGGAGAGAAAGTGTCATCATCTTTGTGGTCCATGTATATGGCCTGTGTAAAAACTCAGAATTTATAGACAACCCTCAAAATTCTGAAAATGTAGAATTCTTACACTGAGGTCTTTTCTGCATTCTTCATTCATGACCTTATTCAGGTGCCCAAATAGAGGTGGCTACTGCCTCCAAAATAGCCTGGTGTAGCTGAAACCCCCACATGGGACAGGGAAACATGACCCAGGACTGATAGGAGTCTTTCTGGACGGGGAGCTGGTGGACAGGCAGGATAGGCCAAGGCACCTCAATTGAGATAACTGATTTCTCTCTCTTAACTAGAAAGGGAGGTCTGGACAATTGCACCAAAGTTGTCCAACATTAGAGGAGATCAATCTCATTGCTTCCTTCACATGCAATTTACCCTGCAGGGAAAGAAAAATGAGCGAGTCTAGACGCTGCGGAGTGTGCTTGAAGACACGTCTGTAACCCACATATGTTGAGATTAGTGCAGAGGCTCCATCCTGCGAGGCTCCATCCTGACTTTGACACTGGGATCTCCCCTTGGCTCTCTCCTTCTCAGACATTGCCCTAAGCCCTACTTGACTTAGTCTCCTCTGCTTGACTGCTCAGACCTGGAGATACAGGAGAAGGTACAGCAGCTTGCCTTAGTATCTCCATTTGTTCTACCAGGTGTCACATGGAAATGCAGCCAAGGGAGCACAGAGGAAGGCTGAAGATTTTGTCCATCTCTCTTGTGAAGTTCAGGCCTCCAGTCTGCTGGATGTGACTCAGAAGTGGGGCACTCAGTAGGAGGTCTTCAGCGTTTGCTGATCTGGGGCACAAAAGATACCACAGCTTTTCCAAAAGTTGTTCCCCACGTCCAGGGCCACAGATGCAGCCCAGATCCTCATGCATCTTTACAGCAGCCCTGAGACTCAAGGATGCTAGAGGTCTGATTGCCAGAGAGAAAGGGTGGGGGAGACGGCAGGCTCACCTTTGACCAAAAGGCTCAACTGCTGCTCATGAGGTCAGTGGACCCCCAAGACCTCCAGATGCCAAGCCTAGGGTGGACACTGCTTGCTCTGTGGGGAGGGCTGCTCCTCTAGCAGTCCTGCTCCAGCCAGAGACAAAAGTGTAGTTCTAGTACTGAGTCTGAGACTGACTCCAGCTCAGCACTGGCACCTGCCTGCTCTCCCTGTTATTCTTCCACCCTTTTCCAATCTCCTCCTTGGCAGCTGCAGGGAGATGCCCCCAGTGCAGCTTATAAGGCAATTTCTCTCCCTGTCCTGGACCAGGATGGACTGGCTTTTCTCACTGCTGTTCCTGGGCCACAGTGAGTATCTGGGTGCTAGTGGCTGGCTAGCACACAATGTGTCCTCCTGAGTCAGGCTAGTGGTCCCCCTGTGCTTCACCTGATGGTGGCAGTAGGATATGCTGCTTAGGAGTATCTGACCCCTTTCTGCCATCTATTTCCAATGATTGGGGAAGTGTCCATTATTCCCTCCCCCTGCCTCCTCCTCCCCAGCCTGAAGAGGGAAGTAGAGGCCAGGGGAATACTGGGGAAAAGTTCTGTCTTCCTGACTACACACACACATTCTCCATTCACCTCCAGTGGTCAGAACAGTTTCTTGACTCTCTTTCCCAAGGTGTCACCTTACAGTTATAGCTGATGCTGTCCAGCCAGGTATAGGAAAGCTTCACAGCTCAAGCTTTGGAGGAAACTGGTACAGGGAATGTCCCAGAAAAACCCTGAACTGGTTGTGTCTCAATTTATTGAGATGAGGATGCAGGATATGACCCATCCCTCAAAAAATTTAATCCTCATTCCCACAGTCCCCTTCACCAACCAGTTCTCCCTGAATCTGACCCTGTACCTGTACTCCTAGAGCCCTGCAGATCCAACTACATACCGCTGTCCAGACACAGAGTTGGGGACATAGACTCCTGAAGGGCTGTGACAAAAGGAAACAACAGAGCAACCCTGCTCAATGCTTTAGAAGTCTCCTTTTGTCCATGTACCAGTGTTCTTCCCTCCAAAATGGCAGCCCATTACCCTTCTCTGATGCAATCCGTATCATTCCCTGCGCCCTGTTCCTCCTGGAAAGCAAAGGAGGAGTATTATTTTGCCAACCAAGTCTCACCCTAAGAAGGCAGGAAAAGTATGGAGGAGCTTCCCCTGTGCTCTGCACGAAGTGCGTAGTGCGCTGCACGAAGACAGTAAACCTGTAAACTCTGTAAACTATGAGGCATGCAAAAATATCATCTCCAGTTCATTTTCAGTTACAAGTCCTGGTTCAGCCTGTCCTGATATTTCTTTCTCTGCCTTCCTAACTACAGAAGAATGAAAGACTAACCTGTTAACCAACCAGTTAAAACAAAGCAGAAAAAATAAGTAGTTACATCTTAACACAGTTTTCTTATTTCATGGCCTTGGTTTTAGAGGAAAGCTGGAAATAGCTCACTCTGGTTGCTCACAAAGAAGCATAGCCACACAGACCAAGCATGACAACAGAACCAGAGAAAGAACAGAGAAAGTAAAGCAAGAACAATTCAATGCATGTCAAGGTAGCCCTGCCCAGCAAGCTCTTTTGAAAAACCCACCTAATTTTCTAGAAATATTTTAATCCTAATTGAAGGCCATAACTTCTCTGGCTGAAGATTAGCATGACCCTGCACTGGTGGCTGCTATTTCAGCTAACAGCTATGGGACACTTAGTGTTTTGTGTAGGACTTGCTCTGACTACATGAGAATGTGGGAGGAGTATGCAGAAAGCGACTTCACGTTTTAACCTGTGAAATTGAATGGTGGTATTAAATAGACATGAGTTCATCCTGGTTTATATTACACATGAGTGCGACTGGAGATGATTCTGTTACTGAGGCTGAGTCATAGATGTTTTGTTTTTCTCTTCCCTTCTCTCTCTGCACCTATGGACATGCTCAGTTAGCCCCTTGTTGTCATTTAACTCCGGTCGGCAACGAAGCACCACACAGCTGCTCGCTCACCCTCCCCCCCTGGTGGGATGGGGGAGAGAATTGGAAAGGCAAAAGTAAGAAAACTCGCGTGTTGAGGTAAGAACAGTTTAATAATTGAAGTAAAATAAAATATAATAATAATTATATAAAGAAGTAGTAGTAGTAGTAGTAGTAGTAGTAGTGGAGCAGGTCTCCCTGTTCCTCTAGCTCCCCAGTCAGCCTCTCTGTGCTGGGTGGTGTGGAGCAGTGGAGACAGCCCTGCTTTGTTTCCAAATGAAATTCAAGTCAGCCTGCACACTGAGCAGTGTGGGCAGGGGACTGGGGAGCTCTGTGATGGACTTACAGCTCTGAGGCCTCTCCCATTTATTGGTATTGGTACTGGAGCATCTCCCTGCGACCCCACAATATGTGGTGGGCAGCAGAATTCTCCTACAGCCACATGGCCCATCTTGCCCAGGATAGATGTTCCTCCCAGGTGGGGATCCTGCTCTTCACCACACAGAAACAGGAAGACTGCCTGCTCTATTTCAGTGTTGTGGACACAGCTCACAGTGATATGGACACAGAGGAGCCAGAAGTGAAAATCCTCCTGCTCCCTCCCAGATCTGGTAGCTGTGGCCCTTGGCTGGGGGTGGGGCAACAGGTTTGGGCCATGCTGAGGGAGGAAGGATATCACTCCCAAGGAGAAGGCCCTCTCCACATTACCGTGCCTGTCCCTTCCCAGCCATCTACATGACCGCAGCCATCTGCACAGCCACAGCCTCTCATAGGAGGTTCAGAGATACTGGTATGAGGGGCCCTGGGGAGACAAGAGAGGTCCCTGTGTTTCCTGTGCAGGCTGAACCTTACAAAAAAGGGAATGTGGTTTCCTGTCCCCACCCAGGCCAGCAGTGACGAATGTATCCAGCTCCCCAGTGTATGAAGTACCTGCAACTGCAAAGAGAGAGAAGGTCTGAGCTCTTCTCAGCCCCACAATTTTACTTTCTTACTTCACGGTGCACCATGCAAATTCCTCTGAGGAAGCCTGCAATGCTCCTCTGGATGCTGGTCATCACCTTTGCTGCAGCCCTTAAAGGTGAGAGCCCCCCCCTTTCCTGGGAAGAGGACATGGACATGGGTTTTTTGTGTTTCCCTCTGCCTGGGACCTGTATCATTCCCAAAATACTTTGCCCTTTCCTGCCCTCCCATAGGATGTGTGGAGGTTGGAGAACCAATAGAAGGATGCAGATCTGACGTAGCCCTGCAGTACCCCATCACCAGGCATAGAAGAGATGCTCACCAGCCCCAGGGCTGGAAGGAATGGGAGCCCAAGCTGGCTCTTCCTGACCTAGGCACATCTGAGCTGTGTCCTCCCATGGTATCTTGACCCCTCTCTCCAGATCCCCAGAGCATCGCTCAGCCTGGCACTGTCCTGCTGTGGGTGGGAATGGGGGGAGCCAGGCTGGCTCTGGGCTTAGCTCTGGCTGGAGAAGAAGGAGCAGGGTCAGGATGGTCCTGATGCTGTTATGTCTCTTCTTGGCAGCGACTGCAGGAGTTAAGGTGGGTCCCAGGAACACAGGGCCATTTCTGTGACCAGGTACTTCCATGCCTTGCTGTAATGCCTATCCATCCCATGCATTCCTGCTCTGTCACGTCTCATTTATCCACATATTGGGGTATCCAGCCCATGGAGAGAGAAAGGTTGTGTGGGGGAACAGAGGCAGTTTTAGAGCTTTAACTTCCCTCTGTAAAAGGGAGAGGAGCAGGCTGTAGCCCCCTAGCATTCTCCTTCCCCCCCTACCAAACACCATGCCCTGGCTGAATGGACAGTGGTGGAGAGCAACTCTGAGTGAGGGGCACAACAGGTGGAAGTGATAGGGGGCCTCTGGGCACCCTGCACCTATCCGCTTGTTGCTGTGGCCATGTGTCTTGGCAGATGTGAGCCCACAGGTGTGGCTGGTGGTGGGTGGAGAGGGACTGACAGCACTCAAGGGCTTAATGCATCTCTCCTGCCAGGCCTGTGACCTATGGGTTTCACTTGTACCAATAGCTGCCTAGTGTGGGGGTACCAAGTTTGTCTCCTACATCAACCACAGTTCTTCCACATCACAATATGTGGCTGCTGTGGACAGGCAAGCCACCACCTGTAGAAGCAGCTCCCAGAGCACATCTCTGGTCTTGCGCATCCTGCAACCTCAGGACCCTACCAACTACGTCTGCATGTGATGACTTAGCACAGCTTGCAGGAGCCAGACAGGGACCAGGCAAAATCCTCCCTAGGTCTCTGCTCACCCTGGGACTACCAGGTCCAGTGAGCTCCTGCCTGCGCTCTACCTCCAGCCCCTTCAGTTTCCACCCCAGGGCACTGATCTCCTCTACACAAGAACCAGCATGAAGCACCACAGGAAAGAGGATGGAAAGAGAGCTAGACACTCTTGTGGATGCAAGAGGAGGAAGAGGAAGGGTACTGTTGGGGAAGAGGGAGTGGAGCAGGGGATGCCTCTCTTTCTGCTGAGCCAGGGCTGGAAGAGCCTAGCAGGGCCCAGAAGGGTCCCAGCTCTGACTTGTGCTCCTGCAGGGCTGGAGGGTACACTTGGACCACAGTCCCACAAAGGGTGTAGATGAGCACCAAAGATGAGCCCAGCATGCTTAGCCCACCTCTACCCATGCAGCCACTGGCACTGGTTTGTCCCCCTGGGCTGGTGTTCCCAGTGCTGCTGGGGAGTGTGTGATGGGGCCAGAAGAGTCACAGGCTCCATCTGCCCAACCAAGGTCTTGCCTCTCCCTTCTGGGAGTCAAGAGTTGGGCTCTGCTCCCCTCTGTGTCCCTTTGGGGTTTAGTTTCTCTTCTCCCTGCCCCAAAACAGAAGGACATGATCCCATAGAGGATGGGTCCTTGGCTACTGCCCAACACTAAATGCCACTACATAAGATGAATCCTTGCATGGAAATCATCTTCCCTTTTCAGGCGGGGTGGGATGCTGGTGCAGTGCAGATGAGGGAAGTTTTCAGAGATTTTTCTGAGCATGGAGTAAGGGGAAGACATTCCTAGACAAAGCCAATAACTGCCCCAAGGAGTTGTGCAGAGTCTCACCCTGAGCAGCCTTGGGATTTTCTAGGGAAAGGCCATTTCCTGGAGAGGTTTAAGAGCTCCATGCTTCTTGTCCGTCTGGGGCTCATGTGCAGCTGACAAACCAGTTCCCCATATGTCCGTGCCCAGCCTGGTCTCTGCACTCTCTGTGCACGGGGGTGTGGGTCCAGGCATAGCTGGTGAAGGGAGCAGGAGGACTGGGAAGGGTTGGGGACTCCATGTTCTCCTTCTGCCAAGCTTCTTGATTCATATTTAAAGATACAGCATGTTTAGCAGCAGTTACCCAGGTTCTCATGGGTCTCCTGCCTCAGCAGTCCTTTGGGCAGTGCAAAGAAATATGTGTCTGTGGTGTCTGGGCAAGCCACTGCCTCCAGGGGTAACTCCTGGAACTAAAGGCCAAAATTCTGTTTTTGTGCACCGTATAACCCCAGAATGGACTACTGCACCCATGAGCTTTCTCATAGACACTCAAATCCCACACCTGCCCTGTGTCTTTCCAGGTACCCTTTCCACCATAAAGATGGTGGCATCTGGTCCCAAGGAGGGGAAGGTCTCTGGATCACTCCCACTCACCTGTAGTGTAATGGGAGCACCTCTGGATAGCCCTCGATATGACTGGAATTGTGTTCGTCAGGCCCCAGGAGGGGATCTGCAATTTTTAGGCTGGATCTATCCTTTTGGGAATAACACAGGCTATGCCCCACCCTTCCAAGGCCGAGCCACCATCTCTGCAGATAAAGACAAAAACAAAGTCTCCCTGCAGCTGCGTGCCCTTACAGCCTTAGACACAGCCACCTATTTCTGTGCCAGGCAGCACACAGTGATGCCAATGGAGGGAAAGGCAGCACAAAAAGGGCGAGGAGTGCTGTGGTGACAGGGCCATTTCTCAAAATGACAGTTGCCTGTACTTTCTCTGGGAACTATCAGTGAGGTTTGGGATTAACAGATATCGGAACGCCCAATCTATCCATGGGCAACTGAATTTGCAGTAAAATTTGACATTTATAATGGAAGTTAGAAATAAAATTTCATGTGTGAATAAGTCCCATGGGCAGGTCAATCCTCAACCCCCCCTCTCCAGCAGACTTTTCACCTTCATTCACAGACTTCCCCACAAGCTACCATCACTGCCTCTTCCTCACAGCTACCCTGGTGCTCCTTCAATCCCAGGAGAGGACAGAGGGACCACCTCAAGGCATGTCTCTGGGCAGGGACACTGTGGAGCCAGTGTAGGGGCTGCAGAAGGGCACATGGCTCCTTCTCTGTGCAGCCCAGATCTGCCTGCCCCAAGCTGCCTGTCCAACCCTCTCCTGTAAAGAAGGGGGTTATACCCTTGGAGGGTAGGTACCCTCACAGCTTTAGGCACAGAGGGGTGAATGGATGCTTTGTCACATGTTGGACCTGGGGTGGGGCCTGAGCAGTGCCAGTTTGCAGCAGCATGTGTAAAACCTCACTGCACAAGGGGAAAGGATTTTGGGCTGATGAGCCTTTTTGGGTGAGAGGAGCCTGAAGCAAGGGACCATTAGGAGAGTGGGAGGTGCCTCTGAGAGCACAAAGGTGGTGGAGAAGAGGAAGGAAGAAGGTAAAGAAGGCAAATGGTATCCTGGTCTACATTAGGCAAAGCATTGTCAGCAGGTTGAGGGGGGGGATCCTTCCCCTCTGCTCACCACTGGTGAGACCACACCTGGAGAGCTGTGTCCAGTTCTGGGCTTCCCAGTACAATTGAGACATGGATATATAGGAGAGACTCCAGTGAAGGGACACAAAGATGATTAAGGGATTGCAGCATCTCTTCTGTGAGGAAAGGCTGAGAGAGCTGGGACTGTTCAGCCTGAAGAAGAAAAGGCTCGGAGGGGATCTTATCAATATATAAATACCCAAAGGAACAGTGTAAAGAGGATGGAGCTAGGCTCTTTCCAATGGTGTTCAGTGACAGGACAAGAGGCAATGGGCACAAACTGCAACACAGCAGGTTCCCTGTGAACTTGAGGAAACACTTTTCTACTGTGAGAGTGACCAAGCACTGGCACAGGTTGCCCAGAGAGGTTGTGGATTCTACCTCCTTGGGGGATTCAAAAGCTGTCTGGACGTGGTCCTTGGCAACTGGCTCTAGGTGGCCTTGCTTGAGCAGGGGGTTTGGGCCTGATGACTTCCAGAGGTCCATTTCAACCTCAACCATACTCTGATTCTGTGAGTCTAAGTTGGTTTCTATAGTTTCCAGGTCAGGCTTGTAGTGAGGCTGAGCATGTATTCCTGACAGGTGCACTGACACAGTATACCATATATACATGGCTGGCCACACAGATCAAGAAACACAGACAACACAGCACTCATGCAAATATGAACAGCACAAACAGCCTGATATTGTTTCCCCCTCTGGCTGATCAAGATGAAAGGCCATTAATTGAAAAAATGTATATATATTCACATATGTACACTGTAGAGACCTCCAGTAGCTGGCCTTAGGCACTCAGGTCTCTCCAGTAGTTGTCCACACTTCTGAGGTTCACAGTCTAACTCCAGTTGCTGATTCTATGCACCTACCCACCCACCCACAGACACACACACTCTATTCCCCCCCCCAGTAACTGACCTTAGACACCCAGTCTATGCAGTAGCTGGCCCTGGATCCCCTGGTCTCCCAGTTGTTTCACATACAAAAGAGTCTCTCTGCTAGCTGGTCCAGACCTCTGGCCTGTACTCTGGCACTTGGTTTGAACCTCCTGCGCCCTTCTCCCAGTAGCCAAATCTCAGATTCCTTTGTTTCTCCAGTACCTGGCCCAGATTTATGGCTGCTTCAACTCCTGGCTCCCAAGCCTCTTATCCTACTCATTGGCTAGTCTGGCTCGATATTCAGTAGTGATTGCACACATTGACATACACACTCACACAATATGCACTTATTCCAGTCTCTGAAGTTGCTGGTACCCCAGGCACAGGGGTTCTTGCAACCCATGATTTCCCTTCCAGTTGCTGGCACCACCATGACCCAGGCATTTATGATCCACAGTCTCTTCTCCAGTTGCTGGCACTTTGATCTCCATACACACACATGCACACAGAATAGAGAGCCTCCTCACCTAGGAATATAGTTAGAAATGGATTTTAATAAGAAGGTAGGACAGACTGTGGAGATCACATGCAGGGCATGGCCAGACAAATGAACTGACCAGCCCCCAATGCACACAACAGGACCCTTTTATCCCTTTTTCTCTGTTTCCCCACATTTCTCTCTCCCTGAATCACCCTGATCCCTCCTTTTTTCCATCTTTTTCTCTTCCCTTAGCACTTCCCTTGCATATTCTCACAATCCTTTTAGAGCACTTTATAATATGGTGTATTCAATCCCCAAATCCTCTTCCTTTTATCCAATAATAAGTCACTAGATTATCATCCCCTTTTTGTTTGCAAGTCATCCTGGTAAGAGTTTCCCTGTTTCTTAACAAGGATAGGATAGGATAGGATAGGATAGGATAGGATAGGATAGGATAGGATAGTTCAGGTGGAAGGGACCTACAACGCTTATCTAGTACAACTGCCTGACCACTTCAGGGCTGACCAAAAGTTAAAGCATATTATTAAGGGCAGTGTCCAAATGCCTCTAAAACGCTGACAGGCATGGGGCATCAGCCACCTTTCTAGGAAGCCTGTTCCAGGTTTTGACCACCCTCTCGATAAAGAAATGTTTCCTAATGTCAAGTCTGAACCTTCTTTGATGCAGCTTTGAGCCCTTCCCTCACATCCTGGCACTGGATCCCATGGAGAAGAGATCAGCAGCTCCCTCCCTGCTTCCCCTCCTCAGAAAGCTGTAAAGAGCAATGAGGTCGCCCCGCAGTCTCCTTTTCTCCAAGCTAGACAAACCCAGAGTCCTCAGTTGCTTCTCATAGGACATACCTTCCAGCCCTTTCACCAGTTTTGTTGCCCTCCTCTGGACACATTCGAGTACCTTCACATCTGTTTTTAATTGAGGGGGGGGCAGAACTGCACAGAATACTCAAAGTGAGGCTGCACCAACACTAAATACAGTAGGATAATATCCTCTTTTGAATGGCTAGTTATACTGTGTTTGATACACCCCAGGATGCGGTTTGCCCTCTTGGCTGCCAGGGCACACTGCCAACTCACATTAAGCCTGCTGTCAACCAGCAATGCCAGATCCCTTTCTGCAAGGCTACTCTCCAGCCACTCCTCTCCCAATTTATACTTGTGTCCAGTGTTACTTCATCCCAGGTGCAGAATCCAGATGATGCGCTAAATGTCCTTATTGGGTGGACTCAGCGAGTAGTAGATTCTCTGTGCTCTGTTTTCACTGTTTAGATTAGTATTGGGTTACTGGTTTTCTCTGATTTTCCCATCTTGTCTCAGTGTCCATGTTCACAGTAATTAGACATTCAATAGATAACCTAACACTGGTTATGTAGAGAGATTTATTAATTGTGCTGTTGGCACTGGCTCTGTCTGCTGCTTTCCAGGTTTTGATGCCTGGATTTATGGACCTCTGAAAGGGAAGAATAGAGCAAGATACTGAAGAAAAAAATTACACAGCAATAAACAATATACTTGAGTGTCTCACCCAGCTGTGCTTTGAAAACATGGCTGTGCCATGATCTGCTGTGAATCTATCCATTTATCTCCTGCACTGCACTGAGACTTGGCCATGTCACATCCTTCCCAAATGAACCTGCTGCCCTGAAGAAAAATGTAGAACCCAGTCTTGTTTGTCACTGGCATCCCATGATGCCACCTCCTAAACCATCCTTTGCACACATTCAGTAAGTCCTGGGGTAGAAGAAAAAAAAAAAAAAAAAAAAGAGATTGCATGGTTGAATTCAGTCTTTTCATTACTTTCTTGAAGCAGTCACAAATCAGAAGCTAGGAAGCTCTTACAGTAAAGGGCAGAAGAGGGCGACACAGTTTGAAAAGTGAGAATTCATGACACAGGTTGAAGCTGTTCTTGGAAATTCAGAGGCTGTGTAGTGAAATGCATATTGTGTGGCTCTCCAGCATGACCCAACTTCTCCTAATTGCTCTAGATCTCCTCCCATATGAGTGAGCATCTGAGGATCCCTGCCTCCTTGTGATTTTCTTTCATGTGTGTCTCTTAATTTCCACAGTATAAATGTGTATTTATGAAAGTTGTGTGTTTACAAAGAAACAGAAATTATTAGCTTTTTACTTTCTGTTTGTCCCAGGTCTCCATAATTGCTTCAGTGCTTTGGAATGCTTTGGAGAAGGCTGAGGTACTCCATGACTTTTTTGCCTCGGTCTTCACCAGCAAGTGTTCTAGCCACACCACCCAAGTTGCAGAATGTAAAGGCAGGGACTGGGAGAATGAAGAACTGCCCACTGTAGCAGAAGATCAGGTTTGAGACCATTTCAGGAACCAGAAGGTGCACAAGTCCATGGGACCTGATGAGATGCATCTGCGGGTCCTGAGGGACCTGGCGGAGGAAGTTGCCAAGCCACTATCCATCATCTTTCAGAAGTCGTGGCAGTCCAGTGAAGTTCCCAGTGACTGGAAAAGGGGAAACGTAACCCCCATTTTTAAAAAGGGAAAAAAGGAAGACCTGGGGAACTACACACCAGTCAGCCTCACTGCTGTGCCCAGCAAGATCATGGAGCAGATTCTCCTGGAAACTACATTAAGGTATGTAGAAAATAAGGAGGTGATTGCTGACAGCCAACGTGGCTTCACTAAGGGCAAATCATGCCTGACAAATTTGGTGGCCTTCTGCTATGGGCTTACAGCATTGTTGGATAAAGGAAGAGCAACAGATGTCATCTACCTGGACTTGTGCAGAGGATTTGACACTGTCCCACACGGCATCCTTGTCTCTGAATTAGAGAGACATGGATTTGACAGATGGACCACCCGGTGGATGAGGAATTGGCTGGATGGTCGCACTCAAAGAGTTGTGGTCAACAGCTCGATGTCCAAGTGAAGATCAGTGATGAGTGGCGTTCCTCAGGGGTTGGTACTGGGACTGGTGCTGTTTAACATCTTTGTTGCCAGCATGGACAGTGGGATTCAGTGCATCCTCAGCTAGTTTGCCGATAACACTGAGCTGTGTGGTATGGTCGACACGCTGGAGGGAAGGGATGCCATCCAGAGAGACCTTGACAGGCTAGAGAGGTGGGCCCATGCGAACCTCATGAAGTTCAACAAAGCCAAGTGCAAGGTCCTGCACATGGGTCGGGGCAATCCCAAGCACAAATACAGGCTGGGCAGAGAATGGATAGAGAGAAGGTCTGAGGAGAAGGACTTGGGGGTGTTGGTTGATGAGAAACTCAATGTGACATGGCAATGTGCACTTGCAGCCCAGAAAGCAAACCATACCCTGGGCTGCATCAGAAGAAGCACAACCAACAGGTCAAGGGAGGTGATTTTCCCCCTCTACTCCACTCTCGTGAGACCCCACCTGGAGCACTGCGTCCAGCTCTGGGGCCCCCAACATAAGAAGGACATGGACCTCTTGGAGTGAGTCCAGAGGAGGGCCACAAAGATGATCAGCGAACTGGAGCACCTCTCCTATGAGGACAGGCTGAGAGAGTTGGGATTGTTCAGCCTGGAAAAGAGAAGGCTCTGGGGAGACCTTATAGCAGCCTTCCAGTACCTGAAGAGGGCCTACAAGAAAGCTAGAGAGGGACTTTTTACAAGGGCATGTAGTGATAGGACAAGGGTTAATGGCTTTAAATGGAAAGAGGGTAGATTTAGATTATATATTAGGAAGAAATTCTTCACTATGAGGGTGGTGAGGCACTGGAACAGGTTGCCCAGAGAAGTTGTGGATGCCCCCTCCCTGGAAGCATTCAAGGCCAGGTTGGATGGGGCTTTGAGCAACCTGGTCTAGTGGAAGGTGTCCCTACCCATGGCAGATCATATTTAAGTTCCCTTCCAACCCAAACCATTCTATGATTCTATGATTCAGTGTAGAAACATTTGTCCTCTGAAGAGTTTGGGGTTTTTCTAATGTTTTTAGGGCTTTTCTATTTTTTTTGTTCTCCTTCCTCCTCATTCTCAGATGCCTATTCCCTGTCAACCTTGTAGCATTTGTCCATGAATGGGGGAAAGTTTCAGACTCTCTCACCCTGAAGAGTGCTGTTGTTGCTTCCTAAGTACAACTCTCCCTTTGTAGACTGGAGACTTGTGACATAACTGATCAAGATGGTTATGATGTTTATGGATTAACCAATGTACCCCTAAGAAACTAGTAATACCTTAAATAGGCTAATAAACCAACTTCTATTACTAATAGTATTAATACACAAGCAATACTGAGTTAAAATTCTATTGTTTAATGTTAGTATTGACATACAAGTATATTACTATAAAGAAATTTTAGACATCACACACATAAGCACTACTAAATTGCAATTCTATTGCCTTTCCTCCTGCACATAGAAAGGTAAAAGTCTCTCTCTCCTTACAAAATCCTTTCTTATTTAAACTTCCCACACCAAGTCCTTTGACCATAGACTTCTTGGAGAGTCCAGCATCTTGTTGAATGCTGTTCCTTACAGGGTCCTGGAGGGCTTGGGTCCACAGTTCACCACCATCTGTAGATATCCTACTGCTGCAAGATTTCCTCTGCTTCAGTTCTTTGTTCTCCACCCAACTTTATACCATATCCCCCATTTTTTTCTTTTCCTGAACATAGCTTTTAGCCACCTTTGCACCTTCTTTTTTTCTTCCCACACTTCTCAAATAAACAACATGCCACTAAATATCTTTTTTTCTCATTGGTCCCAATTCTATTACTTTCATACCAAAATTTGGTATTTCTGACACTATTACCTGGCAATTTTGGAACAATATGGTATTACTGATACTGTTATGCAGATGAAGGCAGCTTTCCATCCCAAGACTCCCTTCTGAACCTTCAGTTCATGCCAGTTTCATTTCATTTATGATGTTATTTACTTTCTTGGACAGAATTATCTCACTTTAGCCCTGACTCCCCTACCTAATTCTAATTAAGCACTATCAGTTTCTCATCAGTGCCCAGACAGCTTGCATACCAGAGCAACAAAATAACCTATTTTGTGCTCATGATATACCTTTGCCCTTGAACAGTTTTCATCACATGCCTGGTTCCTATCAGAGGCCTCAGGTAGTTCTGAGGCCTGGAATCCCTGTGCGACCTCTTCCTCACAGCTGTCTACAGAAAGTCCATGAGCACTGGTACAAGAAAAATCTATAAAAAAATCTGGGGTGGAACTTTTTTAGCTGTGTGAAGGACTACATCCCGTCCTTCCAAATCTGGATCAGCATCTCCAGAGACATGTCCAAGAAACAGTTCTCACTGGAGATTTGCCTCCTCACACTTGCAGTCACCTCTACCTCCCCCTGTGGTAGCAACACCAAGACAGAGATGCAAACAGTGTTAACACTAGAAAGAAAGGAAAGTTTCCCCATAACCAGGGCCTATTGTGGAAGAAAGCACAGGCCTACATTAGTTTTGCTGTTAAATTGAAGACCTTAGGGGGAGAAGAAGAAAGAAATATATTCAGTAGATGTATCCTTGTGATGCACTGGGAGTACGTACCTAAAAGAAGCATTTTGGCTGAGGGCATAGATGACCAGTGGTCCCTTTTCTGCTTCCCTTTTTCACTCTATTTTTCAAGGGCTGAAACAACAGCATCAGTCCTGAAAATCAGGCAGAGGTTTTAGGGACAGCTTTGTGATTTGGAAACGCTGTGGGATGATGCCTGTGTTTCCTCATCTTTCCTTGCAGGAGAAAGCCAGACTCTTAGAATCACCAAAGCATTCAATCACAAGGAGGTCCAGGTGGGAAAGGAATCCTGGAGACCACCTGGTCCAAATATCTGGTAAAAACAGGGCCTTAGATTAGATTGTCCACAGTCTTGTCAAGCAAAACATTGAATATTTCCAGCAAGGGAAATTTCTACCACCTCTCTGTGCAATATGTTCCAATGTTCTCATGGTAAAGATAATTTTTTTCATAGCCAGATCAAATTTTCATTTTGGCAACTTCTGCCAACTGCCTCTTGTCCTGTCCCTGGCCACCCTTGTGAAGAAAGTACATCCATCTTTTCTGTAACTACCTTTTAGATGTTGGAAGTGATTAGGTCCCTTTAGCTTTCTTTTTTTTTCCTCTCAATTCCTTCAACTTTTCCTCATATGCCAAGCCCTCCAATCCTCTAATCTTATTGGTGGCCATTTGCTGGACCCTCTCCAATTTCCCAATGTCTTTCTTGAATGAGTGGGCCCAACACTGGACACAGCATTCCAGGTGTGGCCAAACAAATGCTGACTACAGTGGAATAATGATGCTCTCCACCTCATACAAATCAGTCACCTGAGCCTGAAGTGATCGTGGGAAGACTTTACCTTCCATGACATCCGACTGCGGAGGTCCTCCAGGGACACCCTAGAGCAAGCTCATGTGGTCAGAATCTCAGTACTTGACAGCCTGCTCCTCTTGACCGATGCCCCTGACAACAATCACTCCTGTCAGCAAGGAAAGTGAAAGTAGAAGTAACAACTTTTCTATAACTTCTAGTGTTCTTTGTGCTGGTAATCATTCTTTCACAGAGGCAATAAAATCCAAACTTCTTCATAAGAATGCAATTACTGCATTGTGATTAACGTGAGTTTGACCCGTTGCAGCCTAAACCATGACAATACCTGCTTCTCTGTATTTGCAGAAGAGCAATCAGTTACACACTGTAATTAGAACATGAAAAAAATATGCTGAGCAGTGCAATTAAGTCCTAAAAGACCTTCTTTCTCACTCATTCTGCACTACCTTTAATTCACTTGCAACTTCTGCTCTAATATTGGCATTAAAACTTACAGCAAACACAAGAACAGCAAGACAGGCTTCCGTAAAATCAGCAAAGTATAGCTTTATATTGTTAACTTATATGATAAAAAGGCCATCTCCACACACAAAGGAACACAGAGGTACCCGGGTAGGGGAACCCAAATAATACCCTGAGCCAGCTTCTCCCAGGCCACCACAGGTGATTGGCTCATGAAGGGTTTATCTCCACAAACATGAAGGAACAGAAGAGGCACAATGGCAGGTAGGTGATCTCCAATAATGTATTCAGAAAAAGAGGGGCCCTGCTTCATCTCCTCCCAGGGCTGTCCCAAGAGAGCTATCAGCTCCATGGTCCAGGTTTGAAACTCATCAGTATGAGTCAACAGGAGCTCTCTGGAGCACCTTTCAGGCTGAGGGGAGTATTAGAATCATAGAATCATTAAGGTTGGAAAAGACCCTTAAGATCAGCGAGTCCATCCGTTAACCTATCACTGCCAAGTCCACCACTAAACCATATCCTCGAGCACCATGTCTACCCTTCTTTTAAATACCTCCAGGGATGGAGATTCAACCACTTCCCTGAGCATCCTGTTCCAATGCCTGACTACCCTTTCGGTGAAGAAGTTTTTCCTAATATCCAACCTAAACTTCCCCTGGCACAGCTTGAGGCTGTTTCTTCTCGTCCTGTCACTTGTTACTTGGGAGAAGAGACCAACCCCCACCTCACTACAACCTCCTTTCAGGTAGTTGTAGAGAGCAATAAGGTCTCCCCTCAGCCTCCTCTTCTCCAGACTAAACAACCCCAGCTCCCTCAGCTGCTCCTCGTAAGACTTGTTCTCTAGACCCTAAAACTAAACTAAAACCCCATTAGTGCCTTGGGGATACAGGGCACATTATGGGATGCCAGGAACACCTTAGGATGTTTATTGGAATAAACAAAGTCAAGGAAAGGGAGGGATCAAGGTGGTTTGGGGAGGAACAAACATAGGAAAGCACAGGGAAAAAGGGATAAAAGGGGATGGTCACATGTAAATAGATGGATATTCAGTAAGCTTGTCTGACCGTGTCCTACACCTGACCAGTGCAGCCTGTCTTGTCCTCTCATTAAACTCCAATGTAAACTGGAATCTGGGGAGAGGTTGAGTAATATTTTTCCTTGCTTTTGCAATTTAATGTGAACAAGTGTTTCTGACAATGTGTGCTTGCAACCCTAATAGTCAATGCATCCCATGTAAAAGAGTCAATGGAAGGAGTAATATAGATAAATTGATTCCTTGGTGTCTTATCAACTGTTCATTTCCAGATACCCTTTCTCATGTGCAAAGAAATATTTGGGATGGAAAAGATCTCAGAGTGAGTCACCTGGAACATCCCTGGCATACCCCTCACTGATAGCAGCTGAGAATGGGGCTGGATCCAACACACTGCTGGGAAACACCTAAAACCTGGCTTTACTATATCCTTTCTTGAGAGTCCAATGCAGCGCTTCATCCTTTCAAAGCCAAGTCATCAGCTCTGCAGATCCTTCTTCTGTGAAGAGCAGGGCAAAAAGAAGGGTGAGGAGGTTGAAATGTTATCAGAGTTTTTGATAGTTGTGTACAGAACCAGTTTTCATCCAGTCTTCTCAAGGCAAGTTTGGCTTTCTGTGAAATGGCTGAAGGGTAGTTTTGTGTTCTTTAGGGAATCTCACAAGTATCATAGACAGCCACAGTAAGTCAGCCCCCACTCCTTATCTCTGCATATACCATTTAGACAGTGGACCATATTAGAAGCTGAACTGCAGAACAGTTTTTGCTTTGCAAAATGACTAAAAATGTCTTATCTATGTTGTTAGCTCTCTCTCCGTGAGACTATGTATGTCTGTTTATTCTGGGGGTTCAGCATACTTTTCTATGTTTGGAAGGCCTTTTGCATGTGGGCTTTGGGGTCTGTCCACACAAAATCATAATACACACCCACTTCTTCAAGGGATATGTCATCTTCGGTTCAGATGATGTTGACTGTTCTTACAAATGAAAACTGTGTACAAATCCAGTTATTGTTGTGGTATGAAAGGAATGGATGTATAATGATCTAGACTCAGGGTATACTGCTACAGAAATATGAGTGTGGGTTAAAGTAAGAGTAGAGACTGCCTGGGGACCAAGAATTATACTAGGGTTTTTTCCTGGAAAGAGGCAGCTGAGCCTTTCTAGTGTGGGCTTGTGGTAATAAAGCAACCATTCACAAAGAAGCCATCTACGGCATCTCCTCCAAGTCCACTCTTATCCTCCTGGGATGCCATCCTGGAGGCAAAATTCCTTCATCTCCTTTTCACTTCCCTGCCCTTGCTTCCCCTCCTCTTCCCTCTTCTTCCCTAACTCAAGATTGAGTTTCAGGATTCAATGTTTCCTGCAGTTTTCTTTCAGCATTAACTGAAGTTATCAAATAAATTTATAAAACTCAAATGAAAAGCAAGGTAGTTACTTTAGCAAGAGATATTCCCCAGACACTCACACAAAATGAAAAGCAGGCATAAATAAATAAACAATCTAAAACATAGCTAGCCAGGTGGTTAAATAGTAAGGCAAACGACTGAAGTAAGAAAACCATCATGAAAAGGGCTTATGACTGAATAAAAATAAATCACAAAAAAAGAAGGGGAAAAACACAACAGTGGCAGTAACCGATATAAAAATCAAGGACCTTAAGGCCCCAAAGTGGGGTATCCTTGCTGCAGTGACCATGGGATGGTGGAGTTCAGGCTTCTGAGAGGAGGGAACAAAGCAAATAGTAGGATCACAATGCTGGACTGCTTTGGCTTGTTCAGGGTCCTTCTTGGAAGAATTCCATGTGTCACAGACAAAACAGGAATGTTGAGGAATTTCACTTCCTTTATTGCCTAGTAACATAACTTTTTAATAATGATTTAGATACTGAGAAACAAAGAAAACATAGACCACTAAACAAACACTTACGAAAGCACCCTTCACCAGGTTCAAACTGAGTCCAACACCTCACCTCCCCCCTTGTCATCTCAGTGTCTTTTTCTTCCATCACATGATATACTCAGTTCTTCCCAATTCCTTTGATGAGGCAAGGGGCAGCTCAGGAGGTTGAGATCATGTTCCTCATAGTTTCTGCCGTGCCTTGCTTCTTGTTAATTTTCTCTGTGTCTTCTTGCTTCTTACCTCTTCTGCTGTGGCATGGGTTTCTCCACAGGCCACAGTCGCTTCAGGGGTTTTACATACTCTTGCATGGGAAAGTGGTTCCTCCACAGACCACTCTCCTTTTGGGAGAATTCCTGCTCCAGCATGTGTTCCTCCATGGGTTGCACTCACTTCAAGGGCTGTATTGCTCTGGCATGGACTGCCTCTCTCCAGCACAGCAGCTCCAATCATCTCCCCAACAATGTCCCCTTCCATGTGTCTTTTTTTTTTTTTTTTTTGTGTCTCCACTCATCTCTTTCCTTTCCTGTCTTTTGTATGTCCTCATGTGTGTACTCACATGTCTCCTCCTATGTCTCATCTCAGGTTTCTGTCAAAGGTGAATTATTAAGAGAAATCATCACTGTGGGTTAACTAAAAGGATTTTATTAATGATTATACAATGATCAAATGGAAATTAAACAATGATTGAATGAAAATTAAATGGTAATCAAATGGTGATTAGGCAATAATTAAATCATAATTAAACAGTGATTTGACAATGACAATTTAAACGATAATTTAGACCATGTTTAGATGGCGGTCAAACACTACTACTTACTACACTTCTAAGAATTAAGTTATAGCTGGATATAAAAATGTCGCTAGCATATATTATACCTTTAGGCCTAATGTAAAATGTTGCTTTTGCTTACCTCATTATAGATATTGGATGCCAGGTAAGGCATCTCTCAACCTCAAGGAGTAACCTTGAGAGGCATCCCTGCTCAAGGGGAGATCACTGTCATGCAGCCTGCTGCCGTACAGGAGAGCTCAATAGGCTTGGAGGGCTACAGATATTTATAGCGTAAAGTGATTGACTTGTAGCCAACCCCCTCTTTGGTGTATGTGCAGGAGTGCAGCCACAGCAGTTATAGTTTTGTCTAGTCCCAGCTCAGGCTGGTACTGTTAGCTCCTGATAAGACATGGCTTATATTCCTTAGTTTCTGGGAAGATATGGCCTAGCACAGTTCTCACAGGTTGCACAGCAGGGCTGATTTCAGTCAGATCTACTTGTTGGTGATGCCTGAACCAAATCACGGTTCACTCAGTCAGAATGGGTGCATCCATCACAGTCTCCTTTTTGTTGCGTTTACCCTAGCTAGCGACCTCTCTTAAATATATTTGAGAAGAGAAGTCATATGCTCCTCTGATTGGTTGAGGTTTTGACACCTGGTGGATTGGCTTTATCTGTTTCAGTGCCAGCTGGAAAAAGTTGTGACAGGCACAGAGCAGTATGTGACCTCCTTCTGTAAAGGACAACTCTGCAGCACCATGCTACTGAAACCCTGAAATTTATGCCCAATAAACCATGAGAGACTGTCCTGAAGAGAACAGAGGTCCAGGAGAACTGCTTGATTTTCAAGAATCATCTCCTCCAAGCTCAAGAACCCATGTACAGGTTTCATCTCCATGTACAGGAAGCCAAGCAAAGGTGGCAGAAGGCCTACATGAATGAACAAGGAACTCCTGACAAAACTCAGACATAAAAAGGAAATATACAAGTATGGGAAGCAGGGCTGGGTGGCCTGAGAAGAACATAAAGACTCTATCAAAGCATGCACGCATAGGGATAGGAAAGCCAAAGCCCACCTAGAGATGAATCTGGCACGGGATGGGAAACGCAACAAGAAAAGCTTCTACAGGTATGTCAGCACCAAAAGGAAGACATGAGGAAATGGTCCTGCTGCTAAATGGGAATGGGACTTGATGACAATGGGCACAGAAAAGGCTGAAGTACTCAATGCCACCTTTGCTGCATTCTTTATTAATTCTTTATTACCTGCAGGAATTCCAGGCCCCTGAGGTCAGTGGGAAAGTCTAGAGCAAGGAAGACCAAGACCCTCCTCAGCTGATGAGGATCAGGTTGAAAGAACATTTAAACAAACTGGACACACACAAGTCTTTCTGACCTGACAGGATGCACCCACAAGTGCTGATGGAGCTAAGCAATGTCATGTGAGGCTGCTCTTTGATAATTTTTGATTATCTAAGTTGATGGGGATCCAGGAAGGTTCATGAGAACTGGAAAAAGCAAATGTCAATTTTATCTTCAAGAAGGGCAAGAAGGAGGATATGGGGAATGACAGGCTGGTCACCCTCACCTCAGTCCCTGAGAAGATGATGGAAAAAAGGATCCAGGGAAACATTTCAGGTGTATGAAGGACAAGATGATTGGGAGTAGTAAGCATAGATATAAGAAGGAGAAATTGTGTTTAGCTAATATGATAGCTTTCTGCAATGAGATGACTGGCTTGGTGAAGGATGCGAAAGCAGTGGATGTTGTTTATCTTGATCTTAGGGAAGTTTTCAATGCTGTCTCCCGTAATATTCTCATAGACAAACCAGTTATGTATGGGCTAAATGAATGGACAATGAGTTGAACTGAAAACTGGCTGAACTGCTGGTCTCAAAGAGTTGTGGTCAGCAGCATAAAGTCCAGCTGGAGGCCATTACTACCTCAAGATCAAGAATGGGTCTGATGCACTTTCACATCATGAATAACCTTGATGGTGGAACAGAGTGCACCCTCAGTGAGCCTGCAGATGATACAAAACTGGAAGGAGTTGTTTTGCTACCATTCAGAAGAATCTGAACAGGATGGAGAACTAGGCAGACAGGAACCTCATGAATTTCAGTGAAGGGAAATGCAAAGTCCTGCACATAGAGTGAAATAAGCCCAAGCACCGATACATGCTGGGGACCAACCGATTGGAAAGTAACTTGGCAGAAGGACCTGGAGGTCCTGATGGACAACAAGGTGAACATGAGCCAGCAAAGGGCCCTTGTAGCAAAGGCCAAAAGCTTCCTGAACTGCATTAGAAGGAGTGTTTCCAGCAGGGTGATGGAGGTGATTTTTTCCCCTCTGCCCAACACTGGTGAGGCCATAACTGGAGTCCTGTGTCCAGTTCTAGTCTTCCCAGTACAAGAGAGACAAGGACATACTGGAGAGAGTCCAGGGAAGGGCCACAAAGGTAATTAAGGAATTGGAGCATCTGTCATAGGAGGAGAGGCTGAGAGAACCAGACTGTTCAGCCTGGAGGAAAGGTGGCTCAGGGAGATCTTATCTATATAAATACCTGATGGAGGGGACTAAAGAGGATTAATCCAGACTCTTCTTAGTAGTACCCAGGGACAGGACAAGAGGAAATGGAAACAAACTGAAACACAGGAAATTCCACTTAAACATAAAAAAGAGTTTTTCACTGTGAGAGTGACTGAGCACTGGAACAGGTTGCCCAGAGAGGTTGTGGAGTCTCCATATTCAAAACTCAACTAGACATGGCCCTTGGGGACCTGCTTTAGCTGACCCTGCTTCGAGCAGGGGCTTGGGACTTGACAATCTTCTAACATCCCTTCCATCCTCAACGATTTTGTGATTCTGTGTTTCTGGGACAAACACCATGCCCCATCTGTCCCCTTCCCAAATTTTAGAAGATCCACACAGATAAAGAGGCAATGATGCCAAGCAAAATTAACCTCTGAAGAATTTGTGCATCACAGACTCATTTTGCTAGAGCATGAAAATATTAGAGATATAAATAATTTTAGGTCCAGAATAGTCCTGATACATAAGAAAAAATGAAACTGACAGTTAATGTGTTTGGGACAGCTGGTTCCTGACATTCTTAAGAAAATATCCTACCTTAAATCTCTAGAAGTTTATTAAAAATATATCTTTATATCATTTCAGTAGGAGAGTTGTATTATTACCTTAATCTACCATAAAAGTGGCTGGCAATGCTATTTTTAATTTATGGCAATTGATGTGTGGTTTGATTATCCAGCAATAAAAGAGCAGAGGAAGACAAAATGCAGCATTCAAAAGACATCAAAGAAGGGGTGTCACCTGACACTGAAATGAAAACATAAATGTTTTTGTATGACTGTTCATCACTGTGTGGACTAGGTATCACAGTGGTTGAAGGAGACTGAACCACCCAACACAAACTGACTTCCTGAAAAGCCTGAAGGTGCAACATACTCCACTACTTCACGTCATCTGCCCACAGACAACTGCATCCTGAAGAACACATTTGATGCTGATTGTGATTCAAGCTATGGGACAATCACTACATGCCATGACAGTTTTTCTTGCACTCAAATATGGATGTTGGGTTCAAGACCATTTGATTTTGAACATATAATTATCAACACCAGTTCAGCAGATAGGTTTTTGCCTGCTACAGTTTAGAAGTTTCCGTCTAAGTTACTCATTGTATCCCCTTTGTATCCATTACAGAGAAACAATTGGTTCTAAGAAGAAATTTGTCACTTCCCAAGGTATTTTAGACAGACGAAATAGCTCAGTCAATTGCACTTGGGGCATGACTCTCTCTCCACAACATTCAGATGACTACCTCAAATGCAGCCCCTGGAAGCTACATACAAAGACTCTAACACCATGTGGCTGGAAGACAGCTCCAGTTTTCCCTGACTAGGCACACAGATTATGATCCTACACTCTACTACTGAGCATCATCATTGAAATGGGCCCCTCTATCATCATCTCAGCTTGCAGCAAACAATGCCCCTCTATCCACCACTTCAATCTTAGTATTACAGTTCTCCCCCCCTTCACCCCTTTTCCACATCTGTTTCTTCTTCAGGTCAATGATTTAAGAGATCATGCATTAATTCCCTCTTGAACTGCATGATTAATATTTTACTCCATGGCCCAGATCATGATCTCCTTGTCTTTGCCCATAACAGCTACAGTTTCTTCTCATTCATTTTCTCCTCAAGGATGACTTCAAGGAACATTTTCCGAGTTTCATACAATACCAACTTACCTCACTGTCATAGGAAATGTAAGTTAATGCATTCATTCTTAAACACCTTCATGGGCTATAGATTGCTGTGGGAGATGGGAGCTGCAGAGTCTCCACTGCTGCTAAACTCTAAGGAGGCCTTAGAGCTTGCCTGGAATCACCCAGGCAACTAATAGCTTCAGGGAAGAGAGCAGGGCCCATCCACTCTATTTCCAGCTGTGGCCTCTTTATGCCATGGTCAGCAGCTAGAGGTCCCCCTCCCACCCCATTTTTTGTGTATGTTTATTATCCTTCACTGCCAACTTTCAACACCACTTCAGCAGATGATAAGACTAATAGTTTCGCACCCTTTCCCCTTGCTGTCCCTTTCACTTGGGTAGATCAATCCTATACTAGCTCACAATTGCCTTATCATCTTCCTGTACATGTCATTTTTTTCTTTTCTTTCAGGATGTTAATAAATTTCTCTTCCTTCCTGCCCTCTTCCAGCTTGAGAGCAGTTAGAAAGCAGTACTAAATCATATTTCCTTAGTACACCACCTGTGCCCGTCTGTACCCAGGTCTTCTTTTTTTCCCTATAAAGCTGTTAATGGGAGGTTAGCTTAAAGTTACTACCTCAGGGTAAGAGAACCATGGCATGTCAATTTTCAAGGATTTTTCTGTTTAAACACTGTCTGGGGCTGGGGAGGGAAGTACTCATACACTTACCCCAGTGCAAATACCAAGTGATTAATGTTTTAATTAAAGGCAATTTCCTGGTATCATGTGGCTGTGTTTACATCCTTACATTGCAAGGTTGTCTTTTATAGCATCTTCAGTTACAGTCAGACAATATCTAGCCAGCACAGTTCTGCTTCTTTAGTAATCACTGAAGTGTCAGCTGCTTTGCTGTCCAGCCTACACATGAGGAATGTATTCAAACAAAATTTATCTTCGCCTGCATATTATGCTTCACACAAGTCTTTAGGTGCAGGTGGCACTAAGGATGCAGAACTTGTCCATCATGCAGGATTTGATCAATCCACTTTGCATCATCCAGAGCAAAATCCTTATTTAATAACTCCTCCCATGGAAGAATATATCTCTACCTAATAAGGAACAATCATTTCTTTTTCACTTTTAAAGATAGCAAAAGCATGATATAGACTTCCTGAGGCACCAAATGACCTTCAGCACTGGCCCATCCAGAAAGATAACAACTCTAGAACCCCAGGTTGAGCGTATTCCTCTTCTTCCTGGGCAACAAAAAATAGTTCAAAGTGAAAAAAAAACAGAACACTTCTGCAACTCTGAAGAGTTTTGCTAATTGTTGTAGAATAATACTCAAACAATTTTTGCATTTTCATTAGATTAAAATCTGAGCCTTCTCAGAGCAACATATAATCCTTCATTATAATCCTACAAGTCCCAAGCAGCTTCAGATCCCCTCTTTTGGCCCAGCTTCAGGTCCTTACTTTAAAGTCTATGTGGTTTCTTCATGTGGTATCTGGGCTATATGACTACCTGTCTCATATGAAATACTGTACAGTAAAAGGGAAGGAAGAGGCACTTTTTGTAACTAAGTATACCACTGTGTGGAGAACTTGGAGTAGCACAGTGACACAAACACTGTATAGTCCCATACGAAAACCTGAGACTGCAAAAGGAACAATATATTTTGAGGAAGAAAGGAAAAGGGAATGTGTTGAAGAAGAGAACTGCAGAATTCCTATGAGCATTTATTCTGGAAGTATATTGCTTAATGAGCTAGCAGAAAAGGATTTTAAAAGCTTTGGCCTGGATCAAGTTGTTTGAAATCACTCTACTATGAAATTATTGTTTTCTCCTCTCATGATTTTGGAAACAATGGTGACTTTGGAGTATTGGTGACTTCATGACAGTCCATGTATGGATCCTTTGGGCAAACCGCTCTCGTTTTATTCCCTGATTTTATACACCTTTGGAGCGTGGTGAGGAAAGTGGGTTTATTTGACTATGTGCAAACAGTGTGGCAACAGACAAGCTTGTATTTGGAACTGGGATCACTTTTTCAGTTGAGCCAAGTAAGTTCCACTTGTTTTACTGCTAATGTATTTCTTAAGTTTGTGGTGGGGTGAACAAAGGGATTGTGTGATGTGATAGCATAATGAGAAATTTCTGCCTTCTTGGATCTCTTGAACATGCATTCTCCAACCAGGTGTTTGAGTCCTCAGCTCATATTTAGTTAACAAAGCTTTTCATGAACAACAAGGATAGCTTCCTAGCTATGTGCATCATCATTACTCCACAGATCCTCACCCCCTCCTATAGCCGCACTGCTAAATTTAAGACTCTTGTTTATAACCAGCGGGGATAGTATCTTAGCCCAGCTTCAGTACGAGATGAAAGCAGTTGCTCGCTTTCTTTTGTGTAACACTAAGGTGTATGAAAAGGAAAAAAGGAGATATAAAGAGTTTCAGGAGAAAGTAGTTCCCATAGAAATACAGGGCATATTAGGTTTTGCAGCAACTGCTTGAAATGTGAGCAAGCCTTTTATATTTAGAAATGGCACTCTTCTGAATGTGGTCGTTATAAGGATGGACCATCTTCCCCAGCTTCTGTGTGACAGTGTGAAAGTTGGGGCAATGGGTGAGTTTGTTGGGTTGATTTTTATTGTCCCAAAACGTACAGTTGCATACCACCACCTGAACACACACGGTCCCCAGACAGGCATGGGACTCTCTTAGGTGCTAGCTCATATCTGCAATCCCCATACAGCTATACAGCTGCCTTCAAATCTTTAGGGCATCTTACATGCCTGTTTTGGGGTAGATGAATGCAGCTCCAGTTCCTGTGGGAGTAGGAAATCCAAAGATACTATTTTGAAAACATCATTTGCAAAAGTAGGACAGCTTCCATCAGCCCAACCTCAGTCTACGCTAATATAAACTTGCCAGTTATCAGTACAAAAAGTATTCTACCATGAACAATCAACCAATAAAAGGTGTTGGTGGATGAAAGTCTAATAGTATTGCCTTTTCAGACAAACACAGCAGTCCTAATGTGAGGTTCAGTTTCCACACAGAAAGTATCTTGCATGCTTTTTAAAACAAACTGAATTTCAGAACTGTTATATCAGTAGTTGCTGTCATGACTCCTGTTCTTCAGGAAAGAGGGAAAAAAGGTCTTTCCCTGAACAGTAGGCTTTAGAAACTATTGGTTCCTCCAAAGTCATGAATAGATTTTCCAGGTTTCTAGAATGCTGGTATCCTGACTCTTTGTAGTGCCTTTTTTTTTTCCCATGGAAGATATTCAAAAGGACTTAAACCAGCTAAGAACACTGCAGGAGCAGGACCTCCTGAGAATCTCCAAGCACAAAAAACATAGAAAACTCCTTTAATCACTACCCAGTTTTTGAGATGTCTCCTCCTGAGAATTTAGTAAGAAAATAGCTAAGGAATTACTTGGTTCATTCCCTGTATACTTCTCATTGGAGGAAGCCAAGATCCACAATAGGATGGACTATAGAGCCAATTCTGTGATTTTGTAAGATTAAGAGGAAAAAGAAGTACGATTGTTTGCATAAGTATATTAACTGCTTTTTGTGTGCAATACAAATATAACCGCTCCCCCCCACATCCCCCCAGTAGAAACATCCCTAAGGATCTACAAGAGATCTGTTTCTTTCAGAAGGGACAGACAGAGAAAAGACAGAATAGATGGTGTATTTGGAATGGCACTAAACTCCTCTGTTAGACACCCCAGTGTTGTTCTTCAGGATGGCTCAGCATTATGTAGTGAGATGGTCTCATGACTTGGAAGCCTCTCCAGAGCTCACATAACACTATTCATGTGTTGAGAGGTTTATATGCCTGGGTCAAGTTCCACACAGAAATATTACAGAAACTTTCAAAAAGAACAGAATTTGGACAGAAAACATCCTTGGAACTGAACATTTTTTAATGAAATATTTAACCTCATCTTCCATTTTAGCAACATTATTTTGTATCTGCAAGTAATCCCATTCATTGGAACAGCATTGTAGAGTGGAGCAGCAAACTGTCTTCTCTCCCTATGAGCTATGGTTAAGCCTTTTAGCCTCATCAGGTAACAGATTTTTGGGCAATAAAAAGTATCTAAATTGTTATGAATTCAAAATTAATATGATCATTTGTGTTGTACTCTTAAAAGTTCCTTATTTCAAGGTCCCTCACTTGAGGGAATTAACTTTTTATGTATATATAAGTTCTGGTAAAAACAAGCTTAGGAGCCCAAGGGATTAGAAGCTCCAATGAAAATCCCACCCTTATACTCCTTTTCTGTCTTTGATCTGCTCTTTGGGAAACATGAGGAAGAAATAAACACAGAAAGACACTCAGCTGTCAGGGGGCAGACATGGCTGGACTATATCTGAACTATAGATGATTTAGCTCTCAGAAAAGTATGCAGAAAATAAAGTCATCCCAAAATGATGCTTCTTTTTCAGACAGTCAAGAAGAATCTGCCCCAGAAGTCATTGTGCTTAAATCAAAGGAACCCAAACAATATGACAATAAACTGAACGTGGCTTGTTTGGCAAGGACTTTCTACCCTAAGAACATCAGCCTTGATGTGCCCAAGAGTGACATTGTATATGATCTGAAGGCACCTCTTGTCACATCTGTGGGGATGTATAGTACTATGAAGGTAGTTGGAGTGGAACCAGATGCAGAGGTGACCTGCAAGGCTATGCACAAGGGGAACAAGACTACAGCCAGCGTAATTCTGCCAGGTACAGTGTTGTGGTCCAAACGCAACGTGATTCTGGGAGATGCATATTCCAAGATTTTTTCTTGCCCTTTGAGAACCTAGCAGGAACAAGTAAGTACAGTCAGAAAGATATTCAGGTGCTTAGTTAGGTGAAGATGAGATATTCAAAAGCACCTAGTATACATGACCTTAATTCAACTATTTAAGCACCTGGAGTTTTCTTCCCAAAAAAAGAAAAAAACAAACAACCCCCCCTAAACACCACCCCTCCCCCCCCAAACCCTCTAATATTTGCAAGTCTACCTTTATCTAAGGCAAAATAGTTCAAGGGACATGAGTATACATGCCTGCTAGAAGAAAGTTTGAAATAACTTTTATGAAAACACAAAATAAAAGAAGGACGTGATTTTTTTTTTCCCCCAAGTCTTTTGGTTATTTTTTGATCACTTTTTAAATTGTTCTTTTCCTATGGTAAAGTTCATTTCAAAAGGGAGAGAAAATAAAACACAACAATCCTGTTTGGTTTTTTTCTGCAATCGCACATAGAAAGCTAATTTTTCTCTTCAAGTTAATCTCAGAATTAATGACCTGCCATCTGATTCTCCAATACTGCTTATCTATTGTTGGAAAATGAGCTATAGGTGTGTTTTGTGTAATTTTTGTTTTATACAGTTTGGATACAATTTAAAGTCTCTCAATTATTCAACAGAAGAGAAAACTGAAGAATTTGAAACAATTAATGCTTGCAACATTACAGATGACTCTACAAAAGGTTCGTTGCCTAAAGGAACAATAGAGTATGGTTACTTTATTGGGGATTCAGTAACAATGCATGAAAATGCATTATCTTTGGTACAGAAATGTCTGAATTGTAGATACTTACTGAGCAATAAGCTGTACTTTTTGTGGACTCAATACCAAAACATGAAAAATTCCTTTCTCTGGTGCAGAAATGTCAGAATTGGAAATACTTATTGAGAAACAACCTGCTGTTTCAGGTTAACAGACTAAATAGCTGACAAATTTCCATGGGATAAAACAGCAACGGGAACTAAATTCCTCACTGAGCAGACATCTCCTCTCTTTCCTGCACTTGATACATTCCTCTGTCATCTTTTCTTTTGTTCCTGCTTCCCTCATCCACCTATGATGTGTGGATCTTCCTTCTTTTTTGGGGGGAGGAGGGAGAGGTGGGGGAGTGGGGATAATATCAAGACCACACACTCTTCCCTCTTCTCCTTTTTAAAGCAGATTTCAAAATGGAGAAAGTGAATATGCTGTTCATAGCTGTTTTGGGTTTGAGAGTCCTGCTGGCAAAAAGCATCGCCTTCAATACACTCATGAGTATCAAGCTGTTTCTCTTCTGAGGTAGGAAACTTGTCATTGGGTCCCTGGGAACACAGAAGGCAAGTGTAAGGAGTGACCAGTTGGCTTTGCATCCTTCTGTAACCCCACAAGGAGTGACATCAGTTCAGCTGTCCCTGTTTCCACTGGATAAATTAATGGAACCCCCAAATTGCACCTCATCCCCAAACTGCCTTTGTATCAGGCTAGTCCAGAGCATCTCAGGTTCTATCAGAAATCTTCTGCTGGTTGTTTCAAGTGGCAGAGCACGAAGTCTGGATAAATGTCCAGATCAGCAAGAACTATAAAGGGAGAATCCCAAAAGCCAACAAATGTGAAAAGGGGGATTGGAAAAGGAGGAGGGAAAATTCTGAAGATCAGGTAGCCAAAATGACAAAAAAAAAAAATTCTCCAATCCATTCCAGATTAACAGAAACTCGGCACTACTGCATTAAATGTGAATAAGAATTTGAAACAAACATTGTTTGCTTTTTCAGGTACTGGGTAAGTGAGCCAGCAATGGGCTGAAGAAGAGCAGGAAAGAACACACAGCAGGATAATTTAAACACCATTGGTCAGCTTTGCTACCAATAAACATCTAAAGAATCAACACCCCCGCCCAGCTCCTGCAGATCTATGAGTCCCTTTACTTCAACAAGATCCTCTTCAGTTAACACCATCTGGAAGCTTTCTTAGACAGCTAATACTGCTGAACTTTTGTCTAGCTTAGTTTCATTAATTGTTAGAATGATTTTTTTTTTATTTCTTATTTCCATAAGAAATCATCCCTGTGCTAGGCAGGAATAGTTCGCTCTCCTACTCCTGTATCCATTGCACTGCAGCATCCAAACTGCTTAGATAGTTTCAAAAACTTAAAATTGACTTTATACTTACTATGCTTTAAAAATACCACCTCTGGTCATATTACCTTATTGTCTACAGAAGAAATGCTTTTCTGCTTAGGGATCCCAGGCACAGAGGCAGCATTGTATAGTTTAATTTTTAGAAGCTTTTATTAGTGGCAATTTTCTAGTGCAGGTAACTAGATCTCCACTGGACCTGAAGGAATTAACTTCAGACAGGTATACAGTAGTATTTTAATTTCCATCTCTTCTTTAGAACATTCTTCTCTTTTGTTAAGTATATAGTACATGCATTTTAAGTTTCCTTAATATACACCAAAATAAAGTTTTATTATGCTTGGTTTGCACAGTGCCCTTTCTTCTGAAAGTTGGGTGGAAATTGTTGAAATGCCACCCTCCTATCCAGTGACCACTGAGAACCAGAAAACCACCTATTACAGCCTAGATTTCCTTTTTATTAGATTTGTCTTTTTTGAGCTTTCCACAGGGAAAGAGAGAGACTCCTTGGCACATTTAAGAGACTTCAGGAGGGCTAGGAGTTCTGGCCCTATTGGGTTTAAAGGAATTTTAATTATTCATGCCCTTTTCAAATTACTCAGGCTCAAAATTATGGACCATAAAAAAAAGAGAGAAGGGTCTAAAGAGAAAACTGTTAAGACAAGGGCCAATATGAGCATTAATGTACAGACCTCAGAATGCGAGAGAACAAGCTGCTGATTTTCTACTCATGAATACTAGGAAGGGGCTATCAGGAAACACTGTGGGGTGTTTTGATAGATAACCTAGCTGTTTGGTTGGCAGTCAAAAAAACCCAACACTGACTTTTGTCTCACAAGCTGCAAGCTGCTGCCTGCTTGAAGCAGGATACTGTGGTTAAAAAACATGACTAAATCATGCTATGCAAGACAAATTCCCCCTTGCTTTTAAAAATATGTTAACCGCTTCCTGGGGGGCAGGGCCTACAACGTTTTTCAGATGCTGACTGAACTATTGCTGGCTCCAAAACAGCCCCCAGAAGGGTGCATGGCAAAATCTCTTTAACTAATCTTGACAAGTTTCGTTGTTCAAACCCTCACTCCTATCCAGAAGATGTGACATTTCTATGGTGAAACCACTGTCTCTAGGTCCTACAGCTCTGTGGTTGGGTCCCAGGAGCACACACTTAGTGTGGAAAACGCTGGTGGTCATGTTTTTGTTTCCTCGGCTTCCCAAGGGCCAGATGGACATGTGGGAGCCAGCTAGACTATAAATGTCCCTTGAAACAGCCTCCTTCCTGTCCCAGTTAAGGGGACAGGACATACTCTACTTATGCAGTCTTAGTGATGCAGCCACACAACCAGACCAGGCTAGACTGCTCTCACAGCACCCAGGTTCTACTGTACTGCTTCCTTTACACTCTGGCTGCTGACCCTGAGTTAATTTCCCTGTAGGCAGTGCCCAGCATTCTGGTCCTCTTCTGTCCCCAAGCATGATGCTGTCCTCAGCAGCTCTTTAACATCCTCTTGCAAGTGGGGTAGCCCCAGACCAAAGTGGTACATGTGACATAGAGTCCGCAGAAGCAGAGAGCTGCCCTGCAGCATCCCTGGGTTGTCACTAGAGCCCCAGGAACTCTGCAGCAGGGTCTTTGCATGGTGCGGATGTTACGTACGTCATCCCATAGGCAGCTTCTCCTCATGACTCTTTCTCACAAGGGCAGACACTGATCGTTTTTGCTTCTGTGGGGCAGGTGCACACTCAGAGGGTTGTGGGCTGAAAGATGCATCTAAAAGCATCTGCCCATGGGAGCTGCCTTTAAGCAGTAGGCAGTTGCCGTGGTTTAACCCTAGCCAGCAACTAAGTACCACACAGCCACTTGCTCACTCCCCGCTGGTGGGATGGGGGACAAAGTTGGAAGAGTAAAAGTGAGAAAACCCGTGAGTTGAGATAAAGACTGTTTAATAATTGAAATAAAATAAAATAAAGTAAAATAGTAGCAGTAGTAGTAGTGGTAATAATAATAATAATAATAATAATAATAATAATAATAATAATAATAATAATAATAATAATAATAATAATAATAATAAAATATACAAAGCAAGTGATGCATGATACAATTGCTCACCACCTGCTACCAATGCCCAGCCAGTCCCTGAGCAGCGGTCGCTCTCCCTTGGCCAACTCCCCCCAGTCTGCATACTGAGCATGCCATCATATGGTATGGAATATCCCTTTGGCCATTCGGGGTCAGCTGTCCTGGCTGTGCCCCCTCCCAGCTTCTTGTGCACCTGGCAGAGCATGGGAAGCTGAAAAGTCCTTGACTAGTGTAAGCACTACCTAGCAACAACTAAAACATCACTGTGTTATCAACATTATTCTCATCCTAAATCCAAAACACAGCATTATACCAGTTACTACGAAGAAAATTAACTCTATCCCAGCCGAAACCAGGACAGCAGTATTGCCAAAGTGGCACTTCCTTCCAAGTGTCTCCATGTTGGCATTGATTTGCTTTAACAGAAAACCTTGCCTTCTGAATACAGAAGGAAGGACATGAGGTTTCAACACATCACATATACGCGCTCCTCCTCCTGTTAGTCCAGCAGGAAAACAGTCTATAGGTGCAATAATATGCCACATGAGAAAACATAACCAGTGAGTAGCAAAATTTATGCAGAGTAATACTAGCCTTTGTCCCAGCCCAAAAAAGTGCCTAGGCTGGAAATTCAGCTTGACCTTCGCATTGGCCTCCTTGCGAGACCTTCAGAAAGTGGTGCCTACTATCGGTACCAAACATCAGAGCTCAGTGACAGCTGCCAACTTGTTTTATTTCCTCTCAACCTCCGCAGACCAGACATTTCTCAAGAGAATGGAGGAACAGCAGGGTGGCTTCTGGGATGGGCCTGGAACTCTGGGACTGAGCTGTGCCTGTAGGGTGATCCTTGAGACCTGGGAGAAAAGAGTGAGGTGAAGGCACCTAGAGGAAAAAAACCCAGGTATTTAAGAGGACAGGGCTCCAACAGTACTTTGATGAGAACAGGAGTAGTTGGGCTGGGAGGAAAGGATTTGGACATGTGTTCCTAGTGACTTCTCTCTCAGGAGGGGTTACATCAATTCACTTGCTCTTTGATAGTGGAGCCTCAGCAGCTGCTGTATTCCAGAGAGGAGGCTAGCTTGTGTCTCAGTTTGCCTGTGCATTTCCACCCAGGGCTGACAGGAAAGAACAGACTGAGCTCCAGCTAACTCCAGCTTGGGACAAGCTTGATCCTCCCTGCCCCCAGGGGAAAACATGAGCCTTCAACAGCAAATGGCAAAGATAGACAGACCAGGAGAGAACTCTGGGCCTCAGGCAAGTAGAGGACTTTTTGTCATTTCTACTGGAGCTGGAGAGAGGACAAAGCTGGAAAGGACAGGGGGACAGTGTGTGGAGGCGAACTGTGGCATCTGTGGGCATGAGACCTGCTATCAGAGCGGCGTTTCTTCTTCAGCACAGATCACATTTCTCCTGGGGTCATCTATGTGTATTGTCTGGGAAATCATCATTCACTAAGCATTTCTGTTTTGGCCAATTCACCTCCTCTTCCAAAGACAATTCCCAGGGATGAAGGAGTGAATCCTTTCAAACTCATCCCTCACAGAAAACATGCTGGACTCCTGCCCAGCCCCTCTGAGATGTTTGGCCCTGCAGGCAAGGGGGAGGTGGGGCCCAGTGAGGAAGGAAGGAGGGAGGGCAGATGCAGAGTTGCTTGTCAAAAGGGAAACTCTGCTTGGGCAGGGATCAGAGAATTTCTGCAGCTCCCTGACCCTGCTGCTCTTTTGGAACAGACACTCGGATCCCCGTCTCCTGCTGGACCTGTTCTGTAGCACTACATGGTGAGCACCTCATGGCCAGGCACTTCAGGGCTTTGCCCACTGCCCTGTAGTGCTCTGCCCAGGGACAGTTCTGATGGTTGTGGAAGCCCTGGGTTCATGTCCTGCTCCACTCCATGCTTGTGCCACGAGGGTGTGAGCTGGACAAGGGGGCATGGCTCTTTTCTAGCTCCCCAAGGCACAGCAGGCTGGGGGCAGGGACTAGCAGTGTGGGATGGCACATGGGTCAGCCTGGCCCCAGAGCCCAGCCCCAGTCCCACCATCAGCAAGAGAGAAGCACCCTTTAGTCTGCGGGGCCAGGGTGTGCTGGGGGTCCTAGGCCCAGACTGCAGAGCTGGGCTCTGCCTGCATTGCTCAGTGTCTTGAGAGTCTGACCAACCACTGTCCCTATTTGTCAGAGAGGATGATTCTGAGGAATGTCTCCAGCAGTATGTCCTGTTTCATGGGACAGATCAACCAGTGCCTCAGAAATGGCCCCTCAGAGAGATGAATGCATCTTCCCAGACATGAGATGAGGCCTCAGCATGGTGATCCCTGGAGCAGGGCTGCTTGAGGGACCTCTAATGTTGGGCCCAGCATGACAAGTCCAATCCCCTGCAAAGCTGCTCAGCCTGACCGTGGTGCTTCTATTTGGCTGCCATGTGGAGTACAGGTGTGAGATTTGATGCTGCCTGGCTGGGTCAGGACGTAAGGTTTCACTTCCAGAGACACCTCTCTTCACAGAATTGGTCACTATACTTTGGTCCTTGAGTCTTTTCCTGCCTGTTTCTTATCTGGTTTTAGCTCTATGATGGATGAATCAGTTTATGGTGGCCTGTTGGAATGGGTCAGGTGTTTGGTCTTTTCCTGGACACAGCATGACTTTTTTCTTCTTTTCATAGAAAGGACTTTAACAGTATGTGGACTGTGAAAGGCCTTCCTTTTCTGGAGAAATGAAAGAATTGTCAGTCAGACCGGAAGCCTTGAGAGTGCTCAGCCAGCATGGAGGGACACAAAGAGAAGGACTGCCCTTATGGAGGCTTCTTGCTGTTAGATCAGCTGAGGAGAAGCAGCATCCAGCCCCTGTGATCTGGGTCAGATTTGTAAATTGCTTACCTGTTTCCTGGCTCTGTGTATGACAACAGAAATGCTCTGCTCAGTGGTGTGGCGGGGGAGAGAGAGGACAGAGAACTTCCTCATCTCTCAGGAGGTTCAAGCTGTGCTGGAGAGAGTGCTGTTAGCAACAGTTCCTCTTTAGAAAGACATTGTTCTTCCCTCTGCTCCTAGCAACGCTAAAATTTGTTCCAAATATTAGCTCTTCAAACATCAAATACAGGCTTTCTGAGATGCCAGTAGAGGACTGCACAGGAGGGCAAAGGGTGGTACTTGGTGTGGCACATAGAGTTTTGAACATATTGGCCTTGTGGTGAGATAATGTATCAGAGTCTTCCTTTGTTTTATTTGAAGCAAACATAGAGGCACTATGAAACTACGTGTAAGGCTTCTGATCTGCTTGACAGGCAGAGGAGTTGTAAAATAATCTTAAAAAAACCTCCCCTCCCCATTTTTCTCAGGTCCATCCAAGTTCTTTCAGTAGAAACATCAAATAAACTGCATCAGTTATGCTGAGTCTTATTTTGCAGAGATGCCTTAGTAGGCATGTCTACTTTGACTGAAGAAAAGAGCAAATACAATCATTTTCTTCTCTTCAGTTCTGCAAACTCTAAAGGGCATTTTGCAGAATATTCAGTCATCTTGATAATTTCTTTGGACCCATTTCCCAATTTATGAACTTTTGGGGTTTTTTTGGTTTTTTGGTTTTTTTGTTTTTTTTTTTTTTCATTTTCCCTATATTTAGGCACCTGCAGTCAGGTTTTGATCACACCTTCCCTTAAACTTTTTCTTCATGGGATATTTCTGCTTCATACATATAAGGAATTGAGCCTCTCTCCCATCTTTAGCCCACCCATCCTGCCCCAAGAAATAGATCCTCTTTTTCCTCCTCTTGTAATAGCTGAATAGTTTTGAAGAACCTCAGACAAGCTTGTCACAAGCCAAAACCATATTTCTATATCCTAAAGAATGTCCCTTCATGCACTTTCCCTGATCATGCATTTTATCTCAGAAAAGCTGTTTGCATTTTTAGTTTTGAAAGAATACAAACCAGTGAAAGTACACTTGTGTATACTTGCAAGTTTTCAGGAACAGTGAAGAAAGTAATTGCACGATATAGTCATAAGTGAAAAGCAGTAGGGTTTTCAAGCAGACAATCCTTAGAGTAAAAATTAAGCCATCAGTAATATTATCAGAACAGAGCCAATGGATGCTTCAAGGGTTGTAAGACATTTGTTTAACAGAATTGGACTGTATGGGACTGGGTTCAGCCATACTTATCACACAGAATATATCCAGCTGACAGAAAGTAACTCCAAAACCAGTGTAAGTAGAGGGTGAAGAGCAGTGTATATAGAAATGACGGTGGGGATGACCCCTTTTTCTCCAGTATAATACCATATCATCACTTTCAATGTTTGGTTGACATGTTTCCTGTGCAGGTGTGGGACTCCATCCTAATGCTCAACCTTTCCCTAGTGAATCCTGGAACCTTTGTGGTTTGCCACTGAAATGAAGCCATACACAATAAAGGTTGAAGGAATGTCCCCTTTGGAAAGTGTGTTTGTGGCCAATACACAGGCCATATTCCACTTTTCCATAAGCCCCTTTCTGGCTGCATGTAGAAACTCCTTCCAGGGTTTTGGCAACCATTCAAAAAGGAATGGCTGACTTTATCCATATACTAGCATGTCACTTGGTGAAAAACCCATCTGCCACCTTGATCTAGGAGCACATCACTCTCCTGCACCTGCGGCCAAGAGTGCAGAGCTTGAAGCAGAGAAGCACTGTGGGTAAAATGAGAGGTGCAGTGATCCAGGCTCTGTAGACTAACATATTCCTGGAAGAACTGACACAGGAGAGCTACCAGTGCCTCTGGTGGCATGGGGATTGGCCCCAGAAGCATACAGATTGCAGCCACTGCCCTGTAACTGTCAGTGAGTCTCTTCCCAGGGTGTGCCTGGTGGCTCTCAGAAAACAATTTGTTGTTGAACTTCTGCTGTTTTCCAGGGTATCTTTAGCATACTACGATGGCAAGAGAGAATACCAAGGACTTCCTTTTGGAAGCACTGGAGGACCAACAATCTAGTTAAACTTGCAGACTACATGTGTGACCACTATGAAGCTGACCTTGCTGACCTTGTAGCTATCTATGTGCTTGAACAGATCAACCAAAGAGACACTGCAGCTAAACTCAAACAGGAGAAAGGAAAAGGTAAAGGAACTTTGGTTACTGGCACTTTTGTATCCTTTTTTTATATTGTTCCTAGCAAATATGTAGAAGAACCTTCATCAAATAGAGAAAGAGCAGACTTCAATCCCCTGTGGAAGTCTGAAAACCCAAAGGACCCCAGGGTACTGCCTCCTTACACCTGGCATGATTCTCCTCTTGCCATTGGTCTTCCTGCTCATTTAGGTGACTGCTGCCACAATCTCTGTACACTCTACAGAACCACCTGCTCCTGGCCTATGATGTAAAGATACTAGAGTCTTCAGAGACACTTGCTCTGCTGCCTTGTCTGCTCTGCCTTGCCCAAGGTATTTTAAGGGAGTTTGTAAAGGCAAGATGCCAAGAGGATTGTTCTCCCCACCTGACACACATCACTGACAGCCTCCGTAGTACCACTCCGCTAACAGCTACATATAATTTCTCTTTCAGCCCTGCGACCCAGTCCACCCCCTGCTTCATCAGTCCAAGGTATGTGTCATTGCGATGATAGATGAGTTTGGGTTTTATCGCCTACACGCTCCACCTACTAGTAGAAAGTGTATGATCATAGCCATGGTCCTGAAGCCCCAGGAGGGTCAGAAGGAAAATAAACAAGTAGCTGTTATATGGCTGGGGGGGCCGGGGAGGGGAGTGTACTGTTATAGAGGTGAGTAGTAGAAACTGGTTCTTAGGACTATTTTCAAGTTCAGCTGAGGTGTGATTGCATTTCAGTGATGGGTGGTGGGCATTTCAGACTTTTTTCATCTCAGCATCGATAATAAAATTGGAAGAATAAGGCCTACTGAATGATCCACAGATCCTTTAAAATGAAAAAGATGAGGTAAACTCAAGATACAATAACGTTGCATCTGAAATGTTTTAATTTTAGCAGGACAATGAACATTGACTTTAATTTCAAATTATTTTATTGCATATCCTTGATTTAGATTACAAGATGAAGTACAGAGCACATGTACAAAAGAATTACTGCTGGATAAAAGACATGAATTCTCATATTGGTAAGATGGTGACTCTGAACTCCAGATATACAAGGCTGGTTCTTGTTAGTGGACATCGCCATGAAAAAAAGAAAGAACATGAAATCACGGCTGTAGGACAGACACATGCAGAAATCATGCAGGAACAAGTGAATTCTTCCATTGCTATAAGTGATCTTTTTAAACCTGACAGGGATAGGCAGACACCAAAGACTGTTGTGATATTGGGAGCTGCAGGAATCTGGAAGTGTCCTGATCCAATGTCAGGGGAGGTTCTGATACGATCTCAAGGACGAGATTAAGACACAAACGAGGTTAGATGCCGTACAGCCCTTTCAACTTTATTCTCTCAAACAATGGGACAGTGATAGGACAGAGAGAAGGAGGAAGGGGAGAGTCAGAATGCCTAACCAAGAAGACGAGGAGACGTGATAGGGATAGCTACCACCACCATCGATCCAGCGATGTTCCATGGGTTCACGCCCCGTGTGGGCAAGTAGCCAATGTCCTCAGAGGGAAAGGGAGGAGCGAGGGCCAACCAGCAGCCCCCAGCAAGGAGCACGCAGTCCTTTTATAGGGGGGTTCACCCGTGCACAGCGCCCATTTTTGCACGCGTGGTACGTGTCGTCCGTGCTACGTGTGGTGGTCTCCTTTCCCACCAACCTGTGCACAAACACAGTTTGGTCCAGCAACTCCTCTGAAAACGGGGTGTCGAGGTCAGGAAGTGGGGGGGTGATGCAACAGCGATGTCGAGACAGACATAGTCCAAAGCAGTCCCTTACACTCCACCCCGTGGCTCGACATTGCTGTCTTTGTGGTGGTGTGAAAGATGATAGAGATATAGAGAGAGAAAGACAGAGGAGGTGCATAATAACTCTTGTAATGGTATTGAACTATGTACATGGCAAAAGGCAGGGTACGATGCGGCAGAAAATATATACAGCTTATTTTATATTAATGGAATGCTTGATAAACAGAACATTGCACAATGTAGATATCCTTCTTTCTAACACGCTTGGGTTTAACAATGTCTTATTTCATAAGGTGGATTTGGGGAATTAGGTGAAGGAGACGGACATTTGTAGGGGCAGTTACAAAATATCAAGGAAGTGTGGCAGAATCTCAAACATGTGGTCTTTTCTCATTGGCAAGGCAGGCGGCCAATAGCTCTAAAAAGGTTCAGATAATTGATAGGATCGCCAACTTTGGTTGGCGGATGGTGCAAATTTGTTTTATGCCGTCAGGTGAGTCGGTGGATACAAGTTGCATGTTAGACACCACATGTTGGATCAGTTGGGTAAAACAGGGAGTAATACGTGGTAAAAACACTAGGGTAGCAAATGCACATAGTAGGTAGGGTATAAGTTGTTTTACCCAGGGTGCTCCTGGTAACCAGGACCATAGGTTGCCAGTCCAGCCGTTCCAGGTTTGAACGGGGACGTGGGCCAGTTTTCTAATGTCTTTAGTCAATTGAAGGACTACCTCGCCCACATCGTCTATTTCTAAACAGGCGTTAGAGACATTTAATTTCCCACATACCCCTCCCTCTTCAGCTAAAAAATGATGTAAAACCATACGGTGTTGAAGGATTGCCGTGAGCATTTGTTGAGACTGTTGAGTTAAAAGACCTATAGCGTTAGCAATTTTATTGGTGATAATTTCCAAAACTGCTTGTAATTGGATTATGCGGTTTAAATTATAGATTGGTTCTCTTGCCCCTGATATCAGGTCATTGGGGTTCCAGGTAGCAGGTCCGTAGTGTTGAATTATTCTTTTGGGAGGCCATTCGTTTCCACCCCATTTCTGCGTTCCGCCTATGTTAACTTCAACAGCTCGTTTGCTGCAGGCAATCTTTCCGTCTCCCAAGTTATCATACAATCTTATCCTCAATTGAGAACCATCTGTGTCTGGAAGAAGGAAGAATATAGGTCGGATAATCCTCACATAGCAGACCCCTGACTAATGCGCTGGCCGCTGCTTGTAGGCGGTATATCCACAGATCCAATAATGGCCCTTCTCGGCTTTAGCGCCGGTGGCAAATGGCACTGCTGCGCTCTTTGGGAATTGGAAATACATTGTATTGTCATCGCCCAGTGGGCTAATGTCCTGGTTTAAGCTGGGATAGAGTTAATTTTCTTCTTAGTAGCTGGTATAGTGCTCTGTTTTGGATTTAGGATGAGAATAATGTTGATAACACACTGATGTTTTGGTTCTTGCTAAGTAGAGTTTACACTAGTCAAGGACTTTTCAGCTTCTTGTGCTCTGCCATGTGCATAAGAAGCTGGGAGGGAGCACAGCCAGGACAGCTGACCCAGACTGGCCAAAGGGCTATTCCATACCATATGACATCATGCTCAGTAGATAAGCTGGGGGAAGAAGAAGGAAGGAGGGGACGTTTGGAGTGATGGCGTTTGTCTTCCCAAGTAACCGTTACGCGTGATGGAGCCCTGCTTTCCTGAGGATGGCTGAACACCTGCCTGCCAATGGGAAGTAGTGAATAAGTTCCTTGCTTTGCTTTGCTTGTGCGTGCGGCTTTTGCTGTACCTATTAAACTGTCTTCATCTCAACCCATGAGTTTTCTCACTTTTCCGATTCTCTCCCCCATCCCACGGGGGGGGAGTGAGCAAGCAGCTGTATGGTGCTTAGTTGCTGGCTGGGGTTAAACCACGACAGCTAAAAAAGGTGGTTAGGTTATTATTTGTTTGGCCGGTGCAATACCAGGCACCAAAATTGTTCTTCCATTCACAGGTTTGATTATAGATGTGGTCCCACAATCGTCGGAAAATGAAGGTTTTGTTCTTGTTTGACCAATACCCCTTAAACCCTCGGCTGTGCCCGGCATTATCCAGCCACAGCCATATGTGGACTCCCTTGTTTTTGTCTACCAACTTCCGTGAGTGTCCACTGACATTTGCTTTCCCTCACATAAACCCCTCGCCCCTGGGTGCGATTTAGACAGTATCACCCCACAGTAGGAAACTGAATTGGCCATGTTCCGCTATCATCCCAAGTGATGTTGGCAGTTTCACTGTAGTTGCTTACAATTTGTGCTGGAGTGAGGGGCGTAGAGGTCCATGGCCAGCTTGGCAACCCTAGAGGTCCCCCACAAACCCAACAGTGGCTCAGGTTAAAAGCTTGACTCACAGCTTTTGCTAATAATATGAATTCATTATCTTTAAAAGGATCATATGGGTCAGGAGGAGGTGGGGGAATTGGTTTCCCGTCACCCTTATAGGTGAGTCCCCAAAATAGTATAATTAAAAATGGCATATACATTCTAAATTATGTTAAAACCAGCGTCTGCTTCACCTCTTCTGGGGGCGTGTCTGGGTCAGTCGCTCCCCTCCCCCTGGAAAATAAAACAAAAGACAAACTCGCTTCTCAGGTCAGATAGGGGGAACCATTCATTTAGTGAATGGTCTTATGAGTTTTCCCCTTTTTTGGTTAACATTCAGGGAGCCAAAGCTTCCCCAGGGACTAAGGGCAAGGAGAATGGTCACCCAAAGCAATTTCTTTGCTGGTATGCTATGCATCCTAGGAAGATTAATAAGCTAATGAACATCAGTATTATACAAAAGATCAGAATCCACATGAGGGTCCTCAGTTGTGGTTCAGGTACTATTATCCTTCCTTTTCCAAGGTTTGCCTACGAAGAGAAAAAGAAAACATCCTCGGTTCGCTCAGGGAACCAGAGGTAAAAGTTACTATTAAAAAGATGGGACAATCCATCGTGTGTTGATTTTATGCTCCTTTCCATGAGCATCCTTCACCTTCCAGGTATATTTGTTCAACAGGGTTTCAAGCACTAATGGGACATTTCCCACAGTGGGAAGGTCCACTAAAACAGGTTGGCTGGGAAGATGGGATGAGTTTTTGGGGTTTATGTGGGGCCAGTACAGTCGTGGGAGCTTTTGGACAAAACGCTGTAATTTTTGGACACCCATTTGTTCCCCAGCAGTTGTTAATGCTGGTCACCGCATCCCACACCCGCTCAGCCCACCCTGGCTTGTGCAATTTGAGCAAGTATTTTAGTAGGTCATTTGTTCTCTCTACAATTCCGTTTGCTTGTGGGTAATATGGAGTGTGGAACACCTACAACATTTCCTCTCAGGCTGCCCACTCTTGGACCACCTTGGCTGTGAAATGTGACCCGTTGTCTGATTGAATTGATTGTGGTTTGGGGAAGATTCCAAACCATTCTTTCAGAGCTTTTACCATGTTTTCTCCTGTTGCCTTAACACATGCTTTAGCTTCCACTAGTCCGGATACTATTTCCACGCCTACTAATATGTAACTTTTCCCCTCTGACCTTTGAAAAGGACTGATATAATCAACTTGCCAGGCATCCCATAGGCCTTTTGCCTCTCTTAAATGCAAGGGGTTACTGTCTAGGGGGTGCCTGTCCAGGCGGACGTGGCATTGCTCACAGGCCAAAACGCAAGTTTTGCAGTTTTCTCAGATAACCGGCCAGCCTCTGGCCTGAGCCTCTCAGTAGAGGTCTTGGGCTCCAGTGTGCCCTCTCTTAAAGTGCAACCATTCCAGGAGTCATTCCCAATCCTCCACTACTGGATCACTTTGCAAGGGGGCGAGGCGAGCCAGCTCATCAACCCTATTGTTCCAGCGACCGCACGGATTTTCCTCCATCTGATGGGAGGCTACCCACCCTACCGCAAAGTTCCCCTGTTTGGCAATGGTTAAAATACCTTGCCACTTTTCCTTTTGCCATACGGGTATTCTGTTAACCTTCCACCCATTCTGTTCCCAAAAGGGGAGCCACTCTGTACACTCTTTAAAGACAGCAACGGAGTCGGTGTAGATATAGATTGGAAAGGCAGATTGGGCTTCGTGTTGAAAAACACTCCACATGGCCACTAATTCCCCTACCTGTGTGCTGCCTTCCCCTTCGGTAATTATTTTTTGGTCGGTCCTTATCTGTAGGGCGACAGCACAGTATTTCCAAGTTCTGCCCTCTCGTTTAGCGGAGGCATCGGTGAACCAAGCATTCTGTAATTGTTCTGTAAACGGGGGGGCTACCTGCACAGCAGAAGGGGGCACGTCACCTTCCTGGTCTGGGGCTACTCCCTCTTGGATAACTAAATTTTTGGTAGCGCCCTCAGAAACTTCAAAGATACCACAATAATGTTCTATTTGCACATACCATTTTCGTACCGAAGCTCTTTGCACCACCCCATCAGAGGGAGGTGTCCCGGTTAAAACTGCTTTGATCACTTTGAAAGGACCTCTGAGCACTATTGGTTGCTGGCGAATGGTGCACTCTGCTTCTCGTAAAGCCAGGCTGGCTACAAATAGCCCCTTCTCCCACATGGTGTACCGTTTTTCTGCATCTTTGAAACTACGGGAGTAAAAGCCAACGGGCCGGATGGGCCCTGCTGGCCCCCTTTGCCACAAATGATTCGACAGCCTGGTTGCAGCAAACCGCGACTCGATCCGTACTGGGTCTGTTGAGTGAATGGGCCCAAGGGCTTGGTAAGCATTTACTTCAAATACCAGAAGCTGCAAAGATTCATCGTGGACCTGGGTCCATTCCCACTGAGCCCTCTTTCATAGTAGATCATACAAGGGCCTGGCAATAATTGAGAAGTTGGGGATGTGCTTCCTCCAGAACACAAGTAGCCCTAACGCATGCTGTAAGTCTTTCTTTGATTCTGGTATCTTAATTTGGTCAAGGGAGGAAAAGGTGTCTGGTGGGATACAGGTCATCCCTCCCTTCCACCAAATTCCTAAAAATTTCACCTCGCTTGAAGGGGTTTGTATTTTCTCGGGTGGGACTGTCAATCCTATGCTCTCTAAATGGGTGATGATGTCCTTCTGGACTTCCCCAACTTCTTCCGCCTGATTCCCCCCTATGAGCACGTCGTCTATGTATTGGTAAATTTTCACCCCCATCCTTATGGGAATTGCTTCCAGCTCCTGCGCTAGAGCGTAGTGGGATAAAGTGGGGGAGTGCTCGTATCCCTGAGGGAGCCGTGTAAAGGTGTACTGTTGCGCCCCCCCCAAGTGAAGGCGAAGCATCCTGGTCCTGCGGCTGCATAGGGACCATAAAGAACGTCTTTAACGTCAATGGTTGCCATAAAAGGGTGTGCTTGCTCTTGAATGGCGGCTATGAGCTCGGCAATGTTCAGTACAGCAGCTGTTAATGGGCCTGTGTTGGCATTCAGCCTCGGTAATCTATTGTTAACCTCCATTTGCCGTTTGGTGTTAGGACCGGCCATACCAGGGAGTTAAAGGGGGAGTGAGTGGGAACTATAATCCCCTGCCCCTTTAAGTCCTCCAGAACTGGCGCAATTCCATCCCTGGCTCCTATCGATAGCGATAGCGGGTAGGGTTTTAATTTGTCAGTTTAGAAGGGGGGAGGGCAGGCACTGTTTGCAACAGGCACACCTCCACGCTGGGGGCTTCAGCTAACCGCCTGATCTGGGGGACACTGAAAGACCACAAGTTTCCCTGGTTGTTGCTCCACTGTCTACTCTTTAAAACATCTATGCCTAAAAGATTCATTTGAAAAGATCCTATGGCCACCATAGTATTAACAGGGCCATCCTCTCCTGGTAACCATAGTGACACTGGGGTCATAGGTACCGACTGTGATTTTCCCAGAGCATTTAAAACAATCAGGTTTCTAGAGGGAACCAAGATCCCGCATCGTTCCGCTTCTGTTTGCCTTAGTGCAGTAATTTGCGCCCCTGTGTCGATTAAAAATGTTACTGCTTTTTTCTTTGGCCCTACTGCTACCGTAAGCAGCAAGTCTCCCTTTGCATTGCAGGTGAGTTGTCTTATGAACATCCACCCTCCGCCCTCCCCCTCACCTTCAGGGGGCAGAGGTTTTAGTTTTCTGCCACCTTTCCTTCCCCGGCTGGTTTCTCCCTAAAGTTTATCAGGGGTGGAGTGCTAGGAGTTGGCCTCGAAATGGCCCCTTGCTCTGACCATCTCCGCACGAGCTGCTCCAATTTTTTGGTTGGAAGCCCATCCATTAAATCTCGGGGAACGCCTTTCTGGAGCCCCAGTTGCCACAGTCCCTGTTGACTCAGGGGTTTTCCTTTCCCGGTCGAGTCCCAGCCCCTCCCAAGGGGTGATTGCCACCCACTAACTCATTCTGCTGCCCGCACAGCCCTGGTCTTGGTTCTTTGGGGTGGTCCACTAACAGAGCCGTATTTCCTCCCAAAATCGATTAACTCCTGAGCTACCTCCCCCCATGTTCATACTTTCTTCCCTGGCCGCCAGTAGTCAGGGGTCATTATCCCCTCCCGAGCGCCCGCAATCCTTTCTTCCCTGGGGGTGTTATAAATCTGCCCTTGCAATTGGATCCCAAAAGGTTTCAGGGAGTTGGGAAGTCCCCATATCAGGGGAGTCATTCTCTCCAGGTCTACAGGCATTAACACTGGGGAGCTCAGGTTGGGCTTGAGCTCCTGGTCATACATCATCTGAAGGCACGCCGCCTTTTGCACACTCTCTACTAATTGATCTACTGTGCCCATTATAGCTAAGGGGTCTCCCCTTTCCAAGGGGCTCAACCCCCCGGCCCAATACGCAGCTCTCTGGGTCAACGACCATGGGGCTCAGAGATCACCCGTAGTTAAAAACACACCCGGACCCCAATACCCTTCCGCCTCGTTTTCCGACAGTAAGATCCTATCCCCCCCAGACAAAGACACTCTCCACACATACACAGTCTCCAATTCCTTTGTAGTCCTCGCAAAGTCCTTTCTCAGCTTTGCTAATTCAGTTGTGGTAAACGGGACTTCCTTAGTAATAACTTGGGGACGATTGTCACCATCGTCCTCATACACATACTCCGTTTTGATCAGCGGGTACATGTGGGGGAGGCTCTCCACGATCTCTTTGGCTCTTTGCAAATCCCCCTGGGTATCCTCTTCTCCACGAGTGTTGTTTCTACCCCCAGCGGTGTGTCTGCTTCCCTTAAAAGTTGATTTCTCAACCCATTTTTTAATATCACATTTTGGCGCCTCTCCTCCTCCAACTGTTCCTGCAGGGTTTTTATTACTGTTTACAGGGAGTTCACCACCATATCCGTCCGACAAGACCTCTGCTTTTTCTCCTCCGCTGCGGTGGCCAAACTCGCTCCTAACACGGCACAAATTATAGCCTTTCCCTTCCCCCTCTTAACCTTAGCCTCCTTCTGCAATATTCTTATTCAGTCCACCACACTCTGCAACTGAAACCAGTGTTCCCTTGCCCAGTCTTGTCCCTGGGGCGAGGGGCGAGACCGGTGCACCTCCAAAAGGTCATACAATTTCTCTGTCCCTTCATCCAGTGAAAGCACATGGTCACAAGCATCGGCTGCCTTTTGGGTGGCCATCACCTACAAAGGGGATATCATCCTGAGAGGGTCACACTTCAGTATCCAAATTTCCCCTATGCACTCCCAGGAGGCCAAACCATGTGCTAAGGCAAAGGTTTCCACAATGAGGCGGTACGGCACTCTTGTCTCTAGGGATCCTGTCCGTGACGCCAATTAAATGTCCCAATCCAATGTCGGGGGAGCTTCCGATACAATTCCAAGGACGAGATTAAGACACAAACGAGGTTAGATGCCGTACAGCCCTTTCAACTTTATTCTCTCAAACAATGGGACAGTGATAGGACAGAGAGAAGGAGGAAGGGGAGAGTCAGAATGCCTAACCAAGCAGAAGAGGAGATGCGATAGGGATAGCTACCACCACCATCGATCCAGCGATGTTCCATGGGTTCACGCCCCGTGTGGGCAAGTAGCCAATGTCCTCAGAGGGAAAGGGAGGAGTGAGGGCCAACCAGCAGCCCCCAGCAAGGAGCACGCAGTCCTTTTATAGGGGGGTTCACCCATGCGCAGCGCCCATTTTTGCACGTGCGGTACATGTCGTCCGTGCTACGTGTGGTGGTCTCCTTTCCCACCAACCTGTGCACAAACGTAGTTTGGTCCGACAACTCCTCTGAAAACAGGGTGTCAAGGTCAGGAAGTGGGGGGGTGATGCAACAGCGATGTCGAGACAGACATAGTCCAAAGCAGTCCCTTACAGGAAGACAATGACTGTAAGAAAGATTATGCTGGAGTGGGCATCAGAGAGACTCTATATACAGTTTAACTATGTTTTCTACATACATTGTCAGCAGCGTAATCTTCTTACAGGTCGGGGGAGTATGGCTGACATGATCTCCAAATGCTGTCCCAGTGATAATCCTCCTCTTGTAGAGATCTTGAGAAGACCAGAAAAACTCCTGTTTGTCATTGATGGCTTTGATGAACTGAGGTTTTGTTTGGACCAGCCACAAAATGACCTGTGCTCTCATCCCTGGGAGATGAAGCCAGTGGAAATCATCCTAAGCAGTTTATTTAGGAAATTCCTTCTCCCTGAATGCTCCCTGTTGATCAAAACAAGACCAGCTGCCCTGCAGAAGCTGGAACAGTGCTTGGTATGTGAATGCTCTGCTGAAATACTGGGATTTTCAGCAGCTGATAGGGAGGAATATTTCCACATGTTTTTTGAAAATAAGGAAGAGGGAAAGAAGGCCTTTCAGTTTGTTAAAGGAAATAAAATGGTCTTCACCATGTGCCTTGTCCCCATCATGTGCTGGATCGTCTGTACTGTTATGAAACGACAGCTTGAAAGTGGTGAAGATCTTGCACAAACTGCCAAGACAACTACAGGAATATATCTCCTTTATGTTTCCAGCTTACTAAAATCTCTGAGCAGCAAGTCAAAACAGAACTTGCACGTTATCCTGAAAAGACTTTGTTGCCTGGCTGCTGGTGGGATCTGGAAGCAGAGTCCTCTTTTAGGAGGAGGCAATCAATGAATTCTTGTTAAATTAGAGAGACACTCTCCCACTTTTTTTGAATGAGAGCACTTTTCAGAAGGGCATTGTTTGTGGGAGTGCCTACAGTTTCATTCATGTGAGTGTCCCAGAGTTTTTTGCATCTCTATTCTACGTACTAGAAGATGATGGTGAAACAAGAGATAAGCAAGAAGATCCTAAGAAGGATATGAAAAAATTGTTAGAAATCTATGGAAACTCAAGACATGATTTCATGTTAACCGTGTGGTTCCTATTTGGTCTCTTAAATAAGGAACGAAGAAATGCTTTGGAAAAAGAAACAGGGTGCAAAATTTCTCATGAAATTAAGGAAGAATTACTAATGTGGCTTCAAACTAGCCAAAAAAACAGCTTTAGCTGTTAATGCAGAGAAAAGAGCAGTGATTCATGATTTGGAAGCTTGCCACTGTTTGTATGAAATCCAAGATGAAAGTTTTGTGAAAACTGCATTGGGTTATTTCACCAGAATATATTTATGAGACATCAATTTCACCCAATTAGATCAAATAGTTCTTTCCTTCAGTATAAAAAAGTGGCCTAAACTGGAGTCACTTGACATGGGCTATTGCTCCTTTATCTCAGAAGACCATGAAGAATATTTAGACCAACAGCTAGCAAAGCTGTCACATCTGTAAGTAAAATCCTAGGTCCTAAGCTTACAAATTCTCTTAGCAAATGAAGGAGTTTCAGTAACCAAGAAATGACCAGCTTACTTATAAAAAGATTAAGGCTAAACTTTTCATAAAGTGAAGGTGCAATGATGGAAGCTGCTTTGTGATGAGCCTAATGGGATGTTGCACTAGTAATTACTGGTGATAGTAAGTTCAAGAGTAAGCATATAAATACAAGAGGGCGTGTCAGCTAAGTGTCTAAGTTCCTATTGTAATCAAAGAAGACCAGAGTCTAAGTCATCTGACATTCAGATAGTCAGCTGCTGGCTGGTCAAATGAGATCACTCTGTAGTCACCACTGACTGAACTTAGGAGAAAACTATTGACTTTGGTGAAACTAGTGAACTGTCTGGCTTCCTTGTACACACTGACTTAGGATGCATTAGTCTCAAATACAATCCCATACAAATACAATCCCAAGCAGGGTTTCCTGTCCACTTGCCCTCCAATTAATTGTTGGTGTTCTTGAAATCAAAGGCCTGAAAGGAAGAAGTTTTCACTGTGTCAACAGGTTTCAGAAGCAGGGAGGGAGCAGCCCATTCAGCTCTCCAGTGACCCTTACAACTCTCTGAGAACAGAACCTGTTCCTATGCCTCATCTTGATCCCACTTCAGTTAAGGTGGGTGAAACACCTTCTTTGCTAAGTCTCTCTGTTTACCAAATGCTGGATCCTGAGAAGACAGGAGGTTGTACCTAAACCCAGTGAAAGCCAAGGGGAGTTTTCCCCTGTAGGCAGTACAGGCCTTTGCCCTTTGTGCACAGCAAAACATAGCATACTGTTGATTTTTGGTTTATGGGTACAAACCTCCTTTCCATGTTAAGGGGGAATGATTTGAGTGTTTAGAGCTCAACTAACGTGCAGTAAGTGATATCAATTTGCTTTTCCGGTTCTTTTCCTCAAGGTATATCTGTACCACATGATACTATAATGTAGGGAATGAACTCAGCTTGATCAGGTATCAGGAGCAAAACATCTACAATGAGAGGGAGTTCTGCCAAAGCGCATTTGTCCTTCTTAGAGCTATGTGATACCTATGAAGTGCCCAACCAGGTAATTTTTATGGAGGCAGCAGAACTCTGAGAATCCTAGTTACGGAAGGGGCAGACAGCACCAGGAGCCCAGAGTAACTCTGCGGGCACTTCCCAGCTATCTGGGAACAGATCCCAAATCTGCACAGGTGTGTTTTGCTGTGCAGGCAGGACTATGCACAAAGTTACTGTAATATATCAAGGATCACAGTTTCCCGGGCTTCTCTGACTCTATGGCTTTCAGTGCTGTAGTGTGCCAACATAAAGAAATTTTGCTTAGTCGTCCTGTTACTATAAATGGAAGACCCCTACCTGTATGATGCAGCTCCTTCTATTTTAAGGTGCAAGCAAATGAACAATTCTTGCACTGTGTGTAATGTACCCTTAACTTGTGTCTGGCATTACTTTGTCCCAGCTGCAGAATCTGGCATTTGTTCTTGTTAAATTTCATGCCATTGATGATTTCCCAATGCTCCAATCTATCCAGATTCTTCTACAAGGCCTCTTGACCCTCAAGAGAGTCAACAGCACCTCCCAGTTTAGTATCATCAGTAAACTTACGTATGGTGCATTTAACTCTTGCATCCAGGTTCTTGATAAATATATTGAACAGAACTGGCCTAGAATTGAGCCTGAAGAACACTGCCATATGTAGCCCCATTCACCACAACCCTTTGAGCTTTACCATTCAGCCAGTTCTTTACCCACTGCACCATGTGCCTGCTCATTTCAGTTGGACAACTTGTCCAGAAGGATGCTGTGAGGGACAGTATCAAAAGCCTTACTAAAATCCATAAAAATACATCTACCACCTTCCCTTCATCCACTAGGCGGGTGACCTTATTGTAGAATGATATCAAATTAGTTAGACAGGACTTTTCCTTTGTGAATCCATGTTCACAATACTAATGTATATAAATACCTGAAGGGAAGGTGCAAAGAAGAGGGAGCCAGCTTCTTTTCAGTGGTGCCTGCTGACAGGAATAGAGGCAATGGGCACAAACTGAAACACAGGAGGCTCAGTCTGAGCATAAGGAAACACATTTTTACTATGAGGGTGACTGAGCACTGGCAAAGGTCTCCCAAGGGCGTTGTGAAGTCTCCATTCTTGGAGATATTCCAAAGTCATCTGGACATGTTCCTGGCTAACGGGCTCCTGTGCTTCAGCAAGGGGGTTGGACCAGGTGACCTCCAGAGATCAGATGACCTCCAGAGATCCCTTCCAACCTCAACCATTTTGTGGTTCTGTGATTCTGTATGGCTTCTCTTAAGTACATGGGCAGTATAAGGAAAACTAAATAAGTGAAATTATGACAATCCTGCATCTGCTGGTTTGGGGCACTTGGGAGCACCACCACTGCTCTTAGAGTGACCAAATGATTGATGCCTGTCTGGAGGGGTCTCTAGGGGAGGAACAGTGGGACTTGACTGTCCTCCAGAACCTTATTTATGTAGGAAAAACATAACTAAAAGAAAGTCCTCAGCCCTTGTGGTGGGTTGACCCTAGCTAGCTGCCAGACACCCAGCCACTCTCTCACTCCCCCTCCTCAACAGGACAGGGGGAGAAAATACGATGAAAAAGCTTGTAGGTCAAGATAAAGACAGGGAGATCATTTACCAGTTACCATCATGGGCAGAACAGACCTGATTTGCAAAAAATTAATTTAATACATTTTCAGTTAAAATAGAGTTCAATGGTGTGAAACAAAGACAATATTAAGACAACACCTTTGCCTACTCCTCCCTTTTTCCCAGGCTCAACTTCACTCCTTCATTACCAACTCCAAATGGGGGGGGGGGGGAGGGTGAATGGGGCAGGAGTTACAGTACAGACTGGGGAGTTGGGGTGAGTCCATAACAGTTCCTCTCAACTGTTCATTCCTCCTCACACTTTTCCCCTGCTCCAGCGTGGGTCCTCTCTGTGGTCCACAATTCCTATCAGGAGAAACCTGCTCCAACACAGGCTCTCCACAGGCCACAGCTTCTTCAGGAAACGTCCACCTGCTCCAGCATGGAGTCCTCCATGGGCTACAGGGGAATCTCCTCTCCAGCACCTGGAACACTGGCGAATCCTGATTTAGGATCCTGCCAACTACACCAATTTGTCACGAATGGGTGATTTAGAATGCTTAAGGAATCACCAACAAAGGTATTAGCAAAAGTGGTTTTAATATGATGTTGTAAAACTGTGACTTAACAAAGTTTGATGGCAAGGTCCACTCTATTAATTACTGCATGGAAGAATCATACAAAGGAAAATGAATTACACTTGAGTTAGAATGATTCACAGAGAGACCGGAGATGCAAGGAGTAAGGAAGACCCTCCCATTGAGTCACGAGGTTCAGAATAGACCCCCTTGCATTCTAAACTCCTGATGGAGCTTAGGTGCAGCTAGGTCCAATCTTAGCCTCCGACTTGGTCACAGTTTATGTCTAAGGGATTGTGCATGCAAAGTTTATATAATGTTTCATTAGCATCAATTCAGCGTGTAATCGAAGTTACCAAGACAAAATCAAAGTTACCATACTATAAGGTTATGGGCGATACCCGTTGCTTACCAAAGATCTGTTGTTGGTAAAAGGTTTCTCTGCCTCGAGGAGCAACCTTGAGAGGTGTCCCAGCTCAAGAGGAGATCACTGCCATGCAGCCACGCTGCCTAGCAGGGAAAGCTCAAAGAAGGCTCACTTAGGCTGTCATATTTATAGGGTAAAGTGGTTGGCTTGTAGTTAAATTACATGCAATGGAAAAGGTATGCAGGAGACTCCTTGTACCCACAACTTACTTTGTTCCTTGATAAATAAGTCTTGGAAAAGCCACCAGCTATTCATGTGTTAATCACATGATTGGCGTTCCAAGCTCCATCGATGCTCACTGTGTCACTCTTCTCCTTTGTGGGTTTTCAGAGAACAAATTGAAACTAGAGCAGTTCATGGCCTGGCTACAGCTCAGGCCTTTACCTCTTCTGGAGCCTGCACCAAACCACCACCAGTCTGGTCAAGGGGTTGAGCGCATCCATCACAAACACCTCCTCCCTCTCCTTAATCTCTGACCTTGCTGCTTGCAAGGCTGTTTCTCACACTTTTTTGCTCACTCCTCACTGCCTGTGCAGTGTTTTGCCCTTTCTTAAATATGTTTTCACAGAGGTGCCACCAGGTTGGCTGGTGGGCTCAGCTGTGTCCTGTGGTGGGTCCGTCACAGTGCCGCCTGGAACTGGCTGTGTGAGGCACAGGGCGGCCCCGGCCTCTTCTTACAGAGGCCACCCTGCAGCCCCCCCTGTTACCAAAACGTTGCCACGGAAGCCCAGTACAACCTTTTTACTTTGTATTTTATTATGAAGGGCACAGTTTCACAAGATTGAGGATTTCACCAGCCCTCTGAGTTGCTGAGAAGGCCTCAATCCTCCAGGGGCTTCTTTTCCACGAGTAGAAAATTAAATCTGGGAAGCTGAAATAATTGATCTGGCTTCACAAATCAGCAACATGAGGGCAAAGCCCAGATGGGTATGCTAACTGGTTCCTGACTTTCCGAGATGAACAGGTATCCCTTGCTACAAACACAGTTGTAGGTGCTGTACACCAACTGAGAACTGCTGCCCTCAGTTGGTGACCTCTGTGGGAGAAGGTCACAGACTGACCTGTGCTAGCCACAGTGGGTTCCAGCCAGCTCAGCAATGAAAAACACTGACCTACCATGTGACAAAACTTGGACCAATTGAAGGAACATATGGTACCTCAGCTCAAACTTATTAAAGAAGGGGTGGTAACCACTGGGGAAGGGGCGCACAAGTGGAGATGCAAAAAGAGGCATATGAGGAAGCACAAAGTGGGACACAGCACAAAGTACAAAGGGAGATTCAGGACGAGACGTGAGGATGAATGTGAGGATGAATGTGAAGACATACAGAAGAATACAAAGTTGCAGATGCAACTTGAGAAGATTGCAGCCTGTGGAGGAACCCATACTGGAGCAGGTGCAACTCCAAAGGGTTTGTTACCCATGGAAGAATCCATGCCAGAACAGCTGAAAATAATAAAAAACAAGGAGCAACAAGAAAGGAAACCAGTACACACTAACCCAAATCAACACTTAATTGCCTTTCTGAGCAACTGACACGGCAGCATGAGAAAGAGAAAAAGGCCTTCATGCTGTGTAAGCACTGTTTAGCAATAGCTCACACATGAGTGTGGTATCAACACCGATTTGGTCACAGATAGAAAACATAAGCACCATATGAGCTACTATGAAGAAAATTAACTTTATCCCAGCCAAAACCAGTATAATCTCCACCCCCTATGCCATACCATTTACATCATGCTCAGGTCTTGTACTGATGTATCCAATACATCCTCATTAACCCTCATCCCCCTTCCCATCCTTTGATTTATACAGATATCAGTCCCTTAGTCTATGGGCCATGCTGTGAAGTGTCCATAAAATGTCCGTTGAGTTCATTTAGTCCATGACTTTGGGCTCCATCTGTTATGGTGGTCATTCATGACAGGAGAGGTGGTGTGTTTTGTGGAGTTATTGGGTACCAAACCCAGGTCAGGTCAGGTCACTGCTGCGCTTGCGCTGCTTCTTGTGAGGCTCATTCTTCATTGGTTTGGGTGGTTCCTTCTATAGTGCTTCATACAACATACAACTTAAATCATGGGTTACAACAATTTAAAGGTATATCCATTACAATCTCCACCCCTGGTTCCTTTGGACCAGGTTATAGGGTTTAACATTGCAATGAACTTCTCCCCTTGCCCCTGCTCCAGCAGGGACTTATCTACAGACCATAGTCCCTTAGGGTTGTACTTGCTGCAGCACAGGAGCACAGACAGTGTTTTCCTCAATCCTCCCAGTAACGGGGAAAGACATTGGAAGAAACAGGTGTGCCCAAGACATCAATATCCGGCTCCAAGACTGGTGCCTCCGCTAGAACTTTGTTTTTTATAACGATGGAAGAGCTTTCAAGACACAAGGTATGCTACGGCCTGACGGGATCCACTTGTATCAATGGTGGAAACACTTCTTTGCTCATAAGCTGGCAGGACTGATTGAGAGGGCTTTAAACTAGAACTGATGGGGGAAGGGGATACCGTCAGGAGAGCTGAAGGTAAGCCAAGGGTTGGCATGACACCGCCTGAGGGTGTCAGCTCCACAGACACTAAGAGTTTAGGAGCACATCTAAAATGCTTGTACACCAATGTATGCAGTATAAGAAACAAACAGGACAAATGGGAAGCGTTGGTCTGTTACCACAGCTATGATGTCATTGGTATTACTGAGACTTGGTGGAATGAGTCCCACGACTGGAGTGCTGGGATGGAGGGCTACAGGCTGTTCAGGAGGGATAGGCAGGGCAGGCAAGGTGGAGGAGTTGCACTGTATGTAAGGGAGAGGTTTGACTGTAATAACCCTTACAGTTAACAATGATGTGGTTGAGAGCCTTTGGGTGAGGATTAGAGGGACGGAAAACAAAGGAGATGTTGTAGTGGGTGTCTGCTACCAATTGCCCACCCAGGATGTTAGCACTGATGATTCTACAGGCAATTAGGAGAAATCTCTGGATTGGTAGCCCTTGTCCTTATGGGAGATTTCAACTTCCCAGACATCAACTGGGAATACCATACTGCTGTGACAAGCAAGTCTGGGAAATTCTTGAAGTTTGTTGTAGATAATTTCTTGTCACCAATATTCAGTGAGCCATCTAGGAAAGATGTCCTCCTAGACTTGTTATTTTTGAATAAAGAAGGACTCATGGGAGATGGATAAGGAATTGGCTGGATGTGATCGCGTTATCAGTGGGGTCCCTGGGCACCCCCAGGCATTTGATTCATATATCTCCTCCTTTTCTGCGGTCTTCTTTCTCCCAATAAGCCCATTTTTCTCCATCTAAATAGTTTTTATGCGAAGCACAATGCACGATCCGTCTACTAATCAGTGGTTTCAAAATCTCTCTTCAAGAGTTGGAGGATTCAATATGTGTCACTTCAGTTTAGTCTACATATCACAGTTTACAACTAGCTTGTACCAGCTGTAACTAGCAACTAGCAGGCTTGAACTTCAGAGTTCAAAAGCTCAGTTTAGGACGCTAATACCCCACAACACAAACACACATATATACATATACACTTATCTGCTCCTCATTGGCATTCACAATCTAAGTTGTGTCTCATCTACCACAGGGAGCCAAGCAGCAGATAGGTAGGTAGGAAAGCTGAGGCAGGTGCAGTGGGTATAACACCATAATGCAACAATCCCCCACTTTGTAACCCAGCTTCTGAAGTTAGTCAGTGTGAATAACCTACAGTTTCTTCCTCTCACTTCATTTTCCTGTTGTGTTTTCTTCAGCGAAACTTGATAAAACTATTGTCTTCCATGGAAGTGCTAATTGAGTACTTTTTACCATTTCTGTCCTCCCAAAGATGGAGTTTATGCACTGTCACCATCCACTGTCAACATGATGTTGAAGGTTAACTTCTTAGAAATTTTGCGTGGTCTGATCATTTTGTGCAAGGTGTACTTTGTAAATGTTAAGTTGACAAGCTAAAACAATTAGGCCTTGAAGAGGCAGTTAATCAAGATGCTTCCAACTTGGCAAAAGAAGACTCAAGGTCCATATGTCTCTATTTTGCGTAACTATCTGTATAAGCACAGGAAATTGAAATACAAACATATGGTCCAGGGTCGGAATGAGCATCCTTGAGGCTGACAACAGTGATCAGTTGAGGAACTCCTAATCAGGAACCGGCCTTGAGCATCCTGGAAGTATGTAACCTATTACATACTTACTGTGAACTGTCCTCATTATAATAGTAAAAATCACACCCACTACTGTGAAAGCCTAGCCCACATGAGAAGACCCTCACCCTTTGAGCATGTGTAGTATAAAAATGTCTCTTTTATTGAAAGCGAGAAACTTACAGACCAATTGTATAAGCAGAAGTTATATCTAAACCTGACTAATTGCTGATGCTGGCTTCTGCATTGTATAAAAAGACTGTACGTGATCGGTACAGTGTGCTAGCTTTGTGGAGTTACCACCTAGCACCCATCTCTGCACAGACATGAAATAAATAAATAAGCAATGCCTCTCCTAAGTGTGTGATTATTGGCCTATTGCACACCAGGCAAAGATTTCGCTTTTCAGTCAACAATGTCATGGCAGTCCCTCTGCTTACAGTAGGATTTCAACCTGGGAAACAGTTGTGTTAAAACTGTGCTTCTAGCTTTTGAACTAAAAAAACCTCAGAACACCTGGAAAGCTACAAAGAGAATATAGAATGTTGTCTTATCATCTTAATAAGATGATTTTGAAATCTCCTCCATGGTCTTCCTGCCTACTCTCTGTGCTGAGCTCCTAAAAGTAAGATTCAGTTCTTCCGCAATTCTGTCTTCAGTACACCTAACCACAAATCCGGTCTTTCAAGTTACCCCTCCAAAAGCGAGCTTTTGATATTTTCCCCATAAGGCATATATTTTCTGTCAATTTTCCCCAGCTTCTTGTAGCTTTCATTTTCTCTGCCCACTTTTCTATTTTCATTTCTGAGATATCCCTTGTGTGTGATAAAAGGCTTAGTTTACCCCTGCTGCTTGGATGCCGTGGGTTGGATAGAAATGGGTGAAAACAAAGCAGCAGAAATGGAGCTCATCATATCATTAACTGTACAGATTTAGAGAGGAATGTATATGTACTTTTGTTACAATGCGGGATGACTGCATATCTTGTTCTCAACCCCTATTAGCCAATCAGCTTTTCCAGCTTCCAACTTGCTGAGTTGTGACTCAGCTGATGGCTATGATGATTTCAGAGAAGTTTCTGACCCCGAGGGGAATCTTGTTTCAAGACATCAGGACTGGGAAGTAGTCAGAGCACCAGAGGAAGGAGGTAGACCTGGGCAGGCACACAGAGGTGAGAGGGAAATTCAGTGCTGACAATTCCTGGGGTGCCATTCCCAGTGTCAGGATTGTTGCTGTATTACTGATGGCCCAACCTTCTGGGAAGGAGGAGAGAGCCTCTTCTACTCATGGAAGAGCTGGAAAGGTTTATTGGGCTGAAAATACTTGAGGTCTGGGGAGAAGAGACAAAAGAATGTGATGTAGATCACATTCCCTGATGAGTGTGGCAGTGTGTCCCAGTGTCTGGGACTGTAACCTGGAGCCTCCCTGCTGGCAGACCCTCCTCAGATGGTCCCTTCCCTTCCAGCCACTGGGCCCTTCCCTCTCTGCACCAGATGTCTGGTTTCAGCTTGGGACCCCTTGGAAGTCAGCGTTTCCTGCAGTGATGGAGGGAATTGTGCCTGCATTCCCCGTGCACAGGACCCACCACTGTAGTGGTCTTGTTGTGGGAACTCTCTTCTCCCACAGTCTTTCTACAGTCACAGAGGAGAAGGAAGGTATTTTCCTCTGCAGGCTCAGTGGAAGCTCTGGGTAGATCAAAAAAGAAAGGAATGGACAAAAATCATACTTGTCCCAGAAAACTGCCACAGTATGGGCCTTGTAGCTCAGTGGCTAGAGCACTGGTCTCGTAAACCAGGGGTCGTGAGTTCAAACCTCACCTGGGCCTTTGTGCAAGCAGCTTGGTGTTGCTGCATCCTTTGGTGTCATTATGGCTGCTCTGTGCCTTTGTGCTCTAGGGTGGTAAACGCTGTCCCAAGCACTTATGGCTTGCCCTCACAGGTTATTCACCCTGCCAAGTAACTAATGCTTCCTTTCTGTGAACTAAGTTACATTTTTATAGGGACTGTTTCAGCCTTGGCCTGGCATCTGTCAAAGCCTTTGAAGAGTCAAACACTAGCACAAGGGAGTCCTGCCTCCTTTCCAAAACGCTAAGTGGAGTTTGCAGTCATGATCTGTGCTTCAGAGGAGGCTGGCACCAATAATTCAGCTACTGGCACTTTGGAAATTTTATCAGAGAAGCACTATCTTGTACATGTGGGCCAGAAACATGACTTTCTTCACATTATGAGCTTTCTGAGGATGTCTTTTCTCCCTCTCTTTTCAAAACAGCCTGTGATGAACTCAGTGGGTGTGGGACACTGATGAATTAGGTAAGGATATGTGAAACAAGAGCGTCTGCTTCTCTAAGGGTGTCTGGTCAAAGACATTTCAATGCAAAAAGGAGCAATAAGAAATGGAGGAAACCATAAACAGAACATACTGGGCTAGAGAACCATGAATATAAGAATGACAAACTCCCAACCAACCTTGAACTTGTGCAGGATTTGCTGCTCCAGCTGGATCCCTATAAGTCAATGGGTCCCAATGGGATTCATCCGAGGGTACTTAAAGAGCTGGATGATGTCATAGTGAGACCTCTCTCAATGAATTTTCAATGCTCTTGAGAATCTGGAGAGGTCCCAGTTGACAGGAAGCTGGCAAACATTGTCCCAGTCTTCAAGAAGGGCAACAGGGATGACCCCAGTAACTACAGGCCTGTCAGTCTCACCTCTGTGCCTGGCAAAATTATGGAGAAGATTATTCTGGGAGTTATTGAAAAACACCTGAAATACAATGCAGTCATTGGCCCCAGCCAGCACGGGTTCACAAGGGGAAAGTCCTGCTTCACAAACTTAATTTCCTTCTATGACAAGGTTACCCACCTATTTGACCAAGGGAAGCCAGTCAATGTAACATTTTTGGATTTCAGTAAAGCTTTCGATACTGTCTCTCACAGTATCCTCCTGGATAAAATGTCCAGCATACAGCTGGATAAACACATAATGCAATGAGTGAGCAATTGGCTGATGGGTTGGGCTCAAAGGGTTATAGTAAATGAGGTTACATCGGGCTGGTGACCAGTCACTAGTGGGGTTCTGCAGGGATCCATCTTAGGGCCAGTGCTCTTTCTTTAATGTTTTCATAAATGACTTGGATACAGGACTTGAAGGACTACTATCTAAGATTGCCGATGATGCAAAATTGGGAGGAGCTGTTGACACTCTCAAGGGCAGAGAGGCCCTGCAGAGAGATGTGGACAAATTAGAGAGCTGGGCAATCACCAACTATATGAAGTTTAACATGGGCAAGTGAGATCCCACCTGGAACAGGTTTCTGGAGAAGTTAGGGATGCCCTATCATTGGAAGTCTTCAAGGTCAGGTTGGATGGGGCCTTGTGCAACCTGATCTAGTGAAAGATGTCCCTGCCCATGGCACGGGGAGTGGACTAGATGATCTTTAAAGGTACTTTGCAATCCAAACCATTCTTTGATTCTATGATTCTATGCTAACATACTGTTTGTGTTGAGGAGGGAGCCATGTTGGTCCATCTGCCCAGAGGTACAAAGGAGTCTGCGATGCATGTGTGCTGCAGATGAGAAGAACCAGGTAGTCATCTGTCAAGGACTGTTATGGAACCAGAATTGTCGTTCTACCGCCATCTTCTGGTTTCAACATCCAGCCCCCAACAAAACCACCACAGGATGCCCATGCAGAGACTAGGACACGAAAGGCGGAACCATGAACTGCACGCACGCCTGCACAGAGGCCAGGACACGAAAGGCGGGGCCATGGACTGCACGCACACCTGTGCAGACACCAGGGCGCGAAAAGCAGAAGCTCAAAATGCATGTACGCAGACCCGTTCTGTGCATGTGCATGGCCCTATAAAAGGACCGCGTGCGCCTTTTGAGGTCCTCTTTCTCTTCTCATCCTGCCCCGCGCACCTCCTTGGAAGCTGCTCCTGCGGACACAGAGACTGGACAGACTGGACCTTTGATCGACGGGACAACGCTGGACTCGGAGTGGCTGTAGCTATTCCCCTACGTGGCTCTTTTCTCACCCGCCTGAGCACGCTCTTTCTCTTTTTCTCTCTCTCTTTCTTTTTTCCCCTATCTCCCTACCCGGTCCTCACCCCTTCGTTCACCAAAATAAAGTCAAAAGGTTGTACGGCATTTGACCTCATTTGCGTCTTAATCTCGTCCTTGGGATCATATCGAAACCTCTCCCGACATTGGATCAGGACATCATCAAAGGGAGGTCTTGAGAAAAAGTCACCAGGAATGTCAGTGATCTGCAACTATGCTCAAGCAGGGGACTGCAGTAGAATCCCAGCCTCAGTTTTACAAGTCTTCTGATCTCGAAACGGCACCAGGGACTTGAAAACATGACCTAAATGGGACGGAGATGGGATGCCTACATTAGCAGACACCCTGCAGTGATTCTTTGCAGTTGGCCATAGAACTACACCAAAGAACTGGAGCCGGGGGGGGGGGGGGGGGGGGGGGGAGGGGGCACAGGGCTGGTTACTGATGCCATTCTCATATATAACGTGCTGCTCCCTGTTAGTTCTGGCTAACGTTATATAAGAAAAAGCTACAATGTAAAGATGGCTTTGCAGACATGCACAATGGAACTTGACCAACAGTGACCTTGTCTGTACAAGTGGGCCTGCTGTTAGAAGAAACCAGATCAAACCATCTGAAAGCAGCAAAGTTGCAACAAAATAATGCAAACTCATCTAATAAGTATGCATTAAGCACACTTGCACAGGGGGTTCACATGTACAGACACTCAAAAGTGAATGGTAACAAGTGATATCATGGCCAAAGCCAACAGGTTATGTTAAAAATGAATATGTGAGTAGTCTTAAAATTGTATATAAGGAATCAAGAGTGTAACACTGGGTCCTTCTCAGGCTCCCAGGCTTTTAACCAGTGCATACTTCTGCTGCCTTCCTTCTGGTATGTGTGCACAAATTAGAAGAGGAGAAAAATACAAGCAAATCCATTTTGCTAACAATTTGGTCACCCAGGTGGGACTCTGCAGGTTTCCGACCTGATGAGTGTGGCTACCGCATACGACACAGTCAGCACTGGGTGAATTCACCCGATTGTCCTTGCAGGATCCATATTCACTGGGATGGTACTGAAACCAGAGGCAGCGTAAGTCATGGGGGATTCAGTAAGTAAGGTAAAATGGGGTTTGCCGCTGGTGGAAATTCTGGAAAACTGGAAGAAAATTGACAGTACTTCAGAACTCAGTAAAGCTTGAGCTATAGTTCTCTGTCAGGATGAGTGGCCAGCTGAAACTCGGGAGGGGACATCCTCCAAGCAGTGGCACCTGGAAGGTGCATTTGATATGAACAAGCTGACTTTCCTGCGTCAATGCTTGGAGAATTGGAAACCTCAGCAAATGGACTACTGGTTTATCTGGGATAATTGGGCTTTCAAACAACCAGGGGGATACAGATTTGGCTAAGGTAAGAAAGGCAGCTGCTAACACAACAAATGGTGGGAGACTTGTGTCTAAACTCTATCCCAGCTCTGCTTCACCCTGCCCCTGCTCCTGCTACTTCTCACACTCCTACGCTGTACCCACCGCTTCCTCCTGAAAAATCATGCTTCTGTTTGCAGGTTCCTATGATTGGGACGGTGGTGGCTAATCCAGCTGCAGGAATGCTTGTGGCAGCAGGACAGCAACGACCCTCTCCAATATGTCTGTCAGCCATGGGCTCCAGGAGATTTGACTCAATGGCACAACAGATGCCTTGGGTACAGGAGGACCTGGAAAAGACTGCCTGATTATTCTCTACAATAATAGAGGGACATCACCCCCGTTGGAGGAATGTTCAAGTGCTGTTGCAGCAAGTATTTCAGTTGGGAGATGGAGATTGGATATTGAGAAAAGACAGAGAATTAGCAAATCATGATGGAAACAGACAACCTTGGCCAAGGGCAGACCCTAATTGGGATTATAACAACGCAGATGACCAAGCTGCATGTGAAACAGCTTGCCATAACATGGTCACACCAATAAAAGGCTGCAGGACAAACAAGTGTTAACTGGGAAAGAGTTCAGGTGAGGCAAAGATCAGATGAACACCTGAGCGACTTTTGGAATTACTTGCGGCAAGCACTACTGTGATACAGAGGAATGACTGAGGAGGACTTTAATGAGTGTATTCACTCAACAGGCAGCCCCAGACATTCATAAATACTTTGTAAAGCATGTTCCAGGATGGCAGGGACAGAATCTACAAAAAATATTGTCTCTGGCAGCATATGTATATGACAGCAGGTCAGAAAAAGAAAAGAAAGAAAAAAGGAAAGAAGAAAGAGAGAGAGAGTAAATATGTTGGCAGTAGCATTGGGATGAACTCCGGTAATGAGAGAAAGAGGAATGAATTTGAGAGGTGCCGCAACAGGACAATTGGACCCAAACTGTTGTGCATACTGTAAGAAACCAGGCCATTGGAATACAGAATGTCCAGGTGGGCCACAAATGACCAGAGGATTTGGGAATCGCCCTGTTTGGGAACCACCAAGCTGAGAAAATGCTGAGGAATTGCCAGAATTCCCTCAGTATGACTCTCAGCAATGACAGGAGGTGGGAGAACTTGGAACCCTCATGTGTGCGAACTAGTGGTAGGAGATTGTGCTTGAATTGTGATAAAAGTCAATAATCACACTTAGGATTTCTAATAGACATGGGTGCGACCTACTCTATGTTAAATCGATACTCAGGTGAATTAAGCCAAGAGAAAATACAAGTGCAGGGAACTGAGGGGCACCCGGTGACATTGGGGATAATAATCCCCTTATTAGTAGAAGTAGGTCCACATTTATTATACCATCTGTATGTGATAATGGAAGCCAGTGGAATTAATTTATTGGGAAGGGATTTACTGAAAAAGATACAGGCAGGAATTATGTTTACAAGTAAGGGCATGGTGCTGGAACTGCCGGAAGTAACTGCTCAGATAATGATAGCTGAGGAGTTCCAACTGGTACCCCAGGAATTGAAAGACATCCCTAGGCAAGTATGGGCTACATCTGGAAATGAGGTTGGATTATTAAAATCAGCTACACTTGTAAACATTTCAGTAAAATATTATGATTGGCCACCAATTAAACAATACCCCCTTCCGTGATAGGCTGAACAAAGAACCGAACATATAATTAATGACCCAAAAACCTGGAATTTCAGTCAGACGCACATCCCCATGCAACACTCCTATATTACCTGTTAAAAAGCCAAAGCTAGACTCTGATGGAAAACCTGTGTACCAGTTTGTACAAGATCTGCAAGCAGTAAATAGAGTAGTAGATCTCCCACACCCTGTAGTACCAGATACAATTTGAGTACTCATGAAATATCTTCTGATGCCAATTGCTTTACAGTTTTAGATTTAAGCGCTGTGTTTATTAGTGTACTCGCTCATGAAGAATCGCAATTCCTTTTTCCTTTCACCTGGAAAGGACAACAATATATCTGGACATGATCGCCACAGGTATTCACTGGTTCTCGGACACTCTTTTCATGAATACTGAAACAGGACTTACAGACACTGTTGAATGTATTAATACAATATGTAGATAATTTGTTAATTGCAAGCAAAGACTGTAACATTTGTTTACAAGACACTAAGGCATTATTATTTGTTTTAGCAGGAAATGGTCATAAAGTCTCCCTTGCCGAAATGCAGCTGTGCAAGCAACAAGTAAGTTACTTAGGGATGATAATTTGGCCTGGGGAAAGGATAATATCATCAGAATGAATACAGACAATACAAGAGATATCTTTGCCTCAAACAAAGAAACAGATTAGAGCATTTCTAGGTGCAGTTGGATTTAATAGATATTAGATACCTGGGTTTGGGGATTTCCCTAATAACATTAGCGAAAGATGAAGAGGCAGACCAAACTGTATGCACTACAGAAACCCAAAAGGCATTTAAAGATCTAAAGCAAGCAGTCATGGAAGCTCCCTCGTTAGCCCTGCCAGACTATAACAAACCTTTTTATTATATTTACATGAACAGAAAGGAATAGCCAGCGGTGTGTTGGCCCAGAAAACTGCCCAATACCTGTAAGCGGCAGCATATTATTCAGCACAACTAGACCCTCTAATTCAACGCATGATTTCAGGCACTAGGGCTGTAGCAGCATCAGCTTTGATGATTGAGAAAGCAAGAAATAATAGTCCCAGGGCACCTCCTAGTGATAACGGTGCTCCATGCAGTGAAAGCTGTATTAACTCAGAGGGGACATTCCTTATTTATCCATCAACATCTCCATCATTATGAATTGATACTACTAACCTTAGAACAGCGTGACATGTTAAATCCGGCAATGCTACTGCTAGAAATATTGCAGCCGGAATAAGGATCTCTTCAAAACTGCCTAGAAACTCTGGAATCGAAATCAACAATGTTGCCAAATGTAAAGGAACAGACCCTCCATAACCCGGACTTGGCGTTATTCTGTGACGGATCATCCTACTACAGAAAGGGACAACGTGTTACAGGATTCACCATCACCATGCAATTTATGGTGCTGGAAGCAAAAGCTCTTCCCAGACACCATGGGGTGTAAGCTGCAGAATTAATAGCATTAGCTCGAGCATGTGTTTTAGGAGAAAATCAAACCACTAACATCTACATAGACTCCAAACATGCTCTGTGAGTAGTGCTTGCAACAGTACTGATCTGGAAAGAAAGAGGGTTTCTAATGTCAGCGGGACATAAAATAGCACATCAAGAGCAAATTTTGGATCTTCTACATGCTCTAGAAAAACCAAAACAAGTAGCAGTACCATAAATCCCACCAGCGAGATACTTGTGATCTGAGTGAAGGAAACAATCTTGCCAAAGATAGAAGCCCACTCCCCACGGCTGTTCTGACCCACATCTGCTGCTGTACGTGGTGTCCATGTCACACAGTTGATTTGGGGGTGGCAGGTCTCTCTCTCACAGCACCCTGGGAACAGGGGCAAAGCAAACCCAGTCCCTCCCTTCCAGTCTTTGTCCACAGGGTGACCAAGTGGAGGCATACCGTGTGCTGGAGTGTCCTGCAGGGAGGTGACAGCCAATTGTAGAGCGGCTCTGAGACCTGCCTGACAACAAAGGTGCCTGGTGGCCGCAGAGCAGCCCAGGTGAGCTGGGAGGCCACCAAAGCAGCCTTCCTTCACCTCTGGTTTTGGTGAGATATGGAGCAGTGCAGAGATGTTTCTCAGGCATGCAGGCCTGAAGCGGGGGAGGGGTAAACATACTGGCAAAGAAGGTAATCTGCTTAGCTAGAGTCTGGAGACACTCTGATAGGCTCAGCCCAAACCTCCTTGATTGGGAGCAGTTGGCAGGACAAAGAAACTGCAGAGGGTGCAGAGCAAAGAGTTTATTTTTCTTGTGGTAATGACCTGACCTTCCAGGAAAACAGGAGTCAGCAGCAACTACACTGGGAACTGATGTCCTATGCCCACTTATGTATCTACACCCAGAAGGTATGAAAAGTAAGTCGCTACATACCCAAGATGAGCCTCTCTGCACAAGGTCTCCCGGACAGCCCAGACCCTTGCCAGGGAGACCTGGCTGGCTCCAGACTCTGTGACATGGGTCATCTTTGAAGGGAGACTTTCAGTCGTCGATTAGCCCCACTCCTGGGGGTGGTTTGGTGAGTGTTGTACCCACAACACCTCACATAATATATTTATAGGCGTGTGCACAGGTAAAGGTTCCTAAGTACATGACTGCTTCACTAGTTGGAATTCAGTACTAACTTGTAATATACATATATTTGCTTTAGTCATTCTATCTATCTATCTATCTAACTATCTATCTATCTATCTATCTATTTATATATGCGGCAATTTTAAAATATCTTGTAGTGTGTCTGTGTATAAATATTTGTTTTACTAATATTAGTTTTGTAGCAATTTGTACTAAAGAAATTCTCAGAAATCCAGACCTCTGTGTCCTTGTGTATTGCACGATTCTGAGAACCCCAGGGTCACCATCTTTACACAGCCATGGGTCGGGTGACCCTCATGGGTCATGACCATGACTGCTAACCCCCTAACCCTAAACTTAACCCTAAACTGTAAACCTAAGCCAAACCCTAAGCCCCTAACACTAACCCCAAAACCTAACCCTAACTCCCTAGACCTAACCCCTAAACCTAACCTTCCCAAACTCCCAACCCAGTAAGTCTGTCACCCTAATTTTTGTATATTCTAGGTTTGCAGTGTGCTAGGGTTAAGGGGAGGCTGGGATCACAGGATGCTAGTGCACAATTCTCCAGGGTGATGGAGTACTGGGATTACAGTGTATTTTTGTAATGGGATGCCAGGGTTATGTGGTGCCAGGATTATGGGGTGGGAGGGTCACAGCGTACTGGGATGATGGGGTGGCAGGGTTACGGGGTGGCAGGGTTACAGGGTGCCAGAGTTTAAGTGGGACTGGATTACAGAGGGTTATTGTTATGGACAGGAGCTGAGTTCTGTGCTCCTGGGGTCCAGGGGTTGTGTTAGTTTTGCCTTAGCTTGTGCTCTGGGTGGCCTGCTGGTGCAGCTATGGAACTAACCACATTGCCCTTTTGCTGGGTTTTGCTGAGTGCACCACTAGTGCCTGGGGCCTTTGGCTTTCCTGGGCTGGAACAAACCAGTTCATCTCCCCAAAGGCAACCTCCGTGGGGTGTAGAAACAGTAACTGTGAGACTGTAGGGACAGGACAAGGCAAGTGGAAAAGATTTATTATTGAGAATAATAAATAAATTTTGGGTTTTCTCTTTCCTAATAATTTATTTCTAGCTCTATTGCACTGTATTGCACTCTATTCCCTTGGAAGCTAGCATCTATGCTGGCAAGAGCTAGTCTCAGGTAGCGTTCATTCTTCTAAGCAAGTCTTCTTGCAGTTAGAGCACCTTGCCTTTCACATAGGAGACTCCTAGGACACAGAAAAGCAAAATATGTCAAGGGGAGCACACACACATTCTCTTTTCAGCCTATGATGATGAAAAGCCACCTCCATAGCTGATGGGGCAGGAGCAGTCCCAGGCTTGTGCAGGTGCTTGTGAGGATGTGACCCACTCGAACCTTCTCACCCTCCTGCTGATAAGTGCCAATCCACCTGTGTGCATGGAGCATGGTCAGCATCACTCATGTGCAATGCAGAGATTTTAAGCAGTTCTGCTGTCTGTGGTTTGTGTTTCTGTGTTTCAGTTTCTGAGCATCATGGGCTCCTGTGCTGGTGGGCTCACTGGAAGAGCAGTGATGTGCAGGATGTGCTGTAGCATTGCTGCCATCCTCTCGTTGTCAGAACAAAGAGTCTTCTGCTGATGAATGACTCCTGCTGGGGTTTTATCAGGGTGCAAAGCTGCTAACTGAGTAAAATTCCTCAGTTTTACTGAGGCATTACAAAATTAAGCCAGGCAAACCCTGGAAGAAATGTAATGGGTCTAATCCCTACCCAGAGCAGATCCATAATGCTGAACTCTCTTCAGCAAGAAGATGAGGCTTTATCACATCTGACACCGTGGGTCAGCTGCATCAGTCCCACATCATGGGGTGGCCACCAAGCGAGGGAGGAACCCACGTGCCCAGAGCAGCCCTGGAGGGCCCTGGCTGGCTGGGGCAGGGTCTGATCGCCTGAGCTGAGCTCGCTGCCTCAGCCACTGACAAGAACTCTGCTGATTTTAATAATTTAATAATTATTAATCTTTTACTAAGCATTTCAACAATTCAATTATTATTTAATAATTATCTAATAACGTGTAATATTGAGAAACCCGCAGGCAGAGGCAGTTTCTCGGAGTTTAAATCCTGCCGTTGCGCACAGACACACTTTCTGGGCGGCACTTTGCTCCCTGGCAGTGTGCAGCAGTCCCGGTACAGCCTGTCCCTGCGGGCGCCACCGCCACGGCCGCTCACCGCTCCCCTTCTCCCCCGTGACCCCGCAGCCCGGCCTGGCTCTGTCCCCGTCCCCCCGTCCTTTTCTCCCCCGGCCGCGGCCCCGATCCCCGCCGCACTGCCCGACCCGGTGGGCCCCGCCGGCCGGCGCTGCCGGGGCCCCCCGCGGCGGGGGCGGGGACGGGAGCTGGCGCGAGCGGCGCCTCATGAATATTCATGGTAGGCGGGCGGGGCCTGCGCTGGTGGGGCCGTGGCGGTCCGGAGCGGCGGCACCGTGGGGAACGGCCCCGGTCTCGGCCAGAACCGGCGGTGAGTGAGCGTGGCGGCGCCGGGAGCGCCCGGGAAGGGGAAAACTTTGATCTAAACCCCTTAAATTTTACACGGTTCTGATTTTTAAAAAAAAAGGTTCATTGTCACACCTAGGCCTGTTCAAACGTGCTGATGTGTGACTGTGCTTGTCCTTTTACCTTGAATTTGACAGGTTTTTGTTGTCCGTAAGCGTATGTGGTGTCCACGGGGTTTATCTATTAGATTACCGCAGGGGAAGTTAATTTCAGCCCTTTATTTTTAGTGCAAATGTGAAAAAAGTGACATACTTAATGTTTTCTGCTATTTGTCGTGATTTTAATTGGGTCGTTTTAATCTGATTAAACAGCCTCAGAGCTGTCTTTCAGAGGGTCTGAGTTACCTGAAGCAAGATGCATGGATCAGAAACCAGTATTAAGCCAGAAGACGAGAGCCGGGCCTGGGTGGGTTCTTGCCTTCTGGCTGCGGGACGGGATTTCACAGCTCAGCTCCGAGGTGCTGGGAGAAGCTGGGGGGTGAGCAGGGGGGGTCCTGGAGCCCAACACCTTTGCAGAGCCTTGCTGCTCCTCTGGCTTTCAGGATAAAGAGAGTTCAGTTTCTGTGGTGTGCTTTTTATTTGCACATTTTTCAAAAGATAAAGTCTGTTTTTTCAAGTTTGAATGACCCACTCTACATTCAGAAAATAATCTCTTCACATGTGCAGGCAGAGCAGAAATCTAAAGTAATTAAGGTACAAGAAGTAATTGAAAAATAATTAAAGTACAAGTTTCAGTGTTCTGGGAAACTGGGAGTGCTTCTGATTGGGGAAATAACAGCAGCAGCACTTGCTCTGAGACTGAAAATAGCAGGAGGACCTCATGCCGTGGGTGGCACTGCTTTAGCCTCCAAAGTCAGATACTCTGTCTTCATCTCTCTCCTCTTCAACAGCTCTGCACAAAATAGTTGATCTTCACTGCAATAACGTTGTGGCCGTTGATTGCTATAAATGTGATGTAACCGATTGCCATTGTTTTTCTTTGCAAGCTTGTACCACCTGATTTGCTGTCAGTCTGCAGATTGTCACCTCGTTAGTAAATGACTGATGCTGCTTCTCCAGGGTCGCCTGTGTATCCAGGCTTTTAAGGCAGCCTTGCTGCTGCCCCTTCCCAGTATCCAAGCCCTGTGTAGCTGTGGCGAGGCCCCAGTTCCTTCCTTGCAGCAGCTGCTCCGTGCTTCTCCTGCACTGCCTTTCTGCCCAAGGGCAGCTCCTGGGGCTGCTCCTCCTTGTAAGGAGACAAAAGGGATTGTCACAGCTAGACCAGCTGTGCAGCTGTAACAGCTGCATCTTTTTAAACGTTGGAAAAATGCCCATGTGAAAATAGAATTAATAATCAGAATTAATAATGAAGAATTAATCGAGATTTAAACAAAATAATACTCCTCTCCAGAACACTTGTGTAGTTAAACTTGCTTATTTTTTTCTTCACCTCCCCTTCAAGGTCCTGCTCAGTTCTGCTTTGCCCTGCATCTCTCTTTGTTTCTCATACTGATTTCATGTGGATAGGCAGACTGATTTCCTCCTCCTTTTCCCTGGTTTTCTCCCTCTGAATCTGTTTTCTGTAATTGCCTGGTCTTCATGGAAACACGTTTAAAAACTGTGATTGTATGCTCCAGCCTTTTCAGGAGATGCCTGTGGTTGCAGGGATGCTGTGTGAAGAAGGTGGAACAGGTCTGGTGTCTGCTCCTGGTTGGTGTTTCCATCCCTCTAGTGCTGCTGAGAGGCAGGGTGCTGTGGACACACAGCTGTAGCTCAGGTTCAGAGCAGAACCAGGTCTTCAGGGAAAACTTGAGTTTGCAGCTGCACTGCCAGCAGGAGAGAAGAGCTGCTGGGTCCCGCTGAGTGAGCTGCTATGCCTGACTGGAGCAGTGCACAGTGCCCGGATTGCTCTGGGCCCCGACTGCCTCCTGCCCGCATCCCAGTCACTCAGCAGCATCCTCTCCCCTCTGCCAGCCTGCTTGCCTCTAGGATTGAGCTTGGGCTCAACCTTTTGTTCCTCATTAGTGCCTCAGGGGTTTACCTGGGGATTTTTGTTTGCTTGCTTGCTTTTTATCTGCTATGCTCTGTTAAAAAAAACAACCCAACAATGAAACCCAAAACAAAACCAAAAAACCAAACCCTTACTGTAGCTCTTTGGATTTCGGGCATTAACTTAGGTGGTGTTTTATGGATTAAAATAAGGAAAGTCTCTGTGTTTTCTACCCAGGAGTGAGGTGGCCAGAAGAGGACTGTACTTATGTTGTCCCAAAAACTTGGGTCTGTTACCCGGTGTGCGTCGCCCAGTTCACACACAGAGTCAAGGTATTTTCTTTTATTACATAAATGTGCAAATATGGGTGCATGGTACAAACCAGCACACCATTGATGTAAACTAACAGTTATTTATACACAAGATTTTAACATATTTAATAATCTAATACCTATTCACTGTTACTCTGTTAAATGATTGGTTAAAATTCTTCACCTACCATGTAAATTACTACACATGCTCACTATGATTTTCGAGACCTTTACTTCCTTAACCTTTTGGGTCAGCGGGTTTCTTGAGTGGGTGGTCTTTGAGTCAGTGGTGGTAATCTCCCCTGCCGGAATTACCTTTCCCCTAGTTTCACTTAACTTTGGCAACACTATGCAGTCCTTCATGGCTGTTAACGAAGTAGACTATCATTCATTTTGGGGTTCTTTGTTCTGAGGCAGATATGTTATTAGCATCTCAAGGAGGGGTATGTACTGTCATCAACACTAGTTGTTGCATGTATGTAGATCAAAGTGGAAGAATATCTATGGATCTGAATGAGATTTGGCAACAAACCAAGATTTTACATGAGGTTCAAAAAGATGATGCCTCACTTGGGTTTGAGGAAATATGGAATTGCCTATATTCTTGGTTTCCCAATGGGAGTTCATGGCTAAGAAAATTGATGATGTTATTGATTATCATTTTGTTAGCTTTTGTTTGTATATATGTAATTCTACAGTGTATTGAAAGGGTTAAAGCCAAGATAGACAAAGCCACTGCATCAAAATGCTTCCTGGAAGAATTAAAGCCTAGGGGCAAGGAGGATAGTTTAAATATCTTAGTCGCTTAACTAAACAAAAGAAAGGCCTTTGCGATTTAGAGAGTAGTTAGAATGGTTGTAAGATAAGGGGGCTCCGGGATAATCCCATCTCAGACAACTAGGCCTTGGGAGAACAAATGCACAGAAGACAGGAAGTCACAAAGGAATGACAACAGCCTTGAAGGACACCGTTTACGTGATCCTAGGACTGCAGTTGTGCAGAAGCTAAGGTCAATCAGCAAACACAGTGAAGACTATGACCCTTCATCTGAAGGCCCCCAAAGACCACCTGAAGACCACCAGGGGAGATGACTGTGCATGCGGATCGGACATTTGCATATGTTAATAAGTTCCAGGAAATCTCATGTTTATGTAAATGATTTCTCGGAAATCCTGTGAATATGTAGGACTTTATACTGTATAATCTCTGAAAGTCTACCAAATCGGTGGAGCACTTATGGTGGAGAATCCCCAGTGCTGCCCAGCGCTGCAATAGAGAATACCTGCGTAATAGTAACTTCATTGCTATTGAGTTCCATTTCAGGGACTTTCTGAATACTCCATTTCTCCCTTGGGGAGATTCAGACTGTGAGGAGAAGCATCCGTGAATTTTTGTATCAATCAGTATCATACAATGTTGTTCAACTCTGATAAATTATCCTTGGAGTGAGGCTTGTTGACTATTGGGAATTGTATGGACAAGCCTCAAAGCGGGGAATTGTTGAGGGTTAAATGGAAATTCATTATTAGGAAACAGGATGTACTTAATAGATAGACAGTTAGATTGCAGGAGGGTAGTCCAATGGATGGTGTTCATATATTAAAAGTTTAAATGTAACCAGGGTGTCCTTTGAAATGTCAGTAATAATTGATTTTGCGTTCTTTGATGTAAACTAACCAAGGACACTATGGAAACAGTGGACAACATACCTGTCCTTTCTATGAACTATCCTCACTATAATACTAAAAATCACACCCCCTACTGTGGGACCCTCCTCTGATTAAGGGGATCCCTACTCTCTGAGCATGCTCTCTGAAGATGTACTTATCTTGTTACCAAATTAGGAATGTATATTAACATATACCAATCAGGTAGTAAAAAAGGCTATGTAATGGGTTACGTATGTTATGTTTGTACTGTGTAAAAAGGGCTGTTGGTAGAAATCTCGCGTGCTTGATTTGTGGGAAACCACTGAGCACTCAGACTTGCGCAAACCTGAAATAAATAATCATCTCTCCTGAGTATGTGATTATTGGCCTATTGCACACTGGGCAAAGAATCCACTTTTTGGACAACAGATATACTCTATAGGCAGGTGTTATAACTGGCCAGGCAGTTTATCTAAAGAAATCAGAATTTACCTTTGAATGGAGTTGCACGCCTTTAGATGTAGAGGGTTGTATTGCTTTTTTCTTCCTTGGTTTCAGCACAGTGCAGCGAGAGGTGTTTCCATCTGGGTGAGGGAAACTCATCCAACAGCCATCATCAGCTTCAGGGCTTGTGGTCCTTGATGGAGGCCTAAGTGCTTGAGATAGTTTTAATTGTGTGGTGCTTCTCATTCTGCTCCCAGGTTTTCCCGTTAATGCTTGCTTTTTGATTACTTTGTCTTTACAGTGTTTTGTAAATGTTTTCCATTATAGCTCTGAGTACTTTTGTTTTATTTTGTTTTTTTTAAATGGCGGGTAAAGAACATGTTCCTTTCTTTGAAAACCCATAAATAGCTCTGGAGTTTTCCTTGGGAGCTGAGAAAATGGGGACCCTTTAGTGTAGAGAAGAGAATTTAATATGAGAAGCACTTCAATGATATGCTTCTTGGGAGGCTGAAAGTACCTGCTTCAACTTTTTTTGGTAGCTTCTGCATTGTTTAGCAGTAGCTACCTAAAAGACTTATTACTTAGCAAAAGAAGAAGAAATCACTTCTGATGCCTGTGCCTGACTGAAACAACTAACCTGAACATACAGAAAACTGATGTGAAGAGTCATTAATTGTCATTATTGGGTACCACCTCTGACTTGAAGCACTTTCCCTGTGCGTAGGGTGGCTTTTTGTATGTGGCATTGTCGAGTCTTCTTTCTGAACTGAACAAGTTATTATTTCACAACTTTTTTAGTAATGTTTCACTTGATGTGCAACTTCTCGCTCTTCATGTGTCAGCTAATGCCTTCCAAAAAGACAGAAGATGGCTCAGCGAGGAGGTGGGCTGTTCCTGCATCCATTTCTGCTGTCTGGTCTGTGATGCTGGGTCCACATCCCCGTCAGTTACCAGATGCAAGGCAAAAGGTTTATCCTCATTAAAATTACTTGTCTCGTTTCAGAAACTGTCCACATAGACTTAAAAATTAAACTTTTCATAATCTGTGCACTAGTAGAGAAGCAGTGTGTTTTTTTTCAGGTCTGTGCCTGTGAAAAAGCCTTTAGGAGATTGTGATCTGTCCCTTGACTCTCAGATGGGGTAATCAAGAGTTTGAGAAAGTCATGGATATTTTTGATGTTACCCAAAGCAGTTTGTTGTTATGTAGCTTCTAGCCAGAGGTTGGATATTTGCAGTCAGATTTTGCATCAGTCTTTGTACAGTGCCTAGGAGCCTCTTTTTTCCTGCATGATCTTTGTGTACAGGAGTTGTCTCTTCCATTGACACGATCATCTCTGTAGGTAAATGCTTCACATGTTTGTACAGGTGCTGGGCGGACTAGAAGCTTTAATGCCAATGCAGAATGGCAGCTTGAGGCTAGGGTCATACTGTAGCTCCCACAAGTAAGGAGTTTTTTGTTTGTTATTGTGTTAGAGGAATTTCCCAGATTTGGTATCTAGTGTGAAACCACAGGGATCCTCCAGTTTTTCAGGTCTGGTTAAATGATGGTCCATATCAAGGTGGCTGCCCGAGTCTGGGAGTTTCAGTCCGCACTCGCTAAATTGCTTGCAGGCGATTTGCACCCTGCGGTGGAGTAATGCAGTTCAGGATGTGTTGGATCTGTGCAACAGTGTTCAGCTGCTGCAGAACCTGAACGTTTAAGGCTTGGGTGTAAACCCTGAGTAAGAACAGAGGAGGGCAAAAAGGGTCTACAGAGGCTGTAGTCTTGATCAGTTTTCTTCCCAGGGGCCCTGATGCTTTGTGGGCAGAAAACTCTCCCTGAAACTCCTCTTCCTGAAAGGGCTGTTAGGCACTGTATCTTCTGCTTCATTTTGGATCTTTCTTTAAAAAAAAAAAATATTGTTTTTTGGTGTTTCCCCCTGCTCTAGGATGTGACATGTCTCTGTTTTGGAGAAAAGCAAGTAAAAGAGCAGAAGCTGGGACAGGACTAGGTAAGTGGGAGGAGTGGTAGAATGTTATGGGCAAAAGTGGGATTGGATTTTGATCTGCTCCGAAATTTTAATACCAGCCTTCAAACTCACTTGTTATTAATGTGAAGGTGACAGTGATTGAAGGGGGGGCGGGAAACGAAGAAGTGGAGGGAGTGAGGAAGGGCTCAGAGGTTTTGCAACACCTCATGCTGTATTAATCTACTCAGCAAGAGATCTTCCCCACTGCTCCCAGGGTATTAATGTACTGCTCCTCTAGTGACAGAAGGGGTGACTTACCAGTGACACAGCTGTCACTCCTTGTCCCTGACCTTATAATTGCCTTGAGCCCCTTACCTTGAAAGCCAGGGCTACAGCCTTTCTTTTAAGAATGTATGTTAGAGGTATGAGTGCACAGGGGCAGCAATGTGAACAGTGGGCAGTGAGAACAGGCAATGTCTCAGTCCATGGACAGGGAACTTTACTCCTGTCTTCTGATGGTGGGATGTTGTGGGCTTTAGCATCTTGCAGAAGATGCTCTCCTGTTCTTGAGAGGACAAGAAACAGGGAACTGCTCGTCTGTCTTCCTAAGATGTGGCATAAGGGAGGTACAGTTGAGTTCCCAGTGTATGCGAAAATCTTTCATACTAATTAGTTAGTATGTATTAAAATGAATTTGTCCTATCTTCATTTGCCCATGGAAAATCAAAGTGGGCTGGTCCCCACATGGAGCTGTTTCAGGCAATGTTGTGACAGCCTAGTGACTTCTTCACCAAGGCTTTTCCTTGTTTAGCCTTTTGGTTCAGACTTCCCACCTTGTTTCCTGAAGTTTAAGACCTATCCCAAGTCCGTGTTGCCATAACTGTGGTTTGAAGAATACCCGGTGTTCTCGCAAGTGGTTGCAGAAATCGTTGAAACAATGTCAAGCTTCCTCATTCAGTGCTGGAGTAGAAGGGGGAAAAATGATTACTCCTGTCTTGGAGTTTTCCGGGGGAAAGTTTTCAAAACACCACAAGTGAAGGTTGAAAATTTTCACAGTGGAAATTAATTTACAAATAATCTGGTTTTCCTGAAATCAAAGCACTTTATTCCTCAGTTTTGATGTCTTTCAACATTGGTGAATCACTACAATGTTAAAGACATATTTTGGTTTGTGGCACGCTTGCTCACCTCATGCTTTCCCCTCCTGACTCCAGGCTGTGCTTTCCTCCCTGTTACCTCCTGTGTGAGGGTCCCTGCAGCAATGTCTGAGGGAAATGGTGTGTGGGTTTGTGTGTTGCAAGCCTTCCAGCCAGCCTGGCCTGCAGCAGTGTATATGAGCCAAAACTATAATTTTTGTAAGAAAGACAATGGCGGTGATTTGGGAAAAAGACTCCACTTTTTCATGAAACTTGATATGAAATTTTTCAAGCTGTTTCAGGAAAGGAAATCTGAGTTGGAGCTACTGTGTCAAGTATTTCTGATCGGTGAAAGTCTAATGATTTTCTCTCAGATTTAAAGTTTTCCCACAAAAAGCTTAGGCTTTGCAGAAACTAAAATCTCTGTCAGGAAGATCTGACCTGTTGGTAATCTGCTCCCACGCTGTGCATATATACCCTCATAGTACAAATTAATTTATTCTATCATTCTGCACCCACTAGTTGAGGATTATAATCTCTTTTCAAGAGTAATTGAGCATGTGTTTATAAGATAAGCATAAGTGACACTATCACATATGTGACAGCAAGTAACCCTGTCCTGGCCCTATTGCTCGGAGACAGGCCTATTTGCAGAGAGGTGTAGTTTGAAATGGTAGACACCTTGCTTCAGAACAGGCATGGACACCTAGTGCATGGTGGAAATGGTGGCAAGCTTTGTTTACTTCTTCACGTCTAAGCCCCGCAGCTGAGTTCCTGCCTTAGGGATGGCAATTTCAGTCGTGCAATAAACGCAGGACAAGGGTATTGTTCTGGAGGTGCAGCAAGGTCAGTAAGGGACCCAGCCGAGGAGTCAGGCCATTTGGGCTGTCTTTCCCCAGCTGACAGCAAGGTCCTGGCCTTTGATGGATCTGGAGTTGTCGTTGGAAATAACTATTCTGTTCAAGTGAGAAGCAGCCAGCCTGCCTCTGTTACAATTGCAGGAGGAGCAGGTCTTTGCAGCCGAGTGGCAGTGCTGTAAATCCAGCTCTACCTCATGCCCAGTCTGTCTGGTCATGGTCTGGTCTGGGGCAGGAGCCTCAGTTCACATTTTGGAGGTTTGGGCAGCTGGGTGCAGGCTTTCTGTCCTTGCTTTGGGTGAGACATGCTGTGCTGTAGGTTTCAGCTGCTCTGTTTTAATATCTTGGTGGCTGCATCTCTGGTTCTCCTCTAGTGGATTTTAGCTTTCTAGTGAGACTAAAATCCAATGAATATTGGATAAGCTTGATAGCAGTCATATTTGCCACCACCATACTTTTGTAATAGACTGTGCTCTAAGTGGTAAATGTGTTTTGCTTGCTGAGCAATGCTGTAACGGTGTTAAAAAGCTGGTGTGCTTTTCTTCAACAGCTGGATACGAACCTAAGCAAGGAGAAGCAGCAGCCTCTGAGGGAGAAGGACATTACAACCAAGAGGGAGATGGTGTCCTGTTATCTGTACACAGCCAGTGCTGTGAGTATTTCTGACCCTCGCTGCTGCCTTCTGTGCTGGGGTCCTCGGGAGGAGACACTACAGGTTCTGCGGTGGCTCCAGCACAAAAACTCCAGCCTGCCTTCTAAATAAAAATTTCAGAAGTTTCTTGACTTAAAATATGACCTAAAATGGAGTCCCTCTGAATAAGTCAAAAGAAATGTGCATGAATGTTAAATCTTGCTGGCAGTAGTACGTAACGCCACAATTATTCATTTAGTTGTTATTGAAGACTTACAGGAAGCTTTCAGTCTGGTGGTTTCCTGCATAAACAACCTTTTCTCCTGTCTTTTGGAGGTAAGAGCCAATTAAGGTGGAATCTCAGTGTGACTGTTGGGTGCTGAAGTTCTCATCATAGCCTAATCAGAGAGCTCTGGAGGAGACATGGGAGGTGTCTTGTTCCAAAAGTTTGTCAGCTTGCTGATTTTCTTCCTAACGGTTTATACAGTACACAATGCAGACAAGACACTATCTGATGCCTGAAGGCTTTTATGCAGAACCAGGTCAAATCCTTGTCCAGTGTCTGGAGACGACTTCACACAGCCACAGCTCTGACAGCATGGTGTCTGCCCGGATATCTCAGGACAGTTGCTGGAATGGGGAGGGAAAGTGCTGGCGGAAGATTCCTGCTCTTTAGTAAATCCTTGTTATCGTCACATTGCTTGTTTTGCTTTTTCCCCTACTGTACATTTCCTGGTACCATCACCATCATATACTTTTTCTGGGACCTACAAATACTTTCCATCTATTTGTCCAGGCCTGTGAGACTTCAGCTGTTCTGCCCTCTTCCATGGCTTACTCTGCTCCTCTCTGATTGTGCCTCTTAACTTATCTATGAGGGCTTGATGCACTTCAGTATTTCTTCCTCTTTGTCTTTCTCTGCATTTGCGTTTTTTTTAATTTTTGTAATTTTACAGTCCTATGCAGCGGACACCTGTTTTCCCTTCCCTTTGAATGAGCTGGGGCTTTTCCCTGTGTGTGCTCTTCCCCACTCTCCTTGGGTAAATGTGTCCTGCAATTCCCCATATTGTTATCTTGTTTGAGGCACTGGCCCACAAACCTTAAATGGTGATGCGTTGGAGTTTCAGATGCAAGGCCCATCCCTCTGCTGAGGGCAGCCCTGGGGGAAGAGGGGATTTCTCTGACACCCCTCGTGAGACAGAAGCAGGTTTTGGAGACTGGCATTGGACTGGAGCTCCTTGACACCCAAGGGGGTCTTGCTGGGCACCCTAAATCGGCTTTTTGTGTGGGACTCGGCTGAAGAGAGAGGGATCCCTCTGATGCCTGGCTGTCCCCTTTCCAAACCAGAGTCTGTCCTCCCTTTGCAGAGTCCTGGCACCAAAATGCCTTGCCCTGAGGAGGGATACCTGTTTGGGGCATCCAAGGTCTCAGCCCCACCTGACTCAGCCCCAGGCTGATCCGCTGCACCTGGGACCCTCTCACAGGCTTGGGCAGAAGGGGCAGTATGGAAGATGAGCAACACAGTAACCGAGCACTTGTGAACCTACTTGCAGAAGCCCCTCACTGCTCCTGGCCCATGCCCACATAACCACACAGCATCACGTTGTGCCTGTGAAAGCAGGGCTGGGGCAGGAGGGGGCACTGGCCCCAGCAGGCCTGACCTGGACCTTCTTCAGAGGCCACTTCTCTGCAGGCCAAGGACCGGGGCCCCGTCTTGCACCTGGGGCCTCCTACGCCTCGGCAGGGGCTGCTGGCTGCAGCTCCAGGCCCCAGCAGCCAGCGGCTAGGCCCGGTGCCAGCACTGAGGGAGAGAGCAGGAGGGCACCGGACCAGGCTGGGCTGCAGCAGGGCTGGGCTTGGCATCTGCTGCCTCTTCCTGTGGTGAGGCCTGAGCCAGGCCCGCAGGCCGGTGTGGGCCAGGATCAGCTGTGCCCCAAGTGCCTGGCTAGTCTAGGCTGCACACAATGCTGATGTTCTTGGCTGAAAACAGGAAAATGTGGAGTAACTTTGGCATGCATGTTTACTAGAAGCCTGTGGCCTCATCCTGTCAGGCCCTGGGTGCTAGTGGGGCTTTCCAGGTGGCTGAGTGACGCCATGCAACTGTAAGCAGTGGCACAAATTGCTCTGGTGGCCAGCATCTCTCTGCTGTGGCATGTCCCACCTGTGCAGTTAAGAGACCTGGCTGGATTTTCCTGCCAGTCTGGCCTGGGCTCTCTTCTTCCTGCGTCACCTCTTGTCGTGATGCAGTTGGGTCTGATGCGTTGGAGGTTTTCCAGTTTCTGCCCAGTTCCGTCCTGGCTGGAGAATGGGAGCCAACGTTCTTGGAGGAGATATAGGGGAGGGCACACACAGACACAAGCAGGAACCTCCTCTTTGGAGAAAACCAGGGAGAGACAATGCAGAGGGAAAAGGCCAGGTAAGTCCCCTTTGAGACCACATTGCCTCGGGTCCCTGGAGGGGGACGTGGATTGGAAACGGGGCTGGGAAGGGCTGTCAGGAGAAAGTTGTTGCTAAAACTGTTTGAGGACCACGAGCGAGTTCAAGTGATGGAGAATGGGGAAATCCTGCATTTCTGGGACTGTGGGGTTCCCCAGGGTGCTGCCGTGTCTGGTCCCCACTCCACAGCATGTCCCCAGCATGTGAGCAGCCCTCTGTGAAGCACTGTGTCCCGCAGGTGGGTCACAATGGCTGGGCTCTACATCTACCCCCTGGGGCTGGTGCTGCCCCAGTTTCTCATGGTGTTCGCAGGAGGAGGACCCGGAGAGAGCAGTGCATCCATCCAGGGGATCCTGCTGCCACGAGGAGGATGAGAGTGGTCAGAGGTGAGGGGCTGGCAGGAGGTTGGGGGCTCATGCTTGCTGGAGGCAGTGCCCATCCCAGCCAGGTGCTGGGGACTGCGTCCCCATCACCTCTCATCCTGCTGCCAGGCACCTCTGAGAGGGCTCTGGCTCCATCCTCTCCTTACTCTCCTATGGGCAACTGGATACTGCTCAGAGACAACCTGTCCCGGATGGCTCTTGTTGGGGCTGCTTAGCCCCAGCCCTCATGACGTCTCCTCACAGCCCATCCCCTGCGCAGCTCTGGGCCCCTGCGCTGGACTCGCTCTGGTGCATCACTGCCGTTGTGGCACTGGGGAGCCCAGAATGGGCCCAGTCACCCAGTGTGTTCTTCCCAGTGCCACAGTGAGGGGAAGACTCTCTGCCCTCATCCCACTGACTGCCCTCTCGCCAGTACAGCCCAGCATTGGCTGTTAGTGCTGGGTGAGGCTGGGAAGATCCTCACCCCTCCCTGGTTTGAAGCCCTGCAGCCAGCAAAACTGTTTCTTTCTTTTCTTCCAGCTCTCTGCCCATGCATGGGTTCCCAGTCCAGACCTGCACATACCGAGGAGGAAGGCAGGGCAAAGGGGACTGTTCCTGCAGCTGTCACTACCTTTGCAGCTGTTGGGACTTCTCTGATAAAGCAGCTGCAAGACCATGAGGTGACACAGGGGAGTGAGGGCTCCCTTCCCTGTCCCTGGCTTCCCCAGGTGCTGCAGCAGAGAGGGATCTTGCCTGATGGCACGTCTGCCCTCCTGCAGGTGCTTCATCCCCAAGCGCCAGTCCTGCTGCTCAAGCTGGACTAATGTCACCACTCCCTCTCTCCTTTCCCCAGGAGCTTGCAGTGCTCTCCTGGGCAAGGCAAAGCCTCTGGCATACACCCCAGCATCTCTCCAGAGCCTTTGCCCAAATGCCCAAGGCTCCTCCTTAGCTTCGGTTCAGGATCTGTCCCAGCACCGGGTCTCCTGCCTGTACGAGGAGCAATGCTGTGCCCCAAGGTGCAGGGTGCCTGTGGCTTCCCCTCCTCAGGGCATGGTCTCATTCCCACACCTTCCCCTTCCTCCCCTGGTGCTCTCCCTCTGGCTTCTGCCATCCCTCCTCCTCAGGCATGACTTCCTAGGCTCCTGCATGGCCTTTTACCCTGGTAGAATCCATCTCCTTGTCTGGCTCTTTGCTAGTGTCAGAGGTGCCGCAGAAGATCTTGCTGTTCCCTGTGGCTGTCCTGAGCAATGCCTGCAGCTTGTACCTTATGCCCAAGGCACACAGATGATTTGGGAGGCAGCAGGTCTCTCTCGTGGCTCCCTGGGAACGAGCGCAAAGCAAGTCCCATCAATCCCCTTTGTGGTCTATCCACAGGGTAACTGAGCTGGAGAGCATCTTGCAGAGAGACAACTACTATTTGACGAGCAGTATTCTGCGATGGTTTCAGCCCGTGGTTCTGCAGCCAGGCACCTCCAGCCTGCCCTTACTTGTTTCTTGTCTTCTGCAGATCCCAGAGAACCCACCTGACTACCAGAAATATTATTGCTATGTGAACAAGGTATGATGGCTGGAACTGGCCTCTGAAGGACGCATGAATGGGGCAGGGATTTGGGCAGAGGGGATGGGAATTGGGGGCAGCACCTCCCCCCCTTACAAGAAGAGAACAGGTCAGGGGAGGGTGCTGAGCCCTCCTGACCCCTTTCCAGGGTGGCTTTCCCTTCAGCACCTAAGGCTGTGGCTGGATTGTGGCAGGCTGCACAGCAGAGGGACTGAAGTCAGTTACGCTGTTACAGAAGTGCCCCTTCATAGCCGAGCTTGTCCCCCCTGAGAACCTCTTTGATGCCATGAATGTGGTAAGTGCTGCAAAAATTAGGGTCAAGAGAATTGTGGGCAGCTAAATCGAACTAAAATAAGAGAAGTCAATGCCTGATGAGTATGTATTACTAAGCTAGTACAAGGCCTGTAGCCTGGTATGGCAACACTGTATTTACTGTGATACATAGCTACATATGTAATGTAATGTAATGTGATGGTCCAGATTGGGCCTGCCTGTCAGTGTGGTTTGGGACATGGGTTGTCTGCCTGCCCCATGGACTTGTGGGTCTGACTTTGTCCTCACACCTGGCTTCGGGCTATGTTGAAGGTGGAATGAGAGTGCACTTTTAAGAGAGAAGCAGCAATATGTTTATTGGTAAAAAAGTTTGATAGTAAATGTGACTATTATAATAACTACATAAATTATTCCTTCCAACAATGTGGCTAACCATCCTTTTGGGCACCATCCACCTAATTCTTGAAGGATCTTATTGAACCAGTTATTTTCCGCAGCATCCCTGATCACCCTGCTGTCTTCTGCTACTGTTCGCATTTTGTCCAATTGTTCCTGTAAATTATCGGTGATGTTTGGCATGTGGATACAGCAGTGTTCTTTGTCTAAATTAAGATATCCACATACCCCATGTTCTTTAACTAGTGGCAAGTCCAAGGCCAGTCTGTTTTGTAAAATCATTTTAGTATTAGCCTGGACTTGTTTATTAATAATTTGGAAGCCCTTTTGAGTGTCTCTTGACAAAGTTTCTACTTGCCAAGTCAAATTTTCTATTAATACTTGATTTTCTAAAGCCATTAGTCCTGGTAATAGGAAACTTTGAAATCCCCACTCAGGTTGTACTGCTGTGGAAGGCCCTGTCCAAGTATCAAGGTCTTTTTCTGTTTTGGTAGCTCTTCTAATTCATCCCCAATGCTGGGCTTCGGTTGGACTCTTTTTCCATGTAGGACATAGAGTAAATAATCCTGAAGTTACTTATCTAGTTACTGTACTAAGCTGTAGTCAGGTAGTCCAATATCCATCAGATGTGACCCATGTCATGTACCCTGGGGATGGAATTCCTTGTCTACAATCCCCAGTTAAAAAATCTTGTTTCTTACAACAATCCATTATCATAAAAGTAGAATTTAGGATAGATGATATTTTACTTCAGTTTAAAACATTGAGGCATCTCCAATTGGTTCTGCTAATGTTGTAAATAGGCTTCGTGCCCCAATTAAAGCATCAGTCTACATTTCCCATATATTTCCAATATCCTTTTAAAGGTTTGGTCCAGGTTTTAAGTTTTTTCCTAAGGTTGGTACACTCTAGGATGGCAGGTATATTCATCGTACTGTTACAAACACAAAATCGTGGGAATGGCCCTCCTAATCCAGATGCATAGCTTATGTAGCCAGTCTCCAATGGTGTACAACCACGGGGACATGTCCCATTCCTGGGTGTCAAAGTTTTGCCTGTGTCTTCAAATGTTAAGGTGTCTTGTAAGACTTCACTATCTCTATATCTACATCTATTCTCCTTATCTAAATAGTGGGTAACACTAGCTCATCTAGAGGTTTCTGTGATCCTATCATAATCTTCCAACAAGGATGAATTCATTGGTATAATACCCCATGGGATAGGCTGACTAGCTTAATGGGGAACTGGGATACATGCTGTAACACTGGTAAGATTACGCGTTCTACCGAACCCTTGTGTTAAAGTTAAAATTAAATTTTTGTCCATGTCTATGTTGGCCTCTCCGTCTGTATCAACTTCTGTGCTTCCTGACATTACTGCAAGAGATATGATCCAGAATTTCATGATTCCCGAGTTAATTTTAAGCATAAAGGTCCTTCTCATGTGACAGTCCATTCTGGTGATGTGGCTTGTTTGGTCCTGCTGTGATGTATCCACAGGGCGACTCCCTCTAGCTTGACAGCTGTGTAGGTGGCGAGTAAAACCTTGAAAGGGCCTTTCCATCTTTCTTTCAATGGTTCGTCAGACCACATCCTCAGATATACCCAGTCTCTGGGTTGGTCTTGATGCACAGTCATGTCCAGGGATAGCGGTGCCTTCACAGTGACGTATCTGTGGAGAGAGGAGAGAACGTTTCCCAGAGAGATAACATACTCTTTCAAGTAATGTTTTCCTAGTATTTCAGGATAAACTCCTGTTTCTATTACCTGATAGGGTTTACCATATATGATTTCAAAAGGACTTCTCTTTAGTTCTAGGCTGGATGCGTATTCGTGGCAAAGCTAAAGGTAAAGCATTTGGCCACTTTATCTGAGCCTCTTGGCAAATTTTACTCATTTGTCTCTTTAGGCTTTGATTAATTCTTTCCACTTTCCGACTTGATTGAGGTCTCCATGGGGTATGGAGATCCCATTTTACCTCTAACACTTCAGCTAAATTTTGAACAGCTTCTGCTATGAAGTGCGGGCCCCTATCTGAAGACAGTCCTATGGGTACCCCAAATCTTGGTATTATTTCCTTAAGTAATACCTTTTTGCTAGTTCTTTTGCTTTGTTGGTGTGACAAGGGAAAGCTTCTGGCCAGCCTGAAAAAGTATCTATCATTACTAAAAGATACCGGTACCCATTTTGTCGTGGTAATTCAGAAAAATCTATTTGCCAATAATCTCCTGGACTGTTTCCTCTCTTTGTTACCCCTGATAAAAGTCTTTGGGGTAAGTGAGGATTGTTCTTAAAGCATAATTCACATTTCTGCACTATGCCTTTGGCTATCCCAGTCATTTGTACACTTAGTACTTGTGTTTTCAATCCCTCCACCATTGTCTCAATTCCCCAGTGAGTTGCCTGGTGTTGTCTATTAGCCAATTCACACATAATTTCCTGTGTAACTATTACTTGATGTGAAAGAGTTACCCACCACCCTTCTGGGTTTTTGTTTGCCTTCAGTAGATGAGCCAACTGATTGTCTTCTGGTGTATACTGAAAACTCTTAGGTCCCAGCCTCTGGACCTTTTCCAGTAAAACTAGCAATATTTGATTTTCAGCTGCTTCTTTCACAGTTTTATCTGCCAGTTGATTTCCTATATGTACAGGACTCTTTCCGAATTGATGCACCTTGCTATGCACGATTGTCGCTAGTCTAGGTATATTTATTGCTTGTAATAATTGTTGGATTGTTGGCCTGTATTTGACTGGGTATCCTTGAGAAGTCAAGAGTCCCCTCTCCTTCCAAATGGCCCCATGAGCATGGACTACCCCAAAGGCAAACTTTCATAGAATCATAGAATCCCAGAAACGTTAATGTTGGAAAAGACCTTTAAGATCATCGAGTCCAACCGTTAACCTAGCACTGCCAAGTCCACCACTAAACCATGTCCTTAAGCACCACATCTACATGTCTTTTAAATACCTCCAGGGATGGAGACTCAACCACTTCCCTGGGCAGCCAGTTCCAGTGCCTGACTACTCTTTCAGTGAAGAAGTTTTTCCTAATATCCAACCTAAACCTCCCCTGGTGCAACTTGAGGCCGTTTCCTCTCGTCCTATCACTTGTTACTTGGGAGAAGCGACCGACCCCCACCTCACTACAGCCTCCTTTCAGGTAGCTGTAGAGAGCGATAAGGTCTCCCCTCAGCCTCCTCTTCTCCAGACTAAACAACCCCAGCTCCCTCAGCTGCTCCTCATAAGACTTGTTCTCTAGACCCTCTAGACTCATTCACCAGCTTCGTTGCCCTTCTCTGGACACACTCCAGCACCTCGATGTCCTTCTTGTAGTGAGAGGCCCAAAACTGAACACCGTATTCGAGGTGCGGCCACACCAGTGCCGAGTACAGGGGCACTATCACCTCCCTGGTCCTGCTGGCTACACTATTCCTGATACAAGCCAGGATGCCATTGGCCTTCTTGGCCACCTGAGCACACTGCTGGCTCATGTTTGGGCAGCTGTCAACCAACACCCCCAAGTCCTTTTCTGCCAGGCAGCTCTCCAGCCACTCCTCCCCAAGCTCTCTCCCTTTGAATCTGTCCATATATTAGCAATTCTGTCTTTTGACAATTCTAATGCTCTTAGGAAGGCTGTGAGCTCTGCTTTCTGGGCCGATGTGTTGGATGGCAGAGCTTTAGCCTCAATTACTTCTTTAATGGTTACTACTGCATATCCTGCTTTTCATATTTCATCCTGCATAAAGCTACTACCATCTACAAACAGATCCCAGTCCACATTGTCCCTTGGTATGTCAAAAGGGGTCAATACATACTTCTGCAACCGGGAGTGATGCCCCTTCCCTCACAACAGGGAGGCGCAGCTCTGTGAAGACATTTACCCAGTCTTCTGTTACATGGTGGTAAATTGGCTGGGATGCGAGGAGGAAGAGGTGAGAAGTGCTGCTTTCCACACCTGGGGCTGCAGTGGGGATGTCCAGGTCAGTGCCCGATGGGGTGCAAGCAGAGAGGGGTAGAGAAGGGAAGTGGTCTTGGTGAGAAGGCACCCCAAGCTGGGAGCCTGCTGGCACCGTGCCCAGGGCTGGGGGGTCCCAGGACTCCCCAGCTGAGTCCTGGGGCCTTTCTGCAGGGAGGGCTGGGGTACCAGCACGGGGAAATGCTCTTTCTCCTCTGGAGTAAGCCCTTCTCCTACAGGGCAGAAAGGAAAGGGAATTCCCTCCCAGTGGGAAGGGCAGACTGGTGTCCAGGGGATGCTGAGAGCTAGGCAGACCTTCAGCCCTCCAAGCAGAGCCTCTCCCTTCCCTCTCCAGGACACGCAGGCTGTCCTCGGGGCGGTGGCTGCCATGATGGGGGTCCTTCTGCATGAGGAGCAGCACCAGGAGCATGCCTGGGAGCAGCTATTCTGGCTCCTGCACCAATATCAGGAGGTCCGAGACACCTCCCGGGTCACCAAGGTGAGGAGTTGTGCAGGGCCCAGCATGGCTGCTGGGGTGGGTCTATGCAAGTACCACGAGGCACTGGGGAGCTGTGGGGTGCCAGAAGGAGCTGGAAAGCCCTCAGAGAAGGAACAGGGAGAGCAGAGGAGGCCTGAGGCTTCCTGAGCTCTTTGGGCAAGAAAAGAGCAACCCAGAGGGGGCCAGGAGGAAGGCAAGAGTCCCTGGGGCTCATCTTCTCAGGAAGGGAGGCATTGCCACCTCTGTGGGGCTCAACGTGCTGGGAAAGCTTTGCCCTATTGCCCAGGGACATGTCCAGTCCTGTCGAGTGAGGGGCAAGGACTGATGAGTGGGAAGTGCCAGGAAACTGAGTTGTCAGCACCGGGCTCTGTTCAGAGGAAAGAGAGCCTCCCGATGCTGCTCTGAGGGGAGGGCAAACAAGAAGCCCCATGCAGAGGGTTTGAGGTTTTCCCTGGGAGCCCGTGTTAGGGACTCTCCTTATCCCAGGTGTGCTAGGTTTCTCCCTTCCCAAGTGGCTTTCGGTGGCTTCAGCCTCCTCTTCCTTCCCTGTTCCTTTGTAGAGCCTCAGCTATGTCCTGGAGATGCTGGAGGGTGTTCAGACCCCAATCCCACAGGGCATGGCTCTTGCTATCAGTACCACTGTGCACTGCCAGGTAAGGGGAGCCTGCATGCTGCCGCTGGCCTGCACGCTTGATTGCCATGGAGGGGAAAGACTTTCCAGCTGGCAGGGCAGGGCAGGGCAGGGTGTCCCTCTGCCAGGACCTTCCTGCAGGCCAGGAGCATGCCAGGATTTGTGATCCAGGTGCCGCATAGGTGCCTTAAGGCTGCAGGAGGCCTGATCCTGGCTGTTTGGAATGGGTCTGAGGGACAGCCCGGTTCCCACAGTGATTTCCCTCTCAGCCAAGTCACAGGAGGACTCTGGGAGAGGAGGACAGAGAGCATTGTTTCTTTTCAGTCCTTCTCAATGCTGATGTGAATTTCTTTAAAATGGACCTTGTTCCCACAGCTCTCTGATGTGACCAGGGAGCCTGGCCTGGCCCATAAGTCAGTGCTGTCCCACTGCATCGTGCTGCAGGGTAAGGAGAGGAGACTGGGTGATGCCCTGCTGTGCCATGGCAGCTTTCTCCTAGTCCTCAGTGGTCAGAGGCAGCTGCCTGCTAATGAACGCAATTTCTTCCCTGCAGCCCAAACCTGCCCTGAGGAGACGGTCGTGTTTCTGCACTCCCAGCTGAGCAATGGGAGTGAGGCTGTCTGTGTGGCAGCCCTGGGCCTGCTGGGAGCACTGGCCCACTCTGATGGTCAGTGCCATGGGCCAGGGACACAAGGCAGGGGTTGGGGCTGCTGGGCTGAGGGCAGGAATGGGCTGAAAGTGGCGCACCTGCACCCAAAAGGAGTTGCAAAGGATGGGTCCCCCAGCTGAGCTGATGCCCTGCGACAGGGCTTGAGCTCTCCCCCAGCAGTTAGAAATGACAGCACACCAGAGATGATGCTCCAAGCTCAGTAACATGGGTGGGCTGGTGAGCGAGTGAGCGGGCTGGTGTGCACAGGAGCTGCTTGTACCCATGCCATTTCTCTTGTTCTCTGTGTTATCATAGCTTTCAGTCTCTATAAAATAGCCATGCCTCTAGAAATAGAGTCGCTTTTGGTATGCCACTGCCTCCTGTGAATTCAGAGTCAGGCCCTGCTTTTCTGTCCCGCTGGTATATGAAAAGCTTCAAGGTGTATGGAAGCTTCAAGGGATCCATCCTGCCATCGGGGCTCTGCCTCAATGCACACTCTCTGTCTCTCTTCCAGCACCTGCAACAAGAGAGAAGTTGCCCCAGATGGTGGAGGCTGTGCAGTTGGTGTGCAATGACCCCAGTGCCCAGGTGAGCTGGTTTGGGAAGGGACAGTGCTGCCACGGGAGGCAGAGAAACCTTTTCCCTCAGGGAAGAGCCTGGCAAGGCCATAGCAGGAAGCAGCAGTTTGGGGTCTGACCGAGATGACCATTCCCTTTCCCCACTTCCTCATGCTCCCTAGAGAGCTGATGGTGAGTGGTGATGCTGCTGCTGGTGTGGGCAGGGCTGGGGTGCCTGGGGAAGCACCGGCGCGTTGCCCAGGTGGTGGGTGATGGCTCCTCCCCAGGGACAGCTGGCAGAGTGGAGTGGGGAGGTTGCTGTGCTCTGCAGGGCAAATGCACATCCAGCCTGGTGCTAAAGCCCATTCCTGAAACCAGGAGCAAAAGCTTCTGCTGTGCCCTCCTCATCTCTCTGCAAACCACAAAGACTGCCCCCAAGTGAAGGCAGCTTCCCTTTGGGTTTTGAACAGGAGGGTTGTAACCACACTTTCCCCTGGCAGGTACGGAGGGCAGTTCTGGAGTTTATCAGGGAGCTGCTCAGCTTCATCTCCCAGAGTTGCTGGGCATGGGATGTGGTGGGGAACATCTTCATTGAGTTAATCCAGACCTTGGGCAGACTGGTAAGGGCAGAGCAGAACACGCAGGGCTTTGATTGGTGCCTGGACTGTGCTGAGAGCTCCTGCAGGCATCCTTGGCCATGGAGAGCTCCACACAGGGCCATCAGTGCCAGCACTGCCATTGGAGCGGCTTCCAAGTGGCCATTCCTCCTCGTGGGTGTCTATGCTGATGTCAGTGGAGATGTCTAGTGGATGATGTCAGTTTGCACCTTGGTGTGCCAGCCGGGACTGCGGGTCTGCCTGCACACCCCATGGGCTGAGCTGAGCACCCACAGGTGCCTTCAGCAAAGCTGCCTTGTGAAGGGAGGGGCCTTGCAGGGACAGGACATCCTCCATCCTTAAATGCTGATGGACAGTCAGCAAAACACAGCCAGTGTAGACAGGTGGGCCTGGCTAGAGGAGCTTTCTGTGGTGTTCTTATGCTCTGGCCCTCCAAAGCACGTCCTGCCCATCCGATAGCAGTCTGGGGACCCACGTCCCTTCTGGCAAGGGGACAGGCCATTTGGCAGTCCCTTCGGTGTTTCCAGGTAGGTGCCCAGGAAATGAAGGCTGGGGATGGCTGAGCCTCCTGCTGACTTGCCAAGGACCTTCTTTCTGGCTGGAGCTTCCCTTTAGCCAGGGGATCTGTGTGCATCGCTTTGCTCCAGGGCTAGGGGAGGCTCTGCTTTGGGAGTAGGACGAAGGAAAAGGCTTCTGGCTTCTCCTCTACATCCATCGGACTGGGTGTGCTGCTGCCAGGGCTGGTACCGAGCACAGCCGTGCTGAAGGGCATGTTCCTCACCTCTGCTTTGGTGACAGGACAGCAGCATTTGGGCCCTGGGGAACTGTGCAGATAAGTAGTGTCTCTCTCTGCTCCCAGGCTTCCCAGTCCTTCCCAGGGTCTGGGAACTGGTCCCCGAGCTGGGTCCAGCTGTCCTTGTCCTCCTTCAGGAGGTCACTGCTCCTGAGAGGTTGGCACAAGCAGCACTGGTGGGGCCATGCCTGAGCCTTGTCAGTCAGGAACTGAGAGTAACAGGGGTTTTGCCAACTCTGTCTTACATGTGGCAGGAGGCCTTTTTGCCTGGGAAACCCAGGAGGATGGAGTTCTTCGAGCCCTGTCCATCAACATCCTGGGCTCGCTGGATGTCTCTCTGAGAGGGATGACCAAAGTAAGTTGCCCTTTGCCCTGCTGCTGTGGCCATTTCTTGCTTTCAGGGCATTTTTTGTTGCGCTTCCTCATGCCCTGAACCTCTCCCCTCATGTGTGCTGAAGCACACAAGGCTCAGGGAAACACAGAACATCCTTTTTGTCTTCAAGCTGAGTGGAAATGCCAATATGGTGAATTGCCTGGTTCTTCTCTGCAGCTCCTGTGGCTAAGGCTGCTGCAGTATGTGGTGCCAGTCCAGTACAGCTCTCCCGCTGTCTGCGAGCCCTGGCTGAGAGACAGGAGAGAGCAGGATGCCAAGAGGAGGAGCCAGATGGCATGGACTCTCAGGAACAAGGTAGAAGCCCCAGTGCTGCTGGGTTCGGCTGGGGGCCAGGCCAGTCTGTGTCTACATGTGCCCCACCAGCTCTGAGCAGGAGCCTGGAAGAACCAAAGGGCAGAGCCAGGCTCTGCTGCTGGGCACGAGGGACTCTTCCCTGCATTGCCCCTTGCCTGGCGCAGAGGTCTCCTGCTCACAGCACTCTCCTGGTGAGCCAGGGTTTGTTCCTGGCCATGCTGGAGCTGTCTTCATCTGGTGGGCAGTCCTCAGGAGCTCACCCCAGGCCAGCGCTGTGGCAGCACAGCTGCTCTCAGCCCTCAACCCTCTGTGGGGGCAACGGAGGTGCGAGGGGCAGGGCATGGTGGGGGCTCGTCAGCTTACCCAGCCTTTCTTCCTCCCCGCAGCCTGGCTGCCGGGTCCCCAGGCCCTGCTGGCTCGACTGCTGGTGAGTAGTGGGGCTCTGAGGAAAGAGCTTTTCTGGCCAGGGGTGGTAGGATAGCCCGGGGCAGAGATGCTTTTGAGGCCAGTGTCAGGAGCCGCTGAGGAGGAGGCAATGTGCCCAAGCCTGCCCAAGCCTGTCAGGGATTCTACTCCTTTCTCGGGGCTGGCAGTGCCCTGGGTGAAGCCTTTGGACACCCACTGCCACCCAGATTGGTGCTGAGCTCCTGAGCTCCTTCCTGGGAGAAGCTGCAGCTTTGGTGGCAGGAGCGACCCTTCTCTCCTGCCCTTGCCTAGGTGGTGGTGGCAGCTCTTCACAAGAGCAGTGAACGTCCAGTTGCTGCCTTGCAGCTGCTGCAGACCCTCCATGGCAGGATCCACAAAGCCTTGGGGGTGTCGTGGGCAACTGAGATCCCCCTCCTGCTGCAGTACCTGGAATGTAAAGTTTGGGTGGGGAGGGAGAGGCTGGCTGGCTGGAGGAGGGGCAGGCAGGGAAATGCAGCTTTCCAGCGTGAAGGAGAGGAAGTTCCCCAGCACTTGCTCTGCTGCCTTTCCCCTTCCAGGAGCCAGCGCTGAGGCTGGGGGCAGCCATCCCCCAGCATCAGTTCAGCCCAGGGGATGGATGGGGCCGTTGATGTCCCCTAGGAGGGCAGGTCTTGGTGGCACCCCCATGTCCTGCCCGGGACAGTGTTTGGGGCAGGGACAGGACTGGTGCTCCTGGCGGGGGTGCAGCCCCTGGCTTTGGAGGGCCAAGTCCCCAGGGCAGGCCAGGTTTGCAGCAGCCATCCTTGGCAATAGCCTGGGAGAAGGGCTGCAAACGGGCAAAAAGTGGTTCGTCATTCAGGAGAAAATGTGTGTTGTTGGTGCGTGCTGGCACTCAGTGGTCAGAGCCATTCTGGCAACTGCAGTCAAGCAGTGGGGATCAGCTGCAGTCAGTGTGTCCTTCCCAACTTGAATCCAGTGGCTCTGATCCCCTGGGATCCCTCCTGTGTCTTTGCTCTTACAAGGGTTTTGGTGTAGGTGCTTCCAGGCCCTTTCTAGCCTGATGTCCTGGGACTTTTGGGAGGTCTGACCACAGAGGAGACCACTGGGCTCTTCTTTGGTGTGAGCTTAAATAGCAGCAGGGGCTTTTGCTTCCTCTTGCTTTCTAGGAAAAACTGAGAGCTCCCTGGTCTCTGCAGAGTGGGAGCGCTGTCTGCTTAAGGTACAACATCCTTGGGTGAGAAGAGGGAGCAGACAAAGTTGTGAGAGGAAGCTTGGGGCTGCCTGTGTAGGCACGAGGAGGTCGGGGCACCTCCTGAGTACCCTGAGCCTCCTCCCCCAGTAGATGCCTGCGTGCTCAGAGGAGCTGCTGTCTGCACACATGCCACGGCTGATGGCTAATGCCCTCTAACATTGTGGCACACAGCTTATCACTGCCTCCTCCTCTACGCCTGGTGTGCCGAGGTGTCTCACCTGAGGTGTTAGGAGAAGAGGGAGGCTGGTGAAAAGAGGGTTGGGTAGGGCGGGGGAAGAGATTACCGTTCCCAGCAGCTCTCCCTCAGCAGTGTCCCGGGGCACACAAGTGTGAAAAGGGTCCTGGCCAAGGGGAGGGGAACATTCACTTCCTCTCCTGTTGCCCACAGTTCCTGCAAGCATCACTGGAGCCCATCAAGGACAAGGCCTGGACCATGGGCCTGAGCCAGGTGCTGAGCCAGCAGCTGGGCAGTTCTGCCCCCGGCTCCTGGGAGAAAGTGTGTCTCCTGCCCCACGCCAGGGCTGGGGCTGGTGCTGGTTCTCTGGCCATGCAGGCAGTTTTCACTGCTTCCCCTTCCTTTGCACCCAAAAGGCACTTCCCTCCAGGCTACTCCAGTGGCTGGCTACAGCCTGGTGCCATGGCTGGCCTCACCTGCTCCCGGGGGTGGTCGGGTCCATCTGGGGCCAGCCCTCTCCTGGCAGGTTGGGCCATGACTGCATCTTGGGCTCGGCCTTTTGTCTTTCAGCTTTTCCTGTACAAGGCTCCTGGGATGGCGCTGCCAGCTTGTCAGGACCTCAGACACGTCCAAGGGCTGGTGCTGAGGTTCCTTCAGGAGACAAACCCAGTGGAGCTGTCTGAGGCCCAGGTGATGCTCATGTCCTGAGCATCCCCTGCCTGTTCCTGGGGGAGAGAGAAAGGTGTTGCTGGCCCTGCTCCAGACCTCCTTGATTTCCCCATTGCTGCCATTTCCCCCTTGCTGCAGCGTCCTGCCTCACCATTGTCACTTGCCCCAGCTGAGTGCCTGGGTTGGAGCCAACTCCCCGCTTCTCTGTGGTTGCAGGGAATGATTTCTCTTGTGTCCCACGCTGCCAAGAGCCACTTCCACCTGGTCATGGACGCAGTGACAATGTTCACCGCCGCTTTCACCAGAGACTGGTTTTATCAGACTTCCATGGGCTGGAAGGTAAAGAATCCAGGGTTTCACTGTTTGGCTTTCCTTTTTTGGCCTTATTTCCACTGTACACCTGCAGCAGCCAAACCATGGTAGCTGTGTTTAGATAAGCCCCCTTGTAAGAGCTACCCGAGACTTGTGTTTCAGAGGGGACATCCCGGCGTTGCGGCCCCTGAGGTGTCATTGGAAAGGGCAGAGTTTGACACCTTGTTGATCAGAGCCACCCAGCTGGGGCAGCTGCAGCAGTTGCTTGCATGCAGCCACGTTGCCCACTACTTAACTTCAGCAGGAGCTGGCAACAAGGGGGTGGGCATGGTGCAACACCCAGCCCCTTCCCCAAAGCTAAGGGCTGGGAGCAGGAACCTGATGAGGTCTCGCTGGCTCTGCCCCCAACCTGGGGGCCATGGGGAAGCCTTTCTGGGTAGGGCAGGGCCCTGCAGAGAGAGCAGTGTAGCCTGGCTTGGGGCGGTGAGCAGACTGGGCTTATCTGCACCACTGACTTGTGCAGGCTGCACATCTCTGAGCAGGACCAGGACAGGCTATGTCAGATATCTTTCCACAGAAAGGTTCCAGTCAGCTCCCCGACACCTCAAATCGGTGGTAAAACCGCCAGCAGTGTGTGCGATGCTGGCTGCACCCTCCTCCCCATCCCCTTGCGGGAACCCAAGCTGCGGGATGGGAACAGCTCCTGGCCCCAGAGCTCACAGCTTGAGGAGCAGCTTGGGGAGCTGCTGGGAGGCACACAGGTGAACAATGAGCTGGTGAGGGTGTAGGGCAGCGGCCTGTTGCAGGAGCGTGTAGGAGTTCTGGGGCTGATGCCTTGGGGCATCTCTGTCAACACAAGTACAGCAACAGCAGAAGACAGAGAGAGCCCAAGCCATTTGTGCTGGCCTCATGCACACCTACACAGGCATTGCGCTGCATGCCCCTGAGGAGCAGCTGCTTATCCACGTGGATAAAGAAATCATGGACAACATCCTGCGGCTCTCCAAAGCTAAACAGAGGGTAGGAGCATGGGGCGTGCAGCGGCAGGGATACCTGGGTGCCCTCACTCCAGCCCTGAGGGGCTGGGAAAGATCTCCCAAGGAAGGATTTATCCTCAACATCCAGATCCAAACCCACGAGGGGTTCCCCCTACCCATGCTACTGATCCACCCCTCAGCCGTTCAAAGAGTTCAAGGCGTGCTTTGCGCTCTTTGGCATCAGGACTTGCAGCTCAAGCTCGCCCTGGTGCGGAGTGTCACAGAGGTCAGCAGTGCCAGCAAGGCTGTGGGCAACAGCGGAAGCTTCAAGCTCCCCTTGAAGCAGGTGGAGACACAGACCATACTAGTGAGGGCTCATAGCCGGGGATGTCACACGAGGGAGTTTTAGGCTGTGCCATGAGACTGCTTTCCACAGAGGCAGCTAGGCAACCGCAGAGCGTCCGTGTTTGTGGGGCTATGAATGCGGTGCCAGCAATACTTGAGGACCAGCACCAGCTTTCAGTCCTGGCACCTTTGATGTGGGAAAAATCACTAGACATTTGCAATTTCCAAGATGGGCTCTGGCTGTAATGAGGAGGAGAGGGAAAGTGATGGGAATTTTAGGAGGCTAGGCAAGCGCAGAGCTCCTGTGTTTGTGCAGCTCTGAATAGGGTTGTGTTGTGGTTTAACCCCAACTAGCAACTAAGCACCACACAGCCACTTGCTCACTCCACGCCAGTGGGATGGGGGAGAGAATCAGAAGAGCAAAAGTGAGAAAACTCATGGTCAGTTTAATAGGTAAAGTAAAAGCCACACGCAAAAAGAAAGCAAAGCAAGGAATTAATTCACTGCTTCCCATCAGCAGGCAAGTGTTCAGCCATCCCCAGGAAAGCAGCGCTCCATCATGCGTAATGGTTACTTGGGAAGACCAACACCATTACACTGAATGTCCCCCCGCTTCTTTCTTCTTCCCCCAGCTTATATACTGAGCATAATGTCATATGGTATGGAATAGCCCTTTGGCCAGTCTGGGTCAGCTGTCCTGGCTGTGCCCCTTCCCAGCTTTCTGTGCACGTGGCAGAGCATGGGAAGCTGAAAAGTCCATGACTAGTGTAAGCACTACTTAGCACTACTTGGCACTACTTAGCAAGAACCAAAACATCAGTGTGTTATGAACATTATTCTCATCCTAAATCCAAAACACAGCGCTATACCGCCTACTGAGAAGAAAAATAACTCTATCCCAGCTGAAACCAGAACAGGTTGCAAGGATCGTTGAGGAGCAGCAACAGATTTCAGTCCAGAGATTCCTTGCACCCCAAATGTACCAAAACCAAAAGCTCTTGCTGCTTTTCAACTCTCCAGGGAACCCCATTCACAGCCCCACAAACGCTGGAGCTCCATCCTTCTGCAGCCTCTCAAAGTCAAATACAATCTCTGCCTTGGCTGGTTGTTACAGCCGGAGCCCTGCTCAGCAATTGCGAACGTCCAGGGATTCCTCCCACCCCAAAGGTGCCAGTCCAAAAGCTGTTGGTGCTCTTCAAGTCTCCAGGGAACCCCATTCACAGCCCCACAACCACTGGTGCTCCCTCTTTCTGGAGCTTCCTAAAATTCAATACAATCATTTTGTCTGTGCCCCTCATTATAGCCGGAGCGCAGCTCAGGAATTGCGAACGTCCGAGGATTCCTCCCACCCCAAAGATGCCAGGACCAAAAGCTGTTGGTGCTCTTCAAGTCTCCAGGGATCTCCACTGACAGCCCCACAAACACTGGCGCTCCCTCTTTCTGGAGCCCCTCAAAGTCCAATACAATCTCTCTGCCTGGGCAGCTGAGTAGAGCCGGAGCCCAGATCAGTGATTGTGAACATCCATGGATTCCTCCCACCCCAAAGACGCCAGGACCAAAAGCTCTTGGTGCTCTTCAAGTCTCCAGGGAACCCCATTCACAGCTCCAAAAAATGCTGGAGCTCCATCCTTCTGTAGCCTCTCACAGTCCAATACAATCTCTGCCTTGGCTGGTTGTTACAGCCAGAGCCCTGCTCAGCAATTGCGAATGTCCAAGGCTTTCTGTCACCGCAAAGGTGCCATGACCAAAAGCTGTTGGTGCTCTTCAAGTCTCCAGGCAACCCCACTCACAGCCCCACAATCACTGGCGCTCCCTCTTTTTGGAGCTTCCCAAAGTCCAATACAATCTTTTTGTCTGGGCCCCTCGTTACAGCCAGAGCGCAGCTCAGATATTGCGAACATCCATGGATTCCTCCCACCCCAAAGGTGCCACGACCAAAAGCTCTTGCTGCTCTTCAAGTCCCCAGGGAACCCCATTCACAGCCCACAAATGTTGGCACTCGCTCTTTCTACAGCCTCTCAAAGTCCAATACAATCTCTGCCTTGGCTGGTTGTTTACAGCCGCAGCCCTGCTCAGCAATTGCGGAACATCCATGGATTCCTCCCGCTGCAAAGGTGCCAGGACCAAAAGCTGTTGGTGCTCTTCAAGTCTCCAGGCAACCCTATTCACAGCCCCACAAACGCTGGCGCTCCCTCTTTCTGCAGCTTCCCATAATCCAATACAATCTCTCTGCCTGGGCCCCTCATTACAGCCAGACCCCAGTCCAGCAATTGTAAACATCCATGGATTCCTCCCACCCTAAAGGTGCCAGGACCAAAAGCTCCATTCACAGCCCGGAAAACGCTGACTTGAGCCGGTGCCCAGCTCAGCAATTACAAACGTCCGAGGATTCCTCCCACCCCAAAGGTAGCAGGACCAAAAGGTGTTGGTGCTCTTCAAGTCTCCAGGGAACCCCATTCACAGCCCCACAAACACTGCCGCTCCCTCTTTCTGGAGCCCTTGAATCTCTCTACCTGGGCTGCTGAGTAGAGCCAGAGCCCTGCTCATCAATTGTGAACGTCCACGGATTCCTCCCACCCCAAAGATGCCACGACCAAAAGCTGTTGCTGCTCTTCAAGTCTCCAGGGAACCCCATTCACAGCCCCAGAAAAGCTGGCACTCCCTCTTTCTGGAGCTTCCCAAAGTCAAATATAATCTCTCTGCCTGGGCCCCTCATTACAGCCAGACCCCAGTCCAGCAATTGCGAACATCCAGGCATTCCTCCCACCCCAAAGGTGCCTGGTCCAAGAGCTGTTGGTGCTCTTCAAGTCTCCAGGGAACCCCATTCACAGCTCCACAAACACTGCCGCTCCCTCTTTCTGGAGCTTCCCGAACTCCAATATAATCTCTCTGCCTGGGCCGCTGAGTAGAGCCGGAGCCCAGCTCAGCAATTGCGAACATCCATGGATTTCTCCCCCTGCAAAGGTGCCAGGACGAAAAGCTGTTGGTGCTCTTCAAGTCTCCAGGCAACCCCATTCACAGCCCCACAAACGCTGGAGCTCCATCCTTCTGGAGCCTCTCAAACTCCAATACAACTTCTGCCTGGGCTGGTTGTTACAGACGGAGCCCAGCCAATCAATTGCGAACATCCAGGCATTCCTCCCACTACAAAGGTGCCAGGTCGAAAAGCTCTTGCTGCTCTTCAAGTCTCCAAGGAACCCCATTCACAGCCCCTCAAACGTTGGAGCTCCCTCGTTCTGGAGCCTCTCAAAGTCCAATACAATCTCTGCCTTGGCTGGTTCTTACTGCCTGAGCCCAGCCCAGCAATTGCGAACATCCAATATTTATCCCACCACAAAGGTGCCAGGACCAAAAGCTGTTGCTGCTCTTCAACTCTCCAGGGAATCCCATTCACAGCCCCAAAAATGTTGGAGCTCCATCCTTCTGGAGCCTCTCAAAGTCCAATATAATCTCTGCCTTGGCTGGTTCTTACAGCCGCAGCCCTGCCCATGAATTGCGAACGTCCAAGGATTCCTCGCACCGCAAACGTGCCATTACCAAAAGCTTTTGCTGCTCTTCAAGTCTCCAGATCACCCCATTCACAGCCCCACAAGCGCTTCCGCTCCCTCTTTCTGGAGCTTCCCAAAGTCGAATAATATCGCTCTGCCTGGGCCGCTTGTTACAGTCGGAACCCAGCCCAGCAGTTGCGAACGTCCAGTGATTCCTCCCACCGCAAAGGTGCCAGGACCAAAAGCTGTTGGTGCTCTTCAAGTCTCCAGGGAACCCCATTCACAGCCCCACAAACGCTGGCGCTCCTTCTTTCTGGAGCCTCTCAAAGTCCAATACTATCTCTCTGCCTGGGCTGCTGAGTAGATCCGGAGCCCAGCTCAGCGTTTGCGAACATCCATGGATTCCTCCCACCCCAAAGATGCCAGGACCAAAAGCTGTTGGTGCTCTTCAAGTCTCCAGGGAACCCCATTCACAGCACCACAAATGCTGGCGCTCCCTCTTTCTGGAGCCCTTGAATCTCTCTACCTGGGCCGCTGAGTAGAGCCAGAGCCCTGCTCATCAATTGTGAACGTCCACGGATTCCTCCCACCCCAAAGATGCCAGGACCAAAAGCTGTTGCTGCTCTTCAAGTCTCCAGGGAACCACATTCACAGCCCCACAAACACTGCCGCTCCCTCTTTCTGGAGCTTCCCGAAGTCCAATACAATCTCTCTGCCTGGGCCGCTGAGTAGAGCCAGAGCCCGGCTAAGCAACTGCGAACGTCCAGGTATTCCTCCCACCGCAAAGGTGCCAGGACCAAAAGCTGTTGGTGCTCTTCAAGTCTCCAGGGAACCCCATTCACAGCCCCACAAACGCTGGAGCTCCATCCTTCTGGAGCCTCTCAAACTCCAATACAACCTCTGCCTGGGCTGGTTGTTTACAGGCGGAGCCCTGCTCAGCAATTGCGAACATCCAGGCATTCCTCCCACCACAAAGGTGCCAGGTCGAAAAGCTCTTGCTGCTCTTCAAGTCTCCAGGGAACCCCATTCACAGCACCACAAATGCTGGCGCTCCCTCTTTCTGGAGCCTCTCAAAGTCCAATACAATCTCCGCCTTGGCTGGTTCTTACTGCCTGAGCCCAGCCCAGCAATTGCGAACATCCAATATTTATCCCACCACAAAGGTGCCAGGACCAAAAGCTGTTGCTGCTCCTCAAGTCTCCAGGGAACTCCATTCACAGCCCTACAAACGCTGGAGCTCCATCCTTCTGGAGCCTCTCAAAGTCCAATACAATCTCTGCCTTGGCTGGTTCTTACAGCCACAGCCCTGCCCATGAATTGCGAACGTCCAAGGATTCCTCGCACCGCAAACGTGCCATTACCAAAAGCTCTTGCTGCTCTATAAGTCTCCAGGGAACCCCATTCACAGCCCCACAAGCGCTGGCGCTCCCTCTTTCTGCAGCTTTCCAAAGTCAAATACAATCTCTTTGTCTGGGCCCCTCGTTACAGCCGGAGCCAAGCTCAGCAATTGCGGAACATCCATGGATTCCTCCCACCGCAAAGGTGCCAGTACCAAAAGCTGTTGGTGCTCTTCAAGTCTCCAGGGAACCCCATTCACAACCCCATAAATGTTGGAGCTCCCTCTTTCTGCAGAGTCCCAAAGTCCTATACAATCTCTCTGTCTGAGCATCTTGTTACAGCCGGAGTCCAGCTCAACAATTGCGAACATCCATGGATTCCTCCCACCCCAAAGGCGCCGGGACCAAAAGCTGTTGTGCTCTTCAAGTCTCCAGGCAGCCCCATTCACAGCCCCACGAACACTGGCGTTCCCTCTTTCTGGAGCCTCTCAAACTCCAATACAATCTCTCTGCCTGGGCCGCTGAGTAGAGCCAGAGCCCGGCTAAGCTACTGCGAACGTCCAGGTATTCCTCCCACGGCAAAGGTGCCAGGACCAAAAGCTGTTGGTGCTCTTCAGATCTCCAGGGAACACCATTCACAGCCCCACAAACGTTGGAGCTCCATCCTTCTGGAGCCTCTCAAAGTCCAATACAATCTCTGCCTTGGCTGGTTGTTACAGCCGGACACCTGCTTAGCAATTGTGAACGTCCAGGGATTCCTTCCACCGCAAAGATGCCAGGACCAAAAGCTGTTGGTGCTCTTCAAGTATCCAGGCAACCCCATTCACAGCCCCACAGTCGCTGAAACTCCCTCTTTCTGGAGCTTCCCAAAGTCCAATACAATGTCTCTGCCTGTGCCGCTTGTTATAGCCTGAGCTCAGCCCTGCAATTGCACACATCCATGGATTCCTCCCACCCCAAAGATGCCAGGAGCAAAAGCTGTTGGTGCTCTTCAAGTCTCCAGGCAGCCCCATTGACAGCCCCACAAACGCTGGAGCTCTCTCTTTCTGGAGCCTCTCAAAGTCCAATACTATCTCTCTGCCTGGGCTGCTGAGTAGAGCCAGAGCACAGCTCATCAATTGTGAACGTCCACGGATTCCTCCCACCCCAAAGGTGACAGGTCCAAAAGCTGTTGGTGCTCTTCAATTCTCCAGGCAACCCCATTCACAGCCCCTCAAACGCTGATGCTCCATCCTTCTGGAGCCTCTCAAAGTGCAATACAATCTCTGCCTTGGCTTGTTGTTACAGCCAGAGCCCTGCTCAGCAATTGATAACGTCCAGAGATTCCTCCCACCCCAAAGGTTCCAGGACCAAAAGCTGTTGGTGCTTTTCAAGTGTACAGGGAACCCGATTATGAGCCCCAAAAACGCTGGTGCTCCCTCTTTCTGCAGCGTCCCAAAGTCATATAGAATCTCCCTGCCTGTGCCGCTTGTTACAGCCTGAGCTCAGCCCAGCAGTTGCGAACATCCAGGAATTTCTCCGACCCAAAGGTGCCAGGACCAAAAGTTGTTAGTGCTCTTCAAGTCTCCAGGGAACCCCATTGACAGCCCTGCAAACGCTGGTGTTCCCTCCTTCTGCAGCCTCTCAAAGTCCAATAAAATCACTCTGCCTGGGCTGCAGAGTAGAGCCGGAGTCCTGCTAAGCAATTGCGACCGTCCAGGGATTACTCCCACCCCAAAGGTGCCAGGACCAAAAGCTCTTGCTGCTCTTCAAGTCTCCAGGGAATGCCATTCACAGCCCCGCAAATATTGGCACTCCCTCTTTCTGCAGACTCCCAAAGTCCTATACAATCTCTCTATCTGGGCGGCTTGTTACAGCCAGAGCCCTGCTCAGCAACTGCGAACGGCCAGGGATCCCTTGCACCTCACAGGTGCCAGAACCAATAGCTCTTGCTGCTCTTCAAGTCTCTAGGTAACCCCATTCACAGCCCCACAAACGCTGGCGCTCCATCGTTTTGGAGCTCTCGAAGTCCAATATATTCTCTGCTTTTGCTTGTTGTTAGAGCCGGAGCCCAGCTCAGCAATTGCGAACGTCCAGGGATTCCTCGCACCCCAAAGGTGCCAGGACAAAAAGCTGTTGGTGCTCTTCAAGTGTCCAGGGAATCCCATTTACAGCCCTGCAAATGCTGGTGTTCCCTCCTTCTGCAGCCTCTCAAAGTCCAATACAATCTCTCTGCCTGTGCTGCAGAGAAGAGCTGGAGCCCTGCTCATCAATTGCGAACATCCGAGGATTCCTCCCACTCAAAAGATGCCAGGACCAAAAGCTGTTGGTGCTCTTCAAGTCTCCAGGGAACCCCATTCACAGCCCCACGAACACTGGCGCTCCTTCTCTCTGGAGCCTCTCAAAGTCCAATACAATCTCTCTGCCTGGGCCGCTGAGTAGATCCGGAGCCCAGCTCATCAATTGAAAACATCCATGGATTCCTCCCACCCCAAAGATGCCAGGACCAAAAGCTTTTGGTGCTCTTCAAGTCTCCAGGGAACCCCATTCACAGCCCAAAAAACGCTAGCACTCCCTCTTTCTGGAGCTTCCCAAAGTCCAATACAATCTCTCTGTCCGGGCCCCTCATGACAGCCGGAGCCCAGCTCATCAATTGTGAACATCCATGGATTCCTCTCACCCCAACGGTGCTAGGACCAAAAGCTGTTGGTGCTCTTCAAGTCTCCAGGGAACCCCATTCACAGCCCCACAAACGCTGGCGCTCCCTCTTTATGGAGCTTCCCAAAGTCGAATAAAATCTCTCTGCCTGGGCCGCTGAGTAGAGCCGGAGCCCAGCTCAGTGATTGCGAACATCCATGGATTCCTCCCCCTGCAAAGGTGCCAGGGCGAAAAGCTGTTGGTGCTCTTCAAGTCTCCAGGGAACCCCATTCACAGTCCCACAAAAGCTGGAGCTTCATCCTTTTGGAGCCTCTCAAACTCCAATACAACCTCTGCCTGGGCTGGTTCTTACAGCCGCAGCCCTGTTCAGCAATTGCGAACATCCAGGCATTCCTCCCACCACAAAGGTGCCAGGTCAAAAAGCTCTTGCTGCTCTTCAAGTCTCCAGGCAACCCCATTCACAGCCCCACAATCGCTGGCACTCCCTCTTTCTGGAGCTTCCCAAAGTCGAATATAATCTCTCTCTCCGGGCCCCTCATGACAGCCGGAGCCCTGCTCATCAATTGCAAACATCCATGGATTCCTCTCACACCAACGGTGCTAGGACCAAAAGCTGTTGGTGCTCTTCAAGTCTCCAGGGAACCCCATTTACAGCCCAAAAAACGCTAGCACTCCCTCTTTCTGGAGCTTCCCAAAGTCCAATACAATCTCTCTGTCCGGGCCCCTCATTACAGCCGGAGCCCAGCTCATCAATTGCATCAGTTGCACAGTGCATCACTGTGCTGCAGAGTAGAGCTGGAGCCCTGCTCATCAATTGCGAACGTCCACGGATTCCTCCCACCCCAAAGGTGCCAGGACCAAAAGCTCTTGCTGCTCTTCAAGTCTCCTGAGAACGCCATTCACAGCCCCACAAACACTGGCACTCCCTCTTTCTGGAGCTTTCCAAAGTCCAATACAATCTCTCTGTCCGCGCCCCTCATTACAGCTTGAGCCCAGCTCATCAACTGTGAACATCCATGGATTCCTCTCACCCCAACGGTGCTAGGACCAAAAGCTGTTGCTGCTCTTCAAGTCTGCAGGCAACCCCATTCACAGCCCCTCAAACGCTGGAGCTCCCTCGTTCTGGAGCCTCTCAAAGTCCAATACAATCTCTGCCTAGCTGGTTCTTACTGCCTGAGCCCAGCCCAACAATTGCGAACATCCAATATTTATCCCACCACAAAGGTGCCAGGACCAAAAGCCCTTTGAATTCTTCAAGTCTCCAGGGAATCCCACTCACAGCCCCAAAAATGTTGGAGCTCCATCCTTCTGGAGCCTCTCAAAGTCCAATACAATCTCTGCCTTGGCTCGTTCTTACAGCCACAGCCCTGCCCATGAATTGCGAACGTCCAAAGATTCCTCGCACCGCAAACGTGCCATTACCAAAAGCTTTTGGTGCTCTTCAAGTCTCCAGGCAACCCCATTCACAGCCCCACAAGCGCTTCCGCTCCCTCTTTCTGGAGCTTCCCAAAGTCGAATAATATCGCTCTGCCTGGGCTGCTTGTTACAGTCGGAACCCAGCCTAGCAATTCTGAACGTCCAGTGATTCCTCCCACCGCAAAGGTGCCAGGACCAAAAGCTGTTGCTGCTCTTCAAGTCTCCAGGCAAACCCAATCACAACCCCATAAATGTTGGAGCTCCCTCTTTCTGCAGAGTCCCAAAGTTCTATACAATCTCTCTGTCTGGGCGTCTTGTTACAGCCGGAGTCCAGCTCAGCAATTGCGAACATCCATGGATTCCTCCCACCCCAAAGGTGCCAGGTCCAAAAGCTGTTGTGCTCTTCAAGTCTCCAGGCAGCCCCATTCACAGCCCCACGAACACTGGCGTTCCCTCTTTCTGGAGCCTCTCAAACTCCAATACAATCTCTCTGCCTGGGCCGCTGAGTAGAGCCAGAGCCCGGCTAAGCAACTGTGAACGTCCAGGTATTCCTCCCACGGCAAAGGTGCCAGGACCAAAAGCTGTTGGTGCTCTTCAGATCTCCAGGCAGCCCCATTCACAGCCCCTCAAACGCTGACGCTCCATCCTTCTGGAGCCTCTCAAAGTCCAATACAATCTCTGCCTTGGCTGATTGTTACAGCCGGAGCCCAGTTCAGCAATAGCGAACATCCAGGGATTCCTTTCACCCCAAAGGTGCTAGGAGCAAAAGCTGTTGGTGCTCTCCAAGTCTCCAGGGAACCCCATTCACAACCCCATAAATGTTGGAGCTTCATCCTTGTGGAACCTCTCAAAGTGCAATACAATCTCTGCCTTGGCTTGTTGTTACAGCCAGAGCCCTGCTCAGCAATTGATAACGTCCAGAGATTCCTCCCACCCCAAAGGTTCCAGGACCAAAAGCTGTTGGTGCTTTTCAAGTGTACAGGGAACCTGATTATGAGCCCCAAAAACGCTGGTGCTCCCTCTTTCTGCAGCGTCCCAAAGTCATATAGAATCTCCCTGCCTGTGCCGCTTGTTACAGCCTGAGCTCAGCCCAGCAGTTGCGAACATCCAGGAATTTCTCCGACCCAAAGGTGCCAGGACCAAAAGTTGTTAGTGCTCTTCAAGTCTCCAGGGAACCCCATTGACAGCCCTGCAAACGCTGGTGTTCCCTCCTTCTGCAGCCTCTCAAAGTCCAATAAAATCTCTCTGCCTGGGCTGCAGAGTAGAGCCGGAGTCCTGCTAAGCAATTGCGACCGTCCAGGGATTACTCCCACCCCAAAGGTGCCAGGACCAAAAGCTCTTGCTGCTCTTCAGGTCTCCAGGGAACGCCATTCACAGCCCCGCAAATATTGGCACTCCCTCTTTCTGCAGACTCCCAAAGTCCTATACAATCTCTCTATCTGGGCGGCTTGTTACAGCCGGAGCCCTGCTCAGCAATTGCGAACATCCAGGGATTCCTCGCACCTCACAAGTGCCAGGACCAATAGCTCTTGCTGCTCTTCAAGTCTCCAGGTAACCCCATTCACAGCCCCACAAACGCTGGCGCTCCCTCTTGCTGGAGCTTCCCAAACTCCAATACAATCTCTCTGCCTGGGCCGCTGAGTAGAGCCAGAACCCAGCTCAGCGATTGCGAACATCCATGGATTCCTCCCACCCAAAAGATGCCAGGACCAAAAGCTGTTGGTGCTCTTCAAGTCTCCAGGGAACCCCATTGACAGCCCCACAATCGCTGGTGCTCCCTCTTTCTGGAGCCACTCAAACTTCAATACAATCTCTCTGCCTGGGCCGCTGAGTAGAGCCAGAGTCCAGCTCAGCGATTACGAACATCCATGGATTCCTCCCACCCCAGAGGTGCAAGGTCCAAAAGCTCTCTCTACCCTTCAAGTCTCCAGGGAACCCCATTGACAGCCCACAAATGTTGGCACTCCCTCTTTCTGCAGCCTCTCAAACTCCAATACAATCTGTGCCTGGGCTTCTTGTTACAGCCGGAGGCCAGCTCAGCAATTGCGAATGTCCAGGGATTTCTCTCACCGCAAAGGTGCCAGGTCGAAAAGCTCTTGCTGCTCTTCAAGTCTCCAGGGAAGCTCATTCACAGCCCCACAATCGCTGGAGCTCCCTCTTTCTGGAGCCTCTCAAACAGCAATACAATCTCTGCCTGGGCTGGTTGTTACAGCAGGAGCCCTGCTCAGCAATTGCGAATGTCCAGGGATTTCTCTCACCGCAAAGGTGCCAGGTCCGAAAGCTATTGGTGCTCTTCAAGTCCCCAGGTGAACTCCATTCACAGCCCTACAAACGCTGGAGATCCATCCTTCTGCAACCTCTCAAAGTCCAATAAAATCTCTCTCTTGGCTGGTTGTTACAGCCGGAGCCCTTCTCAGCAATTGCGAACGTCCAAGGATTTCTCGCACCTTAAAGGTGCCAGGACCAAATGCTCTTGCTGCTCTTCAAGTCTCCAGGGAACCCCATTGACAGCCCACAAATGTTGGCACTCCCTCTTTCTGCAGCCTCTCAAACTCCAATACAATCTGTGCCTGGGCTGGTTTTTACAGCCGGAGCCCAGCTCAGCAATTGCGAATGTCCAGGGATTTCTCTCACCGCAAAGGTGCCAGGTTGAAAAGCTCCTGCTGCTCTTCAAGTCTCCAGGGAAGCCCATTCACAGCCCCACAATCGCTGGAGCTCCCTCTTTCTGGAGCCTCTCAAACAGCAATACAATCTGTGCCTGGGCTGGTTGTTACGGCCGGAGCCCAGCTCAGCAATTGCGAATGTCCAGGGATTTCTGTCACCGCAAAGGTGCCAGGTCGAAAAGCTCTTGCTGCTCTTCAAGTCTCCAGGGAACCCCATTCACAGCCCACAAATGTTGGCACTCCCTCTTTCCGTAGCCTCCCAAATTCCTATACATTCTCCCTGCCTGTTCCGCTTGTTACAGCCGGAGCCCTTCTCAGCAATTGCGAACGTCCAAGGATATCTCACACCCCAAAGCTGCCAGGACCAAAAGCTGTTGGTGCTCTTCAAGTCTCCAGGCAACCCCATTCACAGCCCCACAAGCGCTTCCGCTCTTTCTGGAGCTCTTTCTGGAGCTCTTTCTGGAGCTCTTTCTGGAGCTTCCCTAAGTCGAATAATATCGCTCTGCCTGGGCTGCTTGTTACAGTCGGAACCCAGCCTAGCAATTCTGAACGTCCAGTGATTCCTCCCACCGCAAAGGTGCCAGGACCAAAAGCTGTTGCTGCTCTTCAAGTCTCCAGGCAAACCCAATCACAACCCCATAAATGTTGGAGCTCCCTCTTTCTGCAGAGTCCCAAAGTCCTATACAATCTCTCTGTCTGGGCGTCTTGTTACAGCCGGAGTCCAGCTCAGCAATTGCGAACATCCATGGATTCCTCCCACCCCAAAGGTGCCAGGTCCAAAAGCTGTTGTGCTCTTCAAGTCTCCAGGCAGCCCCATTCACAGCCCCACGAACACTGGCGTTCCCTCTTTCTGGAGCCTCTCAAACTCCAATACAATCTCTCTGCCTGGGCCGCTGAGTAGAGCCAGAGCCCGGCTAAGCAACTGCGAACGTCCAGGTATTCCTCCCACGGCAAAGGTGCCAGGACCAAAAGCTGTTGGTGCTCTTCAGATCTCCAGGCAGCCCCATTCACAGCCCCTCAAACGCTGACGCTCCATCCTTCTGGAGCCTCTCAAAGTCCAATACAATCTCTGCCTTGGCTGATTGTTACAGCCGGAGCCCAGTTCAGCAATAGCGAACATCCAGGGATTCCTTTCACCCCAAAGGTGCTAGGAGCAAAAGCTGTTGGTGCTCTCCAAGTCTCGAGGGAACCCCATTCACAACCCCATAAATGTTGGAGCTTCATCCTTGTGGAACCTCTCAAAGTGCAATACAATCTCTGCCTTGGCTTGTTGTTACAGCCAGAGCCCTGCTCAGCAATTGATAACGTCCAGAGATTCCTCCCACCCCAAAGGTTCCAGGACCAAAAGCTCTTGTTGCTCTACAAGTCTCCAGGGAACCGCATTCACAGCCCCACAAACGCTGGAGCTCCATCCTTCTGGAGCCTCTCAAAGTCCAATACAATCTCTCTGCCTGTGCCGCTTCTTACAGCCGGAGCCCAGCTCAGCAATTGCGAACGTCCAGAGATTCGTCGCAACCCAAAGGTGCCAGGACCAAAAGCTGTTGGTGCTCTTCAAGTCTCCAGGTACCCCATTCACAGCCCCACAATCGCTGGCGCTCCCTCTTGCTGGAGCTTCCCAAACTCCAATACTATCTCTCTGCCTGGGCCGCTGAGTAGAGCCAGAACCCAGCTCAGCAATTGCGAACATCCATGGATTCCTCCCACCCCAAAGATGCCAGGACCAAAAGCTGTTGGTGCTCTTTAAGTCTCCAGGGAACCCCATTCACAGCCCCACAATCGCTGGAGCTCCCTCTTTCTGGAGCCTTTCAAAGTCCAATACTATCTCTCTGCCTGGGCCGCTGAGTAGAGCCAGAGCCCAGCTCAGCGATTGCGAACATCCATGGATTCCTCCCACCCCAAAGGTGCCAGGACCAAAAGCCGTTGGTGCTCTTCAAGTCTCCAGGGAACCCCATTGACAGCCCCACAATCGATGGTGCTCCCTCTTTCTGGAGCCACTCAAACTTCAATACAATCTCTCTGCCTGGGCCGCTGAGTAGAGCCAGAGTCCAGCTGAGCGATTACGAACATCCATGGATTCCTCCCACCCCAGAGGTGCAAGGTCCAAAAGCTCTCTCTACCCTTCAAGTCTCCAGGGAACCCCATTGACAGCCCACAAATGTTGGCACTCCCTCTTTCTGCAGCCTCTCAAACTCCAATACAATCTGTGCCTGGGCTGGTTGTTACAGCCGGAGGCCAGCTCAGCAATTGCGAATGTCCAGGGATTTCTCTCACCGCAAAGGTGCCAGGTCGAAAAGCTCTTGCTGCTCTTCAGGTCTCCAGGGAACCCCATTGACAGCCCCACAATCGCTGGAGCTCCCTCTTTCTGGAGCCTCTCAAACAGCAATACAATCTGTGCCTGGGCTTCTTGTTACAGCCGGAGCCCAGCTCAGCAATTGTGAATGTCCAGGGATTTCTATCACCGCAAAGGTGCCAGGTCGAAAAGCTCTTGCTTCTCTTCAAGTCTCCAGGGAAGCTCATTCACAGCCCCACAATGGCTGGAGCTCCCTCTTTCTGGAGCCTCTCAAACAGCAATACAATCTCTGCCTTGGCTGGTTGTTATGGCCGGTGTCCTGCTCAGCAATTGCGAATGTCAAGGGATTTCTGTCACCGCAAAGGTGCCAGGTCCGAAAGCTGTTGGTGCTCTTCAACTCCCCAGGTGAACTCCATTCACAGCCCTACAAACGCTGGAGATCCATCCTTCTGCAACCTCTCAAAGTCCAATAAAATCTCTCTCTTGGCTGGTTGTTACAGCCGGAGCCCTTCTCAGCAATTGCGAACGTCCAAGGATTTCTCGCACCTTAAAGGTGCCAGGACCAAATGCTCTTGCTGCTCTTCAAGTCTCCAGGGAACCCCATTGACAGCCCACAAATGTTGGCACTCCCTCTTTCTGCAGCCTCTCAAACTCCAATACAATCTGTGCCTGGGCTGGTTGTTACAGCCGGAGCCCAGCTCAGCAATTGCGAATGTCCAGGGATTTCTCTCACCGCAAAGGTGCCAGGTCGAAAAGCTCTCGCTGCTCTTCAAGTCTCCAGGGAACCCCATTCACAGCCAACAAATGTTGGCACTCCCTCTTTCCGCAGCCTCCCAAATTCCTATACATTCTCCCTGCCTGTTCCGCTTGTTACATCCGTAGCCCTGCTCAGCAATTGCGAACGTCCAAGGATATCTCACACCTCAAAGGTGCCAGGTCTAAAAGCTGTTGGTGCTCTTCAAGTCTCCAGGGAACCCCATTCACAGCCCCACAATCGCTGGCGCTCCCTCTTGCTGGAGCTTCCCAAACTCCAATACAATCTTTTTGTCTGGGCCCCTCGTTAAAGCCAGAGCGCAGCCTAGCAATTGCAAACATCCATGGATTCCTCCCACGCCAAAGGTGCCAGGACCAAAAGCTGTTGGTGCTCTTCAAGTCTCCAGGGAACCCCATTCACAGCCCCACAAACGCTGGAGCTCCCTCTTTCCGGAGCCTCTCAAAGTCCAATACTATCTCTGTGCCTGGGCCGCTGAGTAGAGCCAGAGCCCAGCTCAGCGACTGCGAACATGCATGGATTCCTCCCACCCCAAAGGTGCCAGGACCAAAAGCTGTTGGTGCTCTTCAAGTCTCCAGGGAACTCCATTCACAGCCTCACAACCGCTGGAGCTCCATCCTTCTGGAGCCTCTCAAAGTCCAATACAATCTCTGCCTTGGCTGGTTGTTACATCCGTAGCCCTGCTCAGCAATTGCGAACGTCCAAGGATTTCTCGCACCTTAAACGTGCCAGGTCCAAAAGCTCTTGCTGCTCTTCAAGTCTCCAGGGAAGCCCATTCACAGCCCCACAATCGCTGGCGCTCTCTCTTTCTGGAGCTTCCCAAAGTCCAATACAATCTTTTTGTCTGGGCCCCTCGTTACAGCCGGAGCGCAGCTCAGCAATTACTAACATCCACGGATTCCTCCCACCCCAGAGGTGCAAGGTCCAAAAGCTCTTTCTACCCTTCAAGTCTCCAGGGAACCCCATTGACAGCCCACAAATGTTGGCACTCCCTCTTTCTGCAGCCTCTCAAACTCCAATACAATCTGTGCCTGGGCTGGTTGTTACGGCCGGAGGCCAGCTCAGCAATTGCGAATGTCCAGGGATTTCTCTCACCGCAAAGGTGCCAGGTCGAAAAGCTCTTGCTGCTCTTCAAGTCTCCAGGGAACCCCATTCACAGCCCCACAATCGCTGGAGCTCCCTCTTTCTGGAGCCTCTCAAACAGCAATACAATCTCTGCCTTGGCTGGTTGTTATGGCCGGAGCCCAGCTCAGCAATTGCGAATGTCCAGCGATTTCTGTCACCGCAAAGGTGCCAGGTCTAAAAGCTGTTGGTGCTCTTCAAGTCTCCAGGGAACTCCATTCACAGCCCTACAAACGCTGGAGCTCCATCCTTCTGCAACCTCTCAAAGTCCAATAAAATCTCTCCCTTGGCTGGTTGTTACAGCCGGAGCCCAGCTCAGCAATTGCGTACATCCAAGGATTTCTCGCACCTTAAAGGTGCCAGGACCAAATGCTCTTGCTCCTCTTCAAGTCTCCAGGGAACCCCATTCACAGCCCCACAATCGCTGGAGCTCCCTCTTGCTGGAGCCTCTCAAAGTCCAATACAATCTCTCTGCCTGGGCCGCTGAGTAGAGCCAGAGCCCAGCTCAGCGATTGCGAACATCCAGTGATTCCTCCCACGCCAAAGGTGCCAGGACCAAAAGCTGTTGGTGCTCTTCAAGTCTCCAGGGAACCCCACTGACAGCCCTGCAAACGCTGGTGTTCCCTCCTTCTGCAGCCTCTCAAAGTCCAATAAAATCTCTCTGCCTGGGCTGCAGAGTAGAGCCGGAGTCCTGCTAAGCAATTGCGACCGTCCAGGGATTACTCCCACCCCAAAGGTGCCAGGACCAAAAGCTCTTGCTGCTCTTCAAGTCTCCAGGGAACGCCATTCACAGCCCCGCAAATATTGGCACTCCCTCTTTCTGCAGACTCCCAAAGTCCTATACAATCTCTCTGTCTGTGCGGCTTGTTACAGCCGCAGCCCTGCTCAGCAATTGCGAATGTCCAGGGATTTCTTGCACCTCACAGGTGCCAGAACCAATAGCTCTTGCTGCTCTTCAAGACTCCAGGTAACCCCATTCACAGCCCCACAAACGCTGGCGCTCCCTCTTTCTGGAGCCTCTCAAACAGCAATACAATCTCTGCCTGGGCTGGTTGTTACGGCCGGAGCCCAGCTCAGCAATTGCGAATGTCCAGGGATTTCTCTCACCGCAAAGGTGCCAGGTCGAAAAGCTCTTGCTGCTCTTCAATTCTCCAGGGAAGCTCATTCACAGCCCCACAATCGCTGGAGCTCCCTCTTTCTGGAGCCTCTCAAACAGCAATACAATCTCTGCCTTGGCTGGTTGTTATGGCCGGAGCCCTGCTCAGCAATTGCGAATGTCAAGGGATTTCTGTCACCGCAAAGGTGCCAGGTCCGAAAGCTGTTGGTGCTCTTCAACTCCCCAGGTGAACTCCATTCACAGCCCTACAAACGCTGGAGATCCATCCTTCTGCAACCTCTCAAAGTCCAATAAAATCTCTCTCTTGGCTGGTTGTTACAGCCGGAGCCCTTCTCAGCAATTGCGAACGTCCAAGGATTTCTCGCACCTTAAAGGTGCCAGGACCAAATGCTCTTGCTGCTCTTCAAGTCTCCAGGGAACCCCATTGACAGCCCACAAATGTTGGCACTCCCTCTTTCTGCAGCCTCTCAAACTCCAATACAATCTGTGCCTGGGCTGGTTGTTACAGCCGGAGGCCAGCTCAGCAATTGCGAATGTCCAGGGATTTCTCTCACCGCAAAGGTGCCAGGTCGAAAAGCTCTCGCTGCTCTTCAAGTCTCCAGGGAACCCCATTCACAGCCAACAAATGTTGGCACTCCCTCTTTCCGCAGCCTCCCAAATTCCTATACATTCTCCCTGCCTGTTCCGCTTGTTACATCCGTAGCCCTGCTCAGCAATTGCGAACGTCCAAGGATATCTCACACCTCAAAGGTGCCAGGTCTAAAAGCTGTTGGTGCTCTTCAAGTCTCCAGGGAACCCCATTCACAGCCCCACAATCGCTGGCGCTCCCTCTTGCTGGAGCTTCCCAAACTCCAATAAAATCTTTTTGTCTGGGCCCCTCGTTAAAGCCAGAGCGCAGCCTAGCAATTGCAAAAATCCATGGATTCCTCCCACGCCAAAGGTGCCAGGACCAAAAGCTGTTGGTGCTCTTCAAGTCTCCAGGGAACCCCATTCACAGCCCCACAAACGCTGGAGCTCCCTCTTTCCGGAGCCTCTCAAAGTCCAATACAATCTCTGCCTTGGCTGGTTGTTACATCCGTAGCCCTGCTCAGCAATTGCGAACGTCCAAGGATTTCTCGCACCTTAAACGTGCCAGGTCCAAAAGCTCTTGCTGCTCTTCAAGTCTCCTGGCAACCCCATTCACAGCCCCACAATCGCTGGCGCTCTCTCTTTCTGGAGCTTCCCAAAGTCCAATACAATCTTTTTGTCTGGGCCCCTCGTTACAGCCGGAGCGCAGCTCAGCAATTGCTAACATCCACGGATTCCTCCCACCCCAGAGCTGCACAGTCCAAAAGCTCTTTCTACCCTTCAAGTCTCCAGGGAACCCCATTGACAGCCCACAAATGTTGGCACTCCCTCTTTCTGCAGCCTCTCAAACTCCAATACAATCTCTGCCTTGGCTGGTTGTTACAGCCGGAGCCCTGCTCAGCAATTGCGAATGTCCAGGGATTTCTGTCACCGCAAATGTGCTAGGTCGAAAAGCTCTTGCTGCTCTTCAAGTCTCCAGGGAAGCCCATTCACAGCCCCACAATCGCTGGAGCTCCCTCTTTCTGGAGCCTCTCAAACAGCAATACAATCTCTGCCTTGGCTGGTTGTTATGGCCGGAGCCCAGCTCAGCAATTGCGAATGTCCAGCGATTTCTGTCACCGCAAAGGTGCCAGGTCTAAAAGCTGTTGGTGCTCTTCAAGTCTCCAGGGAACTCCATTCACAGCCCCTCAAACGCTGGAGCTCCATCCTTCTGCAACCTCTCAAAGTCCAATAAAATCTCTCTCTTGGCTGGTTGTTACAGCCGGAGCCCTTCTCAGCAATTGCGAACGTCCAAGGATTTCTCGCACCTTAAAGGTGCCAGGACCAAATGCTCTTGCTGCTCTTCAAGTCTCCAGGGAACCCCATTGACAGCCCACAAATGTTGGCACTCCCTCTTTCTGCAGCCTCTCAAACTCCAATACAATCTGTGCCTGGGCTGGTTTTTACAGCCGGAGCCCAGCTCAGCAATTGCGAATGTCCAGGGATTTCTCTCACCGCAAAGGTGCCAGGTTGAAAAGCTCCTGCTGCTCTTCAAGTCTCCAGGGAAGCCCATTCACAGCCCCACAATCGCTGGAGCTCCCTCTTTCTGGAGCCTCTCAAACAGCAATACAATCTGTGCCTGGGCTGGTTGTTACATCCCGAGCCCTGCTCAGCAATTGCGAATGTCCAGGGATTTCTCTCACCGCAAAGGTGCCAGGTCGAAAAGCTCTTGCTGCTCTTCAAGTCTCCAGGGAACCCCATTCACAGCCAACAAATGTTGGCACTCCCTCTTTCCGTAGCCTCCCAAATTCCTATACATTCTCCCTGCCTGTTCCGCTTGTTACAGCCGGAGCCCTTCTCAGCAATTGCGAACGTCCAAGGATATCTCACACCCCAAAGCTGCCAGGACCAAAAGCTGTTGGTGCTCTTCAAGTCTCCAGGCAACCCCATTCACAGCCCCACAAGCGCTTCCGCTCTTTCTGGAGCTCTTTCTGGAGCTCTTTCTGGAGCTCTTTCTGGAGCTTCCCTAAGTCGAATAATATCGCTCTGCCTGGGCTGCTTGTTACAGTCGGAACCCAGCCTAGCAATTCTGAACGTCCAGTGATTCCTCCCACCGCAAAGGTGCCAGGACCAAAAGCTGTTGCTGCTCTTCAAGTCTCCAGGCAAACCCAATCACAACCCCATAAATGTTGGAGCTCCCTCTTTCTGCAGAGTCCCAAAGTCCTATACAATCTCTCTGTCTGGGCGTCTTGTTACAGCCGGAGTCCAGCTCAGCAATTGCGAACATCCATGGATTCCTCCCACCCCAAAGGTGCCAGGTCCAAAAGCTGTTGTGCTCTTCAAGTCTCCAGGCAGCCCCATTCACAGCCCCACGAACACTGGCGTTCCCTCTTTCTGGAGCCTCTCAAACTCCAATACAATCTCTCTGCCTGGGCCGCTGAGTAGAGCCAGAGCCCGGCTAAGCAACTGCGAACGTCCAGGTATTCCTCCCACGGCAAAGGTGCCAGGACCAAAAGCTGTTGGTGCTCTTCAGATCTCCAGGCAGCCCCATTCACAGCCCCTCAAACGCTGACGCTCCATCCTTCTGGAGCCTCTCAAAGTCCAATACAATCTCTGCCTTGGCTGATTGTTACAGCCGGAGCCCAGTTCAGCAATAGCGAACATCCAGGGATTCCTTTCACCCCAAAGGTGCTAGGAGCAAAAGCTGTTGGTGCTCTCCAAGTCTCGAGGGAACCCCATTCACAACCCCATAAATGTTGGAGCTTCATCCTTGTGGAACCTCTCAAAGTGCAATACAATCTCTGCCTTGGCTTGTTGTTACAGCCAGAGCCCTGCTCAGCAATTGATAACGTCCAGAGATTCCTCCCACCCCAAAGGTTCCAGGACCAAAAGCTCTTGTTGCTCTACAAGTCTCCAGGGAACCGCATTCACAGCCCCACAAACGCTGGAGCTCCATCCTTCTGGAGCCTCTCAAAGTCCAATACAATCTCTCTGCCTGTGCCGCTTCTTACAGCCGGAGCCCAGCTCAGCAATTGCGAACGTCCAGAGATTCGTCGCAACCCAAAGGTGCCAGGACCAAAAGCTGTTGGTGCTCTTCAAGTCTCCAGGTACCCCATTCACAGCCCCACAATCGCTGGAGCTCCCTCTTTCTGGAGCCTCTCAAAGTCCAATACTATCTCTCTGCCTGGGCCACTGAGTAGAGCCAGAGCCCAGCTCAGCGATTGCGAACATCCATGGATTCCTCCCACCCCAAAGGTTCCAGGACCAAAAGCTGTTGGTGCTCTTCAAGTCCCCAGGGAACCCCATTCACAGCCCCACAATCGCTGGTGCTCCCTCTTTCTGGAGCCACTCAAACTCCAATACAATCTCTCTGCCTGGGCCGCTGAGTAGAGCCGGAGCCAGGCTCACCGATTGCGAACATCCATGGATTCCTCCCACCCCAGAGGTGCAAGGTGCAAAAGCTCTTTCTACCCTTCAAGTCGCCAGGGAACCCCATTCACAGCCCTACAAACGCTGAAGCTCCATCCTTCTGGAGCCTCTCAAAGTCCAATACAATCTCTGCCTTGGCTGGTTGTTACCTCCAGAGCCCTGCTCAGCAATTGCGAACACCCAAGGAATTCTCGCACCTTAAAGGTGCCAGGTCGAAAAACTCTTGCTGCTCTTCAAGTCTCCAGGCAACCCCATTCACAGCCCCACAATCGCTGGCGCTCCCTCTTTCTGGAGCTTCCCAAAGTCCAATACAATCTTTTTGTCTGGGCCCCTCGTTACAGCCGGAGTGCAGCTCAGCAATTGCTAACATCCACGGATTCCTCCCACCCCAGAGCTGCAAGGTCCAAAAGCTCTTGCTACCCTTCAAGTCTCCAGGGAACCCCATTCACAGCCCACAAATGTTGGCACTCCCTCTTTCCGCAGCCTCCCAAAGTCCTATACAGTCTCCCTGCCTGTTCCGCTTGTTACAGCCGGAGCCCTGCTCAGCAATTGCAAACGTCCAAGGATATCTCACACCCCAAAGCTGCCAGGACCAAAAGCTGTTGCTGCTCTTCAAGTCTCCAGGGAACCCCATTCACAGCCCCACAATCGCTGGCGCTCCCTCTTGCTGGAGCTTCCCAAACTCCAATACTATCTCTCTGCCTGGGCCGCTGAGTAGAGCCAGAACCCAGCTCAGCAATTGCGAACATCCATGGATTCCTCCCACCCCAAAGATGCCAGGACCAAAAGCTGTTGGTGCTCTTCAGGTCTCCAGGGAACCCCATTCACAGCCCCACAATCGCTGGCGCTCCCTCTTTCTGGAGCCTCTCAAAGTCCAATACTATCTCTCTGCCTGGGCCGCTGAGTAGAGCCAGAGCCCAGCTCAGCGATTGCAAACATCCAGTGATTCCTCCCACCCCAAAGGTGCCAGGACCAAAAGCTGTTGGTGCTCTTTAAGTCTCCAGGGAACCCCATTCACAGCCCCACAATCGCTGGAGCTCCCTCTTTCTGGAGCCTTTCAAAGTCCAATACTATCTCTCTGCCTGGGCCGCTGAGTAGAGCCAGAGCCCAGCTCAGCGATTGCGAACATCCATGGATTCCTCCCACCCCAAAGGTGCCAGGACCAAAAGCCGTTGGTGCTCTTCAAGTCTCCAGGGAACCCCATTGACAGCCCCACAATCGATGGTGCTCCCTCTTTCTGGAGCCACTCAAACTTCAATACAATCTCTCTGCCTGGGCCGCTGAGTAGAGCCAGAGTCCAGCTGAGCGATTACGAACATCCATGGATTCCTCCCACCCCAGAGGTGCAAGGTCCAAAAGCTCTCTCTACCCTTCAAGTCTCCAGGGAACCCCATTGACAGCCCACAAATGTTGGCACTCCCTCTTTCTGCAGCCTCTCAAACTCCAATACAATCTGTGCCTGGGCTGGTTGTTACAGCCGGAGGCCAGCTCAGCAATTGCGAATGTCCAGGGATTTCTCTCACCGCAAAGGTGCCAGGTCGAAAAGCTCTTGCTGCTCTTCAAGTCTCCAGGGAACCCCATTGACAGCCCCACAATCGCTGGAGCTCCCTCTTTCTGGAGCCTCTCAAACAGCAATACAATCTGTGCCTGGGCTTCTTGTTACAGCCGGAGCCCAGCTCAGCAATTGTGAATGTCCAGGGATTTCTCTCACCGCAAAGGTGCCAGGTCGAAAAGCTCTTGCTTCTCTTCAAGTCTCCAGGGAAGCTCATTCACAGCCCCACAATGGCTGGAGCTCCCTCTTTCTGGAGCCTCTCAAACAGCAATACAATCTCTGCCTTGGCTGGTTGTTATGGCCGGTGTCCTGCTCAGCAATTGCGAATGTCAAGGGATTTCTGTCACCGCAAAGGTGCCAGGTCCGAAAGCTGTTGGTGCTCTTCAACTCCCCAGGTGAACTCCATTCACAGCCCTACAAACGCTGGAGATCCATCCTTCTGCAACCTCTCAAAGTCCAATAAAATCTCTCTCTTGGCTGGTTGTTACAGCCGGAGCCCTTCTCAGCAATTGCGAACGTCCAAGGATTTCTCGCACCTTAAAGGTGCCAGGACCAAATGCTCTTGCTGCTCTTCAAGTCTCCAGGGAACCCCATTGACAGCCCACAAATGTTGGCACTCCCTCTTTCTGCAGCCTCTCAAACTCCAATACAATCTGTGCCTGGGCTGGTTGTTACAGCCGGAGCCCAGCTCAGCAATTGCGAATGTCCAGGGATTTCTCTCACCGCAAAGGTGCCAGGTCGAAAAGCTCTCGCTGCTCTTCAAGTCTCCAGGGAACCCCATTCACAGCCAACAAATGTTGGCACTCCCTCTTTCCGCAGCCTCCCAAATTCCTATACATTCTCCCTGCCTGTTCCGCTTGTTACATCCGTAGCCCTGCTCAGCAATTGCGAACGTCCAAGGATATCTCACACCTCAAAGGTGCCAGGTCTAAAAGCTGTTGGTGCTCTTCAAGTCTCCAGGGAACCCCATTCACAGCCCCACAATCGCTGGCGCTCCCTCTTGCTGGAGCTTCCCAAACTCCAATACAATCTTTTTGTCTGGGCCCCTCGTTAAAGCCAGAGCGCAGCCTAGCAATTGCAAACATCCATGGATTCCTCCCACGCCAAAGGTGCCAGGACCAAAAGCTGTTGGTGCTCTTCAAGTCTCCAGGGAACCCCATTCACAGCCCCACAAACGCTGGAGCTCCCTCTTTCCGGAGCCTCTCAAAGTCCAATACAATCTCTGCCTTGGCTGGTTACATCCGTAGCCCTGCTCAGCAATTGCGAACGTCCAAGGATTTCTCGCACCTTAAACGTGCCAGGTCCAAAAGCTCTTGCTGCTCTTCAAGTCTCCAGGCAACCCCATTCACAGCCCCACAATCGCTGGCGCTCTCTCTTTCTGGAGCTTCCCAAAGTCCAATACAATCTTTTTGTCTGGGCCCCTCGTTACAGCCGGAGCGCAGCTCAGCAATTACTAACATCCACGGATTCCTCCCACCCCAGAGGTGCAAGGTCCAAAAGCTCTTTCTACCCTTCAAGTCTCCAGGGAACCCCATTGACAGCCCACAAATGTTGGCACTCCCTCTTTCTGCAGCCTCTCAAACTCCAATACAATCTGTGCCTGGGCTGGTTGTTACGGCCGGAGGCCAGCTCAGCAATTGCGAATGTCCAGGGATTTCTCTCACCGCAAAGGTGCCAGGTCGAAAAGCTCTTGCTGCTCTTCAAGTCTCCAGGGAACCCCATTCACAGCCCCACAATCGCTGGAGCTCCCTCTTTCTGGAGCCTCTCAAACAGCAATACAATCTCTGCCTTGGCTGGTTGTTATGGCCGGAGCCCAGCTCAGCAATTGCGAATGTCCAGCGATTTCTGTCACCGCAAAGGTGCCAGGTCTAAAAGCTGTTGGTGCTCTTCAAGTCTCCAGGGAACTCCATTCACAGCCCTACAAACGCTGGAGCTCCATCCTTCTGCAACCTCTCAAAGTCCAATAAAATCTCTCCCTTGGCTGGTTGTTACAGCCGGAGCCCAGCTCAGCAATTGCGTACATCCAAGGATTTCTCGCACCTTAAAGGTGCCAGGACCAAATGCTCTTGCTCCTCTTCAAGTCTCCAGGGAACCCCATTCACAGCCCCACAATCGCTGGAGCTCCCTCTTGCTGGAGCCTCTCAAAGTCCAATACAATCTCTCTGCCTGGGCCGCTGAGTAGAGCCAGAGCCCAGCTCAGCGATTGCGAACATCCAGTGATTCCTCCCACGCCAAAGGTGCCAGGACCAAAAGCTGTTGGTGCTCTTCAAGTCTCCAGGGAACCCCACTGACAGCCCTGCAAACGCTGGTGTTCCCTCCTTCTGCAGCCTCTCAAAGTCCAATAAAATCTCTCTGCCTGGGCTGCAGAGTAGAGCCGGAGTCCTGCTAAGCAATTGCGACCGTCCAGGGATTACTCCCACCCCAAAGGTGCCAGGACCAAAAGCTCTTGCTGCTCTTCAAGTCTCCAGGGAACGCCATTCACAGCCCCGCAAATATTGGCACTCCCTCTTTCTGCAGACTCCCAAAGTCCTATACAATCTCTCTGTCTGTGCGGCTTGTTACAGCCGCAGCCCTGCTCAGCAATTGCGAATGTCCAGGGATTTCTTGCACCTCACAGGTGCCAGAACCAATAGCTCTTGCTGCTCTTCAAGACTCCAGGTAACCCCATTCACAGCCCCACAAACGCTGGCGCTCCCTCTTTCTGGAGCCTCTCAAACAGCAATACAATCTCTGCCTGGGCTGGTTGTTACGGCCGGAGCCCAGCTCAGCAATTGCGAATGTCCAGGGATTTCTCTCACCGCAAAGGTGCCAGGTCGAAAAGCTCTTGCTGCTCTTCAATTCTCCAGGGAAGCTCATTCACAGCCCCACAATCGCTGGAGCTCCCTCTTTCTGGAGCCTCTCAAACAGCAATACAATCTCTGCCTTGGCTGGTTGTTATGGCCGGAGCCCTGCTCAGCAATTGCGAATGTCAAGGGATTTCTGTCACCGCAAAGGTGCCAGGTCCGAAAGCTGTTGGTGCTCTTCAACTCCCCAGGTGAACTCCATTCACAGCCCTACAAACGCTGGAGATCCATCCTTCTGCAACCTCTCAAAGTCCAATAAAATCTCTCTCTTGGCTGGTTGTTACAGCCGGAGCCCTGCTCAGCAATTGCGAACGTCCAAGGATTTCTCGCACCTTAAAGGTGCCAGGACCAAAAGCTGTTGGTGCTCTTCAAGTCTCCAGGGAACCCCATTGACAGCCCACAAATGTTGGCACTCCCTCTTTCTGCAGCCTCTCAAACTCCAATACAATCTGTGCCTGGGCTGGTTGTTACAGCCGGAGCCCAGCTCAGCAATTGCGAATGTCCAGGGATTTCTCTCACCGCAAAGGTGCCAGGTCGAAAAGCTCTCGCTGCTCTTCAAGTCTCCAGGGAACCCCATTCACAGCCAACAAATGTTGGCACTCCCTCTTTCCGCAGCCTCCCAAATTCCTATACATTCTCCCTGCCTGTTCCGCTTGTTACATCCGTAGCCCTGCTCAGCAATTGCGAACATCCAAGGATATCTCACACCTCAAAGGTGCCAGGTCTAAAAGCTGTTGGTGCTCTTCAAGTCTCCAGGGAACCCCATTCACAGCCCCACAATCGCTGGCGCTCCCTCTTGCTGGAGCTTCCCAAACTCCAATACAATCTTTTTGTCTGGGCCCCTCGTTAAAGCCAGAGCGCAGCCTAGCAATTGCAAACATCCATGGATTCCTCCCACGCCAAAGGTGCCAGGACCAAAAGCTGTTGGTGCTCTTCAAGTCTCCAGGGAACCCCATTCACAGCCCCACAAACGCTGGAGCTCCCTCTTTCCGGAGCCTCTCAAAGTCCAATACAATCTCTGCCTTGGCTGGTTACATCCGTAGCCCTGCTCAGCAATTGCGAACGTCCAAGGATTTCTCGCACCTTAAACGTGCCAGGTCCAAAAGCTCTTGCTGCTCTTCAAGTCTCCAGGCAACCCCATTCACAGCCCCACAATCGCTGGCGCTCTCTCTTTCTGGAGCTTCCCAAAGTCCAATACAATCTTTTTGTCTGGGCCCCTCGTTACAGCCGGAGCGCAGCTCAGCAATTACTAACATCCACGGATTCCTCCCACCCCAGAGGTGCAAGGTCCAAAAGCTCTTTCTACCCTTCAAGTCTCCAGGGAACCCCATTGACAGCCCACAAATGTTGGCACTCCCTCTTTCTGCAGCCTCTCAAACTCCAATACAATCTGTGCCTGGGCTGGTTGTTACGGCCGGAGGCCAGCTCAGCAATTGCGAATGTCCAGGGATTTCTCTCACCGCAAAGGTGCCAGGTCGAAAAGCTCTTGCTGCTCTTCAAGTCTCCAGGGAACCCCATTCACAGCCCCACAATCGCTGGAGCTCCCTCTTTCTGGAGCCTCTCAAACAGCAATACAATCTCTGCCTTGGCTGGTTGTTATGGCCGGAGCCCAGCTCAGCAATTGCGAATGTCCAGCGATTTCTGTCACCGCAAAGGTGCCAGGTCTAAAAGCTGTTGGTGCTCTTCAAGTCTCCAGGGAACTCCATTCACAGCCCTACAAACGCTGGAGCTCCATCCTTCTGCAACCTCTCAAAGTCCAATAAAATCTCTCCCTTGGCTGGTTGTTACAGCCGGAGCCCAGCTCAGCAATTGCGTACATCCAAGGATTTCTCGCACCTTAAAGGTGCCAGGACCAAATGCTCTTGCTCCTCTTCAAGTCTCCAGGGAACCCCATTCACAGCCCCACAATCGCTGGAGCTCCCTCTTGCTGGAGCCTCTCAAAGTCCAATACAATCTCTCTGCCTGGGCCGCTGAGTAGAGCCAGAGCCCAGCTCAGCGATTGCGAACATCCAGTGATTCCTCCCACGCCAAAGGTGCCAGGACCAAAAGCTGTTGGTGCTCTTCAAGTCTCCAGGGAACCCCACTGACAGCCCTGCAAACGCTGGTGTTCCCTCCTTCTGCAGCCTCTCAAAGTCCAATAAAATCTCTCTGCCTGGGCTGCAGAGTAGAGCCGGAGTCCTGCTAAGCAATTGCGACCGTCCAGGGATTACTCCCACCCCAAAGGTGCCAGGACCAAAAGCTCTTGCTGCTCTTCAAGTCTCCAGGGAACGCCATTCACAGCCCCGCAAATATTGGCACTCCCTCTTTCTGCAGACTCCCAAAGTCCTATACAATCTCTCTGTCTGTGCGGCTTGTTACAGCCGCAGCCCTGCTCAGCAATTGCGAATGTCCAGGGATTTCTTGCACCTCACAGGTGCCAGAACCAATAGCTCTTGCTGCTCTTCAAGACTCCAGGTAACCCCATTCACAGCCCCACAAACGCTGGCGCTCCCTCTTTCTGGAGCCTCTCAAACAGCAATACAATCTCTGCCTGGGCTGGTTGTTACGGCCGGAGCCCAGCTCAGCAATTGCGAATGTCCAGGGATTTCTCTCACCGCAAAGGTGCCAGGTCGAAAAGCTCTTGCTGCTCTTCAATTCTCCAGGGAAGCTCATTCACAGCCCCACAATCGCTGGAGCTCCCTCTTTCTGGAGCCTCTCAAACAGCAATACAATCTCTGCCTTGGCTGGTTGTTATGGCCGGAGCCCTGCTCAGCAATTGCGAATGTCAAGGGATTTCTGTCACCGCAAAGGTGCCAGGTCCGAAAGCTGTTGGTGCTCTTCAACTCCCCAGGTGAACTCCATTCACAGCCCTACAAACGCTGGAGATCCATCCTTCTGCAACCTCTCAAAGTCCAATAAAATCTCTCTCTTGGCTGGTTGTTACAGCCGGAGCCCTTCTCAGCAATTGCGAACGTCCAAGGATTTCTCGCACCTTAAAGGTGCCAGGACCAAAAGCTGTTGGTGCTCTTCAAGTCTCCAGGGAACCCCATTGACAGCCCACAAATGTTGGCACTCCCTCTTTCTGCAGCCTCTCAAACTCCAATACAATCTGTGCCTGGGCTGGTTGTTACAGCCGGAGCCCAGCTCAGCAATTGCGAATGTCCAGGGATTTCTCTCACCGCAAAGGTGCCAGGTCGAAAAGCTCTCGCTGCTCTTCAAGTCTCCAGGGAACCCCATTCACAGCCAACAAATGTTGGCACTCCCTCTTTCCGCAGCCTCCCAAATTCCTATACATTCTCCCTGCCTGTTCCGCTTGTTACATCCGTAGCCCTGCTCAGCAATTGCGAACATCCAAGGATATCTCACACCTCAAAGGTGCCAGGTCTAAAAGCTGTTGGTGCTCTTCAAGTCTCCAGGGAACCCCATTCACAGCCCCACAATCGCTGGCGCTCCCTCTTGCTGGAGCTTCCCAAACTCCAATACAATCTTTTTGTCTGGGCCCCTCGTTAAAGCCAGAGCGCAGCCTAGCAATTGCAAACATCCATGGATTCCTCCCACGCCAAAGGTGCCAGGACCAAAAGCTGTTGGTGCTCTTCAAGTCTCCAGGGAACCCCATTCACAGCCCCACAAACGCTGGAGCTCCCTCTTTCCGGAGCCTCTCAAAGTCCAATACAATCTCTGCCTTGGCTGGTTGTTACATCCGTAGCCCTGCTCAGCAATTGCGAACGTCCAAGGATTTCTCGCACCTTAAACGTGCCAGGTCCAAAAGCTCTTGCTGCTCTTCAAGTCTCCTGGCAACCCCATTCACAGCCCCACAATCGCTGGCGCTCTCTCTTTCTGGAGCTTCCCAAAGTCCAATACAATCTTTTTGTCTGGGCCCCTCGTTACAGCCGGAGCGCAGCTCAGCAATTGCTAACATCCACGGATTCCTCCCACCCCAGAGCTGCACAGTCCAAAAGCTCTTTCTACCCTTCAAGTCTCCAGGGAACCCCATTGACAGCCCACAAATGTTGGCACTCCCTCTTTCTGCAGCCTCTCAAACTCCAATACAATCTCTGCCTTGGCTGGTTGTTACAGCCGGAGCCCTGCTCAGCAATTGCGAATGTCCAGGGATTTCTGTCACCGCAAATGTGCTAGGTCGAAAAGCTCTTGCTGCTCTTCAAGTCTCCAGGGAAGCCCATTCACAGCCCCACAATCGCTGGAGCTCCCTCTTTCTGGAGCCTCTCAAACAGCAATACAATCTCTGCCTTGGCTGGTTGTTATGGCCGGAGCCCAGCTCAGCAATTGCGAATGTCCAGCGATTTCTGTCACCGCAAAGGTGCCAGGTCTAAAAGCTGTTGGTGCTCTTCAAGTCTCCAGGGAACTCCATTCACAGCCCCTCAAACGCTGGAGCTCCATCCTTCTGCAACCTCTCAAAGTCCAATAAAATCTCTCTCTTGGCTGGTTGTTACAGCCGGAGCCCTGCTCAGCAATTGCGAACATCCAAGGATTTCTCGCACCTTAAAGGTGACAGGACCAAATGCTCTTGCTGCTCTTCAAGTCTCCAGGGAACCCCATTCACAGCCCCACAATCGCTGGCGCTCCCTCTTGCTGGAGCCTCTCAAAGTCCAATACAATCTCTCTGCCTGGGCCGCTGAGTAGAGCCAGAGCCCAGCTCAGCGATTGCGAACATCCAGTGATTCCTCCCACGCCAAAGGTGCCAGGACCAAAAGCTGTTGGTGCTCTTCAAGTCTCCAGGGAACCCCATTCACAGCCCCACAAACGCTGGAGCTCCCTCTTTCTGGAGCCTCTCAAAGTCCAATACAATCTCTCTGCCTGGGCCGCTGAGTAGAGCCAGAGCCCAGCTCAGCGATTGCGAACATCCATGGATACCTCCCACCCAAAAGATGCCAGGACCAAAAGCTGTTGGTGCTCTTCAAGTCTCCAGGGAACCCCATTGACAGCCCACAAATGTTGGCACTCCCTCTTTCTGCAGCCTCTCAAACTCCAATACAATCTCTCTGCCTGGGCCGCTGAGTAGAGCCAGAGCCCGGCTAAGCAACTGCGAACGTCCAGGTATTCTTCCCACCGCAAAGGTGCCAGGACTAAAACCTGTTGGTGCTCTTCAGATCTCCAGGGAACCCCATTCACAGCCCCACAAACGTTGGAGCTCCATCCTTCTGGAGCCTCTCAAAGTCCAATACAATCTCTGCCTTGGCTGGTTGTTACATCCGTAGCCCTGCTCAGCAATTGCGAACGTCCAGGGATTCCTTCCACCGCAAAGATGCCAGGACCAAAAGCTGTTGGTGCTCTTCAGATCTCCAGGCAACCCCATTCACAGCCCCACAGTCGCTGAAACTCCCTCTTTCTGGAGCTTCCCAAAGTCCAATACAATGTCTCTGCCTGTGCCGCTTGTTACAGCCTGAGCTCAGCCCTGCAATTGCACACATCCATGGATTCCTCCCACCCCAAAGGTGCTAGGAGCAAAAGCTGTTGGTGCTCTTCAAGTCTCCAGGCAGCCCCATTCACAGCCCCACAAACGCTGGAGCTCCCTCTTTCTGGAGCCTCTCAAAGTCCAATACTATCTCTCTGCCTGGGCTGCTGAGTACAGCCAGAGCACAGCTCATCAATTGTGAACGTCCACGGATTCCTCCCACCCCAATGGTGACAGGTCCAAAAGCTGTTGGTGCTCTCCAAGTCTCGAGGGAACCCCATTCACAACCCCATAAATGTTGGAGCTTCATCCTTGTGGAACCTCTCAAAGTGCAATACAATCTCTGCCTTGGCTTGTTGTTACAGCCAGAGCCCTGCTCAGCAATTGATAACGTCCAGAGATTCCTCCCACCCCAAAGGTTCCAGGACCAAAAGCTGTTGGTGCTTTTCAAGTGTACAGGGAACCCGATTATGAGCCCCCAAAACGCTGGTGCTCCCTCTTTCTGCAGCGTCCCAAAGTCATATAGAATCTCCCTGCCTGTGCCGCTTGTTACAGCCTGAGCTCAGCCCAGCAGTTGCGAACATCCAGGAATTTCTCCGACATAAAGGTGCCAGGACCAAAAGCTGTTGGTGCTCTTCAAGTCTCCAGGGAACCCCATTGACAGCCCTGCAAACGCTGGTGTTCCCTCCTTCTGCAGCCTCTCAAAGTCCAATAAAATCTCTCTGCCTGGGCTGCAGAGTAGAGCCGGAGTCCTGCTAAGCAATTGCGAACATCCATGGATTCCTCCCACCCCAAAGGTGCCAGGACCAAAAGCTCTTGCTGCTCTTCAAGTCTCCAGGTAACCCCATTCACAGCCCCACAAATGCTGGCGCTCCATCGTTTTGGAGCTCTCGAAGTCCAGTATATTCTCTGCTTTTGCTGGTTGTTAGAGCCGGAGCCCAGCTCAGCAATTGCGAACGTCCAGGGATTCCTCGCACCACAAAGTTCCAGGACCAAAAGCTGTTGGTGCTCTTCAAGTGTCCAGGGAATCCCATTTACAGCCCTGCAAACGCTGGTGTTCCCTCCTTCTGCAGCCTCTCAAAGTCCAATACAATCTCTCTGCCTGTGCTCCAGAGTAGAGCTGGACCCCTGCTCATCAATTGCGAACGTCCACGGATTCCTCCCACCCCAAAGGTGCCAGGACCAAAAGCTCTTGCTGCTCTTCAAGTCTCCTGAGAACGCCATTCACAGCCCCACAAACGCTGGCACTCCCTCTTTCTGGAGCTTTCCAAAGTCCAATACAATCTCTCTGTCCGTGCCCCTCATTACAGCCGGAGCCCAGCTCATCAACTGTGAACATCCATGGATTCCTCTCACCCCAACGGTGCTAGGACCAAAAGCTGTTGCTGCTCTTCAAGTCTGCAGGCAACCCCATTCACAGCCCCTCAAACGCTGGAGCTCCCTCGTTCTGGAGCCTCTCAAAGTCCAATACAATCTCTGCCTAGCTGGTTCTTACTGCCTGAGCCCAGCCCAGCAATTGCGAACATCCAATATTTATCCCACCGCAAAGGTGCCAGGACCAAAAGCCCTTGGAATTCTTCAAGTCTCCAGGCAACCCCATTCACAGCCCCAAAAATGTTGGAGCTCCATCCTTCTGGAGCCTCTCAAAGTCCAATACAATCTCTGCCTTGGCTGGTTCTTACAGCCACAGCCCTGCCCATGAATTGCGAACGTCCAAAGATTCCTCGCACCGCAAACGTGCCATTACCAAAAGCTTTTGGTGCTCTTCAAGTCTCCAGGCAACCCCATTCACAGCCCCACAAGCGCTTCCGCTCCCTCTTTCTGGAGCTTCCCAAAGTCGAATAATATCGCTCTGCCTGGGCTGCTTGTTACAGTCGGAACCCAGCCTAGCAATTCTGAACGTCCAGTGATTCCTCCCACCGCAAAGGTGCCAGGACCAAAAGCTGTTGGTGCTCTTCAGATCTCCAGGCAAACCCAATCACAACCCCATAAATGTTGGAGCTCCCTCTTTCTGCAGAGTCCCAAAGTCCTATACAATCTCTCTGTCTGGGCGTCTTGTTACAGCCGGAGTCCAGCTCAGCAATTGCGAACATCCATGGATTCCTCCCACCCCAAAGGTGCCAGGTCCAAAAGCTGTTGTGCTCTTCAAGTCTCCAGGCAACCCCATTCACAGCCCCACGAACACTGGCGTTCCCTCTTTCTGGAGCTTCCCGAAGTCCAATACAATCTCTCTGCCTGGGCTGCTGAGTAGAGCCAGAGCCCAGCTAAGCAACTGCGAACGTCCAGGTATTCCTCCCACGGCAAAGGTGCCAGGACCAAAAGCTGTTGGTGCTCTTCAGATCTCCAGGCAGCCCCATTCACAGCCCCTCAAACGCTGACGCTCCATCCTTCTGGAGCCTCTCAAAGTCCAATACAATCTCTGCCTTGGCTGATTGTTACAGCCGGAGCCTAGTTCAGCAATTGTGAACGTTCAGGGATTCCTCGCACCCCAAAGGTGCCAGGACCAAAAGCTGTTGGTGCTCTCCAAGTCTCCAGGGAACCCCATTCACAACCCCATAAATGTTGGAGCTTCATCCTTGTGGAACCTCTCAAAGTGCAATACAATCTCTGCCTTGGCTTGTTGTTACAGCCAGAGCCCTGCTCAGCAATTGATAACGTCCAGAGATTCCTCCCACCCCAAAGGTTCCAGGACCAAAAGCTGTTGGTGCTTTTCAAGTGTACAGGGAACCCGATTATGAGCCCCCAAAACGCTGGTGCTCCCTCTTTCTGCAGCGTCCCAAAGTCATATAGAATCTCCCTGCCTGTGCCGCTTGTTACAGCCTGAGCTCAGCCCAGCAGTTGCGAACATCCAGGAATTTCTCCGACACAAAGGTGCCAGGACCAAAAGCTGTTGGTGCTCTTCAAGTCTCCAGGGAACCCCATTGACAGCCCTGCAAACGCTGGTGTTCCCTCCTTCTGCAGCCTCTCAAAGTCCAATAAAATCTCTCTGCCTGGGCTGCAGAGTAGAGCCGGAGTCCTGCTAAGCAATTGCGACCGTCCATGGATTACTCCCACCCCAAAGGTGCCAGGACCAAAAGCTCTTGCTGCTCTTCAAGTCTCCAGGGAATGCCATTCACAGCCCCGCAAATATTGGCACTCCCTCTTTCTGCAGACTCCCAAAGTCCTATACAATCTCTCTGTCTGGGCGGCTTGTTACAGCCGGAGCCCTGCTCAGCAATTGCGAACGTCCAGGGATTCCTTGCACCTCACAGGTGCCAGGACCAATAGCTCTTGCTGCTCTTCAAGTCTCCAGGTAACCCCATTCACAGCCCCTCAAACGCTGGCGCTCCATCCTTTTGGAGCTCTCGAAGTCCAATATATTCTCTGCTTTGGCTGGTTGTTACAGCCGGAGCCCAGCTCAGCAATTGCGAACGTCCAGGGATTCCTCGCACCCCAAAGGTGCGAGGACCAAAAACTGTTGGTGCTCTTCCAGTATCCAGGCAATCCCATTCACAGCCCCACAAACACTGCGGCTCTCTCTTTCTAGACCTTCCCAAGGTCCAATAAAATCTCCCTGCCTCTGCCGCTTATTACAGCCAGAGCTCAGCCCAGCATTGCGAACGTCCAGGGATTCCTCCCACCCTAAAGGTGCTAGGATCAAAGGCTATCGCCGCTCTTTAAATCTCCAGGGAACCCCATTGACAGCCCCATAAACACTGGCGATCCCTCATTCTATACCCTCCCAAACTCCAATACTATCTCCCTGCCTGTGCCGCTTGTTACTACCTGAGCCCAGCTCAGCAACTGCAAACGTACAGGGATTTCTTTCACCGCAAAGGTGCCAGGACCAAAAGCTCCTGCTGCTCTTGACGTCTCCAGGGAAGCCCATTCACAACCCCATACATGTTGGAGCTCCGTCTTTCAGGAGCCTCTCAAAGTCCTATACAATCTCTCTGTCTGGGCCGCTGAGTAGTGCCGGAACCCAGCCCAGCAATTGAAAACGTCCATGGATTCCTCTCACCGCAAAGCTGCCAGGACCAAAAGCTCTTGTTGCTCTACAAGTCTCCAGGGAACCGCATTCACAGCCCCACAAACGCTGGAGCTCCATCCTTCTGGAGCCTCTCAAAGTCCAATACAATTTCTCTGCCTGTGCCGCTTCTTACAGCCGGAGCCCAGCTCAGCAATTGCGAACGTCCAGAGATTCGTCGCAACCCAAAGGTGCCAGGACCAAAAGCTGTTGGTGCTCTTCAAGTCTCCAGGTACCCCATTCACAGCCCCACAATCGCTGGTGCTCCCTCTTTCTGGAGCCTCTCAAAGTCCAATACTATCTCTCTGCCTGGGCCGCTGAGTAGAGCCAGAGCCCAGCTCAGCGATTGCGAACATCCATGGATTCCTCCCACCCCAAAGGTTCCAGGACCAAAAGCTGTTGGTGCTCTTCAAGTCCCCAGGGAACCCCATTCACAGCCCCACAATCGCTGGTGCTCCCTCTTTCTGGAGCCACTCAAACTCCAATACAATCTCTCTGCCTGGGCTGCTGAGTAGAGCCGGAGCGCAGCTCAGCAATTGCTAACATCCACGGATTCCTCCCACCCCAGAGCTGCAAGGTCCAAAAGCTCTTGCTACCCTTCAAGTCTCCAGGGAACCCCAATGACAGCCCACAAATGTTGGCACTCCCTCTTTTCGCAGCCTCTCAAAGTCCTCTACAATCTCCCTGCCTGTTCCGCTTGTTACAGCCGGAGCCCTGCTCAGCAATTGCGAACGTCCAAGGATATCTCACACCCCAAAGGTGCCAGGTCGAAAAGCTGTTGGTGGTCTTCAAGTCTCCAGGGAAGCCCATTCACAGCCCCACAATCGCTGGAGCTCCCTCTTTCTGGAGCCTCTCAAACAGCAATACAATTTCTGCCTGGGCTGGTTGTTACGGCCGAAACCCAGCTCAGCAATTGCGAATGTCCAGGGATTTCTGTCACCGCACAGGTGCCAGGTCTAAAAGCTGTTGGTGCTCTTCAAGTCTCCAGGGAACTCCATTCACAGCCCTACAAACGCTGGAGCTCCATCCTTCTGCAACCTCTCAAAAGTCCAATAAAATCTCTCTCTTGGCTGGTTGTTGCAGCCGGAGCCCTGCTCAGCAATTGCGAACATCCAAGGATTTCTCGCACCTTAAAGGTGCCAGGACCAAATGCTCTTGCTGCTCTTCAAGTCTCCAGGGAAGCCCATTCACAGCCCCACAATCGCTGGAGCTCCCTCTTGCTGGAGCCTCTCAAAGTCCAATACTATCTCTCTGCCTGGGCCGCTGAGTAGAGCCAGAGCCCAGCTCAGCGATTGCGAACATCCAGTGATTCCTCCCACCCCAAAGGTGCCAGGACCAAAAGCCATTGGTGCTCTTCAAGTCTCCAGGGAACCCCATTGACAGCCTACAAACGCTGGCACTCCCTCTTTCTGCAGCCTCTCAAACTCCAATACAATCTGTGCCTGGGCTGGTTGTTATGGCCGGAGCCCAGCTCAGCAATTGCGAATGTCCAGGGATTTCTCTCACCGCAAAGGTGCCAGGTTGAAAAGCTCCTGCTGCTCTTCAAGTCTGCAGGGAAGCCCGTTCACAGCCCCACAATCGCTGGAGCTCCCTCTTTCTGGAGCCTCTCAAACAGCAATACAATCTGTGCCTGGGCTTCTTATTACAGCCGGAGCCCAGCTCAGCAATTGCGAATGTCCAGGGATTTCTATCACCGCAAAGGTGCCAGGTCGAAAAGCTCTTGCTGCTCTTCAAGTCTCCAGGGAAGCCCATTCACAGCCCCACAATCGCTGGAGCTCCCTCTTTCTGGAGCCTCTCAAACAGCAATACAATCTGTGCCTGGGCTGGTTGTTACGGCCGGAGCCCAGCTCAGCAATTGCGAATGTCCAGGGATTTCTGTCACCGCAAAGGTGCCAGGTCTAAAAGCTGTTGGTGCTCTTCAAGTCTCCAGGGAACTCCATTCACAGCCCTACAAACGCTGGAGCTCCATCCTTCTGCAACCTCTCAAAGTCCAATAAAATCTCTCTCTTGGCTGGTTGTTGCAGCCGGAGCCCTGCTCAGCAATTGCGAACGTCCAAGGATTTCTCGCACCTTAAAGGTGACAGGACCAAATGCTCTTGCTGCTCTTCAAGTCTCCAGGGAAGCCCATTCACAGCCCCACAAACGCTGGAGCTCCCTCTTTCTGGAGCCTCTCAAACAGCAATACAATCTCTGCCTTGGCTGGTTTTTACAGCAGGAACCCTGCTCAGCAATTGCGAATGTCAAGCGATTTCTGTCACCGCAAAGGTGCCAGGTCCAAAAGCTTTTGGTGCTCTTCAAGTCTCCAGGGAACTCCATTCACAGCCCCACAATCGCTGGAGCTCCCTCTTTCTGGAGCCTCTCAAACAGCAATACAATCTGTGCCTGGGCTGGTTGTTACAGCCGGAGCCCAGCTCAGCAATTGCAAATGTCCAGGGATTTCTCTCACCACAAAGGTGCCAGGTCGAAAAGCTCTTGCTGCTCTTCAAGTCTCCAGCGAACCCCATTCACAGCCCACAAATGTTGGCACTCCCTCTTTCCGCAGCGTCCCAAATTCCTATACAATCTCCCTACCTGTTCCGCTTGTTACAGCCGGAGCCCTGCTCAGCAATTGCGAACGTCCAAGGATATCTCACACCTCAAAGGTGCCAGGACCAAAAGCTGTTGGTGCTCTTCAAGTCTCCAGGGAACCCCATTCACAGCCCCACAAACGCTGGAGCTCCCACTTTCTGGAGCCTCTCAAAGTCCAATACTATCTCTGTGCCTGGGCCGCTGAGTAGAGCCAGAGCCCAGCTCAGCGACTGCGAACATCCATGGATTCCTCCCACGCCAAAGGTTCCAGGACCAAAAGCCATTGGTGCTCTTCAAGTCTCCAGGGAACCCCATTGACAGCCCACAAATGTTGGCACTCCCTCTTTCTGCAGCCTCTCAAACTCCAATACAATCTTTTTGTCTGGGCCCCTCGTTACAGCCGGAGCGCAGCTCAGCAATTGAGAACATCCAGTGATTCCTCCCACCCCAAAGGTGCCAGCACCAAAACCTGTTGGTGCTCTTCAAGTCTCCACGGAACCCCATTCACAGCCCCACAATCGCTGGAGCTCCCTCTTTCTGGAGCCTCTCAAAGTCCAATACTATCTCTGTGCCTGGGCCGCTGAGTAGAGCCAGAGCCCAGCTCAGCGACTGCGAACATCCATGGATTCCTCCCACCCCAAAGGTGCCAGGACCAAAAGCCATTGGTGCTCTTCAAGTCTCCAGGGAACCCCATTGACAGCCCACAAATGTTGGCACTCCCTCTTTCTGCAGCCTCTCAAACTCCAATACAATCTTTTTGTCTGGGCCCCTCGTTACAGCCGGAGCGCAGCTCAGCAATTGAGAACATCCAGTGATTCCTCCCACCCCAAAGGTGCCAGCACCAAAAGCTGTTGGTGCTCTTTAAGTCTCCAGGGAACCCCATTCACAGCCCCACAAACGCTGGAGCTCCCACTTTCTGGAGCCTCTCAAAGTCCAATACTATCTCTGTGCCTGGGCCGCTGAGTAGAGCCAGAGCCCAGCTCAGCGACTGCGAACATCCATGGATTCCTCCCACGCCAAAGGTTCCAGGACCAAAAGCTCTTGGTGCTCTTCAAGTCTCCACGGAACCCCATTCACAGCCCCACAATCGCTGGAGCTCCCTCTTTCTGGAGCCTCTCAAAGTCCAATACTATCTCTGTGCCTGGGCCGCTGAGTAGAGCCAGAGCCCAGCTCAGCGACTGCGAACATCCATGGATTCCTCCCACGCCAAAGGTGCCAGGACCAAAAGCCATTGGTGCTCTTCAAGTCTCCAGGGAACCCCATTGACAGCCCACAAATGTTGGCACTCCCTCTTTCTGCAGCCTCTCAAACTCCAATACAATCTGTGCCTGGGCTGGTTGTTATGGCCGGAGCCCAGCTCAGCAATTGCCTATGTCAAGGGATTTCTCTCACCGCAAAGGTGCCAGGTTGAAAAGCTCCTGCTGCTCTTCAAGTCTCCAGGGAAGCCCGTTCACAGCCCCACAATCGCTGGAGCTCCCTCTTTCTGGAGCCTCTCAAACAGCAATACAATCTGTGCCTGGGCTGGTTGTTACAGCCGGAGCCCAGCTCAGCAATTGCGAATGTCCAGGGATTTCTATCACCGCAAAGGTGCCAGGTCGAAAAGCTCTTGCTGCTCTTCAAGTCTCCAGGGAAGCCCATTCACAGCCCCACAATCGCTGGAGCTCCCTCTTTCTGGAGCCTCTCAAACAGCAATACAATCTGTGCCTGGGCTGGTTGTTACGGCCGGAGCCCAGCTCAGCAATTGCGAATGTCCAGGGATTTCTGTCACCGCAAAGGTGCCAGGTCTAAAAGCTGTTGGTGCTCTTCAAGTCTCCAGGGAACTCCATTCACAGCCCTACAAACGCTGGAGCTCCATCCTTCTGCAACCTCTCAAAGTCCAATAAAATCTCTCTCTTGGCTGGTTGTTGCAGCCGGAGCCCTGCTCAGCAATTGCGAACGTCCAAGGATTTCTCGCACCTTAAAGGTGACAGGACCAAATGCTCTTGCTGCTCTTCAAGTCTCCAGGGAAGCCCATTCACAGCCCCACAAACGCTGGAGCTCCCTCTTTCTGGAGCCTCTCAAACAGCAATACAATCTCTGCCTTGGCTGGTTTTTACAGCAGGAACCCTGCTCAGCAATTGCGAATGTCAAGCGATTTCTGTCACCGCAAAGGTGCCAGGTCCAAAAGCTTTTGGTGCTCTTCAAGTCTCCAGGGAACTCCATTCACAGCCCCACAATCGCTGGAGCTCCCTCTTTCTGGAGCCTCTCAAACAGCAATACAATCTGTGCCTGGGCTGGTTGTTACAGCCGGAGCCCAGCTCAGCAATTGCAAATGTCCAGGGATTTCTCTCACCGCAAAGGTGCCAGGTCGAAAAGCTCTTGCTGCTCTTCAAGTCTCCAGCGAACCCCATTCACAGCCCACAAATGTTGGCACTCCCTCTTTCCGCAGCGTCCCAAATTCCTATACAATCTCCCTACCTGTTCCGCTTGTTACAGCCGGAGCCCTGCTCAGCAATTGCGAACGTCCAAGGATATCTCACACCTCAAAGGTGCCAGGACCAAAAGCTGTTGGTGCTCTTCAAGTCTCCAGGGAACCCCATTCACAGCCCCACAAACGCTGGAGCTCCCACTTTCTGGAGCCTCTCAAAGTCCAATACTATCTCTGTGCCTGGGCCGCTGAGTAGAGCCAGAGCCCAGCTCAGCGACTGCGAACATCCATGGATTCCTCCCACGCCAAAGGTTCCAGGACCAAAAGCCATTGGTGCTCTTCAAGTCTCCAGGGAACCCCATTGACAGCCCACAAATGTTGGCACTCCCTCTTTCTGCAGCCTCTCAAACTCCAATACAATCTTTTTGTCTGGGCCCCTCGTTACAGCCGGAGCGCAGCTCAGCAATTGAGAACATCCAGTGATTCCTCCCACCCCAAAGGTGCCAGCACCAAAAGCTGTTGGTGCTCTTCAAGTCTCCAGGGAACCCCATTCACAGCCCCACAAACGCTGGAGCTCCCACTTTCTGGAGCCTCTCAAAGTCCAATACTATCTCTGTGCCTGGGCCGCTGAGTAGAGCCAGAGCCCAGCTCAGCGACTGCGAACATCCATGGATTCCTCCCACGCCAAAGGTTCCAGGACCAAAAGCCATTGGTGCTCTTCAAGTCTCCAGGGAACCCCATTGACAGCCCACAAATGTTGGCACTCCCTCTTTCTGCAGCCTCTCAAACTCCAATACAATCTTTTTGTCTGGGCCCCTCGTTACAGCCGGAGCACAGCTCAGCAATTGAGAACATCCAGTGATTCCTCCCACCCCAAAGGTGCCAGCACCAAAAGCTGTTGGTGCTCTTTAAGTCTCCAGGGAACCCCATTCACAGCCCCACAAACGCTGGAGCTCCCACTTTCTGGAGCCTCTCAAAGTCCAATACTATCTCTGTGCCTGGGCCGCTGAGTAGAGCCAGAGCCCAGCTCAGCGACTGCGAACATCCATGGATTCCTCCCACGCCAAAGGTTCCAGGACCAAAAGCTCTTGGTGCTCTTCAAGTCTCCACGGAACCCCATTCACAGCCCCACAATCGCTGGAGCTCCCTCTTTCTGGAGCCTCTCAAAGTCCAATACTATCTCTGTGCCTGGGCCGCTGAGTAGAGCCAGAGCCCAGCTCAGCGACTGCGAACATCCATGGATTCCTCCCACGCCAAAGGTGCCAGGACCAAAAGCCATTGGTGCTCTTCAAGTCTCCAGGGAACCCCATTGACAGCCCACAAATGTTGGCACTCCCTCTTTCTGCAGCCTCTCAAACTCCAATACAATCTGTGCCTGGGCTGGTTGTTATGGCCGGAGCCCAGCTCAGCAATTGCCTATGTCAAGGGATTTCTCTCACCGCAAAGGTGCCAGGTTGAAAAGCTCCTGCTGCTCTTCAAGTCTCCAGGGAAGCCCGTTCACAGCCCCACAATCGCTGGAGCTCCCTCTTTCTGGAGCCTCTCAAACAGCAATACAATCTGTGCCTGGGCTGGTTGTTACAGCCGGAGCCCAGCTCAGCAATTGCGAATGTCCAGGGATTTCTCTCACCGCAAAGGTGCCAGGTCGAAAAGCTCTTGCTGCTCTTCAAGTCTCCAGGGAAGCCCATTCACAGCCCTACAAACGCTGGAGCTCCATCCTTCTGCAACCTCTCAAAGTCCAATAAAATCTCTCTCTTGGCTGGTTGTTGCAGCCGGAGCCCTGCTCAGCAATTGCGAACGTCCAAGGATTTCTCGCACCTTAAAGGTGACAGGACCAAATGCTCTTGCTGCTCTTCAAGTCTCCAGGGAAGCCCATTCACAGCCCCACAAACGCTGGAGCTCCCTCTTTCTGGAGCCTCTCAAACAGCAATACAATCTCTGCCTTGGCTGGTTGTTACAGCAGGAACCCTGCTCAGCAATTGCGAATGTCAAGCGATTTCTGTCACCGCAAAGGTGCCAGGTCCAAAAGCTGTTGGTGCTCTTCAAGTCTCCAGGGAACTCCATTCACAGCCCCACAATCGCTGGAGCTCCCTCTTTCTGGAGCCTCTCAAACAGCAATACAATCTGTGCCTGGGCTGGTTGTTACAGCCGGAGCCCAGCTCAGCAATTGCAAATGTCCAGGGATTTCTCTCACCGCAAAGGTGCCAGGTCGAAAAGCTCTTGCTGCTCTTCAAGTCTCCAGCGAACCCCATTCACAGCCCACAAATGTTGGCACTCCCTCTTTCCGCAGCGTCCCAAATTCCTATACAATCTCCCTACCTGTTCCGCTTGTTACAGCCGGAGCCCTGCTCAGCAATTGCGAACGTCCAAGGATATCTCACACCTCAAAGGTGCCAGGACCAAAAGCTGTTGGTGCTCTTCAAGTCTCCAGGGAACCCCATTCAGAGCCCCACAATCGCTGGCGCTCCCTCTTGCTGGAGCTTCCCAAACTCCAATACAATCTTTTTGTCTGGGCCCCTCGTTACAGCCGGAGCGCAGCTCAGCAATTGAGAACATCCAGTGATTCCTCCCACCCCAAAGGTGCCAGCACCAAAACCTGTTGGTGCTCTTCAAGTCTCCACGGAACCCCATTCACAGCCCCACAATCGCTGGAGCTCCCTCTTTCTGGAGCCTCTCAAAGTCCAATACTATCTCTGTGCCTGGGCCGCTGAGTAGAGCCAGAGCCCAGCTCAGCGACTGCGAACATCCATGGATTCCTCCCACCCCAAAGGTGCCAGGACCAAAAGCCATTGGTGCTCTTCAAGTCTCCAGGGAACCCCATTGACAGCCCACAAATGTTGGCACTCCCTCTTTCTGCAGCCTCTCAAACTCCAATACAATCTTTTTGTCTGGGCCCCTCGTTACAGCCGGAGCGCAGCTCAGCAATTGAGAACATCCAGTGATTCCTCCCACCCCAAAGGTGCCAGCACCAAAAGCTGTTGGTGCTCTTTAAGTCTCCAGGGAACCCCATTCACAGCCCCACAAACGCTGGAGCTCCCACTTTCTGGAGCCTCTCAAAGTCCAATACTATCTCTGTGCCTGGGCCGCTGAGTAGAGCCAGAGCCCAGCTCAGCGACTGCGAACATCCATGGATTCCTCCCACGCCAAAGGTTCCAGGACCAAAAGCTCTTGGTGCTCTTCAAGTCTCCACGGAACCCCATTCACAGCCCCACAATCGCTGGAGCTCCCTCTTTCTGGAGCCTCTCAAAGTCCAATACTATCTCTGTGCCTGGGCCGCTGAGTAGAGCCAGAGCCCAGCTCAGCGACTGCGAACATCCATGGATTCCTCCCACGCCAAAGGTGCCAGGACCAAAAGCCATTGGTGCTCTTCAAGTCTCCAGGGAACCCCATTGACAGCCCACAAATGTTGGCACTCCCTCTTTCTGCAGCCTCTCAAACTCCAATACAATCTGTGCCTGGGCTGGTTGTTATGGCCGGAGCCCAGCTCAGCAATTGCCTATGTCCAGGGATTTCTCTCACCGCAAAGGTGCCAGGTTGAAAAGCTCCTGCTGCTCTTCAAGTCTCCAGGGAAGCCCGTTCACAGCCCCACAATCGCTGGAGCTCCCTCTTTCTGGAGCCTCTCAAACAGCAATACAATCTGTGCCTGGGCTGGTTGTTACAGCAGGAGCCCTGCTCAGCAATTGCGAATGTATGTCCAGGGATTTCTGTCACCGCAAAGGTGCCAGGTCTAAAAGCTGTTGGATCTCTTCAAGTGTACAGGCAACCCCATTGACAGCCCCACAAACGCTGGAGCTACATCCTTCTGCAACCTCTCAAAGTCCAATACAATCTCTGCCTTGGCTGGTTGTTACATCCGTAGCTCTGTTCAGCAATTCCGAACGTCCAAGGATTTCTCGCACCTTAAAGGTGCCTGGTCCAAAAGCTCTTGCTGCTCTTCAAGTCTCCAGGCAACCCCATTCACAGCCCCACAATCGCTGGCGCTCCCTCTTTCTGGAGCTTCCCAAAGTCCAATACAATCTTTTTGTCTGGGCCCCTCGTTACTGCCGGAGCGCAGCTCAGCAATTGCTAACATCCACGGATTCCTCCCACCCCAGAGCTGCAAGGTCCAAAAGCTCTTGCTACCCTTCAAGTCTCCAGGGAACCCCATTGACAGCCCACAAATGTTGGCACTCCCTCTTTCCGCAGCCTCCCAAAGTCCTCTACAATCTCCCTGCCTGTTCCGCTTGTTACAGCCGGAGCCCTGCTCAGCAATTGCAAACGTCCAAGGATATCTCACACCCCAAAGGTGCCAGGACCAAAAGCTCTTGCTGCTTTTCAAGTCTCCACGGAACTGTGGGATATCTAAAAAACCAAGGACATGTAGTGATCCACCCAGACTCAGGCTATGTGAACTTAATCTGCATTTAACACAAGAGGAATTCAAGGATACTGCGAAGGTCGACTGCGGTTTGGAAGACATGAAACAAGAAGATTAAGAGGAATAAACTATTGGTTGCAATGTTGAAAACAAGTAATGGGAGAAGCGGGCGGTGCGTGTGAACTATTGTTATGAACGAATCAGAATATTGATAGTGGCGCGTGAACAGCATATTGCCAAACATAGTTAACCAATTAGCGATAAGTTTTTCCATGATTAGGAAGGCAAGAATCTATATTAACTAAGCTGTGTATGTAATAAACCGACATTTTGCTTGATCATATTGATCGTGTGCTGTGTCCGTGACTTCCGCGTCAGCAGGTGGCGCCCGAACAGGGACCCTCAGATCGGAGTTGGATTTTCTGACGAGACTGAGAACGGAGGGGGCGGAAGCCGGCCGAAGGTGAGTGCTGCCCCGGCACTCGGGAGACGCTAGCGCGAAAGGTGGAATCTCACCCTGATCAGGTGAGCGGCCGGGGAGGAGATGGGGGCTACCATGACAAAAGAAGAGTCAGCGGTGGTTAAGCTCCTCCAACACATCCTCTCAACGAGAGGTATAAGTTATGACTCGTCTACTCTGAAAGCGTTATTGCTCTGGGCAAAAGGAAAGGATTTGATCCCCACGGTTGGAGTTGCCTTTGATGCTATGACATGGGAGAAAATAGGGGCAGAACTGTGGGAAGAAATAAGTAAAGGATCCAAAGAGACGAGCAAATTCCCCACTGTGTGGAGACTGATTCATGAAACTTTAAAAAGCATGGGGGAGGAGCAGCAAGTCGCTGCATCGGCATTCGCGGCTTTGATTCCAGGTGGCGGGCTCACCTCTGCAACCAGTATGTTGTTTTCGGGTCCGACAATCCCTGCAGCGACCTCGGCCCGCGTTGCAGGAGGGGTCCGGATCCCAGAAAACCCACCAACGTCACTGTCCGCATTATACCCAGGACAGTCAGCACCCAACGTTTTTGCTCCAACTAGGACACCGGTGGAAACTGGTGCTTTTCCGTCTTTGCCACCACAACAACCATCGGGGGGGGGGGGGGTGTGTGTATTCGGGCAAGGGATGTTGGTGGGAGGATTTGGGGATCCGTCAATGCGATGGAAAGGTGTTATCCGAGATGCCATGATAGAGGGACAGGTTTTACCCATGGCTTTTCCTGTTGTAGTTGATAATAATGGGAGAGGTGTATGGGAAGCACTGGACTGGAAAATATTGAAGGAAGCGAAAAGCGCTGTTACTCAATATGGTTTAAAATCACCATATATTCAATCTATATTACAGCACATTTTTTCAGCACAGTTATTAACTCCTTATGATTCTAGAATGATTGTCCAGATGCTATTACCACCATCGCAACAACTACAATTTTTCCAACATTGGCAAACTGCCTGTGATAGGGCAGCTTCAATACCTCGACAACAAGGCGATCCGTTATTCGGAATACAGGCTCAAATGTTAATGGGCGCAGGGCCTTTTACGCGACCTGATTGGCAAGCGCGGTTTGCTACCGAGGTATTGCAATTGAGTCAGGAGTTAACTTATAAAGCTCTTATTAACGTGCATGATGAGAAAATTAGACCTGCTTTTACCGCTGTAAGGCAGGGACCCACTGAATCGTACGGCAAGTTTATTGATCGTTTGCACGCTGCAATTATGGCTCATCCAGATATGGATGAGGAAATGAAAGTAAAGTTCTTAGATATGCTTGCTTTTGATAATGCTAATGAAAAAACAAAAAGAGCACTCTGTGTGTTGCCAAGAGGATCCAACACAGGACAGTTGCTAGAGGCTGCTGAGCGAATGTTAGAACAAGAAAAGGCTACGGTTATGGCCGCAGCTGTAGGTGCAGCAGTGAAGCCGTTGGTATCAAAAAAGCAAGGGGGAAAAAAGGACAAGAAGTGCTTTAATTGTGGAAAACGAGGCCATTTTAAAAAAGAATGTAGGAGTCCAATTAATACTGAGGGTTGGAAAGAAAAATGGTGTACGAATTGTAAAAAAGATAATCACGACACCCAAGAATGTCGAAAATCGGGAAACACGGCGCGGAGCGCGCCACACCCACGCGTGAAGACACAAGTGCAGGGTGCTTGGACCGCTGCGCAGCCGCCACAGCCGGTAGCGCCGGAGTGGACCTGGCAACAGCAGTAGACATAACTTTAACAACGTCTGAGGTTAAATTAATTGATTCAGATCAACAAGGACCTCCAGGGCATGGGTTGAGTGCCTTGCTCATAGGCCATTCTTCAATATGACGAAAAGGTATATTTATAGTACCAGGACTCATCGATGCAGATTTCTGTGGAACCATAAAGATTATGGTATATACCTTAACGCCACCACTTACAATACCAGCACAGTCTAAAATAGCTCAATTAATACCATTTCATGCGTGTGTCCCTAAAGCGCATTCAATTGTACGTGGGCATGGAGGTTTCGGATCCACAGGAGTACCAAATGTGTTATTAGCAATAGATATTACCAAGGGAAAACCTGAAGAGAGGGTAACATTAAGACATCCTAATGGACAGTCTTTAGTACTGTCAATGCTAATTGACACGGGGGCAGATGTAACTATTGTCCCTATCACAAAATGGCCTCGTAATTGGCCAGTGGTACCTGCAGCTACCAGTGTTGTGGGAGTCAGGGGGGCACAATGCACGATGATGAGCAAATTACTGATAGCATTCAATTTTGAAGACGGTGCCACTGTTACCACAAGGCCATATGTAATGCACTTGCCTTTAGCTCTTATAGGTCAGGATATATTATGCCAAATGGGAGCCAAACATGTAACCCAGGATTTTCAGGAGCGGCCATGGTTGAGCAGCCCATCTTAAAACTCACCTGGACTACGACAACGCCAGTGTGGGTAGACCGGTGGCCACTGAAACAGGAGAGGCTGCATATTTTACAAAATTTAGTTAAAGAACAGTTAGGAGCAGGTCAGACCACAGAAGATCATACTCAAAACAGACATTAAGATGCTCTCAGATGTTCAAAAACTAATGGGAGATTTACAGTGGGTAAGGTCAGTTAGTGGAATAACTAATGATGATCTAGCTCCCTTGATGCCTCTGTTGGGAACCTCAACCAGAGCCGATGAACGACGAAGCCTGACGAAGGAACAAGAGCAGGCATTGGATCACATTATAAAAAAGGTTTTGACAACAGTTGTACAAAGAAAAATTAGTGATTTGCCTTTGCAATTTTTAATTGTTAACTCATCACCCAACCGAAAACACTTAATAGGACTGATAATCCAAATAGATAGCCCACGCATCAACATTTTAGAGTGGGTATTTTTATCCTATCAGCCAAAAAATACCGTCTGTACACAGATTGAACTATTAGCTAATATGAACACCAAAGGTAGAAGAAGGATTTGTGATCTGACAGGACAAGAACCTGAAACCCTGTTTGTACCTATAGCACACAATTATTTAGATTGGCTTTTAGCAACATCAGAAATGTTTCAAATCGCTTTAGCTGAATATCCAGGTACTGTAACCAATAACTATCCTTCCACGAAAATTTTGCCGCTTTTACAAAATCAGGACTTTGAAGACATCCCTTATAGATCAGAAGTACCAGTTGAAGGGCTTACAGTATTTACTGATGCTGGCAGAAAATCGAAACGAGCTGCTATTGCTTGGTATGACAATAATCAATGGAATCATCAACTTCTTACAGGTCATACCGCCAACTCTTTACAAACCCTCGAGCTGAGAGCGGTGTCATGGGCCTTTCAACGCTGGCCCGACAAACCTCTAAATGTAATTTCAGATTCGCTCTACGTAGTAGGAACGGTACAGCGCCTGGAACGCGCTATGATCAAATCACTGAAGAATAACACCTTATATATGTTATTAATGCAACTTTTATTTTTATTGAATCAACGCACTAGACACTATTTTGTGACACATATTCGTAGCCGTCAATTTGATCAAGGCTTTTCGATTGGAAACAACATAGCCGACAAGTTGGTTGCTACCATCTGGAAAAATCAAAATATTAACCTGTTTGAGCAGGCCCGTTTATCTCATGAATTTTCACATCAATCTGCAAAAGTATTGGCGAAACAATTTGATTTAAAACTATCAGATGCCCGAGGCATCGTCCAATCCTGTCCTGCCTGCCAAAAATCAGGATTCGGTTTAGGTCTTGGGGTCAACCCTCGAGGTCTGGGAGCCCTACAGTTATGGCAAATGGATGTCACCCACATCACCGAGTTTGGACAGCAAAAATATGTACACGTTAGCATTGATACTTATTCGCATGCAATCTGGGCCACTGCTCAAACAGGGGAAACAGCCAAACATGTTGTAAAACATATGTGTGCAGCCATCGCTGCTTTGGGGATTCCTCAAGAGATAAAAACAGATAATGGTCCTGCATATACCTCTAAAACATTCGAACATTTCTGCCGCTTGTGGGGCATTCGCAGAATCACAGGCATACCACACTCTCCTACAGGACAGGCAATCGTACAACGCGCACATGCTACGTTAAAATCGCTGTTGCAAAAGCAAAAGGGGGGAGAAATAGCCCCTGCTGAACGTCTTGCAAAAGCGATTTACATTTTAAATTATTTACGGTTAACAGGGGACTGTGAATCTCCTCCAATTGTTATACACCATATGTCATTTCAATCGGGAATACAGAAGATCGATTCAGTATCGGTAAAAGTACGATATCGTGACTTAAAAACTGGAGAATGGAAGGGTCCTGCAGAAATTAAGATGACAGGTCGAGGATATGTTTGTGTTTTGACAGACGAAGGTCCGAGGTGGGTGCCTAGCCGCTGGGTGAAACCATGGAGAGAAGAGTCGGGACCACAACAGGAGTTACCATGATATGTTTTCTCACATCATTCCTCTCCGTCATTGGTAGTGGTCACTCATGGATTTCAGTACAACCACGTACAAATGTTTGGGTAACTCTAGCTAATAAAACAGGGCAAGATTCAATCTGTTTAGCGGCAGCAAATGCAGGCAACCCATTTATGACATGTTTAGTGGGGACTGCGATTGGCGGTAAAGAGTGGGAGTATGTTTGTAACTCCTCCACCATCAGGCATGCATGCAGAGATATAGCTAACGACGTCAATGATTTTGAATATTAAAAAACAAACCCACAGATCTTGAAGAAGTATTGAAAAATATTCAAAGGATTGTAAGTCAGATTTAGATTTCTGGACAGCAGATAAAACAATTGTAGAAAGACTAGCTCTTTAGGTTTTAATTCCTGGTTAGCTGGGTTAGGCATTTCAGGTTGGGGAAAAGATCTAATTATCCATGGGTTTATATTAATATTGGGATTATTATTATTAACTATACTTATATTAAGATGTGTTTTTAAATATTTCATGAAAGCCGTGGAGCGTGTGATGAATGGAGTCTGGATTGCTCAAAAACAAAAAGAGGGGATTTGTGGGGTATCTGAAAAACCAAGGACATGTAGTGAGCAACCCAGACTCAGACTATGTGGACTTAATCTGCATTTAACACAAGAGGAATTCAAGGATGCTGCGAAGGTCGACTGCGGTTTGGAAGACATGACACAAGCAGATTAAGAGGAAGAAACTATTGGCTTGCAATGCTGAAAACAAGATATGGGAGAAGCGGGCGGTGCGTGTGAACTATTGTTATGAACGAATCAGAATATTGCTAGTAGCGCATGAACAGCATACTGCCAAACATAGTTAACCAATTAGCGATAGATTAGGAAAGCAAGAAACTATATTAACTAAGCTGTGTATGTAATAAACCGACATTTTGCTTGATCATATTGATCATGTGCTGTGTCCATGACTTCCACGTCAGCAGGGAACCCCTTTCACAGCCCTACAAACGCTGGAGCTCCATCCTTTTGCAGCCTCTCAAAGTCCAATACAATCTCTGCCTTGGCTGGTTGTTCCTCCCTGAGCCTTTCTCAGCAACTGCGAACGTCCAGGGATTCCTCCCACCCCAAAGGTGCCAGGACCAAAAACTGTTGGTGCTCTTCAAGTCTCCAGGCAACCCAATTCACAGCCCCACAAACGATGGAGCTCCATCCTTCTGGAACCTCTAAAAGTCCAATAAAATCTCGCTGCCTGTGCCACTTCTTACTGCCGGAGCCCAGCTCAGCAATTGCGAACGTCCAAGGATTAATCCCACCCCAAAGGTGCCAGGACCAAAAGCTGTTGGTACTTTTCAAGTCTCCAGGGAACCGCATTCACAGCCCCACAAACGCTAGCGCTCCCTCTTTCTATACACTCCCAAAGCCCAATAGAATCCCTCTGCCTGGGATGCTGAGTAAAGCCGGCGCCCAGCGCAGCGATTGCGAACGTCCAGGTATTCCTCCCACCCCAAAGGTGCCAGGACCAAAAGCTGTTGGTGCTCTTCAAGTCTCCAGTCAACCCCATTCACAGCGCACAAATGTTGGCACTCCCTCTTTCTGCAGCCTCCCAAACTCCAATAAAATCTGTCTGCCTGGGCTGTTTCTTACTGCCTGAGCCCAGCCCAGCAATTGCGAAAGTCCAAGGATTTCTCCCACCCCAAAGCTGCTAGGAGCAAAAGCTGTTGGTGCTCTTCAAATCTCCAAGGAACCCCAATGACAGCCCCATAAACGGTGGTGTTTCCGCTTTCTATACCCTACCAACGTCCAATACAATCTCCCTGCCTGTTCCGCTTGTTACTGCCTGAGCCCACCTCAGCAATTGCGAACATCCAGGGATTACTGTCACCGCAAAGGTGCCAGGACCAAAAGCTGTTGCTGCTCTTCAAGTCTCCAGGGAACCCCACTGACAGCCCCATAAATGTTGGAGCTCCCACTTTCTGGACCCTCTCAAAGTCCTATACAAACTCTGCATTTGCTGATTGTTACTGCCTGAGCCCAGCCCATCAATTGCGAACTTCCACTGATTTCTCCCACCCCAAAGGAGCCAGATCCAAAAGCTCTTGCTGCTCTTCAATACTCCAGGCAACCCTATTCACAGCCCACATTCGCTGGCGCTAGCTCTTTCTGGAGCTTCCCAAAGCCCAATAAAATCTTTTTGTCTAGGCCGGTTGTTACAGCCGGAGCCCAGTGCAGCAATTACGAATGTCCTGGGATTCCTCCCACCCCATAGGAGCCAGGACCAAAAGCTGTTCGTACTATTCAAGTGTCCAGGGAACCGCATTCGCAGCCCCACAAACGCTAGCGCTCCCTCTTTCTATACACTCCCAAAGCCCAATAGAATCTCTCTGCCTGGGACGCTGAGTAAACTCGGCGCCCAGCGCAGCGATTGCGAATGTCCAGAGATTCATCCCACCCCAAAAGGTGCCACGACTGAAAGCTGTTAGTGCTCTTCAAGTCTCCAGGGAATCCCATTCACAGCCCCACAAATGTTGGCACGCCACTTTTCTGCACCCTCCCAAAGACCTATACAATCTGTCTGCCCGGGCCGCTTGTTACTGCCCATGCCCAGCCCAAGAATTACAAATGTCCAAGGATTCCTCCCACCCCAAATGTTCCAGGACCAAAAGCTCTTTCTTCTCTTCAAGTCTCCAGGTAACGCCATTCACAGCCCCACAACCGCTGGATCTCCATCCTTCTGGATCCTCTCAAAGTCCAATACAAACTCTGCCTTGGCTGGTTCTTACAGCCGGAGCCCTGCTCAGCAATTACGAACGTCCAAGGATTCCTCGCAAACCAAAGGTGCCTGGACCAAAAGCTGCTGGTGCTCTTCAAGTCTCCAGGGGACCCCATTCAAAGCCCCATAAAAGCTGTCGCTTGCTCTTTCTGGAGCTTCCCAAAGTCCAATACAATCTCTCTGCCTCTGCCGCTTCTTACAGCTAGAGCTCAGCCCAGCAATTGCTAACAACCACGGAATCCTCCCACCCCAAAAGCGCTAGGAGCAAAAGCTCTTGCTGCACTATAAGTCTCCAGGCAACCCGATTCACAGCCCCACAAACGCTGCAGCTCTCTCTTTCTACAGCCTCCCAAAGTGCAATAATATTTGCTTTGGCCACTGAGTAGAGCAAAGCTCAGCAATTGCGACCGTCCAGGGATTCCTCCCACACCAAAGGGGCCACGACCAGAAGCTCTTGCTGCTCTTCAAGTGTCCAGGCAACCCCATTCACAGCCCCACAAACGCTGCGGCTCTCTCTTTCTACAGCCTCCCAAAGTGCAATACTATCTGCCTGGGACAAAGAGTAGAGCCAAGCTCAGCAATTGCGAACATCCAAGGATTCCTCCCACCCCAAAGGGGCCACAAACAAAAGCTCTTGCTGCTCTTCAAGTGTCCAGGCAACCCCATTCACAGCCCCACAAACGCTGCGGCTCCCTCTTTCTACAGCCTCCCAAAGTGCAATATTATCGGCCTGGGCCAATGAGTAGAGCCAAGCTCAGCAATTGCGAACGTCCAGAGATTCCTCCCACACCAAAGGGGCCACGACCAAAAGCTCTTGCTGCTCTTCAAGTGTCCAGGCAACCCCATTCACAGCCCCACAAACTCTGCGGCTCTCTCTTTCTACAGCCTCCCAAAGTCCAATAGTATCTGCCTGGGTCGATGAGTGGAGCCAGAGACCAGCTCAGCAATTGCAAACGTCCAGGGCTTCCTCCCACACCAAAGGGGCCACGACCAGAAGCTCTTGCTGCTCTTCAAGTGTCCAGGCAACCCAATTCACAGCCCCACAAACGCTGGCGCTCTCTTTTTCTACAGCCTCCCAAAGTGCAGTACTATCTACCTCGGCGATGAGTAGAGCCAAGCTCAGCAATTGCGACCGTCCAGGGATTCCTCCCACCCCAAAGGGGCCACAAACAAAAGCTCTTGCTGCTCTTCAAGTGTCCAGGCAACCTCATTCACAGCACCACAAACGCTGCGCCTCTCTCTTTCTACAGCCTCCCAAAGTGCAATATATTTGCCTTGGCCACTCAGTAGAGAAGAAGTCAGCTCAGCAATTGCGAACGTCCAGGGCTTCCTCCCACACCAAAGGGGCCACGACCAGAAGCTCCTGCTCCTTTTCAAGTGTCCAGGCAACCCCATTCACAGCCCCACAAACGCTGCGGCACGCTCTTTCTACAGCCTCCCAAAGACGATGATATCTGCCTGGGCCGATGAGTAGAGCCCAACTCCGCAATTGCGACCGTCCAGGGATTCCTCCCACACCAAAGTGGCCACGACCAAAAGCTCTTGCTGCTCTTCAAGTGTCCAGGCAACCCCATTCACAGCCCCACAAACGCTGCGCATCTCTCTTTCTACAGCCTCCCAAAGTGCAATACTATCTGCCTGGGCCAATGAGTAGAGCCAGAGACCAGATCAGCAATTGCGAACGTCCAGGGATTCCTCCCACCCCAAAGGGGCCACGACCAAAAGCTCTTGCTGCTCTTCAAGTGTCCAGGCAACCCCATTCACAGCCCCACAATCACTGCGCCTCTATCTTTCTACAGCCTCCCAAAGTGTAATAAGTTCTGCCTGGGACACTGAGTAGAGCCAGAGACCAGCTCAGCAATTGCGAACGTCCAGGGATTCCTCCCACACCAAAGGGGCCACGACCAGAAGCTCTTGCTGCTCTTCAAGTGTCCAGGAAACCCCATTCACAGCCCCACAAACGCTGCGGCTCTCTCTTTCTACAGCCTCCCAAAGTGCAATATATTTGCCTTGGCCACTCAGTAGAGAAGAAGTCAGCTCAGCAATTGCAAAGGTCCAGGGATTCCTCCCACAACAAAGGGGCCACGACCAGAAGCTCTTGCTGCTTTTCAAGTGTCCAGGCAACCCCATTCACAGCCCCACAAACGCTGCAGATCTCTCTTTCTACAGCCTCCCAAAGTGCAATACTGTCTGCCTGGGCTGATGACTAGAGCCAAGCTCAGCAATTGCAAACGTCCAGGGATTCCTCCCACACCAAAGGGGCCGTGACCAGTAGCTCTTTCTCCTCTTCAAGTGTCCAGAAACCCCATTGACAGCCCCACAAACGCTGCGGCTCTCTCTTTCTACAGCCTCCCTAAGACCAAGCCTATCTGCCTGGGCCAATGAGTAGAGACAGAGACCGGCTCAGCACTTGCAAACGTCCAGGTATTCCTCCCACCCCAAAGGGGCCACGACCAGAAGCTCTTGCTGCTCTTCAAGTGTCCAGGCAACCCCATTCACAGCCCCACAAACACTGCAGCTCTCTTTTTCTACAGCCTCCCAAAGTGCAATACTATCTAGCTCGGCGATGAGTAGAGCCAAGCTCAGCAATTGCTAACGTCCAGGGATTCCTCCCATACCAAAGGGGCCACAAACAAAAGCTCTTGCTGCTCTTCAAGTGTCCAGGCAACCTCATTCACAGCCCCACAAACGCTGCGCCTCTGTCTTTCTACAGCCTCCCAAAGTGCAATACTATCTACCTCGGCGATGAGTAGAGCCCAACTCCGCGATTGCGAACTTCCAGGGATTCCTCCCACCCCAAAGGGCCACAAAGAAAAGCTCTTGCTGCTCTTCAAGTGTCCAGGCAACCTCATTCACAGCACCACAAACGCTGCGGCTCTCTCTTTCTACAGCCTCCCAAAGTGAAATATATTTGCCTTGGCCACTCAGTAGAGAAGAAGTCATCTCAGCAATTGCAAACGTCCAGGGCTTCCTCCCACACCAAAGGGGCCACGACCAGAAGCTCCTGCTCCTTTTCAAGTGTCCAGGCAACCCCATTCACAGCCCCACAAACGCTGCGGCACGCTCTTTCTACAGCCTCCCAAAGACGATGATATCTGCCTGGGCCGATGAGTAGAGCCCAACTCCGCAATTGCGACCATCCAGGGATTCCTCCCACACCAAAGGGGCCACGACCAGAAGCTCTTGCTGCTCTTCAAGTGTCCAGGCAACCCCATTCACAGCCCCACAAACGCTGCGCCTCTATCTTTCTACAGCCTCCCAAAGTGCAATAGCATTTGCTTTGGCCACTGACTAGAGGAGTCAGCTCAGCAATTGCGAACATCCAGGGATTCCTCCCACACCAAAGGGGCCACGACCAGAAGCTCTTGCTGCTCTTCAAGTGTCCAGGCAACCCCATTCACAGCCCCACAATCACTGCGCCTCTATCTTTCTACAGCCTCCCAAAGTGTAATAAGTTCTGCCTGGGACACTGAGTAGAGCCAGAGACCAGCTCAGCAATTGCGAACGTCCAGGGATTCCTCCCACACCAAAGGGGCCACGACCAGAAGCTCTTGCTGCTCTTCAAGTGTCCAGGCAACCCCATTCACAGCCCCACAAACGCTGCGGCTCTCTCTTTCTACAGCCTCCCAAAGTGCAATACTGTCTGCCTGGGCTGATGACTAGAGCCAAGCTCAGCAATTGCAAACGTCCAGGGATTCCTCCCACACCAAAGGGGCCGTGACCAGAAGCTCTTTCTCCTCTTCAAGTGTCCAGAAACCCCATTGACAGCCCCACAAACGCTGCGGCTCTCTCTTTCTACAGCCTCCCTAAGACCAAGCCTATCTGCCTGGGCCAATGAGTAGAGACAGAGACCGGCTCAGCACTTGCAAACGTCCAGGTATTCCTCCCACCCCAAAGGGGCCACGACCAGAAGCTCTTGCTGCTCTTCAAGTGTCCAGGCAACCCCATTCACAGCCCCACAAACACTGCAGCTCTCTTTTTCTACAGCCTCCCAAAGTGCAATACTATCTAGCTCGGCGATGAGTAGAGCCAAGCTCAGCAATTGCTAACGTCCAGGGATTCCTCCCATACCAAAGGGGCCACAAACAAAAGCTCTTGCTGCTCTTCAAGTGTCCAGGCAACCTCATTCACAGCCCCACAAACGCTGCGCCTCTGTCTTTCTACAGCCTCCCAAAGTGCAATACTATCTACCTCGGCGATGAGTAGAGCCCAACTCCGCGATTGCGAACTTCCAGGGATTCCTCCCACCCCAAAGGGGCCACAAAGAAAAGCTCTTGCTGCTCTTCAAGTGTCCAGGCAACCTCATTCACAGCACCACAAACGCTGCGGCTCTCTCTTTCTACAGCCTCCCAAAGTGAAATATATTTGCCTTGGCCACTCAGTAGAGAAGAAGTCATCTCAGCAATTGCAAACGTCCAGGGCTTCCTCCCACACCAAAGGGGCCACGACCAGAAGCTCCTGCTCCTTTTCAAGTGTCCAGGCAACCCCATTCACAGCCCCACAAACGCTGCGGCACGCTCTTTCTACAGCCTCCCAAAGACGATGATATCTGCCTGGGCCGATGAGTAGAGCCCAACTCCGCAATTGCGACCATCCAGGGATTCCTCCCACACCAAAGGGGCCACGACCAGAAGCTCTTGCTGCTCTTCAAGTGTCCAGGCAACCCCATTCACAGCCCCACAAACGCTGCGCCTCTATCTTTCTACAGCCTCCCAAAGTGCAATAGCATTTGCTTTGGCCACTGACTAGAGGAGTCAGCTCAGCAATTGCGAACATCCAGGGATTCCTCCCACACCAAAGGGGCCACGACCAGAAGCTCTTGCTGCTCTTCAAGTGTCCAGGCAACCCCATTCACAGCCCAACAAACGCTGCAGATCTCTCTTTCTACAGCCTCCCAAAGTGCAATCCTATCTGCCTGGGCTGATGAGTAGAGCCAAGCTCAGCAATTGCAAACGTCCAGGGATTCCTGCCACCCCAAAGGGGCCACAAACAAAAGCTCTTGCTGCTCTTCAAGTGTCCAGGCATCCCCATTCACAGCCCCACAAACACTGCGCCTCTCTCTTTCCAGAGCCCCCCTAAGTCCAATAGTATGTGCCTGGGTCGATGAGTGGAGCCAGAGACCAGATCAGCAATTCAAAAACGTCCAGGGATTCCTCCCACACCAAAGGGGCCACAAACAAAAGCTCTTGCTGCTCTTCAAGTGTCCAGGCAACCCAATTCACAGCCCCACAAACGCTGCGGCTCTCTCTTTCTACAGCCTCCCTAAGACCAATCATATCTACCTGGGCCAATGAGTAGAGCCATGGACTGGCTCAGCAATTGCGACCGTCCAGGGATTCCTCCCACCCCAAAGGGGCCACGACCAAAAGCTCTTGCTGCTCTTCAAGTATACAGGCAACCTCATTCACAGCCCCACAAACGCTGCGGCTCTCTCTTTTTACAGCATCCCAAAGTGCAATCCTATCTGCCTGGGGGAATGAGTAGAGCTCAGCTCAGCAATTTCAAACGTCCAGGGATTCCTGCCCCCCCAAAGGTGCCACGACCAGAAGCTCTTGCTGCTCTTCAAGTGTCCAGGCAACCCCACTCACAGCCCCACAAACGCTGCCCCTCTCTCTTTCCAGAGCCTCCCAAACTCCAATAGTATGTGCCTGGGTCGATGAGTGGAGCCAGAGACCAGCTCAGCAATTGAAAACGTCCAGGGATTCCTCCCACACCAAAGGGGCCACGACCAGAAGCTCTTGCTGCTCTTCAAGTGTCCAGGCAACCCCATTCACAGCCCCACAAACGCTGGCGCTCTCTTTTTCTACAGCCTCCCAAAGTGCAATACTATCTAGCTCGGCGATGACTAGAGCCAAGCTTAGCAATTGCTAACGTCCAGGGATTCCTCCCATACCAAAGGGGCCACAAACAAAAGCTCTTGCTGCTCTTCAAGTGTCCAGGCAACCTCATTCACAGCCCCACAAACGCTGCGCCTCTGTCTTTCTACAGCCTCCCAAAGTGCAATACTATCTACCTCGGCAATGAGTACAGCCAAGCTCAGCAATTGCGACCGTCCAGGGATTCCTCCCACCCCAAAGGGGCCACAAAGAAAAGCTCTTGCTGCTCTTCAAGTGTCCAGGCAACCTCAGTCACAGCACCACAAACGCTGCGGCTCTCTCTTTCTACAGCCTCCCAAAGTGAAATATATTTGCCTTGGCCACTCAGTAGAGAAGAAGTCATCTCAGCAATTGCAAATGTCCAGGGCTTCCTCCTACACCAAAGGGGCCATGACCAGAAGCTCCTGCTCCTTTTCAAGTGTCCAGGCAACCCCATTCACAGCCCCACAAACGCTGCGGCACGCTCTTTCTACAGCCTCCCAAAGACGATGATATCTGCCTGGGCCGATGAGTAGAGCCCAACTCCGCAATTGCGACCGTCCAGGGATTCCTCCCACACCAAAGGGGCCACGACCAGAAGCTCTTGCTGCTCTTCAAGTGTCCAGGCAACCCCATTCACAGCCCCACAAACGCTGCGGCTCTCTCTTTCTACAGCCTCCCTAAGACCAATAGTATCTGCCTGGGCCAATGTGTAGAGCCAGAGAGCAGATCAGCAATTGCGACCGTCCAGGGATTCCTCCCACCCCAAAGGGACCACGACCAGAAGCTCTTGCTGCTCTTCAAGTGTCCAGGCAACCCCATTCACAGCCCCACAAACGCTGCGCCTCTCTCTTTCTAGAGCCTCCCAAAGTCCAATAGTATCTGCCTGGGACACTGAGTAGAGCCAGAGACCAGATCAGCAATTGCGAACGTCCAGGGATTCCTCCCACCCCAAAGGGTCCTCGACCAGAAGCTCTTGCTGCTCTTCAAGTGTCCAGGCAACCCCATTCACAGCCCCACAAATGCTGCGGCTGTCTCTTCCTACAGCCTCCCAAAGTCCAATCCTATCTGCCTGGGCTGATGAGTAGAGCCAAGCTCAGCAATTGCAAACGTCCAGGGATTCCTCCCACCCCAAAGGGGCCACAAACAAAAGCTCTTACTGCTCTTCAGGTGTACAGGCAACCCCATTGACAGCCCCACAAATGCTGCAGCTCTCTCTTTCTACAGCCTCCCAAAGTGCAATACTATCGGCCTGGGCCAATGAGTAGAGCCAACCTCAGCAATTGCGAAAGTCCAGGGATTCCTCCCACCCCAAAGGGGACACGACCAAAATCTCTTGCTGCTCTTCAAGTGTCCAGGCAACCCCATTCACAGCCCCACAAACGCTGCGCCTCTCTCTTTCTACAGCCTCCCAAAGTGCAATCCTATCTGCCTGGGCCAATGAGTAGAGCCAACCTCAGCAATTGCGAACGTCCAGGGATTCCTCGCACCCCAAAGGGGCCACAAGCAAAAGCTCTTGCTGCTCTTCAAGTGTCCAGGCAACCCCATTCACAGCCCCACAAATGCCGCGCCTCTCTCTACAGGCTCCCAAAGTGCAGTCCTATCTGCCTGGGCCAATGAGTAGAGCCCATCTCAGCAATTGCGAACCTCCGGGGATACCTCCGACACTAAAGGGGCCACGACCAGAAGCTCTTGCTGCTCTTCAAGTGTCCAGGCAACCCCATTCACAGACCCACAAACGCTGCGGCTCTCTATTTCTAGAGCCTTCCATAGTGCAATACTATCGGCCTGGGCCAATGAGTAGAGCCACAGACGAGATCAGCACTTGCAAACTTCCAGCGATTCATCGCACACCAAAGGGGCCACGACCAGAAGCTCTTGCTGCTCTTCAAGTGTCCAGGCATCCCCATTCACAGCCCCAAAAACGCTGCGGCTCTCTCTTTCTACAGCCTCCCAAAGTGCAATCCTATCAGCCTGGGCCAATGACTAGAGCCCATCTCAGCAATTACGACCGTCCAGGGATTCCTGCCACCCCAAAGGGGCCACGACCAGAAGCTCTTGCTGCTCTTCAAGTGTCCAGGCAACCCCATTCACAGCCCCACAAACGCTGCGGCTCTCTCTTTCTACAGCCTCCCTAAGACCAATAGTATCTGCCTGGGCCAATGTGTAGAGCCAGAGACCAGCTCAGCAATTGCAAACGTCCAGGGATTCCTCCCACAATAAAGGAGCCATGACCAGAAGCTCTTGCTGCTCTTCAGGTGTCCAGGCAACCCCATTCACAGCCCCACAAACGCTGCGGCACGATCTTCCTACAGCCTCCCAAAGTCCAATAGCATTTGCTTTGGCCACTGACTAGAGGAGTCAGCTCAGCAATTGCGAACATCCAGGGATTCCTCCCACACCAAAGGGGCCACGACCAGAAGCTCTTGCTGCTCTTCAAGTGTCCAGGCAACCCCATTCACAGCCCCACAATCACTGCGCCTCTATCTTTCTACAGCCTCCCAAAGTGTAATAAGTTCTGCCTGGGACACTGAGTAGAGCCAGAGACCAGATCAGCAATTGCGAACGTCCGGGGATTCCTCCCACAGCAAAGGGGCCACGACCAGAAGCTCTTGCTGCTCTTCAAGTGTCCAGGCAACCCCATTCACAGCCCCACAAACGCTGCGGCTCTCTCTTTCTACAGCCTCCCAAAGTGCAATATATTTGCCTTGGCCACTCAGTAGAGAAGAAGTCAGCTCAGCAATTGCAAAGGTCCAGGGATTCCTCCCACAACAAAGGGGCCACGACCAGAAGCTCTTGCTGCTTTTCAAGTGTCCAGGCAACCCCATTCACAGCCCCACAAACGCTGCAGATCTCTCTTTCTACAGCCTCCCAAAGTGCAATACTGTCTGCCTGGGCTGATGACTAGAGCCAAGCTCAGCAATTGCAAACGTCCAGGGATTCCTCCCACACCAAAGGGGCCGTGACCAGAAGCTCTTTCTCCTCTTCAAGTGTCCAGAAACCCCATTGACAGCCCCACAAACGCTGCGGCTCTCTCTTTCTACAGCCTCCCTAAGACCAAGCCTATCTGCCTGGGCCAATGAGTAGAGACAGAGACCGGCTCAGCACTTGCAAACGTCCAGGTATTCCTCCCACCCCAAAGGGGCCACAACCAGAAGCTCTTGCTGCTCTTCAAGTGTCCAGGCAACCCCATTCACAGCCCCACAAACACTGCAGCTCTCTTTTTCTACAGCCTCCCAAAGTGCAATACTATCTAGCTCGGCGATGAGTAGAGCCAAGCTCAGCAATTGCTAACGTCCAGGGATTCCTCCCATACCAAAGGGGCCACAAACAAAAGCTCTTGCTGCTCTTCAAGTGTCCAGGCAACCTCATTCACAGCCCCACAAACGCTGCGCCTCTGTCTTTCTACAGCCTCCCAAAGTGCAATACTATCTACCTCGGCGATGAGTAGAGCCCAACTCCGCGATTGCGAACTTCCAGGGATTCCTCCCACCCCAAAGGGGCCACAAAGAAAAGCTCTTGCTGCTCTTCAAGTGTCCAGGCAACCTCATTCACAGCACCACAAACGCTGCGGCTCTCTCTTTCTACAGCCTCCCAAAGTGAAATATATTTGCCTTGGCCACTCAGTAGAGAAGAAGTCATCTCAGCAATTGCAAACGTCCAGGGCTTCCTCCCACACCAAAGGGGCCACGACCAGAAGCTCCTGCTCCTTTTCAAGTGTCCAGGCAACCCCATTCACAGCCCCACAAACGCTGCGGCACGCTCTTTCTACAGCCTCCCAAAGACGATGATATCTGCCTGGGCCGATGAGTAGAGCCCAACTCCGCAATTGCGACCATCCAGGGATTCCTCCCACACCAAAGGGGCCACGACCAAAAGCTCTTGCTGCTCTTCAAGTGTCCAGGCAACCCCATTCACAGCCCCACAAACGCTGCGCCTCTATCTTTCTACAGCCTCCCAAAGTGCAATAGCATTTGCTTTGGCCACTGACTAGAGGAGTCAGCTCAGCAATTGCGAACATCCAGGGATTCCTCCCACACCAAAGGGGCCACGACCAGAAGCTCTTGCTGCTCTTCAAGTGTCCAGGCAACCCCATTCACAGCCCAACAAACGCTGCGGCTCTCTCTTTCTACAGCCTCCCAAAGTGCAATCCTATCTGCCTGGGCTGATGAGTAGAGCCAAGCTCAGCAATTGCAAACGTCCAGGGATTCCTGCCACCCCAAAGGGGCCACAAACAAAAGCTCTTGCTGCTCTTCAAGTGTCCAGGCATCCCCATTCACAGCCCCACAAACACTGCGCCTCTCTCTTTCCAGAGCCCCCCTAAGTCCAATAGTATGTGCCTGGGTCGATGAGTGGAGCCAGAGACCAGATCAGCAATTCAAAAACGTCCAGGGATTCCTCCCACCCCAAAGGGGCCACGACCAGAAGCTCTTGCTGCTCTTCAAGTGTCCAGGCAACCCAATTCACAGCCCCACAAACGCTGCGGCTCTCTCTTTCTACAGCCTCCCTAAGACCAATAGTATCTACCTGGGCCAATGAGTAGAGCCATGGACTGGCTCAGCAATTGCGACCGTCCAGGGATTCCTCCCACCCCAAAGGGGCCACGACCAAAAGCTCTTGCTGCTCTTCAAGTATACAGGCAACCTCATTCACAGCCCCACAAACGCTGCGGCTCTCTCTTTTTACAGCATCCCAAAGTGCAATCCTATCTGCCTGGGGGAATGAGTAGAGCTCAGCTCAGCAATTTCAAACGTCCAGGGATTCCTGCCCCCCCAAAGGTGCCACGACCAGAAGCTCTTGCTGCTCTTCAAGTGTCCAGGCAACCCCACTCACAGCCCCACAAACGCTGCCCCTCTCTCTTTCCAGAGCCTCCCAAACTCCAATAGTATGTGCCTGGGTCGATGAGTGGAGCCAGAGACCAGCTCAGCAACTGCGAACGTCCAGGGATTCCTCCCACACCAAAGGGGCCACGACCAGAAGCTCTTGCTGCTCTTCAAGTGTCCAGGCAACCCAATTCACAGCCCCACAAACGCTAGCGCTCTCTTTTTCTACAGCCTCCCAAAGTGCAATACTATCTAGCTCGGCGATGACTAGAGCCAAGCTTAGCAATTGCTAACGTCCAGGGATTCCTCCCATACCAAAGGGGCCACAAACAAAAGCTCTTGCTGCTCTTCAAGTGTCCAGGCAACCTCATTCACAGCCCCACAAACGCTGCGCCTCTGTCTTTCTACAGCCTCCCAAAGTGCAATACTATCTACCTCGGCAATGAGTACAGCCAAGCTCAGCAATTGCGACCGTCCAGGGATTCCTCCCACCCCAAAGGGGCCACAAAGAAAAGCTCTTGCTGCTCTTCAAGTGTCCAGGCAACCTCAGTCACAGCACCACAAACGCTGCGGCTCTCTCTTTCTACAGCCTCCCAAAGTGAAATATATTTGCCTTGGCCACTCAGTAGAGAAGAAGTCATCTCAGCAATTGCAAATGTCCAGGGCTTCCTCCTACACCAAAGGGGCCATGACCAGAAGCTCTTGCTGCTCTTCAAGTGTCCAGGCAACCCCATTCTCAGCCCCACAAACGCTGTGGCACGCTCTTTCTACAGCCTCCCAAAGACGATGATATCTGCCTGGGCCGATGAGTAGAGCCCAACTCCGCAATTGCGACCGTCCAGGGATTCCTCCCACACCAAAGGGGCCACGACCAGAAGCTCTTGCTGCTCTTCAAGTGTCCAGGCAACCCCATTCACAGCCCCACAAACGCTGCGGCTCTCTCTTTCTACAACCTCCCTAAGACCAATAGTATCTGCCTGGGCCAATGTGTAGAGCCAGAGAGCAGATCAGCAATTGCGACCGTCCAGGGATTCCTCCCACCCCAAAGGGACCACGACCAGAAGCTCTTGCTGCTCTTCAAGTGTCCAGGCAACCCCATTCACAGCCCCACAAACGCTGCGCCTCTCTCTTTCTAGAGCCTCCCAAAGTCCAATAGTATCTGCCTGGGACACTGAGTAGAGCCAGAGACCAGATCAGCAATTGCGAACGTCCAGGGATTCCTCCCACCCCAAAGGGGACACGACCAAAAGCTCTTGCTGCTCTTCAAGTGTCCAGGCAACCCAATTCACAGCCCCACAAACGCTGCGGCTCTCTCTTTCTACAGCCTCCCTAAGACCAATAGTATCTACCTGGGCCAATGAGTAGAGCCATGGACTGGCTCAGCAATTGCGACCGTCCAGGGATTCCTCCCACCCCAAAGGGGCCACAAACAAAAGCTCTTGCTGCTCTTCAAGTATACAGGCAACCTCATTCACAGCCCCACAAACGCTGCGGCTCTCTCTTTTTACAGCATCCCAAAGTGCAATCCTATCTGCCTGGGGGAATGAGTAGAGCTCAGCTCAGCAATTTCAAACGTCCAGGGATTCCTGCCCCCCCAAAGGTGCCACGACCAGAAGCTCTTGCTGCTCTTCAAGTGTCCAGGCAACCCCACTCACAGCCCCACAAACGCTGCCCCTCTCTCTTTCCAGAGCCTCCCAAACTCCAATAGTATGTGCCTGGGTCGATGAGTGGAGCCAGAGACCAGCTCAGCAATTGAAAACGTCCAGGGATTCCTCCCACACCAAAGGGGCCACGACCAGAAGCTCTTGCTGCTCTTCAAGTGTCCAGGCAACCCAATTCACAGCCCCACAAACGCTGGCGCTCTCTTTTTCTACAGCCTCCCAAAGTGCAATACTATCTAGCTCGGCGATGACTAGAGCCAAGCTTAGCAATTGCTAACGTCCAGGGATTCCTCCCATACCAAAGGGGCCACAAACAAAAGCTCTTGCTGCTCTTCAAGTGTCCAGGCAACCTCATTCACAGCCCCACAAACGCTGCGCCTCTGTCTTTCTACAGCCTCCCAAAGTGCAATACTATCTACCTCGGCGATGAGTACAGCCAAGCTCAGCAATTGCGACCGTCCAGGGATTCCTCCCACCCCAAAGGGGCCACAAAGAAAAGCTCTTGCTGCTCTTCAAGTGTCCAGGCAACCTCAGTCACAGCACCACAAACGCTGCGGCTCTCTCTTTCTACAGCCTCCCAAAGTGAAATATATTTGCCTTGGCCACTCAGTAGAGAAGAAGTCATCTCAGCAATTGCAAATGTCCAGGGCTTCCTCCTACACCAAAGGGGCCATGACCAGAAGCTCCTGCTCCTTTTCAAGTGTCCAGGCAACCCCATTCACAGCCCCACAAACGCTGCGGCACGCTCTTTCTACAGCCTCCCAAAGACGATGATATCTGCCTGGGCCGATGAGTAGAGCCCAACTCCGCAATTGCGACCGTCCAGGGATTCCTCCCACACCAAAGGGGCCACGACCAGAAGCTCTTGCTGCTCTTCAAGTGTCCAGGCAACCCCATTCACAACCCCAAAAATGCTGCGGCTGTCTCTTCCTACAGCCTCCCAAAGTCCAATCCTATCTGCCTGGGCTGATGAGTAGAGCCAAGCTCAGCAATTGCAAACGTCCAGGGATTCCTCCCACCCCAAAGGGGCCACAAACAAAAGCTCTTACTGCTCTTCAGGTGTACAGGCAACCCCATTGACAGCCCCACAAATGCTGCAGCTCTCTCTTTCTACAGCCTCCCAAAGTGCAATACTATCGGCCTGGGCCAATGAGTAGAGCCAACCTCAGCAATTGCGAAAGTCCAGGGATTCCTCCCACCCCAAAGGGGACACGACCAAAATCTCTTGCTGCTCTTCAAGTGTCCAGGCAACCCCATTCACAGCCCCACAAACGCTGCGCCTCTCTCTTTCTACAGCCTCCCAAAGTGCAATCCTATCTGCCTGGGCCAATGAGTAGAGCCAACCTCAGCAATTGCGAACGTCCAGGGATTCCTCGCACCCCAAAGGGGCCACGACCAAAAGCTCTTGCTGCTCTTCAAGTGTCCAGGCAACCCCATTCACAGCCCCACAAATGCCGCGCCTCTCTCTACAGGCTCCCAAAGTGCAGTCCTATCTGCCTGGGCCAATGAGTAGAGCCCATCTCAGCAATTGCGAACCTCCGGGGATACCTCCGACACTAAAGGGGCCACGACCAGAAGCTCTTGCTGCTCTTCAAGTGTCCAGGCAACCCCATTCACAGACCCACAAACGCTGCGGCTCTCTATTTCTAGAGCCTTCCATAGTGCAATACTATCGGCCTGGGCCAATGAGTAGAGCCACAGACGAGATCAGCACTTGCAAACTTCCAGCGATTCATCGCACACCAAAGGGGCCACGACCAGAAGCTCTTGCTGCTCTTCAAGTGTCCAGGCATCCCCATTCACAGCCCCAAAAACGCTGCGGCTCTCTCTTTCTACAGCCTCCCAAAGTGCAATACTATCAGCCTGGGCCAATGAGTAGAGCCCATCTCAGCAATTACGACCGTCCAGGGATTCCTGCCACCCCAAAGGGGCCACGACCAGAAGCTCTTGCTGCTCTTCAAGTGTCCAGGCATCCCCATTCACAGCCCCACAAACGCTGCGGCTCTCTCTTTCTACAGCCTCCCTAAGACCAATAGTATCTGCCTGGGCCAATGTGTAGAGCCAGAGACCAGCTCAGCAATTGCAAACGTCCAGGGATTCCTCCCACACCAAAGGAGCCATGACCAGAAGCTCTTGCTGCTCTTCAGGTGTCCAGGCAACCCCATTCACAGCCCCACAAACGCTGCGCCTCTATGTTTCTACAGCCTCCCAAAGTGCAATACTATCTGCCTGGGCCGATGAGTAGAGCCCAGCTCAGCGATTGCAACCGTCCAGGGATTCCTCCCACACCAAAGGGGCCACGACCAAAAACTCTTGCTGCTTTTCAAGTGTCCAGGCAACCCCATTCAAACACCCACAATCGCTGCGTCTCTCTCTTTCTAGAGCCTTCCATAGTGCAATACTATCTGCCTGGGCCAATGAGTAGAGCCACAGACGAGATCAGCACTTGCGACCGTCCAGGGATTCCTGCCACACCAAAGGGGCCACGACCAGAAGCTCTTGCTGCTGTTCTAGTGTCCAGGCATCCCCATTCACAGCCCCAAAAACGCTGCGGCCCTCTCTTTCTAGAGCTTTCCAAAGTGCAATAAGATCTGCCTAGGCCGATGAGTAGATTCACAGACCAGATCAGCACTTGCGAACGTCCAGGGATTCCTCCCACACCAAAGGGGCCACAAACAAAAGCTCTTGCTGCTCTTCAAGTGTATTAACAACACCATTCACAGCCCCACAAACGCTGCGGCTCTCTCTACAGCCTCCCAAAGTCCAATACTATCTACCTAAGCCAATGAGTAGAACCAGAGACCAGCTCAGCAATTGCGACCGCCCAGGGATTCCTCCCACACCAAAGGGGCCACGACCAAAAGCTCTTGCTGCTCTTCAAGTGTCCAGGCAAACGCATTCAAAGCCCGACAAATGCTGCGGCTCTCTCTTTCTACAGCCTCCCATAGTGCAATCCTATCTGCCTGGGCCGATGAGTAGAGCCCATCTCAGCAATTGCGAACGTCCAGGGATTCCTCCCACACCAAAGGTGCCACGACCAGAAGCTCTTGCTGCTCTTCAAGTGTCCAGGCAATCCCATTCACGGCCCCACAAACGCTGCGGCTCTCTCTGTCTACAGCCTCCCAAAGTGCAATCCTATCGGCCTGGGCCGATGAGTAGAGCACAACTCAGCAATTGCGAACGTCCAGGGATTCCTCCCACCCCAAAGGGGCCACGACCAGAAGCTCTTGCTGCTCTTCAAGTGTCCAGGCAACCCCATTCACAGCCCCACAAACGCTGCGGCACGATCTTCCTACAGCCTCCCAAAGTCCAATACTATCTGCATGGGCCCATGAGTAGAGCAAGACACCAGCTCACCAATTGCGACTGTCCAGGGATTCTTCCCACACCAAAGTGGCCACGACCAAAAGCTCTTGCTGCTCTTCAAGTGTCCAGGCAACCCCATTCACAGCCCCACAAACACTGCGCCTCTCTCTTTCTACAGCCTCCCTAAGACCAATAGTATCTGCCTGGGCCAATGTGTAGACCCAGAGACCAGCTCAGCAATTGCGAACGTCCAGGGGTTCCTCCCACCCGAAAGGGGCCACGACCAGAAGCTCTTGCTGCTCTTCAAGTGTCCAGGCAACCCCATTCACAGCCCCACAATCACTGCGCCTCTATCTTTCTCCAGCCTCCCAAAGAGTAATAAGGTCTGCCTGGGACACTGAGTAGAGCCAGAGACCAGATGAGCAATTGCGAACGTCCAGGGATTCCTCCCACACCAAAGGGGCCACGACCAGAAGCTCTTGCTGCTCTTCAAGTGTCCAGGCAACCCCATTCACAGCCCCACAAACGCTGCGGCTCTCTCTTTCTACAGCCTCCCAAAGTGCAATAGTATTTGCTTTGACCACTGAGTAGAGGAGTCAGCTCAGCAATTGCAATGGTCCAGGGATTCCTCCCACAACAAAGGGGCCACGACCAGAAGCTCTTGCTGCTTTTCAAGTGTCCAGGCAACCCCATTCACAGCCCCACAAACGCTGCGGCTCTCTCTTTCTACAGCCTCCCAAAGTGCAATACTGTCTGCCTGGGCTGATGACTAGAGCCAAGCTCAGCAATTGCGAAAGTCCAGGGATTCCTCCCACAGCAAAGGGGCCACGACCAAAAGCTCTTGCTGCTCTTCAAGTGTCCAGGCAACCCCATTCTCAGCCCCACAAACGCTGCGGCACGCTCTTCCTACAGCCTCCCAAAGTCCAATACTATCTGCATGGGCCCATGAGTAGAGCAAGACACCAGCTCACCAATTGCGACTGTCCAGGGATTCCTCCCACCCCAAAGGGGCCACGACCAGAAGCTCTTGCTGCTCTTCAAGTGTCCAGGCATCCCCATTCAAAGCCCCACAAACGCTGCGGCTCTCTCTTTCTACAGCCTCACAAAGTCCAATCCTATCTGCCTAGGCCAATGAGTAGAGACAGAGACTAGCTCAGCAACTGCGACCGTCCAGGGATTCCTGCCACTCCAAAGGGGCCACGACCAGAAGCTCTTGCTGCTCTTCAAGCGTCCAGGCAACCCCATTCAAAGCTTGAAAAATGCTGCGGCTCTCTCTTTCTACAGCCTCCCAAAGTGCAATCCTATCTGCCTGGGCCAATGAGTAGAGCCAGAGACAAGCTCAGCAATTGCGAACGTCCAGGGATTCCACCCACACCAAAGGGGCCACGACCAGAAGCTCTTGCTGCTCTTCAAGTGTCCAGGCAACCCCATTCACAGCCCCACAAACGCTGCGGCTCTCTCTTTCTACAGCCTCCCAAAGTGCAATCCTAGCGGCCTGGGCCGATGAGTAGGGCCAGAGACCAGCTCAGCAATTGCGACCGTCCAGGGATTCCTCCCACAGCAAAGGGGCCACAAACAAAAGGTCTTGCTGCTCTTCAAGTGTCCAGGCAACCTCATTCACAGCCCCACAAACGCTGCGCCTCTCTCTTTCTACAGCCTCCCAAAGTGCAATACTATCTACCTGGGCCAATGAGTAGAGCCAAGCTCAGCAATTGCGAACGTCCAGGGATTCCTCCCACCCCAAAGGGGCCACGACCAGAAGCTCTTGCTGCTCTTCAAGTGTCCAGGCAACCCCATTCACAGCCCCACAAACGCTGCGGCTCTCTTTTTCTAGAGCCTATCAAACTGCAATACTTTTAGCCTGGGCCAATGAGTAGAGCCAGAGACCATCTCAGCAATTGCAAACGTCCAGGGATTCCTCCCACACCAAAGGGGCCACAAACAAAAGCTCTTGCTGCTCTTCAAGTGTCCAGGCAACCCCATTCACAGCCCCAAAAATGCTGCGGCTCTCTCTTTCTACAGCCTCCCAAAGTGCAATACTATCTGCCTAGGGGATGAGTAGAGCCAAGCTCAGCAATTGAAAACGTCCAGGAATTCCTCCCACCCCAAAGGGGCCACGACCATAAGCTCTTGCTGCTCTTCAAGTGTCCAGGCAACCCCATTCACAGCCCCACAAACGCTGCGGCTCCCTCTTTCTACAGCCTCCCAAAGTGCTATAATGTCGGCCAGAGACCAGCTCAGCAATTGCGAACGTCCAGGGATTCCTTCCACACCAAAGGGGCCACAAACAAAAGCTCTTGCTGCTCTTCAAGCGTCCAGGCAACCCCATTCACAGCCCAGCAAACGCTGCGGCGCCCTCTTTCTACAGCCTCCCAAAGTGCAATCCTATCTGCCTGGGCCGATGAGTAGAGCCCAACTCAGCAGTTGCGAAAGTCCAGGGATTCCTCCCACACCAAAGGGGCCACGACCAAAAGCTCTTGCTGCTCTTCAAGTGTCCAGGCAACCCCATTCACAGCCCCACAAACGCTGCGCCTCTGTCTTTCTACAGCCTCCCAAAGTGCAATACTATCTACCTCGGCGATGAGTACAGCCAAGCTCAGCAATTGCGACCGTCCAGGGATTCCTCCCACCCCAAAGGGGCCACAAAGAAAAGCTCTTGCTGCTCTTCAAGTGTCCAGGCAACCTCAGTCACAGCACCACAAACGCTGCGGCTCTCTCTTTCTACAGCCTCCCAAAGTGAAATATATTTGCCTTGGCCACTCAGTAGAGAAGAAGTCATCTCAGCAATTGCAAATGTCCAGGGCTTCCTCCTACACCAAAGGGGCCATGACCAGAAGCTCCTGCTCCTTTTCAAGTGTCCAGGCAACCCCATTCACAGCCCCACAAACGCTGCGGCACGCTCTTTCTACAGCCTCCCAAAGACGATGATATCTGCCTGGGCCGATGAGTAGAGCCCAACTCCGCAATTGCGACCGTCCAGGGATTCCTCCCACACCAAAGGGGCCACGACCAGAAGCTCTTGCTGCTCTTCAAGTGTCCAGGCAACCCCATTCACAACCCCAAAAATGCTGCGGCTGTCTCTTCCTACAGCCTCCCAAAGTCCAATCCTATCTGCCTGGGCTGATGAGTAGAGCCAAGCTCAGCAATTGCAAACGTCCAGGGATTCCTCCCACCCCAAAGGGGCCACAAACAAAAGCTCTTACTGCTCTTCAGGTGTACAGGCAACCCCATTGACAGCCCCACAAATGCTGCAGCTCTCTCTTTCTACAGCCTCCCAAAGTGCAATACTATCGGCCTGGGCCAATGAGTAGAGCCAACCTCAGCAATTGCGAAAGTCCAGGGATTCCTCCCACCCCAAAGGGGACACGACCAAAAGCTCTTGCTGCTCTTCAAGTGTCCAGGCAACCCCATTCACAGCCCCACAAACGCTGCGCCTCTCTCTTTCTACAGCCTCCCAAAGTGCAATCCTATCTGCCTGGGCCAATGAGTAGAGCCAACCTCAGCAATTGCGAACGTCCAGGGATTCCTCGCACCCCAAAGGGGCCACGACCAAAAGCTCTTGCTGCTCTTCAAGTGTCCAGGCAACCCCATTCACAGCCCCACAAATGCCGCGCCTCTCTCTACAGGCTCCCAAAGTGCAGTCCTATCTGCCTGGGCCAATGAGTAGAGCCCATCTCAGCAATTGCGAACCTCCGGGGATACCTCCGACACTAAAGGGGCCACGACCAGAAGCTCTTGCTGCTCTTCAAGTGTCCAGGCAACCCCATTCACAGACCCACAAACGCTGCGGCTCTCTATTTCTAGAGCCTTCCATAGTGCAATACTATCGGCCTGGGCCAATGAGTAGAGCCACAGACGAGATCAGCACTTGCAAACTTCCAGCGATTCATCGCACACCAAAGGGGCCACGACCAGAAGCTCTTGCTGCTCTTCAAGTGTCCAGGCATCCCCATTCACAGCCCCAAAAACGCTGCGGCTCTCTCTTTCTACAGCCTCCCAAAGTGCAATACTATCAGCCTGGGCCAATGAGTAGAGCCCATCTCAGCAATTACGACCGTCCAGGGATTCCTGCCACCCCAAAGGGGCCACGACCAGAAGCTCTTGCTGCTCTTCAAGTGTCCAGGCATCCCCATTCACAGCCCCACAAACGCTGCGGCTCTCTCTTTCTACAGCCTCCCTAAGACCAATAGTATCTGCCTGGGCCAATGTGTAGAGCCAGAGACCAGCTCAGCAATTGCAAACGTCCAGGGATTCCTCCCACACCAAAGGAGCCATGACCAGAAGCTCTTGCTGCTCTTCAGGTGTCCAGGCAACCCCATTCACAGCCCCACAAACGCTGCGCCTCTATGTTTCTACAGCCTCCCAAAGTGCAATACTATCTGCCTGGGCCGATGAGTAGAGCCCAGCTCAGCGATTGCAACCGTCCAGGGATTCCTCCCACACCAAAGGGGCCACGACCAAAAACTCTTGCTGCTTTTCAAGTGTCCAGGCAACCCCATTCAAACACCCACAATCGCTGCGTCTCTCTCTTTCTAGAGCCTTCCATAGTGCAATACTATCTGCCTGGGCCAATGAGTAGAGCCACAGACGAGATCAGCACTTGCGACCGTCCAGGGATTCCTGCCACACCAAAGGGGCCACGACCAGAAGCTCTTGCTGCTGTTCTAGTGTCCAGGCATCCCCATTCACAGCCCCAAAAACGCTGCGGCCCTCTCTTTCTAGAGCTTTCCAAAGTGCAATAAGATCTGCCTAGGCCGATGAGTAGATTCACAGACCAGATCAGCACTTGCGAACGTCCAGGGATTCCTCCCACACCAAAGGGGCCACAAACAAAAGCTCTTGCTGCTCTTCAAGTGTATTAACAACACCATTCACAGCCCCACAAACGCTGCGGCTCTCTCTACAGCCTCCCAAAGTCCAATACTATCTACCTAAGCCAATGAGTAGAACCAGAGACCAGCTCAGCAATTGCGACCGCCCAGGGATTCCTCCCACACCAAAGGGGCCACGACCAAAAGCTCTTGCTGCTCTTCAAGTGTCCAGGCAAACGCATTCAAAGCCCGACAAATGCTGCGGCTCTCTCTTTCTACAGCCTCCCATAGTGCAATCCTATCTGCCTGGGCCGATGAGTAGAGCCCATCTCAGCAATTGCGAACGTCCAGGGATTCCTCCCACACCAAAGGTGCCACGACCAGAAGCTCTTGCTGCTCTTCAAGTGTCCAGGCAATCCCATTCACGGCCCCACAAACGCTGCGGCTCTCTCTGTCTACAGCCTCCCAAAGTGCAATCCTATCGGCCTGGGCCGATGAGTAGAGCACAACTCAGCAATTGCGAACGTCCAGGGATTCCTCCCACCCCAAAGGGGCCACGACCAGAAGCTCTTGCTGCTCTTCAAGTGTCCAGGCAACCCCATTCACAGCCCCACAAACGCTGCGGCACGATCTTCCTACAGCCTCCCAAAGTCCAATACTATCTGCATGGGCCCATGAGTAGAGCAAGACACCAGCTCACCAATTGCGACTGTCCAGGGATTCTTCCCACACCAAAGTGGCCACGACCAAAAGCTCTTGCTGCTCTTCAAGTGTCCAGGCAACCCCATTCACAGCCCCACAAACACTGCGCCTCTCTCTTTCTACAGCCTCCCTAAGACCAATAGTATCTGCCTGGGCCAATGTGTAGACCCAGAGACCAGCTCAGCAATTGCGAACGTCCAGGGGTTCCTCCCACCCGAAAGGGGCCACGACCAGAAGCTCTTGCTGCTCTTCAAGTGTCCAGGCAACCCCATTCACAGCCCCACAATCACTGCGCCTCTATCTTTCTCCAGCCTCCCAAAGAGTAATAAGGTCTGCCTGGGACACTGAGTAGAGCCAGAGACCAGATGAGCAATTGCGAACGTCCAGGGATTCCTCCCACACCAAAGGGGCCACGACCAGAAGCTCTTGCTGCTCTTCAAGTGTCCAGGCAACCCCATTCACAGCCCCACAAACGCTGCGGCTCTCTCTTTCTACAGCCTCCCAAAGTGCAATAGTATTTGCTTTGACCACTGAGTAGAGGAGTCAGCTCAGCAATTGCAATGGTCCAGGGATTCCTCCCACAACAAAGGGGCCACGACCAGAAGCTCTTGCTGCTTTTCAAGTGTCCAGGCAACCCCATTCACAGCCCCACAAACGCTGCGGCTCTCTCTTTCTACAGCCTCCCAAAGTGCAATACTGTCTGCCTGGGCTGATGACTAGAGCCAAGCTCAGCAATTGCGAAAGTCCAGGGATTCCTCCCACAGCAAAGGGGCCACGACCAAAAGCTCTTGCTGCTCTTCAAGTGTCCAGGCAACCCCATTCTCAGCCCCACAAACGCTGCGGCACGCTCTTCCTACAGCCTCCCAAAGTCCAATACTATCTGCATGGGCCCATGAGTAGAGCAAGACACCAGCTCACCAATTGCGACTGTCCAGGGATTCCTCCCACCCCAAAGGGGCCACGACCAGAAGCTCTTGCTGCTCTTCAAGTGTCCAGGCATCCCCATTCAAAGCCCCACAAACGCTGCGGCTCTCTCTTTCTACAGCCTCACAAAGTCCAATCCTATCTGCCTAGGCCAATGAGTAGAGACAGAGACTAGCTCAGCAACTGCGACCGTCCAGGGATTCCTGCCACTCCAAAGGGGCCACGACCAGAAGCTCTTGCTGCTCTTCAAGCGTCCAGGCAACCCCATTCAAAGCTTGAAAAATGCTGCGGCTCTCTCTTTCTACAGCCTCCCAAAGTGCAATCCTATCTGCCTGGGCCAATGAGTAGAGCCAGAGACAAGCTCAGCAATTGCGAACGTCCAGGGATTCCACCCACACCAAAGGGGCCACGACCAGAAGCTCTTGCTGCTCTTCAAGTGTCCAGGCAACCCCATTCACAGCCCCACAAACGCTGCGGCTCTCTCTTTCTACAGCCTCCCAAAGTGCAATCCTAGCGGCCTGGGCCGATGAGTAGGGCCAGAGACCAGCTCAGCAATTGCGACCGTCCAGGGATTCCTCCCACAGCAAAGGGGCCACAAACAAAAGGTCTTGCTGCTCTTCAAGTGTCCAGGCAACCTCATTCACAGCCCCACAAACGCTGCGCCTCTCTCTTTCTACAGCCTCCCAAAGTGCAATACTATCTACCTGGGCCAATGAGTAGAGCCAAGCTCAGCAATTGCGAACGTCCAGGGATTCCTCCCACCCCAAAGGGGCCACGACCAGAAGCTCTTGCTGCTCTTCAAGTGTCCAGGCAACCCCATTCACAGCCCCACAAACGCTGCGGCTCTCTTTTTCTAGAGCCTATCAAACTGCAATACTTTTAGCCTGGGCCAATGAGTAGAGCCAGAGACCATCTCAGCAATTGCAAACGTCCAGGGATTCCTCCCACACCAAAGGGGCCACAAACAAAAGCTCTTGCTGCTCTTCAAGTGTCCAGGCAACCCCATTCACAGCCCCAAAAATGCTGCGGCTCTCTCTTTCTACAGCCTCCCAAAGTGCAATACTATCTGCCTAGGGGATGAGTAGAGCCAAGCTCAGCAATTGAAAACGTCCAGGAATTCCTCCCACCCCAAAGGGGCCACGACCATAAGCTCTTGCTGCTCTTCAAGTGTCCAGGCAACCCCATTCACAGCCCCACAAACGCTGCGGCTCCCTCTTTCTACAGCCTCCCAAAGTGCTATAATGTCGGCCAGAGACCAGCTCAGCAATTGCGAACGTCCAGGGATTCCTTCCACACCAAAGGGGCCACGAACAAAAGCTCTTGCTGCTCTTCAAGCGTCCAGGCAACCCCATTCACAGCCCAGCAAACGCTGCGGCGCCCTCTTTCTACAGCCTCCCAAAGTGCAATCCTATCTGCCTGGGCCGATGAGTAGAGCCCAACTCAGCAGTTGCGAAAGTCCAGGGATTCCTCCCACACCAAAGGGGCCACGACCAAAAGCTCTTGCTGCTCTTCAAGTGTCCAGGCAACCCCATTCACAGCCCCACAAACGCTGCGCCTCTCTCTTTCTACAGCCTCCCAAAGTGCTATAATGTCTGCCTGGACCAACGAGTAGAGCCAGAGACCAGCTCAGCAATTGCGAACGTCCAGGGATTCCTCCCACACCAAAGGGGACACGACCAAAAGCTCTTGCTGCTCTTCAAGTGTCCAGGCAACCCCATTCTCAGCCCCACAAACGCTGCACCTCTCTCTTTCTACAGCCTCCCAAAGTGCAATACTATCTACCTGGGCCAATGAGTAGAGCCAAGCTCAGCAATTGCGAACGTCCAGGGATTCCTCCCACACCAAAGGGGCCACGACCAGAAGCTCTTGCTGCTCTTCAAGTGTCCAGGCAACCCCATTCACAGCCCCACAAACCCTGCGGCGCCCTCTTTCTACAGGCTCCCAAAGTGCAATACTATCGGCCTGGGCCAATGAGTAGAACCAGAGACCAGCTCAGCAACTGTGAACGTCCAGGGATTCCTCCCACACCAAAGGGGCCACGACCAGAAGCTCTTGCTGCTCTTCAAGTGTCCAGGCAACCTCATTCACACCACCACAAACGCTGCGGCTCTCTCTTTCTACAGCCTTCCATAGTGCAATCCTATCGGCCTGGGCCGATGAGTAGGGCCAGAGACCACCTCAGCAATTGCGAACGTCCAGGGATTCCTCCCACAGCAAAGGGGCCACAAACAAAAGCTCTTGCTGCTCTTCAAGTGTCCAGGCAACCCCATTCTCAGCCCCACAAACGCTGCGGCGCCCTCTTTCTACAGCCTCTCAAAGTGCAATCCTATCTGCCTGGGCCGATGAGTAGAGCACAACTCAGCAATTCCAACGATCCATGGATTCCTCCCACCCCAAAGGGGCCACAAACAAAAGCTCTTGCTGCTCTTCAAGTGTCCAGGCATCCCCATTCACAGCCCCACAAACGCTGCGGCTCTCTCTTTCTACAGCCTCCCAAAGTGCAATACTATCTACCTGGGCCAATGAGTAGAGCCATAGACAGACTCAGCAATTGCGAACGTCCAGGGATTCCTCCCACACCAAAGGGGCCACGACCAGAAGCTCTTGCTGCTCTTCAAGCGTCCAGGCAACCCCATTCACAGCCCCACAAACGCTGCGGCTCTCTCTTTCTACAGCCTCCCAAAGTCCAATCCTATCGGCCTGGGCCAATGAGTAGAGCCATAGACAGACTCAGCAATTGCGAACATTCAGGGATTCCTCCCACTCCAAAGAGGCCACGACCAAAAGCTCTTGCTGCTCTTCAAGTGTCCAGGCAACCCCATTAACAGCCCCACAAACGCTGCGCCTCTCTCTTTCTACAGCCTCCCAACGTGCAATACTGTCGGCCTGGGCCGATGAGTAGGGCCAGAGACCAGCTCAGGAATTGCGAACGTCCAGGGATTCCTCCCACACCAAAGGGGCCACGACCAGAAGCTCTTGCTGCTCTTCAAGTGTCCAGGCAACCCCATTCACAGCCCCACAAACGCTGCGGCTCTCTCTTTCTACAGCCTCCCAAAGTGCAATCGTATCGGCCTGGGCCAATGATTAGAGCCCATCTCAGCAATTACGACCGTCCAGGGATTCCTCCCACACCAAAGGGGCCACGACCAGAAGCTCTTGCTGCTCTTCAAGTGTCCAGGCAACCCCATTCAAAGCCCCACAAACGCTGCGGCTCCCTCTTTCTACAGCCTCCCAAAGTGCTATAATGTCGGCCTGGGCCAACGAGTAGAGCCAGAGACCAGCTCAGCAATTGCGAACGTCCAGGGATTCCTCCCACACCAAAGGGGCCACGACCAGAAGCTCTTGCTGCTCTTCAAGTGTCCAGGCAACCCCATTCTCAGCCCCACAATCGCTGCGGCGCCCTCTTTCTACAGGCTCCCAAAGTGCAATACTATCGGCCTGGGCCAATGAGTAGAACCAGAGACCAGCTCAGCAACTGCGAACGTCCAGGGATTCCTCCCACACCAAAGGGGCCACGACCAGAAGCTCTTGCTGCTCTTCAAGTGTCCAGGCAACCTCAGTCACAGCACCACAAACGCTGCGGCTCTCTCTTTCTACAGCCTCCCAAAGTGCAATACTATCTGCTTCGGCCAATGAGTAGAGCCAAGCTCAGCAATTGCGACCGTCCAGGGATTCCTCCCACACCAAAGGGGCCACGACCAGAAGCTCTTGCTGCTCTTCAAGTGTCCAGGCAACCCCATTCTCAGCCCCACAAACGCTGCGGCTCTCTCTTTCTACAGCCTCCCAAAGTGCAATCCTATCTGCCTGGGCCAATGAGTAGAGCCCAACTCAGCAATTGCGAAAGTCCAGGGATTCCTCCCACAGCAAAGGGGCCACGACCAGAAGCTCTTGCTGCTCTTCAAGTGTCCAGGCAACCCCATTCAAAGCCCCACAAACGCTGCGCCTCTCTCTTTCTACAGCCTCCCAAAGTCCAATATTATCTGCGTGGGTCGATGAGTAGAGCCAGAGACCATCTCAGCAATTGCGACCGTCCAGGGATTCCTCCCACAGCAAAGGGGCCACGACCAGAAGCTCTTGCTGCTCTTCAAGTGTCCAGGCAACCCCATTCTCAGCCCCACAATCGCTGCGGCTGTCTCTTTCTACAGCCTCCCAAAGTGCAATCCTATCTGCATGGGCCAATATGTACAGCCCAACTCAGCAATTGCGACCGTCCAGGGATTCCTCCCACAGCAAAGGGGCCACAAACAAAAGCTCTTGCTGCTCTTCAAGTGTCCAGGCAACCCCATTCACAGCCCCACAAACGCTGCTGCTTTCTCTTTCTACAGCCTCCCAAAGTGCAATCCTATCTCCCTAGGCCGATGAGTAGGGCCAAAGCCCAGCTCAGCACTTGCGAACGTCCAGAGATTCCTCCGACCCCAAAGGGGCCACGACCAAAAGCTCTTGCTGCTCTTCAAGTGTCCAGGCAACCCCATTCACAGCCCCACAAACGCTGCCGCTCCTTATTTCTACAGCCTCCCAAAGTGCAATACTATCTACCTGGGTCAATGAGTAGAGCACAACTCAGCAATTGCGACCGTCCAGGGATTCCTCCCACACCAAAGGGGCCACGACCAGACGCTATTGCTGCTCTTCAAGTGTCCAGGCAACCCCATTCACAGCCCCACAAACGCTGCGGCTCTCTCTTTCTACAGCCTCCCAAAGTCCAATCCTATCTGCCTGGGCCAATGAGTAGAGCCCATCTCAGCAATTACGACCGTCCAGGGATTCCTCCCACACCAAAGGGGCCACGACCAGAAGCTCTTGCTGCTCTTCAAGTGTCCAGGCAACCCCATTCACGGCCCCACAAACGCTGCGGCTCTCTCTTTCTACAACCTCCCAAAGTGCAATACTATCGGCCTGGGCCAATGAGTAGAGCCAACCTCAGCAATTGCGAAAGTCCAGGGATTCCTCCCACCCCAAAGGGGACACGACCAAAAGCTCTTGCTGCTCTTCAAGTGTCCAGGCAACCCCATTCACAGCCCCACAAACGCTGCGCCTCTCTCTTTCTACAGCCTCCCAAAGTGCAATCCTATCGGCCTGGGCCGATGAGTAGAGCACAACTCAGCAATTGCGACCGTCCAGGGATTCCTCCCACACCAAAGGGGCCACGACCAGAAGCTCTTGCTGCTCTTCAAGTGTCCAGGCAACCCCATTCACAGCCCCACAAACGCTGCGGCTCCCTATTTCTACAGCCTCTCAAAGTCCAATCCTATCGGACTGGGCCAATGAGTAGAGCCATAGACAGACTCAGCAATTGCGAACGTCCAGGGATTCCTCCCACCCCAAAGGAGCCACGACCAGAAGCTCTTGCTGCTCTTCAAGTGTCCAGGCAACCCCATTCACAGCCCCACAAACGCTGCGGCTCTCTTTTTCTAGAGCCTATCAAACTGCAATACTGTTAGCCTGGGCCAATGAGTAGAGCCAGAGACCATCTCAGCAATTGCAAACGTCCAGGGATTCCTCCTACCCCAAAGGGGCCACGACCAAAAGCTCTTGCTGCTCTTCAAGTGTCCAGGCAACCCCATTCACAGCCCCAAAAATGCTGCGGCTCTCTCTTTCTACAGCCTCCCAAAGTGCAATACTATCTGCCTAGGGGATGAGTAGAGCCAAGCTCAGCAATTGAAAACGTCCAGGAATTCCTCCCACAGCAAAGGGGCCACGACCAGAAGCTCTTGCTGCTCTTCAAGTGTCCAGGCAACCCCATTCACAGCCCCACAAACGCTGCGGCTCCCTCTTTCTACAGCCTCCCAAAGTGATATAATGTAGGCCAGAGACCAGCTCAGCAATTGCGAACGTCCAGGGATTCCTCCCACAGCAAAGGGGCCACGACAAAAAGCTCTTCCTGCTCTTCAAGTGTCCAGGCAACCCCATTCACAGCCCCACAAACGCTGCGGCTCTCTCTTTCTACAGCCTCCCAAAGTGCAATCCTATCTGCCTGGGCCAATGAGTAGAGCCCAACTCAGCAATTGCGACCGTCCAGGGATTCCTCCCACACCAAAGGGGCCACGACCAGAAGCTCTTGCTGCTCTTCAAGTGTCCAGGCAACCCCATTCAAAGCCCCACAAACGCTGCGCCTCTCTCTTTCTACAGCCTCCCAAAGTCCAATATTATCTGCGTGGGTCGATGAGTAGAGCCAGAGACCATCTCAGCAATTGCGACCGTCCAGGGATTCCTCCCACAGCAAAGGGGCCACGACCAGAAGCTCTTGCTGCTCTTCAAGTGTCCAGGCAACCCCATTCTCAGCCCCACAATCGCTGCGGCTGTCTCTTTCTACAGCCTCCCAAAGTGCAATCCTATCTGCATGGGCCGATATGTACAGCCCAACTCAGCAATTGCGACCGTCCAGGGATTTCTCCCACAGCAAAGGGGCCACAAACAAAAGCTCTTGCTGCTCTTCAAGTGTCCAGGCAACCCCATTCACAGCCCCACAAACGCTGCGGCTTTCTCTTTCTACAGCCTCCCAAAGTGCAATCCTATCGGCCTGGGCCGATGAGTAGGGCCAAAGCCCAGCTCAGCAATTGCGAACGTCCAGGGATTCCTCCGACCCCAAAGGGGCCACGACCAAAAGCTCTTGCTGCTCTTCAAGTGTCCAGGCAACCCCATTCACAGCCCCACAAACGCTGCCGCTCCCTATTTCTACAGCCTCCCAAAGTGCAATACTATCTACCTGGGTCAATGAGTAGAGCACAACTCAGCAATTGCGACTGTCCAGGGATTCCTCCCACACCAAAGGGGCCACGACCAGAGGCTATTGCTGCTCTTCAAGTGTCCAGGCAACCCCATTCACAGCCCCACAAACGCTGCGGCACGCTCTTTCTACAGCCTCTCAAAGTGCAATCCTATCGGCCTGGGCCAATGAGTAGAGCCATAGACAGGCTCAGCAATTGCGAAAGTCCAGGGATTCCTCCCACCCCAAAGGGGCCAGGACCAAAAGCTCTTGCTGCTCTTCAAGTGTCCAGGCAACCCCATTCACAGCCCCACAAACGATGCGGCTCTCTCTTTCTACAGCCTCCCAAAGTGCAATCCTATCGGCCTGGGCCAATGAGTAGAGCCAGAGACAGGCTCAGCAATTGCGAACGTCCAGGGATTCCTCCCACCCCAAAGGGGCCACGACCAGAAGCTCTTGCTGCTCTTCAAGTGTCCAGGCAACCCCATTCACAGCCCCACAAACGCTGCGGCTCCCTCTTTCTACAGCCTCCCAAAGTGCAATACTATCTACCTGGGCCAATGAGTAGAGCACAACTCAGCAATTGCAAACGTCCAGGGATTCCTCCCACACCAAAGGGGCCATGACTAGAAGCTCTTGCTGCTCTTCAAGTGTCCAGGCAACCCCATTCAAAGCCTGACAAAAGCTGCGGCTCTCTCTTTCTACAACCTCCCAAAGTGCAATACTATCGGCCTGGGCCAATGAGTAGAGCCAACCTCAGCAATTGCGAAAGTCCAGGGATTCCTCCCACCCCAAAGGGGACACGACCAAAAGCTCTTGCTGCTCTTCAAGTGTCCAGGCAACCCCATTCACAGCCCCACAAACGCTGCGCCTCTCTCTTTCTACAGCCTCCCAAAGTGCAATACTAGCTGCCTGGGCCGATGAGTAGAGCACAACTCAGCAATTGCGAACGTCCAGGGATTCCTCCCACACCAAAGGGGCCACGACCAGAAGCTCTTGCTGCTCTTCAAGTGTCCAGGCAACCCCATTCACAGCCCCACAAACGCTGCGGCTCTCTCTTTCTACAGCCTCTCAAAGTCCAATCCTATCGGCCTGGGCCAATGAGTAGAGCCAGAGACAGGCTCAGCAATTGCGAACGTCCAGGGATTCCTCCCACCCCAAAGGAGCCACGACCAGAAGCTCTTGCTGCTCTTCAAGTGTCCAGGCAACCCCATTCACAGCCCCACAAACGCTGCGGCTCTCTTTTTCTAGAGCCTATCAAACTGCAATACTGTTAGCCTGGGCCAATGAGTAGAGCCAGAGACCATCTCAGCAATTGCAAACGTCGAGGGATTCCTCCCACACCAAAGGGGCCACAAACAAAAGCTCTTGCTGCTCTTCAAGTGTCCAGGCAACCCCATTCACAGCCCCACAAATGCTGCGGCTCTCTCTTTCTACAGCCTCCCAAAGTGCAATACTATCTGCCTAGGGGATGAGTAGAGCCAAGCTCAGCAATTGAAAACGTCCAGGAATTCCTCCCACCCCAAAGGGGCCACGACCAGAAGCTCTTGCTGCTCTTCAAGTGTCCAGGCAACCCCATTCACAGCCCCACAAACGCTGCGGCTCTCTCTTTCTACAGCCTCCCAAAGTGATATAATGTCGGCCAGAGACCAGCTCAGCAATTGCGAACGTCCAGGGATTCCTCCCACAGCAAAGGGGCCACGACAAAAAGCTCTTCCTGCTCTTCAAGTGTCCAGGCATCCCCATTCACAGCCCCACAAACGCTGCAGCTCTCTCTTTCTACAGCCTCCCAAAGTGCAATCCTATCTGCCTGGGCCAATGAGTAGAGCCCAACTCAGCAATTGCGACCGTCCAGGGATTCCTCCCACACCAAAGGGGCCACGACCAGAAGCTCTTGCTGCTCTTCAAGTGTCCAGGCAACCCCATTCAAAGCCCCACAAACGCTGCGCCTCTCTCTTTCTACAGCCTCCCAAAGTCCAATATTATCTGCGTGGGTCGATGAGTAGAGCCAGAGACCATCTCAGCAATTGCGACCGTCCAGGGATTCCTCCCACAGCAAAGGGGCCACGACCAGAAGCTCTTGCTGCTCTTCAAGTGTCCAGGCAACCCCATTCTCAGCCCCACAATCGCTGCGGCTGTCTCTTTCTACAGCCTCCCAAAGTGCAATACTGTCGGCCTGGGCCAATGAGTAGAGCCATAGACAGGCTCAGCAATTGCGAACGTCCGGGGATTCCTCCCACAGCAAAGGGGCCACGACCAGAAGCTCTTGCTGCTCTTCAAGTGTCCAGGCAACCCCATTCACAGCCCCACAAACGCTGCGCCTTTCTCTTTCTACAGCCTCACAAAGTGCAATCCTATCTGCCTGGGCCGATGAGTAGGGCCAAAGCCCAGCTCAGCAATTGCGAACGTCCAGAGATTCCTCCGACCCCAAAGGGGCCACGACCAGAAGCTCTTGCTGCTCTTCAAGTGTCCAGGCAACCCCATTCACAGCCCCACAAACGCTGCCGCTCCCTATTTCTACAGCCTCCCAAAGTGCAATACTATCTACCTGGGTCAATGAGTAGAGCACAACTCAGCAATTGCGACCGTCCAGGGATTCCTCCCACACCAAAGGGGCCACGACCAGAGGCTATTGCTGCTCTTCAAGTGTCCAGGCAACCCCATTCACAGCCCCACAAACGCTGCGGCTCTCTCTTTCTACAGCCTCCCAAAGTGCAATCCTATCGGCCTGGGCCAATGAGTAGAGCCCATCTCAGCAATTGCGACCGTCCAGGGACTCCTCCCACACCAAAGGGGCCACGACCAGAAGCTCTTGCTGCTCTTCAAGTGTCCAGGCAACCCCATTCACGGCCCCACAAACGCTGCGGCTCTCTCTTTCTACAACCTCCCAAAGTGCAATACTATCGGCCTGGGCCAATGAGTAGAGCCAACCTCAGCAATTGCGAAAGTCCAGGGATTCCTCCCACCCCAAAGGGGACACGACCAAAAGCTCTTGCTGCTCTTCAAGTGTCCAGGCAACCCCATTCACAGCCCCACAAACGCTGCGCCTCTCTCTTTCTACAGCCTCCCAAAGTGCAATCCTATCGGCCTGGGCCGATGAGTAGAGCACAACTCAGCAATTGCGACCGTCCAGGGATTCCTCCCACACCAAAGGGGCCACGACCAGAAGCTCTTGCTGCTCTTCAAGTGTCCAGGCAACCCCATTCACAGCCCCACAAACGCTGCGGCTCTCTCTTTCTACAGCCTCTCAAAGTCCAATCCTATCGGCCTGGGCCAATGAGTAGAGCCATAGACAGACTCAGCAATTGCGAACGTCCAGGGATTCCTCCCACCCCAAAGGAGCCACGACCAGAAGCTCTTGCTGCTCTTCAAGTGTCCAGGCAACCCCATTCACAGCCCCACAAACGCTGCGGCTCTCTTTTTCTAGAGCCTATCAAACTGCAATACTGTTAGCCTGGGCCAATGAGTAGAGCCAGAGACCATCTCAGCAATTGCAAACGTCCAGGGATTCCTCCCACCCCAAAGGGGCCACAAACAAAAGCTCTTGCTGCTCTTCAAGTGTCCAGGCAACCCCATTCACAGCCCCACAAATGCTGCGGCTCTCTCTTTCTACAGCCTCCCAAAGTGCAATACTATCTGCCTAGGGGATGAGTAGAGCCAAGCTCAGCAATTGAAAACGTCCAGGAATTCCTCCCACAGCAAAGGGGCCACGACCAGAAGCTCTTGCTGCTCTTCAAGTGTCCAGGCAACCCCATTCACAGCCCCACAAACGCTGCGGCTCCCTCTTTCTACAGCCTCCCAAAGTAATATAATGTAGGCCAGAGACCAGCTCAGCAATTGCGAACGTCCAGGGATTCCTCCCACAGCAAAGGGGCCACGACAAAAAGCTCTTCCTGCTCTTCAAGTGTCCAGGCATCCCCATTCACAGCCCCACAAACGCTGCAGCTCTCTCTTTCTACAGCCTCCCAAAGTGCAATCCTATCTGCCTGGGCCAATGAGTAGAGCCCAACTCAGCAATTGCGACCGTCCAGGGATTCCTCCCACACCAAAGGGGCCACGACCAGAAGCTCTTGCTGCTCTTCAAGTGTCCAGGCAACCCCATTCAAAGCCCCACAAACGCTGCGCCTCTCTCTTTCTACAGCCTCCCAAAGTCCAATATTATCTGCGTGGGTCGATGAGTAGAGCCAGAGACCATCTCAGCAATTGCGACCGTCCAGGGATTCCTCCCACACCAAAGGGGCCACGACCAGAAGCTCTTGCTGCTCTTCAAGTGTCCAGGCAACCCCATTCTCAGCCCCACAATCGCTGCGGCTGTCTCTTTCTACAGCCTCCCAAAGTGCAATCCTATCTGCATGGGCCGATATGTACAGCCCAACTCAGCAATTGCGACCGTCCAGGGATTTCTCCCACAGCAAAGGGGCCACTAACAAAAACTCTTGCTGCTCTTCAAGTGTCCAGGCAACCCCATTCACAGCCCCACAAACGCTGCGGCTTTCTCTTTCTACAGCCTCCCAAAGTGCAATCCTATCTGCCTGGGCCGATGAGTAGGGCCAAAGCCCAGCTCAGCAATTGCGAACGTCCAGGGATTCCTCCGACCCCAAAGGGGCCACGACCAAAAGCTCTTGCTGCTCTTCAAGTGTCCAGGCAACCCCATTCACAGCCCCACAAACGCTGCCGCTCCCTATTTCTACAGCCTCCCAAAGTGCAATACTATCGGCCTGGGCCAATTAGTAGAGCACAACTCAGCAATTGCGACCGTCCAGGGATTCCTCCCACACCAAAGGGGCCACGACCAGAGGCTATTGCTGCTCTTCAAGTGTCCAGGCAACCCCATTCACAGCCCCACAAACGCTGCAGCGCCCTCTTTCTACAGCCTCTCAAAGTGCAATCCTATCGGCCTGGGCCAATGAGTAGAGCCATAGACAGGCTCAGCAATTGCGAAAGTCCAGGGATTCCTCCCACCCCAAAGGGGCCAGGACCAAAAGCTCTTGCTGCTCTTCAAGTGTCCAGGCAACCCCATTCACAGCCCCACAAACGCTGCGGCTCTCTCTTTCTACAGCCTCCCAAAGTGCAATCCTATCGGCCTGGGCCAATGAGTAGAGCCAGAGACAGGCTCAGCAATTGCGAACGTCCAGGGATTCCTCCCACCCCAAAGGGGCCACGACCAGAAGCTCTTGCTGCTCTTCAAGTGTCCAGGCAACCCCATTCACAGCCCCACAAACGCTGCGGCTCCCTCTTTCTACAGCCTCCCAAAGTGCAATACTATCTACCTGGGCCAATGAGTAGAGCACAACTCAGCAATTGCAAACGTCCAGGGATTCCTCCCACACCAAAGGGGCCATGACTAGAAGCTCTTGCTGCTCTTCAAGTGTCCAGGCAACCCCATTCAAAGCCTGACAAAAGCTGCGGCTCTCTCTTTCTACAACCTCCCAAAGTGCAATACTATCGGCCTGGGCCAATGAGTAGAGCCAACCTCAGCAATTGCGAAAGTCCAGGGATTCCTCCCACCCCAAAGGGGACACGACCAAAAGCTCTTGCTGCTCTTCAAGTGTCCAGGCAACCCCATTCACAGCCCCACAAACGCTGCGCCTCTCTCTTTCTACAGCCTCCCAAAGTGCAATACTAGCTGCTTGGGCCGATGAGTAGAGCACAACTCAGATATTGCGACCGTCCAGGGATTCCTCCCACAGCAAAGGGGCCATGACCAGAAGCTCTTGCTGCTCTTCAAGTGTCCAGGCAACCCCATTCACAGCCCCACAAACGCTGCGGCTCTCTCTTTCTACAGCCTCTCAAAGTGCAATCCTATCGGCCTGGGCCAATGAGTAGAGCCATAGACAGACTCAGCAATTGCGAACGTCCAGGGATTCCTCCCACCCCAAAGGAGCCACGACCAGAAGCTCTTGCTGCTCTTCAAGTGTCCAGGCAACCCCATTCACAGCCCCACAAACGCTGCGGCTCTCTTTTTCTAGAGCCTATCAAACTGCAATACTGTTAGCCTGGGCCAATGAGTAGAGCCAGAGACCATCTCAGCAATTGCAAACGTCGAGGGATTCCTCCCACACCAAAGGGACCACAAACAAAAGCTCTTGCTGCTCTTCAAGTGTCCAGGCAACCCCATTCACAGCCCCACAAATGCTGCGGCTCTCTCTTTCTACAGCCTCCCAAAGTGCAATACTATCTGCCTAGGGGATGAGTAGAGCCAAGCTCAGCAATTGAAAACGTCCAGGAATTCCTCCCACACCAAAGGGGCCACGACCAGAAGCTCTTGCTGCTCTTCAAGTGTCCAGGCAACCCCATTCACAGCCCCACAAACGCTGCGCCTCTCTCTTTCTACAGCCTCCCAAAGTCCAATATTATCTGCGTGGGTCGATGAGTAGAGCCAGAGACCATCTCAGCAATTGCGACCGTCCAGGGATTCCTCCCACAGCAAAGGGGCCACGACCAGAAGCTCTTGCTGCTCTTCAAGTGTCCAGGCAACCCCATTCTCAGCCCCACAATCGCTGCGGCTGTCTCTTTCTACAGCCTCCCAAAGTGCAATCCTATCTGCATGGGCCGATATGTACAGCCCAACTCAGCAATTGCGACCGTCCAGGGATTTCTCCCACAGCAAAGGGGCCACAAACAAAAGCTCTTGCTGCTCTTCAAGTGTCCAGGCAACCCCATTCACAGCCCCACAAACGCTGCGGCTTTCTCTTTCTACAGCCTCCCAAAGTGCAATCCTATTTGCCTGGGCCGATGAGTAGGGCCAAAGCCCAGCTCAGCAATTGCGACCGTCCAGGGATTCCTCCCACACCAAAGGGCCCACGACCAGAGGCTATTGCTGCTCTTCAAGTGTCCAGGCAACCCCATTCACAGCCCCACAAACGCTGCAGCGCCCTCTTTCTACAGCCTCTCAAAGTGCAATCCTATCGGCCTGGGCCAATGAGTAGAGCCATAGACAGGCTCAGCAATTGCGAAAGTCCAGGGATTCCTCCCACCCCAAAGGGGCCAGGACCAAAAGCTCTTGCTGCTCTTCAAGTGTCCAGGCAACCCCATTCACAGCCCCACAAACGATGCGGCTCTCTCTTTCTACAGCCTCCCAAAGTGCAATCCTATCGGCCTGGGCCAATGAGTAGAGCCAGAGACAGGCTCAGCAATTGCGAACGTCCAGGGAATCCTCCCACCCCAAAGGGGCCACGACCAGAAGCTCTTGCTGCTCTTCAAGTGTCCAGGCAACCCCATTCACAGCCCCACAAACGCTGCGGCTCCCTCTTTCTACAGCCTCCCAAAGTGCAATACTATCTACCTGGGCCAATGAGTAGAGCACAACTCAGCAATTGCAAACGTCCAGGGATTCCTCCCACCCCAAAGGGGCCACGACCAGAAGCTCTTGCTGCTCTTCAAGTGTCCAGGCAACCCCATTCTCAGCCCCACAAACGCTGCGGCTCTCTCTTTCTACAGCCTCCCAAAGTGCAATCCTATCGGCCTGGGCCGCTGAGTAGAGCCAAGCTCAGCAATTGCGAACGTCCAGGGATTCCTCCCACACCAAAGGGGCCACGACCAGAAGCTCTTGCTGCTCTTCAAGCGTCCAGGCAACCCCATTCACAGCCCCACAAATGCTGCGGCTCTCTCTTTCTACAGCCTCACAAAGTTCAATCCTATCTGCTGGGGCCGATGAGTAGGGCCAGAGACCAGCTCAGCAACTGCGAACGTCCAGGGATTCCTCCAACACCAAAGGGGCCACGACCAAAAGCTCTTGCTGCTCTTCAAGTGTCCAGGCAACCCCATTCACAGCCCCACAAACGCTGCGGCTCTCTCTTTCTGCAGCCTCCCAACGTGCAATACTGTCGGCCTGGGCCGATGAGTAGGGCCATAGACCAGCCCAGCAATTGCGAACGTCCAGGGATTCCTCCCACACCAAAGGGGCCACGACCAGAAGCTCTTGCTGCTCTTCAAGTGTCCAGGCAATCCCATTCACAGCCCCACAAACGCTGCGGCTCTCTCTTTCTACAGCCTCCCAAAGTGCAATCCTATCGGCCTGGGCCAATGAGTAGAGCCCATCTCAGCAATTACGACCGTCCAGGGATTCCTCCCACCCCAAAGGGGCCACGACCAGAAGCTCTTGCTGCTCTTCAAGTGTCCAGGCAACCCCATTCACAGCCCCACAAACGCTGCGGCTCCCTCTTTCTACAGCCTCCCAAAGTGATATCATGTCGGCCAGAGACCAGCTCAGCAATTGCGAACGTCCAGGGATTCCTCCCACACCAAAGGGGCCACGACAAAAAGCTCTTCCTGCTCTTCAAGTGTCCAGGCAACCTCATTCACAGCCCCACAAACGCTGCAGCTCTCTCTTTCTACAGCCTCCCAAAGTGCAATCCTATCTGCCTGGGCCAATGAGTAGAGCCCAACTCAGCAATTGCGACCGTCCAGGGATTCCTCCCACACCAAAGGGGCCACGACCAGAAGCTCTTGCTGCTCTTCAAGTGTCCAGGCAACCCCATTCACAGCCCCACAAACGCTGCGCCTCTCTCTTTCTACAGCCTCCCAAAGTCCAATATTATCTGCGTGGGTCGATGAGTAGAGCCAGAGACCATCTCAGCAATTGCGACCGTCCAGGGATTCCTCCCACAGCAAAGGGGCCACGACCAGAAGCTCTTGCTGCTCTTCAAGTGTCCAGGCAACCCCATTCTCAGCCCCACAATCGCTGCGGCTGTCTCTTTCTACAGCCTCCCAAAGTGCAATCCTATCTGCATGGGCCGATATGTACAGCCCAACTCAGCAATTGCGACCGTCCAGGGATTTCTCCCACAGCAAAGGGGCCACAAACAAAAGCTCTTGCTGCTCTTCAAGTGTCCAGGCAACCCCATTCACAGCCCCACAAACGCTGCGGCTTTCTCTTTCTACAGCCTCCCAAAGTGCAATCCTATTTGCCTGGGCCGATGAGTAGGGCCAAAGCCCAGCTCAGCAATTGCGACCGTCCAGGGATTCCTCCCACACCAAAGGGCCCACGACCAGAGGCTATTGCTGCTCTTCAAGTGTCCAGGCAACCCCATTCACAGCCCCACAAACGCTGCAGCGCCCTCTTTCTACAGCCTCTCAAAGTGCAATCCTATCGGCCTGGGCCAATGAGTAGAGCCATAGACAGGCTCAGCAATTGCGAAAGTCCAGGGATTCCTCCCACCCCAAAGGGGCCAGGACCAAAAGCTCTTGCTGCTCTTCAAGTGTCCAGGCAACCCCATTCACAGCCCCACAAACGATGCGGCTCTCTCTTTCTACAGCCTCCCAAAGTGCAATCCTATCGGCCTGGGCCAATGAGTAGAGCCAGAGACAGGCTCAGCAATTGCGAACGTCCAGGGATTCCTCCCACCCCAAAGGGGCCACGACCAGAAGCTCTTGCTGCTCTTCAAGTGTCCAGGCAACCCCATTCACAGCCCCACAAACGCTGCGGCTCCCTCTTTCTACAGCCTCCCAAAGTGCAATACTATCTACCTGGGCCAATGAGTAGAGCACAACTCAGCAATTGCAAACGTCCAGGGATTCCTCCCACCCCAAAGGGGCCACGACCAGAAGCTCTTGCTGCTCTTCAAGTGTCCAGGCAACCCCATTCTCAGCCCCACAAACGCTGCGGCTCTCTCTTTCTACAGCCTCCCAAAGTGCAATACTATCGGCCTGGGCCAATTAGTAGAGCACAACTCAGCAATTGCGACCGTCCAGGGATTCCTCCCACACCAAAGGGGCCACGACCAGAGGCTATTGCTGCTCTTCAAGTGTCCAGGCAACCCCATTCACAGCCCCACAAACGCTGCAGCGCCCTCTTTCTACAGCCTCTCAAAGTGCAATCCTATCGGCCTGGGCCAATGAGTAGAGCCATAGACAGGCTCAGCAATTGCGAAAGTCCAGGGATTCCTCCCACCCCAAAGGGGCCAGGACCAAAAGCTCTTGCTGCTCTTCAAGTGTCCAGGCAACCCCATTCACAGCCCCACAAACGATGCGGCTCTCTCTTTCTACAGCCTCCCAAAGTGCAATCCTATCGGCCTGGGCCAATGAGTAGAGCCAGAGACAGGCTCAGCAATTGCGAACGTCCAGGGATTCCTCCCACCCCAAAGGGGCCACGACCAGAAGCTCTTGCTGCTCTTCAAGTGTCCAGGCAACCCCATTCACAGCCCCACAAACGCTGCGGCTCCCTCTTTCTACAGCCTCCCAAAGTGCAATACTATCTACCTGGGCCAATGAGTAGAGCACAACTCAGCAATTGCAAACGTCCAGGGATTCCTCCCACACCAAAGGGGCCATGACTAGAAGCTCTTGCTGCTCTTCAAGTGTCCAGGCAACCCCATTCAAAGCCTGACAAAAGCTGCGGCTCTCTCTTTCTACAACCTCCCAAAGTGCAATACTATCGGCCTGGGCCAATGAGTAGAGCCAACCTCAGCAATTGCGAAAGTCCAGGGATTCCTCCCACCCCAAAGGGGACACGACCAAAAGCTCTTGCTGCTCTTCAAGTGTCCAGGCAACCCCATTCACAGCCCCACAAACGCTGCGCCTCTCTCTTTCTACAGCCTCCCAAAGTGCAATACTAGCTGCTTGGGCCGATGAGTAGAGCACAACTCAGATATTGCGACCGTCCAGGGATTCCTCCCACAGCAAAGGGGCCACGACCAGAAGCTCTTGCTGCTCTTCAAGTGTCCAGGCAACCCCATTCACAGCCCCACAAACGCTGCGGCTCTCTCTTTCTACAGCCTCTCAAAGTGCAATCCTATCGGCCTGGGCCAATGAGTAGAGCCATAGACAGACTCAGCAATTGCGAACGTCCAGGGATTCCTCCCACCCCAAAGGAGCCACGACCAGAAGCTCTTGCTGCTCTTCAAGTGTCCAGGCAACCCCATTCACAGCCCCACAAACGCTGCGGCTCTCTTTTTCTAGAGCCTATCAAACTGCAATACTGTTAGCCTGGGCCAATGAGTAGAGCCAGAGACCATCTCAGCAATTGCAAACGTCGAGGGATTCCTCCCACACCAAAGGGGCCACAAACAAAAGCTCTTGCTGCTCTTCAAGTGTCCAGGCAACCCCATTCACAGCCCCACAAATGCTGCGGCTCTCTCTTTCTACAGCCTCCCAAAGTGCAATACTATCTGCCTAGGGGATGAGTAGAGCCAAGCTCAGCAATTGAAAACGTCCAGGAATTCCTCCCACCCCAAAGGGGCCACGACCAGAAGCTCTTGCTGCTCTTCAAGTGTCCAGGCAACCCCATTCACAGCCCCACAAACGCTGCGCCTCCCTCTTTCTACAGCCTCCCAAAGTGATATAATGTCGGCCAGAGACCAGCTCAGCAATTGCGAACGTCCAGGGATTCCTCCCACACCAAAGGGGCCACGACAAAAAGCTCTTCCTGCTCTTCAAGTGTCCAGGCATCCCCATTCACAGCCCCACAAACGCTGCAGCTCTCTCTTTCTACAGCCTCCCAAAGTGCAATCCTATCTGCCTGGGCCAATGAGTAGAGCCCAACTCAGCAATTGCGACCGTCCAGGGATTCCTCCCACACCAAAGGGGCCACGACCAGAAGCTCTTGCTGCTCTTCAAGTGTCCAGGCAACCCCATTCACAGCCCCACAAACGCTGCGCCTCTCTCTTTCTACAGCCTCCCAAAGTCCAATATTATCTGCGTGGGTCGATGAGTAGAGCCAGAGACCATCTCAGCAATTGCGACCGTCCAGGGATTCCTCCCACAGCAAAGGGGCCACGACCAGAAGCTCTTGCTGCTCTTCAAGTGTCCAGGCAACCCCATTCTCAGCCCCACAATCGCTGCGGCTGTCTCTTTCTACAGCCTCCCAAAGTGCAATCCTATCTGCATGGGCCGATATGTACAGCCCAACTCAGCAATTGCGACCGTCCAGGGATTTCTCCCACAGCAAAGGGGCCACAAACAAAAGCTCTTGCTGCTCTTCAAGTGTCCAGGCAACCCCATTCACAGCCCCACAAACGCTGCGGCTTTCTCTTTCTACAGCCTCCCAAAGTGCAATCCTATTTGCCTGGGCCGATGAGTAGGGCCAAAGCCCAGCTCAGCAATTGCGACCGTCCAGGGATTCCTCCCACACCAAAGGGCCCACGACCAGAGGCTATTGCTGCTCTTCAAGTGTCCAGGCAACCCCATTCACAGCCCCACAAACGCTGCAGCGCCCTCTTTCTACAGCCTCTCAAAGTGCAATCCTATCGGCCTGGGCCAATGAGTAGAGCCATAGACAGGCTCAGCAATTGCGAAAGTCCAGGGATTCCTCCCACCCCAAAGGGGCCAGGACCAAAAGCTCTTGCTGCTCTTCAAGTGTCCAGGCAACCCCATTCACAGCCCCACAAACGATGCGGCTCTCTCTTTCTACAGCCTCCCAAAGTGCAATCCTATCGGCCTGGGCCAATGAGTAGAGCCAGAGACAGGCTCAGCAATTGCGAACGTCCAGGGATTCCTCCCACCCCAAAGGGGCCACGACCAGAAGCTCTTGCTGCTCTTCAAGTGTCCAGGCAACCCCATTCACAGCCCCACAAACGCTGCGGCTCCCTCTTTCTACAGCCTCCCAAAGTGCAATACTATCTACCTGGGCCAATGAGTAGAGCACAACTCAGCAATTGCAAACGTCCAGGGATTCCTCCCACACAAAAGGGGCCATGACTAGAAGCTCTTGCTGCTCTTCAAGTGTCCAGGCAACCCCATTCAAAGCCTGACAAAAGCTGCGGCTCTCTCTTTCTACAACCTCCCAAAGTGCAATACTATCGGCCTGGGCCAATGAGTAGAGCCAACCTCAGCAATTGCGAAAGTCCAGGGATTCCTCCCACCCCAAAGGGGACACGACCAAAAGCTCTTGCTGCTCTTCAAGTGTCCAGGCAACCCCATTCACAGCCCCACAAACGCTGCGCCTCTCTCTTTCTACAGCCTCCCAAAGTGCAATACTAGCTGCTTGGGCCGATGAGTAGAGCACAACTCAGATATTGCGACCGTCCAGGGATTCCTCCCACACCAAAGGGGCCACGACCAGAAGCTCTTGCTGCTCTTCAAGTGTCCAGGCAACCCCATTCACAGCCCCACAAACGCTGCGACTCTCTCTTTCTACAGCCTCTCAAAGTGCAATCCTATCGGCCTGGGCCAATGAGTAGAGCCATAGACAGACTCAGCAATTGCGAACGTCCAGGGATTCCTCCCACCCCAAAGGAGCCACGACCAGAAGCTCTTGCTGCTCTTCAAGTGTCCAGGCAACCCCATTCACAGCCCCACAAACGCTGCGGCTCTCTTTTTCTAGAGCCTATCAAACTGCAATACTGTTAGCCTGGGCCAATGAGTAGAGCCAGAGACCATCTCAGCAATTGCAAACGTCGAGGGATTCCTCCCACACCAAAGGGGCCACAAACAAAAGCTCTTGCTGCTCTTCAAGTGTCCAGGCAACCCCATTCACAGCCCCAAAAATGCTGCGGCTCTCTCTTTCTACAGCCTCCCAAAGTGCAATACTATCTGCCTAGGGGATGAGTAGAGCCAAGCTCAGCAATTGAAAACGTCCAGGAATTCCTCCCACCCCAAAGGGGCCACGACCAGAAGCTCTTGCTGCTCTTCAAGTGTCCAGGCAACCCCATTCACAGCCCCACAAACGCTGCGCCTCCCTCTTTCTACAGCCTCCCAAAGTGATATAATGTCGGCCAGAGACCAGCTCAGCAATTGCGAACGTCCAGGGATTCCTCCCACACCAAAGGGGCCACGACAAAAAGCTCTTCCTGCTCTTCAAGTGTCCAGGCATCCCCATTCACAGCCCCACAAACGCTGCAGCTCTCTCTTTCTACAGCCTCCCAAAGTGCAATCCTATCTGCCTGGGCCAATGAGTAGAGCCCAACTCAGCAATTGCGACCGTCCAGGGATTCCTCCCACACCAAAGGGGCCACGACCAGAAGCTCTTGCTGCTCTTCAAGTGTCCAGGCAACCCCATTCACAGCCCCACAAACGCTGCGCCTCTCTCTTTCTACAGCCTCCCAAAGTCCAATATTATCTGCGTGGGTCGATGAGTAGAGCCAGAGACCATCTGAGCAATTGCGACCGTCCAGGGATTCCTCCCACAGCAAAGGGGCCACGACCAGAAGCTCTTGCTGCTCTTCAAGTGTCCAGGCAACCCCATTCTCAGCCCCACAATCGCTGCGGCTGTCTCTTTCTACAGCCTCCCAAAGTGCAATCCTATCTGCATGGGCCGATATGTACAGCCCAACTCAGCAATTGCGACCGTCCAGGGATTTCTCCCACAGCAAAGGGGCCACAAACAAAAGCTCTTGCTGCTCTTCAAGTGTCCAGGCAACCCCATTCACAGCCCCACAAACGCTGCGGCTTTCTCTTTCTACAGCCTCCCAAAGTGCAATCCTATTTGCCTGGGCCGATGAGTAGGGCCAAAGCCCAGCTCAGCAATTGCGACCGTCCAGGGATTCCTCCCACACCAAAGGGCCCACGACCAGAGGCTATTGCTGCTCTTCAAGTGTCCAGGCAACCCCATTCACAGCCCCACAAACGCTGCAGCGCCCTCTTTCTACAGCCTCTCAAAGTGCAATCCTATCGGCCTGGGCCAATGAGTAGAGCCATAGACAGGCTCAGCAATTGCGAAAGTCCAGGGATTCCTCCCACCCCAAAGGGGCCAGGACCAAAAGCTCTTGCTGCTCTTCAAGTGTCCAGGCAACCCCATTCTCAGCCCCACAAACGCTGCGGCTCTCTCTTTCTACAGCCTCCCAAAGTGCAATCCTATCGGCCTGGGCCGCTGAGTAGAGCCAAGCTCAGCAATTGCGAACGTCCAGGGATTCCTCCCACACCAAAGGGGCCACGACCAGAAGCTCTTGCTGCTCTTCAAGCGTCCAGGCAACCCCATTCACAGCCCCACAAATGCTGCGGCTCTCTCTTTCTACAGCCTCACAAAGTTCAATCCTATCTGCTGGGGCCGATGAGTAGGGCCAGAGACCAGCTCAGCAACTGCGAACGTCCAGGGATTCCTCCCACACCAAAGGGGCCACGACCAAAAGCTCTTGCTGCTCTTCAAGTGTCCAGGCAACCCCATTCACAGCCCCACAAACGCTGCGGCTCTCTCTTTCTACAGCCTCTCAAAGTCCAATCCTATCGGCCTGGGCCAATGAGTAGAGCCATAGACAGACTCAGCAATTGCGAACATCCAGGGATTCCTCCCACTCCAAAGAGGCAACGACCAAAAGCTCTTGCTGCTCTTCAAGTGTCCAGGCAACCCCATTCACAGCCCCACAAACGCTGCGGCTCTCTCTTTCTACAGCCTCCCAACGTGCAATACTGTCGGCCTGGGCCGATGAGTAGGGCCATAGACCAGCCCAGCAATTGCGAACGTCCAGGGATTCCTCCCACACCAAAGGGGCCACGACCAGAAGCTCTTGCTGCTCTTCAAGTGTCCAGGCAATCCCATTCACAGCCCCACAAACGCTGCGGCTCTCTCTTTCTACAGCCTCCCAAAGTGCAATCCTATCGGCCTGGGCCAATGAGTAGAGCCCATCTCAGCAATTACGACCGTCCAGGGATTCCTCCCACCCCAAAGGGGCCACGACCAGAAGCTCTTGCTGCTCTTCAAGTGTCCAGGCAACCCCATTCACAGCCCCACAAACGCTGCGGCTCCCTCTTTCTACAGCCTCCCAAAGTGATATAATGTCGGCCAGAGACCAGCTCAGCAATTGCGAACGTCCAGGGATTCCTCCCACACCAAAGGGGCCACGACAAAAAGCTCTTCCTGCTCTTCAAGTGTCCAGGCAACCTCATTCACAGCCCCACAAACGCTGCAGCTCTCTCTTTCTACAGCCTCCCAAAGTGCAATCCTATCTGCCTGGGCCAATGAGTAGAGCCCAACTCAGCAATTGCGACCGTCCAGGGATTCCTCCCACACCAAAGGGGCCACGACCAGAAGCTCTTGCTGCTCTTCAAGTGTCCAGGCAACCCCATTCACAGCCCCACAAACGCTGCGCCTCTCTCTTTCTACAGCCTCCCAAAGTCCAATATTATCTGCGTGGGTCGATGAGTAGAGCCAGAGACCATCTCAGCAATTGCGACCGTCCAGGGATTCCTCCCACAGCAAAGGGGCCACGACCAGAAGCTCTTGCTGCTCTTCAAGTGTCCAGGCAACCCCATTCTCAGCCCCACAATCGCTGCGGCTGTCTCTTTCTACAGCCTCCCAAAGTGCAATCCTATCTGCATGGGCCGATATGTACAGCCCAACTCAGCAATTGCGACCGTCCAGGGATTTCTCCCACAGCAAAGGGGCCACAAACAAAAGCTCTTGCTGCTCTTCAAGTGTCCAGGCAACCCCATTCACAGCCCCACAAACGCTGCGGCTTTCTCTTTCTACAGCCTCCCAAAGTGCAATCCTATTTGCCTGGGCCGATGAGTAGGGCCAAAGCCCAGCTCAGCAATTGCGACCGTCCAGGGATTCCTCCCACACCAAAGGGCCCACGACCAGAGGCTATTGCTGCTCTTCAAGTGTCCAGGCAACCCCATTCACAGCCCCACAAACGCTGCAGCGCCCTCTTTCTACAGCCTCTCAAAGTGCAATCCTATCGGCCTGGGCCAATGAGTAGAGCCATAGACAGGCTCAGCAATTGCGAAAGTCCAGGGATTCCTCCCACCCCAAAGGGGCCAGGACCAAAAGCTCTTGCTGCTCTTCAAGTGTCCAGGCAACCCCATTCACAGCCCCACAAACGATGCGGCTCTCTCTTTCTACAGCCTCCCAAAGTGCAATCCTATCGGCCTGGGCCAATGAGTAGAGCCAGAGACAGGCTCAGCAATTGCGAACGTCCAGGGATTCCTCCCACCCCAAAGGGGCCACGACCAGAAGCTCTTGCTGCTCTTCAAGTGTCCAGGCAACCCCATTCACAGCCCCACAAACGCTGCGGCTCTCTCTTTCTACAGCCTCCCAAAGTGCAATACTATCTACCTGGGCCAATGAGTAGAGCACAACTCAGCAATTGCAAACGTCCAGGGATTCCTCCCACCCCAAAGGGGCCACGACCAGAAGCTCTTGCTGCTCTTCAAGTGTCCAGGCAACCCCATTCTCAGCCCCACAAACGCTGCGGCTCTCTCTTTCTACAGCCTCCCAAAGTGCAATCCTATCGGCCTGGGCCGCTGAGTAGAGCCAAGCTCAGCAATTGCGAACGTCCAGGGATTCCTCCCACACCAAAGGGGCCACGACCAGAAGCTCTTGCTGCTCTTCAAGCGTCCAGGCAACCCCATTCACAGCCCCACAAATGCTGCGGCTCTCTCTTTCTACAGCCTCACAAAGTTCAATCCTATCTGCTGGGGCCGATGAGTAGGGCCAGAGACCAGCTCAGCAACTGCCACCGTCCAGGGATTCCTCCCACCCCAAAGGGGCCACGACCAGAAGCTCTTGCTGCTCTTCAAGTGTCCAGGCAACCCCATTCACAGCCCCACAAACGCTGCGCCTCTCTCTTTCTACAGCCTCCCAAAGTCCAATATTATCTGCGTGGGTCGATGAGTAGAGCCAGAGACCATCTCAGCAATTGCGACCGTCCAGGGATTCCTCCCACAGCAAAGGGGCCACGACCAGAAGCTCTTGCTGCTCTTCAAGTGTCCAGGCAACCCCATTCTCAGCCCCACAATCGCTGCGGCTGTCTCTTTCTACAGCCTCCCAAAGTGCAATCCTATCTGCATGGGCCGATATGTACAGCCCAACTCAGCAATTGCGACCGTCCAGGGATTTCTCCCACACCAAAGGGGCCACAAACAAAAGCTCTTGCTGCTCTTCAAGTGTCCAGGCAACCCCATTCACAGCCCCACAAACGCTGCGGCTTTCTCTTTCTACAGCCTCCCAAAGTGCAATCCTATTTGCCTGGGCCGATGAGTAGGGCCAAAGCCCAGCTCAGCAATTGCGACCGTCCAGGGATTCCTCCCACACCAAAGGGGCCACGACCAGAGGCTATTGCTGCTCTTCAAGTGTCGAGGCAACCCCATTCACAGCCCCACAAACGCTGCGGCTCTCTCTTTCTACAGCCTCCCAAAGTGCAATACTATCTGCCTAGGGGATGAGTAGAGCCAAGCTCAGCAATTGAAAACGTCCAGGAATTCCTCCCACAGCAAAGGGGCCACGACCAGAAGCTCTTGCTGCTCTTCAAGTGTCCAGGCAACCCCATTCACAGCCCCACAAACGCTGCGGCTCCCTCTTTCTACAGCCTCCCAAAGTGATATAATGTCGGCCAGAGACCAGCTCAGCAATTGCGAACGTCCAGGGATTCCTCCCACACCAAAGGGGCCACGACAAAAAGCTCTTCCTGCTCTTCAAGTGTCCAGGCATCCCCATTCACAGCCCCACAAACGCTGCAGCTCTCTCTTTCTACAGCCTCCCAAAGTGCAATCCTATCTGCCTGGGCCAATGAGTAGAGCCCAACTCAGCAATTGCGACCGTCCAGGGATTCCTCCCACACCAAAGGGGCCACGACCAGAAGCTCTTGCTGCTCTTCAAGTGTCCAGGCAACCCCATTCACAGCCCCACAAACGCTGCGCCTCTCTCTTTCTACAGCCTCCCAAAGTCCAATATTATCTGCGTGGGTCGATGAGTAGAGCCAGAGACCATCTCAGCAATTGCGACCGTCCAGGGATTCCTCCCACAGCAAAGGGGCCACGACCAGAAGCTCTTGCTGCTCTTCAAGTGTCCAGGCAACCCCATTCTCAGCCCCACAATCGCTGCGGCTGTCTCTTTCTACAGCCTCCCAAAGTGCAATCCTATCTGCATGGGCCGATATGTACAGCCCAACTCAGCAATTGCGACCGTCCAGGGATTTCTCCCACAGCAAAGGGGCCACGACCAGAAGCTCTTGCTGCTCTTCAAGTGTCCAGGCAACCCCATTCACAGCCCCACAAACGCTGCGGCTTTCTCTTTCTACAGCCTCCCAAAGTGCAATCCTATTTGCCTGGGCCGATGAGTAGGGCCAAAGCCCAGCTCAGCAATTGCGACCGTCCAGGGATTCCTCCCACACCAAAGGGCCCACGACCAGAGGCTATTGCTGCTCTTCAAGTGTCCAGGCAACCCCATTCACAGCCCCACAAACGCTGCAGCGCCCTCTTTCTACAGCCTCTCAAAGTGCAATCCTATCGGCCTGGGCCAATGAGTAGAGCCATAGACAGGCTCAGCAATTGCGAAAGTCCAGGGATTCCTCCCACCCCAAAGGGGCCAGGACCAAAAGCTCTTGCTGCTCTTCAAGTGTCCAGGCAACCCCATTCACAGCCCCACAAACGATGCGGCTCTCTCTTTCTACAGCCTCCCAAAGTGCAATCCTATCGGCCTGGGCCGATGAGTAGAGCCAGAGACAGGCTCAGCAATTGCGAACGTCCAGGGATTCCTCCCACCCCAAAGGGGCCACGACCAGAAGCTCTTGCTGCTCTTCAAGTGTCCAGGCAACCCCATTCACAGCCCCACAAACGCTGCGGCTCCCTCTTTCTACAGCCTCCCAAAGTGCAATACTATCTACCTGGGCCAATGAGTAGAGCACAACTCAGCAATTGCAAACGTCCAGGGATTCCTCCCACCCCAAAGGGGCCACGACCAGAAGCTCTTGCTGCTCTTCAAGTGTCCAGGCAACCCCATTCTCAGCCCCACAAACGCTGCGGCTCTCTCTTTCTACAGCCTCCCAAAGTGCAATCCTATCTGCCTGGGCCGCTGAGTAGAGCCAAGCTCAGCAATTGCGAACGTCCAGGGATTCCTCCCACACCAAAGGGGCCACGACCAGAAGCTCTTGCTGCTCTTCAAGCGTCCAGGCAACCCCATTCACAGCCCCACAAATGCTGCGGCTCTCTCTTTCTACAGCCTCACAAAGTTCAATCCTATCTGCTGGGGCCGATGAGTAGGGCCAGAGACCAGCTCAGCAACTGCCACCGTCCAGGGATTCCTCCCACCCCAAAGGGGCCACGACTAGAAGCTCTTGCTGCTCTTCAAGTGTCCAGGCAACCCCATTCACAGCCCCACAAACGCTGCGCCTCTCTCTTTCTACAGCCTCCCAAAGTCCAATATTATCTGCGTGGGTCGATGAGTAGAGCCAGAGACCATCTCAGCAATTGCGACCGTCCAGGGATTCCTCCCACAGCAAAGGGGCCACGACCAGAAGCTCTTGCTGCTCTTCAAGTGTCCAGGCAACCCCATTCTCAGCCCCACAATCGCTGCGGCTGTCTCTTTCTACAGCCTCCCAAAGTGCAATCCTATCTGCATGGGCCGATATGTACAGCCCAACTCAGCAATTGCGACCGTCCAGGGATTTCTCCCACACCAAAGGGGTCACAAACAAAAGCTCTTGCTGCTCTTCAAGTGTCCAGGCAACCCCATTCACAGCCCCACAAACGCTGCGGCTTTCTCTTTCTACAGCCTCCCAAAGTGCAATCCTATTTGCCTGGGCCGATGAGTAGGGCCAAAGCCCAGCTCAGCAATTGCGACCGTCCAGGGATTCCTCCCACACCAAAGGGGCCACGACCAGAGGCTATTGCTGCTCTTCAAGTGTCCAGGCAACCCCATTCACAGCCCCACAAACGCTGCAGCGCCCTCTTTCTACAGCCTCTCAAAGTGCAATCCTATCGGCCTGGGCCAATGAGTAGAGCCAGAGACAGGCTCAGCAATTGCGAACGTCCAGGGATTCCTCCCACCCCAAAGGGGCCACGACCAGAAGCTCTTGCTGCTCTTCAAGTGTCCAGGCAACCCCATTCACAGCCCCACAAACGATGCGGCTCTCTCTTTCTACAGCCTCCCAAAGTGCAATCCTATCGGCCTGGGCCAATGAGTAGAGCCAGAGACAGGCTCAGCAATTGCGAACGTCCAGGGATTCCTCCCACACCAAAGGGGCCACGACCAGAAGCTCTTGCTGCTCTTCAAGTGTCCAGGCAACCCCATTCACAGCCCCACAAACGCTGCGGCTCCCTCTTTCTACAGCCTCCCAAAGTGCAATACTATCTACCTGGGGCAATGAGTAGAGCACAACTCAGCAATTGCAAACGTCCAGGGATTCCTCCCACCCCAAAGGGGCCACGACCAGAAGCTCTTGCTGCTCTTCAAGTGTCCAGGCAACCCCATTCTCAGCCCCACAAACGCTGCGGCTCTCTCTTTCTACAGCCTCCCAAAGTGCAATCCTATCGGCCTGGGCCAATGAGTAGAGCCCATCTCAGCAATTACGACCGTCCAGGGATTCCTCCCACACCAAAGGGGCCACGACCAGAAGCTCTTGCTACTCTTCAAGTATCCAGGCAATCCCTTTCACAGCCCCACAAACGCTGCGGCTCTCTCTTTCTACAGCCTCCCAAAGTGCAATCCTATCGGCCTGGGCCGCTGAGTAGAGCCAAGCTCAGCAATTGCGAACGTCCAGGGATTCCTCCCACACCAAAGGGGCCACGACCAGAAGCTCTTGCTGCTCTTCAAGCGTCCAGGCAACCCCATTCACAGCCCCACAAATGCTGCGGCTCTCTCTTTCTACAGCCTCACAAAGTTCAATCCTATCTGCTGGGGCCGATGAGTAGGGCCAGAGACCAGCTCAGCAACTGCGAACGTCCAGGGATTCCTCCCACACCAAAGGGGCCACGACCAAAAGCTCTTGCTGCTCTTCAAGTGTCCAGGCAACCCCATTCACAGCCCCACAAACGCTGCGGCTCTCTCTTTCTACAGCCTCTCAAAGTCCAATCCTATCGGCCTGGGCCAATGAGTAGAGCCATAGACAGACTCAGCAATTGCGAACATCCAGGGATTCCTCCCACTCCAAAGAGGCAACGACCAAAAGCTCTTGCTGCTCTTCAAGTGTCCAGGCAACCCCATTCACAGCCCCACAAACGCTGCGGCTCTCTCTTTCTACAGCCTCCCAACGTGCAATACTGTCGGCCTGGGCCGATGAGTAGGGCCATAGACCAGCCCAGCAATTGCGAACGTCCAGGGATTCCTCCCACACCAAAGGGGCCACGACCAGAAGCTCTTGCTGCTCTTCAAGTGTCCAGGCAATCCCATTCACAGCCCCACAAACGCTGCGGCTCTCTCTTTCTACAGCCTCCCAAAGTGCAATCCTATCGGCCTGGGCCAATGAGTAGAGCCCATCTCAGCAATTACGACCGTCCAGGGATTCCTCCCACCCCAAAGGGGCCACGACCAGAAGCTCTTGCTGCTCTTCAAGTGTCCAGGCAACCCCATTCACGGCCCCACAAACCCTGCGCCTCTCTCTTTCTACAACCTCCCAAAGTGCAATACTATCGGCCTGGGCCAATGAGTAGAGCCAACCTCAGCAATTGCGAAAGTCCAGGGATTCCTCCCACCCCAAAGGGGACACGACCAAAAGCTCTTGCTGCTCTTCAAGCGTCCAGGCAACCCCATTCACAGCCCCACAAACGCTGCGCCTCTCTCTTTCTACAGCCTCCCAAAGTGCAATACTATCTGCCTGGGCCGATGAGTAGAGCACAACTCAGCAATTGCGACCGTCCAGGGATTCCTCCCACACCAAAGGGGCCACGACCAGAAGCTCTTGCTGCTCTTCAAGTGTCCAGGCAACCCCATTCACAGACCCACAAACGCTGCGGCTCTCTCTTTCTACAGCCTCTCAAAGTCCAATCCTATCGGCCTGGGCCAATGAGTAGAGCCATAGACAGACTCAGCAATTGCGAACGTCCAGGGATTCCTCCCACCCCAAAGGAGCCACGACCAGAAGCTCTTGCTGCTCTTCAAGTGTCCAGGCAACCCCATTCACAGCCCCACAAACGCTGCGGCTCTCTTTTTCTAGAGCCTATCAAACTGCAATACTGTTAGCCTGGGCCAATGAGTAGAGCCAGAGACCATCTCAGCAATTGCAAACGTCCAGGGATTCCTCCCACCCCAAAGGGGCCACAAACAAAAGCTCTTGCTGCTCTTCAAGTGTCCAGGCAACCCCATTCACAGCCCCAAAAATGCTGTGGCTCTCTCTTTCTACAGCCTCCCAAAGTGCAATACTATCTGCCTAGGAGATGAGTAGAGCCAAGCTCAGCAATTGAAAACGTCCAGGAATTCCTCCCACCCCAAAGGGGCCACAAACAAAAGCTCTTGCTGCTCTTCAAGTTTCAAGGCAACCCCATTCACAGCCCCACAAACGCTGCAGCTCCCTCTTTCTACAGCCTCCCAGAGTGATAAAATGTCGGCCAGAGACCAGCTCAGCAATTGCGAACGTCCAGGGATTCCTCCCACAGCAAAGGGGCCACAACAAAAAGCTCTTCCTGCTCTTCAAGTGTCCAGGCATCCCCATTCACAGCCCCACAAACGCTGCAGCTCTCTCTTTCTACAGCCTCCCAAAGTGCAATCCTATCGGCCTGGGCCGATGAGTAGAGCCAGAGACCAGCTCAGCAATTGCGACCGTCCAGGGATTCCTCCCACAGCAAAGGGGCCACGACCAAAAGCTCTTGCTGCTCTTCAAGTGTCCAGGCAACCTCATTCACAGCACCACAAACGCTGCGGCCCTCTCTTTCTACAGCCTCCCAAAGTCCAATACTATCTACCTGGGCCGATGAGTAGAGCCCAACTCAGCAATTGCGACCGTCCAGGGATTCCTCCCACAGCAAAGGGGCCACGACCAAAAGCTCTTGCTGCTCTTCAAGTGTCCAGGCAACCCCATTCAAAGCCCCACAAACGCTGCGGCTCCCTCTTTCTACAGCCTCCCAAAGTGCTATAATGTCGGCCTCGGCCAACGAGTAGAGCCAGAGACCAGCTCAGCAATTGCGAACGTCCAGGGATTCCTCCCACACCAAAGGGGCCACGACCAGAAGCTCTTCCTGCTCTTCAAGTGTCCAGGCAACCCCATTCTCAGCCCCACAATAGCTGCGGCGCCCTCTTTCTACAGGCTCCCAAAGTGCAATACTATCGGCCTGGGCCAATGAGTAGAACCAGAAACCAGCTCAGCAACTGCGAACGTCCAGGGATTCCTCCCACACCAAAGAGGCCACGACCAGAAGCTCTTGCTGCTCTTCAAGTGTCCAGGCAACCTCATTCACAGCCCCACAAACGCTGCGGCTCTCTCTTTCTACAGCCTCCCAAAGTGCAATACTATCTGCTTCGGCCAATGAGTAGAGCCAAGCTCAGCAATTGCGAACGTCCAGGGATTCCTCCCACACCAAAGGGGCCACGACCAAAAGCTCTTGCTGCTCTTCAAGTGTCCAGGCAACCCCATTCTCAGCCCCACAAACGCTGCGGCTCTCTCTTTCTACAGCCTCCCAAAGTGCAATCCTATCTGCCTAGGCTGCTGAGTAGAGCCAACTCAGCAATTGCGAACGTCCAGGGATTCCTCCCACACCAAAGGGGCCACGACCAGAAGCTCTTGCTGCTCTTCAAGTGTCCAGGCAACCCCATTCAAAGCCCCACAAACGCTGCGCCTCTCTCTTTCTACAGCCTCCCAAAGTCCAATATTATCTGCGTGGGTCGATGAGTAGAGCCAGAGACCAACTCAGCAATTGTGACCGTCCAGGGATTCCTCCCACAGCAAAGGGGCCACAAACAAAAGCTCTTGCTGCTCTTCAAGTGTCCAGGCAACCCCATTCACAGCCCCACAAACGCTGCTGCTTTCTCTTTCTACAGCCTCCCAAAGTGCAATCCTATCTGCCTGGGCCGATGAGTAGGGCCAAAGCCCAGCTCAGCAATTGCGAACGTCCAGAGATTCCTCCGACCCCAAAGGGGCCACGACCAAAAGCTCTTGCTGCTCTTCAAGTGTCCAGGCAACCCCATTCACAGCCCCACAAACGCTGCCGCTCCCTATTTCTACAGCCTCCCAAAGTGCAATACTATCTACCTGGGTCAATGAGTAGAGCACAACTCAGCAATTGCGAACGTCCAGGGATTCCTCCCACACCAAAGGGGCCACGACCAGAGGCTATTGCTGCTCTTCAAGTGTCCAGGCAACCCCATTCACAGCCCCACAAACGCTGCGGCACGCTCTTTCTACAGCCTCTCAAAGTGCAATCCTATCGGCCTGGGCCAATGAGTAAAGCCATAGACGGGCTCAGCAATTGCGAACGTCCAGGGATTCCTCCCACCCCAAAGGGGCCACGACAAAAAGCTCTTGCTGCTCTTCAAGTGTCCAGGCATCCCCATTCACAGCACCACAAACGCTGCGGCGCCCTCTTTCTACAGCCTCCCAAAGTGCAATAGTATCTACCTGGGCCAATGAGTAGAGCCATACACAGGCTCAGCAATTGCGAAAGTCCAGGGATTCCTCCCACCCCAAAGGGGCCACGACCAGAAGCTCTTGCTGCTCTTCAAGTGTCCAGGCAACCTCATTCACAGCCCCACAAACGCTGCGGCTCCCTCTTTCTACAGCCTCCCAAAGTGCAATACTATCTACCTGGGCCAATGAGTAGAGCCATAGACAGGCTCAGCAATTGCGAACGTCCAGGGATTCCTCCCACTCCAAAGGGGCCACGGCCAGAAGCTCTTGCTGCTCTTCAAGTGTCCAGGCAACCCCATTCACAGCCCAACAAACGCTGCGGCTCCCTCTTTCTACAGGCTCCCAAAGTGCAATACTATCTACCTGGGCCAATGAGTAGAGCACAACTCAGCAATTGCGAACGTCCAGCGATTCCTCCCACACCAAAGGGGCCACGACCAGAAGCTCTTGCTGCTCTTCAAGTGTCCAGGCAACCCCATTCACAGCCCCACAAACGCTGCAGCTCTCTCTTTCTACAGCCTCCCAAAGTGCAATACTATCTGCCTGGGCCGATGAGTAGAGCCAGAGACCAGCAATTGCGACCGTCCAGGAATTCCTCCCACCCCAAAGGGGCCACGACCAGAAGCTCTTGCTGCTCTTCAAGTGTCCAGGCAACCCCATTCTCAGCCCAACAAACGCTGCGGCGCCCTCTTTCTACTGCCTCCCAAAGTGCAATCCTATCTGCCTGGGCCGATGAGTAGAGCCCAACTCAGCAATTGCGACCGTCCAGGGATTCCTCCCACAGCAAAGGGGCCACGACCAAAAGCTCTTGCTGCTCTTCAAGTGTCCAGGCAACCCCATTCACAGCCCCACAAACGCTGCGGCTCTCTCTTTCTACAGCCTCCCAAAGTGCTATAATGTCGGCCTGGGCCAACGAGTAGAGCCAGAGACCAGCTCAGCAATTGCGAACGTCCAGGGATTCCTCCCACACCAAAGGGGCCACGACCAGAAGCTCTTGCTGCTCTTCAAGTGTCCAGGCAACCCCATTCTCAGCCCCACAATCGCTGCGGCGCCCTCTTTCTACAGGCTCCCAAAGTGCAATACTATCGGCCTGGGCCAATGAGTAGAACCAGAAACCAGCTCAGCAACTGCGAACGTCCAGGGATTCCTCCCACAGCAAAGGGGCCACGACCAGAAGCTCTTGCTGCTCTTCAAGTGTCCAGGCAACCTCATTCACAGCACCACAAACGCTGCGGCTCTCTCTTTCTACAGCCTCCCAAAGTGCAATACTATCTGCCTGGGACGATGAGTACACACAAGCTCAGCAATTGCGACCGTCCAGGGATTCCTCCCACAGCAAAGGGGCCATGACCAGAAGCTCTTGCTGCTCTTCAAGTGTCCAGGCAACGCCATTCTCAGCCCCACAATCGCTGCGGCTCTCTCTTTCTACAGCCTCCCAAAGTACAATCCTATCTGCCTGGGCCTGTATGTACAGCCCAACTCAGCAATTGCGACCGTCCAGGGATTCCTCCCACACCAAAGGGGCCACGACAAAAAGCTCTTCCTGCTCTTCAAGTGTCCAGGCAACCCCATTCACAGCCCCACAAACGCTGCGCCTCTCTCTTTCTACAGCCTCCCAAAGTGCAATACTATCTGCCTGGGCCGATGAGTAGAGCCCAACTCAGCAATTGCGAACTTCCAGGCATTCCTCCCACACCAAAAGGGCCACAAACAAAAGCTCTTGCTGCTCTTTAAGTGTCCATGCAACCCCATTCACAGCCCCACAAACGCTGCTGCTCTCTCTTTCTACAGCCTACCAAAGTGCAATACTATCTGCCTGGGCCAATGAGTAGAGCCAAGCTCAGCAATTGCAAACGTCCAGGGATTCCTCCCACCCCAAAGGGGCCACAAAGAAAAGCTCTTGCTGCTCTTCAAGTGTCCAGGCAACCTCATTCACAGCACCACAAACGCTGCGGCTCTCTCTTTCTACAGCCTCCCAAAGTGCAATCCTATCTGCCTGGGCCAATGAGTAGAGCCAAGCTCAGCAATTGCAAACGTCCAGGGATTCCTCCCACCCCAAAGGGGCCACAAACAAAAGTTCTTGCTGCTCTTCAAGTGTCCAGGCAACCCCATTCACAGCCCCAAAAATGCTGCGGCTCTCTCTTTCTACAGCCTCCCAAAGTGCAATACTATCTGCCTAGGAGATGAGTAGAGCCAAGCTCAGCAATTGAAAACGTCCAGGAATTCCTCCCACCCCAAAGGGGCCACAAACAAAAGCTCTTGCTGCTCTTCAAGTTTCCAGGCAACCCCATTCACAGCCCCACAAACGCTGCAGCTCCCTCTTTCTACAGCCTCCCAGAGTGATAAAATGTCGGCCAGAGACCAGCTCAGCAATTGCGAACGTCCAGGGATTCCTCCCACAGCAAAGGGACCACAACAAAAAGCTCTTGCTGCTCTTCAAGTGTCCAGGCATCCCCATTCACAGCCCCACAAACGCTGCAGCTCTCTCTTTCTACAGCCTCCCAAAGTGCAATCCTATCGGCCTGGGCCGATGAGTAGAGCCAGAGACCAGCTCAGCAATTGCGACCGTCCAGGGATTCCTCCCACAGCAAAGGGGCCACGACCAAAAGCTCTTGCTGCTCTTCAAGTGTCCATGCAACCTCATTCACAGCACCACAAACGCTGCGGCCCTCTCTTTCTACAGCCTCCCAAAGTCCAATACTATCTACCTGGGCCGATGAGTAGAGCCAAGCTCAGCAATTGCGACCGTCCAGGAATTCCTCCCACCCCAAAGGGGCCACGACCAAAAGCTCTTGCTGCTCTTCAAGTGTCCAGGCAACCCCATTCAAAGCCCCACAAACGCTGCGGCTCCCTCTTTCTACAGCCTCCCAAAGTGCTATAATGTCGGCCTGGGCCAACGAGTAGAGCCAGAGACCAGCTCAGCAATTGCGAACGTCCAGGGATTCCTCCCACACCAAAGGGGCCACGACCAGAAGCTCTTCCTGCTCTTCAAGTGTCCAGGCAACCCCATTCTCAGCCCCACAATAGCTGCGGCGCCCTCTTTCTACAGGCTCCCAAAGTGCAATACTATCGGCCTGGGCCAATGAGTAGAACCAGAAACCAGCTCAGCAACTGCGAACGTCCAGGGATTCCTCCCACACCAAAGGGGCCACGACCAGAAGCTCTTGCTGCTCTTCAAGTGTCCAGGCAACCTCATTCACAGCACCACAAACGCTGCGGCTCTCTCTTTCTACAGCCTCCCAAAGTGCAATACTATCTGCTTCGGCCAATGAGTAGAGCCAAGCTCAGCAATTGCGAACGTCCAGGGATTCCTCCCACACCAAAGGGGCCACGACCAAAAGCTCTTGCTGCTCTTCAAGTGTCCAGGCAACCCCATTCTCAGCCCCACAAACGCTGCGGCTCTCTCTTTCTACAGCCTCCCAAAGTGCAATCCTATCTGCCTAGGCCGCTGAGTAGAGCCAAGCTCAGCAATTGCGAACGTCCAGGGATTCCTCCCACACCAAAGGGGCCACGACCAGAAGCTCTTGCTGCTCTTCAAGTGTCCAGGCAACCCCATTCAAAGCCCCACAAACGCTGCGCCTCTCTCTTTCTACAGCCTCCCAAAGTCCAATATTATCTGCGTGGGTCGATGAGTAGAGCCAGAGACCATCTCAGCAATTGCGACCGTCCAGGGATTCCTCCCACAGCAAAGGGGCCACGACCAGAAGCTCTTGCTGCTCTTCAAGTGTCCAGGCAACCCCATTCTCAGCCCCACAATTGCTGCGGCTGTCTCTTTCTACAGCCTCCCAAAGTCCAATCCTATCTACTTGGGCCGATATGTACAGCCCAACTCAGCAATTGTGACCGTCCAGGGATTCCTCCCACAGCAAAGGGGCCACAAACAAAAGCTCTTGCTGCTCTTCAAGTGTCCAGGCAACCCCATTCACAGCCCCACAAACGCTGCTGCTTTCTCTTTCTACAGCCTCCCAAAGTGCAATCCTATCTGCCTGGGCCGATGAGTAGGGCCAAAGCCCAGCTCAGCAATTGCGAACGTCCAGAGATTCCTCCGACCCCAAAGGGGCCACGACCAAAAGCTCTTGCTGCTCTTCAAGTGTCCAGACAACCCCATTCACAGCCCCACAAACGCTGCCGCTCCCTATTTCTACAGCCTCCCAAAGTGCAATACTATCTACCTGGGTCAATGAGTAGAGCACAACTCAGCAATTGCGAACGTCCAGGGATTCCTCCCACACCAAAGGGGCCACGACCAGAGGCTATTGCTGCTCTTCAAGTGTCCAGGCAACCCCATTCACAGCCCCACAAACGCTGCGGCTCCCTATTTCTACAGCCTCTCAAAGTGCAATCCTATCGGCCTGGGCCAATGAGTAAAGCCATAGACGGGCTCAGCAATTGCGAACGTCCAGGGATTCCTCCCACCCCAAAGGGGCCACGACCAGAAGCTCTTGCTGCTCTTCAAGTGTCCAGGCAACCCCATTCACAGCACCACAAACGCTGCGGCGCCCTCTTTCTACAGCCTCCCAAAGTGCAATAGTATCTACCTGGGCCAATGAGTAGAGCCATACACAGGCTCAGCAATTGCGAAAGTCCAGGGATTCCTCCCACACCAAAGGGGCCACGACCAGAAGCTCTTGCTGCTCTTCAAGTGTCCAGGCAACCTCATTCACAGCCCCACAAACGCTGCGGCTCCCTCTTTCTACAGCCTCCCAAAGTGCAATACTATCTACCTGGGCCAATGAGTAGAGCCATAGACAGGCTCAGCAATTGCGAACGTCCAGGGATTCCTCCCACCCCAAAGGGGCCACGACCAGAAGCTCTTGCTGCTCTTCAAGTGTCCAGGCAACACCATTCACAGCCCCACAAACGCTGTGGCTCCCTCTTTCTACAGCCTCCCAAAGTGCAATATGATCTGCCTGGGCCGATGTGTAGAGCCAAGCTCAGCAATTGCGAACGTCCAGGGATTCCTCCCACACCAAAGGGGCCACGACCAGAAGCTCTTGCTGCTCTTCAAGTGTCCAGGCAACCCCATTCACAGCCCCACAAACGCTGCGGCTCTCTCTTTCTAGAGCCTCCCAAAGTCCAATAATATCTGCCTGGGTCGATGAGTAGGGCCAGAGACCATCTCAGCAATTGCGACCGTCCAGGGATTCCTCCCACTCCAAAGGGGCCACGGCCAGAAGCTCTTGCTGCTCTTCAAGTGTCCAGGCAACCCCATTCACAGCCCAAAAAACGCTGCGGCTCCCTCTTTCTACAGGCTCCCAAAGTGCAATACTATCTACCTGGGCCAATGAGTAGAGCACAACTCAGCAATTGCGAACGTCCAGCGATTCCTCCCACACCAAAGGGGCCACGACCAGAAGCTCTTGCTGCTCTTCAAGTGTCCAGGCAACCTCATTCACAGCACCACAAACGCTGCGGCTCTCTCTTTCTACAGCCTCCCAAAGTGCAATACTATCTACCTGGGCCAATGAGTAGAGCACAACTCAGCAATTGCGAAAGTCCAGGGATTCCTCCCACCCCAAAGGGGCCATGACCAGAAGCTCTTGCTGCTCTTCAAGTGTCCAGGCAACGCCATTCTCAGCCCCACAATCGCTGCGGCTCTCTCTTTCTACAGCCTCCCAAAGTACAATCCTATCTGCCTGGGCCTGTATGTACAGCCCAACTCAGCAATTGCGACCGTCCAGGGATTCCTCCCACACCAAAGGGGCCACGACAAAAAGCTCTTCCTGCTCTTCAAGTGTCCAGGCAACCCCATTCACAGCCCCACAAACGCTGCGGCTCTCTCTTTCTACAGCCTCTCAAAGTGCAATCCTATCGGCCTGGGCCAATGAGTAAAGCCATAGACAGGCTCAGCAATTGCGAACGTCCAGGGATTCCTCCCACCCCAAAGGGTCCACGACCAAAAGCTCTTGCTGCTCTTCAAGTGTCCAGGCATCCCCATTCACAGCCCCACAAACGCTGCGCCTCTCTCTTTCTACAGCCTCCCAAAGTGCAATACTATCTGCCTGGGCCGATGAGTAGAGCCCAACTCAGCAATTGCGAACTTCCAGGCATTCCTCCCACACCAAAAGGGCCACAAACAAAAGCTCTTGCTGCTCTTTAAGTATCCAGGCAACCCCATTCACAGCCCCACAAACGCTGCTGCTCTCTCTTTCTACAGCCTACCAAAGTGCAATACTATCTGCCTGGGCCAATGAGTAGAGCCAAGCTCAGCAATTGCAAACGTCCAGGGATTCCTCCCACCCCAAAGGGGCCACGACCAGAAGCTCTTGCTGCTCTTCAAGTGTCCAGGCAACCTCATTCACAGCCCCACAAACGCTGCGGCTCTCTCTTTCTACAGCCTCCCAAAGTGCAATCCTATCTGCCTGGGCCAATGAGTAGAGCCAAGCTCAGCAATTGCAAACGTCCAGGGATTCCTCCCACCCCAAAGGGGCCACAAACAAAAGCTCTTGCTGCTCTTCAAGTGTCCAGGCAACCCCATTCACAGCCCCAAAAATGCTGCGGCTCTCTCTTTCTACAGCCTCCCAAAGTGCAATACTATCTGCCTAGGAGATGAGTAGAGCCAAGCTCAGCAATTGAAAACGTCCAGGAATTCCTCCCACCCCAAAGGAGCCACAAACAAAAGCTCTTGCTGCTCTTCAAGTTTCCAGGCAACCCCATTCACAGCCCCACAAACGCTGCAGCTCCCTCTTTCTACAGCCTCCCAGAGTGATAAAATGTCGGCCAGAGACCAGCTCAGCAATTGCGAACGTCCAGGGATTCCTCCCACAGCAAAGGGACCACAACAAAAAGCTCTTCCTGCTCTTCAAGTGTCCAGGCATCCCCATTCACAGCCCCACAAACGCTGCAGCTCTCTCTTTCTACAGCCTCCCAAAGTGCAATCCTATCGGCCTGGGCCGATGAGTAGAGCCAGAGACCAGCTCAGCAATTGCGACCGTCCAGGGATTCCTCCCACAGCAAAGGGGCCACGACCAAAAGCTCTTGCTGCTCTTCAAGTGTCCATGCAACCTCATTCACAGCACCACAAACGCTGCGGCCCTCTCTTTCTACAGCCTCCCAAAGTCCAATACTATCTACCTGGGCCGATGAGTAGAGCCAAGCTCAGCAATTGCGACCGTCCAGGGATTCCTCCCACCCCAAAGGGGCCACGACCAAAAGCTCTTGCTGCTCTTCAAGTGTCCAGGCAACCCCATTCTCAGCCCAACAAACGCTGCGGCTCTCTCTTTCTACAGCCTCCCAAAGTGCAATCCTATCTGCCTGGGCCGATGAGTAGAGCCCAACTCAGCAATTGCGAACGTCCAGGGATTCCTCCCACAGCAAAGGGGCCACGACCAAAAGCTCTTGCTGCTCTTCAAGTGTCCAGGCAACCCCATTCAAAGCCCCACAAACGCTGCGGCTCCCTCTTTCTACAGCCTCCCAAAGTGCTATAATTTCGGCCTGGGCCAACGAGTAGAGCCAGAGACCAGCTCAGCAATTGCGAACGTCCAGGGATTCCTCCCACACCAAAGGGGCCACGACCAGAAGCTCTTCCTGCTCTTCAAGTGTCCAGGCAACCCCATTCTCAGCCCCACAATAGCTGCGGCGCCCTCTTTCTACAGGCTCCCAAAGTGCAATACTATCGGCCTGGGCCAATGAGTAGAACCAGAAACCAGCTCAGCAACTGCGAACGTCCAGGGATTCCTCCCACACCAAAGGGGCCACGACCAGAAGCTCTTGCTGCTCTTCAAGTGTCCAGGCAACCTCATTCACAGCACCACAAACGCTGCGGCTCTCTCTTTCTACAGCCTCCCAAAGTGCAATACTATCTGCTTCGGCCAATGAGTAGAGCCAAGCTCAGCAATTGCGAACGTCCAGGGATTCCTCCCACAGCAAAGGGGCCACGACCAAAAGCTCTTGCTGCTCTTCAAGTGTCCAGGCAACCCCATTCTCAGCCCCACAAACGCTGCGGCTCTCTCTTTCTACAGCCTCCCAAAGTGCAATCCTATCTGCCTAGGCCGCTGAGTAGAGCCAAGCTCAGCAATTGCGAACGTCCAGGGATTCCTCCCACACCAAAGGGGCCACGACCAGAAGCTCTTGCTGCTCTTCAAGTGTCCAGGCAACCCCATTCAAAGCCCCACAAACGCTGCGCCTCTCTCTTTCTACAGCCTCCCAAAGTCCAATATTATCTGCGTGGGTCGATGAGTAGAGCCAGAGACCATCTCAGCAATTGCGACCGTCCAGGGATTCCTCCCACAGCAAAGGGGCCACGACCAGAAGCTCTTGCTGCTCTTCAAGTGTCCAGGCAACCCCATTCTCAGCCCCACAATTGCTGCGGCTGTCTCTTTCTACAGCCTCCCAAAGTGCAATCCTATCTGCATGGGCCGATATGTACAGCCCAACTCAGCAATTGTGACCGTCCAGGGATTCCTCCCACAGCAAAGGGGCCACAAACAAAAGCTCTTGCTGCTCTTCAAGTGTCCAGGCAACCCCATTCACAGCCCCACAAACGCTGCTGCTTTCTCTTTCTACAGCCTCCCAAAGTGCAATCCTATCTGCCTGGGCCGATGAGTAGGGCCAAAGCCCAGCTCAGCAATTGCGAACGTCCAGAGATTCCTCCGACCCCAAAGGGGCCACGACCAAAAGCTCTTGCTGCTCTTCAAGTGTCCAGGCAACCCCATTCACAGCCCCACAAACGCTGCCGCTCCCTATTTCTACAGCCTCCCAAAGTGCAATCCTATCGGTCTGGGCCAATTAGTAGAGCAAAACTCAGCAATTTCGAACGTCCAGGGATTCCTCCCACACCAAAGGGGCCACGACCAGAGGCTATTGCTGCTCTTCAAGTGTCCAGGCAACCCCATTCACAGCACCACAAACGCTGCGGCACGCTCTTTCTACAGCCTCTCAAAGTCCAATCCTATCGGCCTGGGCCAATGAGTAAAGCCATAGACGGGCTCAGCAATTGCGAACGTCCAGGGATTCCTCCCACCCCAAAGGGGCCACGACCAGAAGCTCTTGCTGCTCTTCAAGTGTCCAGGCAACCTCATTCACAGCCCCACAAACGCTGCGGCTCCCTCTTTCTACAGCCTCCCAAAGTGCAATACTATCTACCTGGGCCAATGAGTAGAGCCATAGACAGGCTCAGCAATTGCGAACGTCCAGGGATTCCTCCCACCCCAAAGGGGCCACGACCAGAAGCTCTTGCTGCTCTTCAAGTGTCCAGGCAACGCCATTCACAGCCCCACAAACGCTGTGGCTCCCTCTTTCTACAGCCTCCCAAAGTGCAATATGATCTGCCTGGGCCGATGTGTAGAGCCAAGCTCAGCAATTGCGAACGTCCAGGGATTCCTCCCACACCAAAGGGGCCACGACCAAAAGCTCTTGCTGCTCTTCAAGTGTCCAGGCAACCCCATTCACAGCCCCACAAACGCTGCGGCTCTCTCTTTCTAGAGCCTCCCAAAGTCCAATAATATCTGCCTGGGTCGATGAGTAGGGCCAGAGACCATCTCAGCAATTGCGACCGTCCAGGGATTCCTCCCACACCAAAGGGGCCACGGCCAGAAGCTCTTGCTGCTCTTCAAGTGTCCAGGCAACCCCATTCACAGCCCAACAAACGCTGCGGCTCCCTCTTTCTACAGGCTCCCAAAGTGCAATACTATCTACCTGGGCCAATGAGTAGAGCACAACTCAGCAATTGCGAACATCCAGCGATTCCTCCCACACCAAAGGGGCCACGACCAGAAGCTCTTGCTGCTCTTCAAGTGTCCAGGCAACCCCATTCACAGCCCCACAAACGCTGCAGCTCTCTCTTTCTACAGCCTCCCAAAGTGCAATCCTATCGGCCTGGGCCGATGAGTAGAGCCAGAGACCAGCTCAGCAATTGCGACCGTCCAGGGATTCCTCCCACAGCAAAGGGGCCACGACCAGAAGCTCTTGCTGCTCTTCAAGTGTCCAGGCAACCTCATTCACAGCACCACAAACGCTGCGGCCCTCTCTTTCTACAGCCTCCCAAAGTGCAATACTATCTGCCTGGGCCGATGAGTAGAGCCAAGCTCAGCAATTGCGACCGTCCAGGAATTCCTCCCACCCCAAAGGGGCCACGACCAGAAGCTCTTGCTGCTCTTCAAGTGTCCAGGCAACCCCATTCTCAGCCCAACAAACGCTGCGGCGCCCTCTTTCTACAGCCTCCCAAAGTGCAATCCTATCTGCCTGGGCCGATGAGTAGAGCCCAACTCAGCAATTGCGACCGTCCAGGAATTCCTCCCACCCCAAAGGGGCCACGACCAGAAGCTCTTGCTGCTCTTCAAGTGTCCAGGCAACCTCATTCACAGCCCCACAAACGCTGCGGCTCCCTCTTTCTACAGCCTCCCAAAGTGCAATACTATCTACCTGGGCCAATGAGTAGAGCCATAGACAGGCTCAGCAATTGCGAACGTCCAGGGATTCCTCCCACCCCAAAGGGGCCACAAACAAAAGCTCTTGCTGCTCTTCAAGTGTCCAGGCAACCCCATTCACAGCCCCACAAACGCTGCGGCTCCCTCTTTCTACAGCCTCCCAAAGTGCAATACTATCTACCTGGGCCAATGAGTAGAGCACAACTCAGCAATTGCAAACGTCCAGGGATTCCTCCCACACCAAAGGGGCCACGACCAGAAGCTCTTGCTGCTCTTCAAGTGTCCAGGCAACCCCATTCTCAGCCCCACAAACGCTGCGCCTCTCTCTTTCTACAGCCTCCCAAAGTGCAATATGATCTGCCTGGGCCGATGTGTAGAGCCAAGCTCAGCAATTGCGAACGTCCAGGGATTCCTCCCACACCAAAGGGGCCACGACCAAAAGCTCTTGCTGCTCTTCAATTGTCAAGGCAACCCCATTCACAGCCCCACAAACGCTGCGGCTCTCTCTTTCTAGAGCCTCCCAAAGTCCAATAATATCTGCCTGGGTCGATGAGTAGGGCCAGAGACCATCTCAGCAATTGCGACCGTCCAGGGATTCCTCCCACTCCAAAGGGGCCACGGCCAGAAGCTCTTGCTGCTCTTCAAGTGTCCAGGCAACCCCATTCACAGCCCAACAAACGCTGCGGCTACCTCTTTCTACAGGCTCCCAAAGTGCAATACTATCTACCTGGGCCAATGAGTAGAGCACAACTCAGCAATTGCGACCGTCCAGGGATTCCTCCCACACCAAAGGGGCCATGACCAGAAGCTCTTGCTGCTCTTCAAGTGTCCAGGCAACCCCATTCTCAGCCCCACAAACAATGCAGCGCCCTCTTTCTACAGCCTCCAAAAGTGCAATCCTATCGGCCTGGGCCGATGAGTAGAGCCCAACTCAGCAATTGCGACCGTCCAGGGATTCCTCCCACAGCAAAGGGGCCATGACCAAAAGCTCTTGCTGCTCTTCAAGTGTCCAGGCATCCCCATTCACAGCCCCACAAACGCTGCGCCTCTCTCTTTCTACAGCCTCCCAAAGTGCAATCCTATCGGCCTGGGCCGATGAGTAGGGCCAGAGACCAGCTCAGCAATTGCGAACGTCCAGGGATTCCTCCCACACCAAAGGGGCCACGACCAAAAGCTCTTGCTGCTCTTCAAGTGTCCAGGCAACCCCATTCACAGCCCCACAAACGCTGCGCCTCTCTCTTTCTACAGCCTCCCAAAGTGCAATACTATCTACCTGGGCCAATGAGTAGAGCACAACTCAGCAATTGCAAACGTCCAGGGATTCCTCCCACCCCAAAGGGGCCACGACCAAAAGCTCTTGCTGCTCTTCAAGTGTCCAGGCAACCCCATTCACAGCCCCACAAACGCTGCGGCTCCCTCTTTCTACAGCCTCCCAAAGTGCAATACTATCTACCTGGGCCAATGAGTAGAGCACAACTCAGCAATTGCAAACGTCCAGGGATTCCTCCCACCCCAAAGGGGCCACGACCAGAAGCTCTTGCTGCTCTTCAAGTGTCCAGGCAACCCCATTCTCAGCCCCACAAACACTGCGCCTCTCTCTTTCTACAGCCTCCCAAAGTGCAATATTATCTGCCTGGGCCGATGAGTAGAGCCAAGCTCAGCAATTGCGAACGTCCAGGGATTCCTCCCACACCAAAGGGGCCACGACCAGAAGCTCTTGCTGCTCTTCAAGTGTCCAGGCAACCCCATTCTCAGCCCCACAAACGCTGCGGCTCCCTCTTTCTACAGCCTCCCAAAGTGCAATACTATCTACCTGGGCCAATGAGTAGAGCACAACTCAGCAATTGCGAACGTCCAGGGATTCCTCCCACACCAAAGGGGCCACGACCATAAGCTCTTGCTGCTCTTCAAGTGTCCAGGCAACCCCATTCACAGCCCCACAAACGCTGCGGCTCCCTCTTTCTACAGCCTCCCAAAGTGCAATACTATCTGCCTGGGCCGATGAGTAGAGCACAACTCAGCAATTGCGACCGTCCAGGGATTCCTCCCACACCAAAGGGGCCACGACCAAAAGCTCTTGCTGCTCTTCAAGTGTCCAGGCAACCCCATTCACAGCCCCACAAACGCTGCGGCTCTCTCTTTCTACAGCCTCCCAAAGTGCAATACTATCGGCCTGGGCCAATGAGTAGAGCCAGAGACCAGCTCAGCAACTGCGAACGTCCAGGGATTCCTCCCACAGCAAAGGGGCCACGACCAGAAGCTCTTGCTGCTCTTCAAGTGTCCAGGCAACCCCATTCACAGCCCCACAAACGCTGCGGCGCCCTCTTTCTACAGCCTCCCAAAGTGCAATACTATCTGCTTCGGCAAATGAGTAGAGCCAAGCTCAGCAATTGCGACCGTCCAGGGATTCCTCCCACCCCAAAGGGGCCACAAACAAAAGCTCTTGCTGCTCTTCAAGTGTCCAGGCAACCCCATTCACAGCCCCACAAACGCTGCGCCTCTCTCTTTCTACAGCCTCCCAAAGTGCAATCCTATCTGCCTGGGCCGATGAGTAGGGCCAAAGCCCAGCTCAGCAATTGCGAACGTCCAGAGATTCCTCCGACCCCAAAGGGGCCACGACCAAAAGCTCTTGCTGCTCTTCAAGTGTCCAGGCAACCCCATTCACAGCCCCACAAACGCTGCCGCTCCCTATTTCTACAGCCTCCCAAAGTGCAATACTATCTACCTGGGTCAATGAGTAGAGCACAACTCAGCAATTGCGACCGTCCAGGGATTCCTCCCACCCCAAAGGGGCCACGACCAGAGGCTATTGCTGCTCTTCAAGTGTCCAGGAAACCCCATTCTCAGCCACACAAACGCTGCGCCTCTCTCTTTCTACAGCCTCCCAAAGTGCAATACTATCTGCCTGGGCCAATGAGTAGAGCCAAGCTCAGCAATTGCAAACGTCCAGGGATTCCTCCCACACCAAAGGGGCCACGACCAGAAGCTCTTGCTGGTCTTCAAGTGTCCAGGCAACCCCATTCTCAGCCCCACAAACGCTGCGGCTCTCTCTTTCTAGAGCCTCCCAAAGTGCAATACTATCTACCTGGGCCAATGAGTAGAGCACAACTCAGCAATTGCAAACGTCCAGGGATTCCTCCCACCCCAAAGGTGCCACGACCAGAAGCTCTTGCTGCTCTTCAAGTGTCCAGGCAACCTCATTCACAGCCCCACAAACGCTGCGCCTCTCTCTTTCTACAGCCTCCCAAAGTGCAATACTATCTACCTGGGCCAATGAGTAGAGCACAACTCAGCAATTGCGAAAGTCCAGGGATTCCTCCCACCCCAAAGGGGCCATGACCAGAAGCTCTTGCTGCTCTTCAAGTGTCCAGGCAACCCCATTCTCAGCCCCACAATCGCTGCGGCTCTCTCTTTCTACAGCCTCCCAAAGTACAATCCTATCTGCCTGGGCCTGTATTTACAGCCCAACTCAGCAATTGCGACCGTCCAGGGATTCCTCCCACACCAAAGGGGCCACGACAAAAAGCTCTTCCTGCTCTTCAAGTGTCCAGGCAACCCCATTCACAGCCCCACAAACGCTGCGGCTCTCTCTTTCTACAGCCTCTCAAAGTGCAATCCTATCGGCCTGGGCCAATGAGTAAAGCCATAGACAGGCTCAGCAATTGCGAACGTCCAGGGATTCCTCCCACCCCAAAGGGTCCACGACCAAAAGCTCTTGCTGCTCTTCAAGTGTCCAGGCATCCCCATTCACAGCCCCACAAACGCTGCGCCTCTCTCTTTCTACAGCCTCCCAAAGTGCAATACTATCTGCCTGGGCCGATGAGTAGAGCCCAACTCAGCAATTGCGAACTTCCAGGCATTCCTCCCACACCAAAAGGGCCACAAACAAAAGCTCTTGCTGCTCTTTAAGTGTCCATGCAACCCCATTCACAGCCCCACAAACGCTGCTGCTCTCTCTTTCTACAGCCTACCAAAGTGCAATCCTATCGGCCTGGGCCAATGAGTAGAGCCAGAGACCAGCTCAGCAACTGCGAACGTCCAGGGATTCCTCCCACAGCAAAGGGGCCACGACCAAAAGCTCTTGCTGCTCTTCAAGTGTCCAGGCAACCTCATTCACAGCACCACAAACGCTGCGCCTCTCTCTTTCTACAGCCTCCCAAAGTGCAATACTATCTACCTGGGCCAATGAGTAGAGCACAACTCAGCAATTGCAAACGTCCAGGGATTCCTCCCACACCAAAGGGGCCACGACCAAAAGCTCTTGCTGCTCTTCAAGTGTTCAGGCAACCTCATTCACAGCACCACAAACGCTGCGGCTCTCTCTTTCTACAGCATCCCAAAGTGCAATACTATCTGCCTGGGCCAATGAGTAGAGCCAAGCTCAGCAATTGCGAACGTCCAGGGATTGCTCCCACTCCAAAGGGGCCACGACCAGAAGGTCTTGCTGCTCTTCAAGTGTCCAGGCATCCCCATTCACAGCACCACAAACGCTGCGGCTCTCTCTTTCTACAGCCTCCCAAAGTGCAATCCTATCGGCCTGGGCCAATTAGTAGAGCCATAGACAGGCTCAGCAATTGCGACCGTCCAGGGATTCCTCCCACACCAAAGGGGCCACGACCTGAAGCTCTTCCTGCTCTTCAAGTGTCCAGGCAACCCCATTCACAGCCCCACAAACGCTGCGGCTCTCTCTTTCTACAGCCTCTCAAAGTGCAATCCTATCGGCCTGGGCCAATGAGTAAAGCCATAGACAGGCTCAGCAATTGCGAACGTCCAGGGATTCCTCCCACCCCAAAGGGGCCACAAACAAAAGCTCTTGCTGCTCTTCAAGTGTCCAGGCAACCCCATTCACAGCCCCACAAACGCTGCGGCTCTCTCTTTCTACAGCCTCCCAAAGTGCAATACTATCTGCCTGGGCCGATTAGTAGAGCACAACTCAGCAATTGCGAACTTCCAGGGATTCCTCCCACAGCAAAGGGGCCACAAAAAAAAGCTCTTGCTGCTCTTCAAGTGTCCAGGCATCCCCATTCACAGCCCCACAAACGCTGCGTCTCTCTCTTTCTACAGCCTCCCAAAGTGCAATACTATCTGCCTGGGCCAATGAGTAGAACCAGAGACCAGCTCAGCAACTGCGAACGTCCGGGGATTCCTCCCACAGCAAAGGGGCCACGACCAGAAGGTCTTGCTGCTCTTAAGTGTCCAGGCAACCTCATTCACAGCACCACAAACGCTGCGGCTCTCTCTTTCTACAACCTCCCAAAGTGCAATACTATCTGCCTGGGCCAATGAGTAGAGCCAAGCTCAGCAACTGCGAACTTCCAGGGATTCCTCCCACACCAAAGGGGCCACGACCAGAAGCTCTTGCTGGTCTTCAAGTGTCTAGGCAACCCCATTCACAGCCCCACAAACGCTGCGGCTCTCTCTTTCTACAGCCTCCCAAAGTGCAATCCTATCGGCCTGGGCCAATTAGTAGAGCCAGAGACAGGCTCAGCAATTGCGAAAGTCCAGGGATTCCTCCCACCCCAAAGGGGCCACGACCAGAAGCTCTTGCTGCTCTTCAAGTGTCCAGGCATCCCCATTCACAGCCCCACAAACGCTGCGGCTCTCTCTTTCTACAGCCTCCCAAAGTGCAATCCTATCGGCCTGGGCCGATGAGTAGGGCCAGAGACCAGCTCAGCAATTGCGAACGTCCAGGGATTCCTCCCACACCAAAGGGGCCACGACCAAAAGGTCTTGCTGCTCTTCAAGTGTCCAGGCAACCCCATTCACAGCCCCACAAACGCTGCGGCTCCCTATTTCTACAGCCTCCCAAAGTGCAATCCTATCGGCCTGGGCCGATGAGTAGAGCACAACTCAGCAATTGCAAACGTCCAGGGATTCCTCCCACACCAAAGGGGCCACGACCAGAAGCTCTTGCTGCTCTTCAAGTGTCCAGGAAACCTCATTCACAGCACCACAAACGCTGCGGCTCTCTCTTTCTACAGCCTCCCAAAGTGCAATCCTATCGGTCTGGGCCAATTAGTAGAGCCAAGCTCAGCAACTGCGAACTTCCAGGGATTCCTCCCACACCAAAGGGGCCACGACAAAAAGCTCTTCCTGCTCTTCAAGTGTCCAGGCATCCCCATTCACAGCCCCACAAACGCTGCAGCTCTCTCTTTCTACAGCCTCCCAAAGTGCAATCCTATCGGCCTGGGCCAATGAGTAAAGCTATAGACAGGCTCAGCAATTGCGAAAGTCCAGGGATTCCTCCCACAGCAAAGGGGCCACGACCAAAAGCTCTTGCTGCTCTTCAAGTGTCCAGGCAACCCCATTCACAGCCCCACAAACGCTGCGGCTCTCTCTTTCTACAGTCTCCCAAAGTCCAATCCTATCTGCCTGGGCCAATGAATAGAGCCAGAGACCAGCTGAGATATTTGCGAACGTCTAGGGATTCCTCCCACACGAAAGGGGCCACGACCAGAAGCTCTTGCTGCTCTTCAAGTGTCCAGGCAACCCCATTCTCAGCCCCACAAACGCTGCGGCTCTCTCTTTCTACAGCCTCCCAAAGTGCAATCCTATCGCTCTGGGCCAATTAGTAGAGCCATAGACAGGCTCAGCAATTGCGAACGTCCGGGGATTCCTCCCACAGCAAAGGGGCCACGACCAGAAGCTCTTGCTGCTCTTCAAGTGTCCAGGCAACCCCATTCACAGCCCCACAAACGCTGCGGCTCTCTCTTTCTACAGCCTCTCAAAGTGCAATCCTATCGGCCTGGGCCAATGAGTAAAGCCATAGACAGGCTCAGCAATTGCGAACGTCCAGGGATTCCTCCCACCCCAAAGGGGCCACGACCAGAAGCTCTTGCTGCTCTTCAAGTGTCCAGGCAACCCCATTCACAGCCCCACAAACGCTGCGGCTCTCTCTTTCTACAGCCTCTCAAAGTGCAATCCTATCGGCCTGGGCCAATGAGTAAAGCCATAGACAGGATCAGCAATTGCGAACGTCCAGGGATTCCTCCCACCCCAAAGGGGCCACAAACAAAAGCTCTTGCTGCTCTTCAAGTGTCCAGGCATCCCCATTCACAGCCCCACAAACGCTGCGTCTCTCTCTTTCTACAGCCTCCCAAAGTGCAATACTATCGGCCTGGGCCAATGAGTAGAACCAGAGACCAGCTCAGCAACTGCGAACGTCCGGGGATTCCTCCCACAGCAAAGGGGCCACGACCAGAAGGTCTTGCTGCTCTTCAAGTGTCCAGGCAACCTCATTCACAGCACCACAAACGCTGCGGCTCTCTCTTTCTACAACCTCCCAAAGTGCAATACTATCTGCCTGGGCCAATGAGTAGAGCCAAGCTCAGCAACTGCGAACTTCCAGGGATTCCTCCCACACCAAAGGGGCCACGACCAGAAGCTCTTGCTGGTCTTCAAGTGTCCAGGCAACCCCATTCACAGCCCCACAAACGCTGCGGCTCTCTCTTTCTACAGCCTCCCAAAGTGCAATCCTATCGGCCTGGGCCAATTAGTAGAGCCATAGACAGGCTCAGCAATTGCGAACGTCCAGGGATTCCTCCCACTCCAAAGGGGCCACGACCAGAAGCTCTTGCTGCTCTTCAAGTGTCCAGGCAACCCCATTCACAGCCCCACAAACGCTGCGCATCTCTCTTTCTACAGCCTCCCAAAGTGCAATCCTATCGGCCTGGGCCGATGAGTAGGGCCAGAGACCAGCTCAGCAATTGCGACCGTCCAGGGATTCCTCCCACCCCAAAGGGGCCACGACCAAAAGGTCTTGCTGCTCTTCAAGTGTCCAGGCAACCCCATTCACAGCCCCACAAACGCTGCGGCTCCCTATTTCTACAGCCTCCCAAAGTCAATACTATCTACCTGGGCCAATGAGTAGAGCACAACTCAGCAATTGCAAACGTCCAGGGATTCCTCCCACACCAAAGGGGCCACGACCAGAAGCTCTTGCTGCTCTTCAAGTGTCCAGGAAACCTCATTCACAGCACCACAAACGCTGCGGCTCTCTCTTTCTACAGCCTCCCAAAGTGCAATCCTATCGGTCTGGGCCAATTAGTAGAGCCAAGCTCACCAACTGCGAACTTCCAGGGATTCCTCCCACACCAAAGGGGCCACAAAAAAAAGCTCTTGCTGCTCTTCAAGTGTCCAGGCAACCCCATTCACAGCCCCACAAACGCTGCGGCTCTCTCTTTCTACAGCCTCCCAAAGTGCAATCCTATCGGCCTGGGCCAATGAGTAGAGCTATAGACAGGCTCAGCAATTGCGAAAGTCCAGGGATTCCTCCCACAGCAAAGGGGCCACGACCAAAAGCTCTTGCTGCTCTTCAAGTGTCCAGGCAACCCCATTCACAGCCCCACAAACGCTGCGGCTCTCTCTTTCTACAGTCTCCCAAAGTCCAATCCTATCTGCCTGGGCCAATGAATAGAGCCAGAGACCAGCTGAGATATTTGCGAACGTCTAGGGATTCCTCCCACACGAAAGGGGCCACGACCAGAAGCTCTTGCTGCTCTTCAAGTGTCCAGGCAACCCCATTCTCAGCCCCACAAACGCTGCGGCTCTCTCTTTCTACAGCCTCCCAAAGTGCAATCCTATCTACCTGGGCCAATAAGTAGAGCCATAGACAGGCTCAGCAATTGCGAACGTCCGGGGATTCCTCCCACAGCAAAGGGGCCACGACCAGAAGCTCTTGCTGCTCTTCAAGTGTCCAGGCAACCCCATTCACAGCCCCACAAACGCTGCGGCTCTCTCTTTCTACAGCCTCTCAAAGTGCAATCCTATCGGCCTGGGCCAATGAGTAAAGCCATAGACAGGCTCAGCAATTGCGAACGTCCAGGGATTCCTCCCACCCCAAAGGGGCCACGACCAGAAGCTCTTGCTGCTCTTCAAGTGTCCAGGCAACCCCATTCACAGCCCCACAAACGCTGCGGCTCTCTCTTTCTACAGCCTCCCAAAGTGCAATACTATCGGCCTGGGCCAATGAGTAGAGCACAACTCAGCAATTGCGAACTTCCAGGGATTCCTCCCACCCCAAAGGGGCCACGACCAAAAGCTCTTGCTGCTCTTCAAGTGTCCAGGCATCCCCATTCACAACTCCACAAACGCTGCGGCTCTCTCTTTCTACAGCCTCCCAAAGTGCAATACTATCGGCCTGGGCCAATGAGTAGAACCAGAGACCAGCTCAGCAACTGGAACGTCCGGGGATTCCTCCCACAGCAAAGGGGCCACGACCAGAAGCTCTTGCTGCTCTTCAAGTGTCCAGGCAACCTCATTCACAGCACCACAAACGCTGCGGCTCTCTCTTTCTACAACCTCCCAAAGTGCAATACTATCTGCCTGGGCCAATGAGTAGAGCCAAGCTCAGCAACTGCGAACTTCCAGGGATTCCTCCCACACCAAAGGGGCCACGACCAGAAGCTCTTGCTGCTCTTCAAGTGTCCAGGCAACCCCATTCTCAGCCCCACAAACGCTGCGGCTCTCTCTTTCTACAGCCTCCCAAAGTGCAATCCTATCGGCCTGGGCCAATTAGTAGAGCCATAGACAGGCTCAGCAATTGCGAACATCCAGGGATTCCTCCCACTCCAAAGGGGCCACGACCAGAAGCTCTTGCTGCTCTTCAAGTGTCCAGGCATCCCCATTCACAGCCCCACAAACGCTGCGGCTCTCTCTTTCTACAGCCTCCCAAAGTGCAATCCTATCGGCCTGGGCCGATGAGTAGGGCCAGAGACCAGCTCAGCAATTGCGAACGTCCAGGGATTCCTCCCACCCCAAAGGGGCCACGACCAGAAGCTCTTGCTGCTCTTCAAGTGTCCAGGCAACCCCATTCACAGCCCCACAAACGCTGCGGCTCCCTATTTCTACAGCCTCCCAAAGTCAATACTATCTACCTGGGCCAATGAGTAGAGCACAACTCAGCAATTGCAAACGTCCAGGGATTCCTCCCACAGCAAAGGGGCCACGACCAGAAGCTCTTGCTGCTCTTCAAGTGTCCAGGCAACCTCATTCACAGCACCACAAACGCTGCGGCTCTCTCTTTCTACAGCCTCCCAAAGTGCAATACTAGCTGCCTGGGCCGATGAGTAGAGCCAAGCTCATCAACTGCGAACTTCCAGGGATTCCTCCCACACCAAAGGGGCCACGACCAGAAGCTCTTGCTGCTCTTCAAGTGTCCAGGCAACCCCATTCTCAGCCCCACAAACGCTGCGGCTCTCTCTTTCTACAGCCTCCCAAAGTGCAATACTATCGGCCTGGGCCAATGAGTAGAACCAGAGACCAGCTCAGCAACTGCGAACGTCCGGGGATTCCTCCCACAGCAAAGGGGCCACGACCAGAAGCTCTTGCTGCTCTTCAAGTGTCCAGGCAACCCCATTAACAGCCCCACAAACGCTGCGCCTCTCTCTTTCTACAGCCTCTCAAAGTGCAATCCTATCGGCCTGGGCCAATGAGTAAAGCCATAGACAGGCTCAGCAATTGCGAACGTCCAGGGATTCCTCCCACCCCAAAGGGGCCACAAACAAAAGCTCTTGCTGCTCTTCAAGTGTCCAGGCATCCCCATTCACAGCCCCACAAACCCTGCGCCTCTCTCTTTCTACAGCCTCCCAAAGTGCAATCCTATCGGCCTGGGCCAATGAGTAGAGCTATAGACAGGCTCAGCAATTGCGAAAGTCCAGGGATTCCTCCCACAGCAAAGGGGCCACGACCAAAAGCTCTTGCTGCTCTTCAAGTGTCCAGGCAACCCCATTCACAGCCCCACAAACGCTGCGGCTCTCTCTTTCTACAGTCTCCCAAAGTCCAATCCTATCTGCCTGGGCCAATGAATAGAGCCAGAGACCAGCTGAGATATTTGCGAACGTCTAGGGATTCCTCCCACACCAAAGGGGCCACGACCAGAAGCTCTTGCTGCTCTTCAAGTGTCCAGGCAACCCCATTCTCAGCCCCACAAACGCTGCGGCTCTCTCTTTCTACAGCCTCCCAAAGTGCAATCCTATCGGTCTGGGCCAATTAGTAGAGCCATAGACAGGCTCAGCAACTGCGAACTTCCACGGATTCCTCCCACCCCAAAGGGGCCACAAACAAAAGCTCTTGCGGCTCTTCAAGTGTCCAGGCAACCCCATTCACAGCCCCACAAACGCTGCGGCTCTCTCTTTCTACAGCCTCCCAAAGTGCAATACTATCTGCCTGGGCCAATGAGTAAAGCCATTGACAGGCTCAGCAATTGCGAACGTCCGGGGATTCCTCCCACAGCAAAGGGGCCACGACCAGAAGCTCTTGCTGCTCTTCAAGTGTCCAGGCAACCCCATTCACAGCCCCACAAACGCTGCGGCTCTCTCTTTCTACAGCCTCTCAAAGTGCAATCCTATCGGCCTGGGCCAATGAGTAGAACCAGAGACCAGCTCAGCAACTGCGAACGTCCGGGGATTCCTCCCACAGCAAAGGGGCCACGACCAGAAGCTCTTGCTGCTCTTCAAGTGTCCAGGCAACCTCATTCACAGCACCACAAACGCTGCGGCTCTCTCTTTCTACAACCTCCCAAAGTGCAATACTATCTGCCTGGGCCAATGAGTAGAGCCAAGCTCAGCAACTGCGAACTTCCACGGATTCCTCCCACCCCAAAGGGGCCACAAACAAAAGCTCTTGCTGCTCTTCAAGTGTCCAGGCAACCCCATTCACAGCCCCACAAACGCTGCGGCTCTCTCTTTCTACAGCCTCCCAAAGTGCAATACTATCTGCCTGGGCCGATGAGTAGAGCACAACTCAGCAATTGCGAAAGTCCAGGGATTCCTCCCACAGCAAAGGGGCCACAAAAAAAAGCTCTTGCTGCTCTTCAAGTGTCCAGGCATCCCCATTCACAGCCCCACAAACGCTGCGGCTCTCTCTTTCTACAACCTCCCAAAGTGCAATACTATCGGCCTGGGCCAATGAGTAGAACCAGAGACCAGCTCAGCAACTGCGAACGTCCGGGGATTCCTCCCACAGCAAAGGGGCCACGACCAGAAGCTCTTGCTGCTCTTCAAGTGTCCAGGCAACCCCATTCTCAGCCCCACAAACGCTGCGGCTCTCTCTTTCTACAGCCTCCCAAAGTGCAATCCTATCGGCCTGGGCCAATTAGTAGAGCCATAGACAGGCTCAGCAATTGCAAACATCCAGGGATTCCTCCCACTCCAAAGGGGCCACGACCAGAAGCTCTTGCTGCTCTTCAAGTGTCCAGGCATCCCCATTCACAGCCCCACAAACGCTGCGGCCCTCTCTTTCTACAGCCTCCCAAAGTGCAATCCTATCGGCCTGGGCCGATGAGTAGGGCCAGAGACCAGCTCAGCAATTGCGACCGTCCAGGGATTCCTCCCACCCCAAAGGGGCCACGACCAGAAGCTCTTGCTGCTCTTCAAGTGTCCAGGCAACCCCATTCACAGCCCCACAAACGCTGCGGCTCCCTATTTCTACAGCCTCCCAAAGTCAATACTATCTACCTGGGCCAATGAGTAGAGCACAACTCAGCAATTGCAAACGTCCAGGGATTCCTCCCACACCAAAGGGGCCACGACCAGAAGCTCTTGCTGCTCTTCAAGTGTCCAGGCAACCTCATTCACAGCACCACAAACGCTGCGGCTCTCTCTTTCTACAGCCTCCCAAAGTGCAATACTATCTGCCTGGGCCGATGAGTAGAGCCAAGCTCAGCAACTGCGAACTTCCAGGGATTCCTCCCACACCAAAGGGGCCACGACCAGAAGCTCTTGTTGCTCTTCAAGTGTCCAGGCAACCCCATTCTCAGCCCCACAAACGCTGCGGCTCTCTCTTTCTACAGCCTCCCAAAGTGCAATCCTATCGGTCTGGGCCAATTAGTAGAGCCATAGACAGGCTCAGCAATTGCGAACATCCAGGGATTCCTCCCACTCCAAAGGGGCCACGACCAGAAGCTCTTGCTGCTCTTCAAGTGTCCAGGCATCCCCATTCACAGCCCCACAAACGCTGCGGCTCTCTCTTTCTACAGCCTCCCAAAGTGCAATCCTATCGGCCTGGGCCGATGAGTAGGGCCAGAGACCAGCTCAGCAATTGCGAACGTCCAGGGATTCCTCCCACCCCAAAGGGGCCACGACCAGAAGCTCTTGCTGCTCTTCAAGTGTCCAGGCAACCCCATTCACAGCCCCACAAACGCTGCGGCTCCCTATTTCTACAGCCTCCCAAAGTCAATACTATCTACCTGGGCCAATGAGTAGAGCACAACTCAGCAATTGCAAACGTCCAGGGATTCCTCCCACACCAAAGGGGCCACGACCAGAAGCTCTTGCTGCTCTTCAAGTGTCCAGGCAACCTCATTCACAGCACCACAAACGCTGCGGCTCTCTCTTTCTACAGCCTCCCAAAGTGCAATACTATCTGCCTGGGCCGATGAGTAGAGCCAAGCTCAGCAACTGCGAACTTCCAGGGATTCCTCCCACACCAAAGGGGCCACGACCAGAAGCTCTTGCTGCTCTTCAAGTGTCCAGGCAACCCCATTCTCAGCCCCACAAACGCTGCGCCTCTCTCTTTCTACAGCCTCTCAAAGTGCAATCCTATCGGCCTGGGCCAATGAGTAGAGCCATAGACAGGCTCAGCAATTGCGACCGTCCAGGGATTCCTCCCACCCCAAAGGGGCCACAAACAAAAGCTCTTGCTGCTCTTCAAGTGTCCAGGCATCCCCATTCACAGCCCCACAAACGCTGCGCCTCTCTCTTTCTACAGCCTCCCAAAGTGCAATCCTATCTGCCTGGGCCAATGAGTAGAGCCATAGACAGGCTCAGCAATTGCGAAAGTCCAGGGATTCCTCCCACCCCAAAGGGGCCACAAAAAAAAGCTCTTGCTGCTCTTCAAGTGTCCAGGCAACCCCATTCACAGCCCCACAAACGCTGCGGCTCTCTCTTTCTACAGTCTCCCAAAGTCCAATCCTATCTGCCTAGGCCAATGAATAGAGCCAGAGACCAGCTCAGATATTTGCGAACGTCTAGGGATTCCTCCCACACCAAAGGGGCCACGACCAGAAGCTCTTGCTGGTCTTCAAGTGTCCAGGCAACCCCATTCTCAGCCCCACAAACGCTGCGGCTCTCTCTTTCTACAGCCTCCCAAAGTGCAATCCTATCGGTCTGGGCCAATTAGTAGAGCCATAGACAGGCTCAGCAATTGCGAACGTCCGGGGATTCCTCCCACAGCAAAGGGGCCACAAACAAAAGCTCTTGCTGCTCTTCAAGTGTCCAGGCATCCCCATTCACAGCCCCACAAACGCTGCGGCTCCCTATTTCTACAGCCTCCCAAAGTGCAATACTATCGGCCTGGGCCAATGTGTAGAGCACAACTCAGCAATTGCAAACGTCCAGGGATTCCTCCCACACCAAAGGGGCCACGACCAGAAGCTCTTGCTGCTCTTCAAGTGTCCAGGCAACCCCATTCACAGCCCCACAAACGCTGCGGCTCTCTCTTTCTACAGCCTCTCAAAGTGCAATCGTATCGGCCTGGGCCAATGAGTAAAGCCATAGACAGGCTCAGCAATTGCGACCGTCCAGGGATTCCTCCCACCCCAAAGGGGCCACGACCAAAAGCTCTTGCTGCTCTTCAAGTGTCCAGGCAACCCCATTCACAGCCCCATAAACGCTGCGGCTCTCTCTTTCTACAGCCTCCCAAAGTGCAATACTATCTGCCTGGGCCGATGAGTAGAGCACAACTCAGCAATTGCGAACTTCCAGGGATTCCTCCCACCCCAAAGGGGCCACAAACAAAAGCTCTTGCTGCTCTTCAAGTGTCCAGGCATCCCCATTCACAGCCCCACAAACGCTGCGGCTCTCTCTTTCTACAGCCTCCCAAAGTGCAATACTATCGGCCTGGGCCAATGAGTAGAACCAGAGACCAGCTCAGCAACTGCGAACGTCCGGGGATTCCTCCCACAGCAAAGGGGCCACGACCAGAAGCTCTTGCTGCTCTTCAAGTGTCCAGGCAACCCCATTAACAGCCCCACAAACGCTGCGGCTCTCTCTTTCTACAGCCTCTCAAAGTGCAATCCTATCGGCCTGGGCCAATGAGTAAAGCCATAGACAGGCTCAGCAATTGCGAACGTCCAGGGATTCCTCCCACCCCAAAGGGGCCACAAACAAAAGCTCTTGCTGCTCTTCAAGTGTCCAGGCATCCCCATTCACAGCCCCACAAACCCTGCGCCTCTCTCTTTCTACAGCCTCCCAAAGTGCAATCCTATCGGCCTGGGCCAATGAGTAGAGCCATAGACAGGCTCAGCAATTGCGAAAGTCCAGGGATTCCTCCCACAGCAAAGGGGCCACGACCAAAAGCTCTTGCTGCTCTTCAAGTGTCCAGGCAACCCCATTCACAGCCCCACAAACGCTGCGGCTCTCTCTTTCTACAGTCTCCCAAAGTCCAATCCTATCTGCCTGGGCCAATGAATAGAGCCAGAGACCAGCTGAGATATTTGCGAACGTCTAGGGATTCCTCCCACACCAAAGGGGCCACGACCAGAAGCTCTTGCTGCTCTTCAAGTGTCCAGGCAACCCCATTCACAGCCCCACAAACGCTGCGGCTCTCTCTTTCTACAGCCTCTCAAAGTGCAATCCTATCGGCCTGGGCCAATGGGTAAAGCCATAGACAGGCTCAGCAATTGCGAACGTCCGGGGATTCCTCCCACAGCAAAGGGGCCACGACCAGAAGCTCTTGCTGCTCTTCAAGTGTCCAGGCAACCCCATTCACAGCCCCACAAACGCTGCGGCTCTCTCTTTCTACAGCCTCTCAAAGTGCAATCCTATCGGCCTGGGCCAATGAGTAGAACCAGAGACCAGCTCAGCAACTGCGAACGTCCGGGGATTCCTCCCACAGCAAAGGGGCCACGACCAGAAGCTCTTGCTGCTCTTCAAGTGTCCAGGCAACCTCATTCACAGCACCACAAACGCTGCGGCTCTCTCTTTCTACAACCTCCCAAAGTGCAATACTATCTGCCTGGGCCAATGAGTAGAGCCAAGCTCAGCAACTGCGAACTTCCACGGATTCCTCCCACCCCAAAGGGGCCACAAACAAAAGCTCTTGCTGCTCTTCAAGTGTCCAGGCAACCCCATTCACAGCCCCACAAACGCTGCGGCTCTCTCTTTCTACAGCCTCCCAAAGTGCAATACTATCTGCCTGGGCCGATGAGTAGAGCACAACTCAGCAATTGCGAAAGTCCAGGGATTCCTCCCACAGCAAAGGGGCCACAAAAAAAAGCTCTTGCTGCTCTTCAAGTGTCCAGGCATCCCCATTCACAGCCCCACAAACGCTGCGGCTCTCTCTTTCTACAGCCTCCCAAAGTGCAATCCTATCGGCCTGGGCCAATGAGTAGAACCAGAGACCAGCTCAGCAACTGCGAACGTCCGGGGATTCCTCCCACAGCAAAGGGGCCACGACCAGAAGCTCTTGCTGCTCTTCAAGTGTCCAGGCAACCTCATTCACAGCACCACAAACGCTGCGGCTCTCTCTTTCTACAACCTCCCAAAGTGCAATACTATCTGCCTGGGCCAATGAGTATAGCCAAGCTCAGCAACTGCGAACTTCCAGGGATTCCTCCCACACCAAAGGGGCCACGACCAGAAGCTCTTGCTGCTCTTCAAGTGTCCAGGCAACCCCATTCTCAGCCCCACAAACGCTGCGGCTCTCTCTTTCTACAGCCTCCCAAAGTGCAATCCTATCGGCCTGGGCCAATTAGTAGAGCCATAGACAGGCTCAGCAATTGCAAACATCCAGGGATTCCTCCCACTCCAAAGGGGCCACGACCAGAAGCTCTTGCTGCTCTTCAAGTGTCCAGGCATCCCCATTCACAGCCCCACAAACGCTGCGGCCCTCTCTTTCTACAGCCTCCCAAAGTGCAATCCTATCGGCCTGGGCCGATGAGTAGGGCCAGAGACCAGCTCAGCAATTGCGAACGTCCAGGGATTCCTCCCACCCCAAAGGGGCCACGACCAGAAGCTCTTGCTGCTCTTCAAGTGTCCAGGCAACCCCATTCACAGCCCCACAAACGCTGCGGCTCTCTCTTTCTACAGCCTCCCAAAGTCAATACTATCTACCTGGGCCAATGAGTAGAGCACAACTCAGCAATTGCAAACGTCCAGGGATTCCTCCCACACCAAAGGGGCCACGACCAGAAGCTCTTGCTGCTCTTCAAGTGTCCAGGCAACCCCATTCACAGCCCCACAAACGCTGCGGCTCTCTCTTTCTACAGCCTCCCAAAGTGCAATACTATCTGCCTGGGCCGATGAGTAGAGCCAAGCTCAGCAATTGCGAACTTCCAGGGATTCCTCCCACACCAAAGGGGCCACGACCAGAAGCTCTTGCTGCTCTTCAAGTGTCCAGGCAACCCCATTCTCAGCCCCACAAACGCTGCGCCTCTCTCTTTCTACAGCCTCTCAAAGTGCAATCCTATCGGCCTGGGCCAATGAGTAGAGCCATAGACAGGCTCAGCAATTGCGACCGTCCAGGGATTCCTCCCACCCCAAAGGGGCCACAAACAAAAGCTCTTGCTGCTCTTCAAGTGTCCAGGCATCCCCATTCACAGCCCCACAAACGCTGCGGCTCTCTCTTTCTACAGCCTCCCAAAGTGCAATCCTATCTGCCTGGGCCAATGAGTAGAGCCATAGACAGGCTCAGCAATTGCGAAAGTCCAGGGATTCCTCCCACCCCAAAGGGGCCACAAAAAAAAGCTCTTGCTGCTCTTCAAGTGTCCAGGCAACCCCATTCACAGCCCCACAAACGCTGCGGCTCTCTCTTTCTACAGTCTCCCAAAGTCCAATCCTATCTGCCTAGGCCAATGAATAGAGCCAGAGACCAGCTCAGATATTTGCGAACGTCTAGGGATTCCTCCCACACCAAAGGGGCCACGACCAGAAGCTCTTGCTGGTCTTCAAGTGTCCAGGCAACCCCATTCTCAGCCCCACAAACGCTGCGGCTCTCTCTTTCTACAGCCTCCCAAAGTGCAATCCTATCGGTCTGGGCCAATTAGTAGAGCCATAGACAGGCTCAGCAATTGCGAACGTCCGGGGATTCCTCCCACAGCAAAGGGGCCACGACCAGAAGCTCTTGCTGCTCTTCAAGTGTCCAGGCAACCCCATTCACAGCCCCACAAACGCTGCGGCTCCCTATTTCTACAGCCTCCCAAAGTGCAATACTATCGGCCTGGGCCAATGTGTAGAGCACAACTCAGCAATTGCAAACGTCCAGGGATTCCTCCCACACCAAAGGGGCCACGACCAGAAGCTCTTGCTGCTCTTCAAGTGTCCAGGCAACCCCATTCACAGCCCCACAAACGCTGCGGCTCTCTCTTTCTACAGCCTCTCAAAGTGCAATCCTATCGGCCTGGGCCAATGAGTAAAGCCATAGACAGGCTCAGCAATTGCGACCGTCCAGGGATTCCTCCCACCCCAAAGGGGCCACGACCAAAAGCTCTTGCTGCTCTTCAAGTGTCCAGGCAACCCCATTCACAGCCCCACAAACGCTGCGGCTCTCTCTTTCTACAGCCTCCCAAAGTGCAATACTATCTGCCTGGGCCGATGAGTAGAGCCCAACTCAGCAATTGCGAACTTCCAGGGATTCCTCCCACCCCAAAGGGGCCACAAACAAAAGCTCTTGCTGCTCTTCAAGTGTCCAGGCATCCCCATTCACAGCCCCACAAACGCTGCGTCTCTCTCTTTCTACAGCCTCCCAAAGTGCAATACTATCGGCCTGGGCCAATGAGTAGAACCAGAGACCAGCTCAGCAACTGCGAACGTCCGGGGATTCCTCCCACAGCAAAGGGGCCAAGACCAGAAGCTCTTGCTGCTCTTCAAGTGTCCAGGCAACCTCATTCACAGCACCACAAACGCTGCGGCTCTCTCTTTCTACAACCTCCCAAAGTGCAATACTATCTGCCTGGGCCAATGAGTAGAGCCAAGCTCAGCAACTGCGAACTTCCACGGATTCCTCCCACCCCAAAGGGGCCACAAACAAAAGCTCTTGCTGGTCTTCAAGTGTCCAGGCAACCCCATTCACAGCCCCACAAACGCTGCGGCTCTCTCTTTCTACAGCCTCCCAAAGTGCAATCCTATCTGCCTGGGCCAATGAGTAAAGCCATAGACAGGCTCAGCAATTGCGAACGTCTAGGGATTCCTCCCACCCCAAAGGGGCCACGACCAAAAGCTCTTGCTGCTCTTCAAGTGTCCAGGCAACCCCATTCACAGCCCCACAAACGCTGCGGCTCTCTCTTTCTACAGCCTCCCAAAGTGCAATACTATCTGCCTGGGCCAATGAGTAGAGCACAACTCAGCAATTGCGAAAGTCCAGGGATTCCTCCCACACCAAAGGGGCCATGACCAGAAGCTCTTGCTGCTCTTCAAGTGTCCAGGCATCCCCATTCACAGCCCCACAAACGCTGCGGCTCTCTCTTTCTACAGCCTCCCAAAGTGCAATACTATCTGCTTCGGCCAATGAGTAGAACCAGAGACCAGCTCAGCAACTGCGAACGTCCGGGGATTCCTCCCACAGCAAAGGGGCCACGACCAGAAGCTCTTGCTGCTCTTCAAGTGTCCAGGCAACCTCATTCACAGCACCACAAACGCTGCGGCTCTCTCTTTCTACAGCCTCCCAAAGTGCAATACTATCTGCCTGGGCCAATGAGTAGAGCCAAGCTCAGCAACTGCGAACTTCCAGGGATTCCTCCCACACCAAAGGGGCCACGACCAGAAGCTCTTGCTGCTCTTCAAGTGTCCAGGCAACCCCATTCACAGCCCCACAAACGCTGCGGCTCCCTATTTCTACAGCCTCCCAAAGTGCAATACTATCTACCTGGGCCAATGAGTAGAGCACAACTCAGCAATTGCAAACGTCCAGGGATTCCTCCCACACCAAAGGGGCCACGACCAGAAGCTCTTGCTGCTCTTCAAGTGTCCAGGCAACCTCATTCACAGCACCACAAACGCTGGGGCTCTCTCTTTCTACAGCCTCCCAAAGTGCAATATTATCTGCCTGGGCCAATGAGTAGAGCCAAGCTCAGCAACTGCGAACTTCCAGGGATTCCTCCCACACCAAAGGGGCCACGACCAGAAGCTCTTGCTGCTCTTCAAGTGTCCAGGCAACCCCATTCTCAGCCCCACAAACGCTGCGCCTCTCTCTTTCTACAGCCTCTCAAAGTGCAATCCTATCGGCCTGGGCCAATGAGTAGAGCCATAGACAGGCTCAGCAATTGCGACCGTCCAGGGATTCCTCCCACCCCAAAGGGGCCACAAACAAAAGCTCTTGCTGCTCTTCAAGTGTCCAGGCATCCCCATTCACAGCCCCACAAACGCTGCGGCTCTCTCTTTCTACAGCCTCCCAAAGTGCAATCCTATCTGCCTGGGCCAATGAGTAGAGCCATAGACAGGCTCAGCAATTGCGAACGTCCGGGGATTCCTCCCACAGCAAAGGGGCCACGACCAGAAGCTCTTGCTGCTCTTCAAGTGTCCAGGCAACCCCATTCACAGCCCCACAAACGCTGCGGCTCTCTCTTTCTACAGCCTCTCAAAGTGCAATCGTATCAGCCTGGGCCAATGAGTAAAGCCATAGACAGGCTCAGCAATTGCGACCGTCCAGGGATTCCTCCCACCCCAAAGGGGCCACGACCAAAAGCTCTTGCTGCTCTTCAAGTGTCCAGGCAACCCCATTCACAGCCCCATAAACGCTGCGGCTCTCTCTTTCTACAGCCTCCCAAAGTGCAATACTATCTGCCTGGGCCGATGAGTAGAGCCCAACTCAGCAATTGCGAACTTCCAGGGATTCCTCCCACCCCAAAGGGGCCACAAACAAAAGCTCTTGCTGCTCTTCAAGTGTCCAGGCATCCCCATTCACAGCCCCACAAACGCTGCGGCTCTCTCTTTCTACAGCCTCCCAAAGTGCAATCCTATCGGCCTGGGCCAATGAGTAGAACCAGAGACCAGCTCAGCAACTGCGAACGTCCGGGGATTCCTCCCACACCAAAGGGGCCACGACCAGAAGCTCTTGCTGCTCTTCAAGTGTCCAGGCAACCCCATTAACAGCCCCACAAACGCTGCGGCTCTCTCTTTCTACAGCCTCTCAAAGTGCAATCCTATCGGCCTGGGCCAATGAGTAAAGCCATAGACAGGCTCAGCAATTGCGAACGTCCAGGGATTCCTCCCACCCCAAAGGGGCCACAAACAAAAGCTCTTGCTGCTCTTCAAGTGTCCAGGCAACCCCATTCACAGCCCCACAAACGCTGCGGCTCTCTCTTTCTACAGCCTCCCAAAGTGCAATCCTATCGGCCTGGGCCAATTAGTAGAGCCATAGACAGGCTCAGCAATTGCGAAAGTCCAGGGATTCCTCCCACAGCAAAGGGGCCACGACCAAAAGCTCTTGCTGCTCTTCAAGTGTCCAGGCAACCCCATTCACAGCCCCACAAACGCTGCGGCTCTCTCTTTCTACAGTCTCCCAAAGTCCAATCCTATCTGCCTGGGCCAATGAATAGAGCCAGAGACCAGCTGAGATATTTGCGAACGTCCGGGGATTCCTCCCACCCCAAAGGGGCCACGACCAGAAGCTCTTGCTGCTCTTCAAGTGTCCAGGCAACCCCATTCACAGCCCCACAAACGCTGCGGCTCTCTCTTTCTACAGCCTCCCAAAGTGCAATCCTATCGGCCTGGGCCAATGAGTAGAACCAGAGACCAGCTCAGCAACTGCGAACGTCCAGGGATTCCTCCCACAGCAAAGGGGCCACGACCAGAAGCTCTTGCTGCTCTTCAAGTGTCCAGGCAACCTCATTCACAGCACCACAAACGCTGCGGCTCTCTCTTTCTACAACCTCCCAAAGTGCAATACTATCTGCCTGGGCCAATGAGTAGAGCCAAGCTCAGCAACTGCGAACTTCCACGGATTCCTCCCACCCCAAAGGGGCCACAAACAAAAGCTCTTGCTGCTCTTCAAGTGTCCAGGCAACCCCATTCACAGCCCCACAAACGCTGCGGCTCTCTCTTTCTACAGCCTCCCAAAGTGCAATACTATCTGCCTGGGCCGATGAGTAGAGCACAACTCAGCAATTGCGAAAGTCCAGGGATTCCTCCCACAGCAAAGGGGCCACAAAAAAAAGCTTTTGCTGCTCTTCAAGTGTCCAGGCATCCCCATTCACAGCCCCACAAACGCTGCGGCTCTCTCTTTCTACAGCCTCCCAAAGTGCAATACTATCGGCCTGGGCCAATGAGTAGAACCAGAGACCAGCTCAGCAACTGCGAACGTCCGGGGATTCCTCCCACAGCAAAGGGGCCACGACCAGAAGCTCTTGCTGCTCTTCAAGTGTCCAGGCAACCTCATTCACAGCCCCACAAACGCTGCGGCTCTCTCTTTCTACAACCTCCCAAAGTGCAATACTATCTGCCTGGGCCAATGAGTATAGCCAAGCTCAGCAACTGCGAACTTCCAGGGATTCCTCCCACACCAAAGGGGCCACGACCAAAAGCTCTTGCTGCTCTTCAAGTGTCCAGGCAACCCCATTCTCAGCCCCACAAACGCTGCGGCTCTCTCTTTCTACAGCCTCCCAAAGTGCAATCCTATCGGCCTGGGCCAATTAGTAGAGCCATAGACAGGCTCAGCAATTGCAAACATCCAGGGATTCCTCCCACTCCAAAGGGGCCACGACCAGAAGCTCTTGCTGCTCTTCAAGTGTCCAGGCATCCCCATTCACAGCCCCACAAACGCTGCGGCCCTCTCTTTCTACAGCCTCCCAAAGTGCAATCCTATCGGCCTGGGCCGATGAGTAGGGCCAGAGACCAGCTCAGCAATTGCGAACGTCCAGGGATTCCTCCCACCCCAAAGGGGCCACGACCAGAAGCTCTTGCTGCTCTTCAAGTGTCCAGGCAACCCCATTCACAGCCCCACAAACGCTGCGCCTCTCTCTTTCTACAGCCTCTCAAAGTGCAATCCTATCGGCCTGGGCCAATGAGTAGAGCCATAGACAGGCTCAGCAATTGCGACCGTCCAGGGATTCCTCCCACCCCAAAGGGGCCACAAACAAAAGCTCTTGCTGCTCTTCAAGTGTCCAGGCATCCCCATTCACAGCCCCACAAACGCTGCGGCTCTCTCTTTCTACAGCCTCCCAAAGTGCAATCCTATCTGCCTGGGCCAATGAGTAGAGCCATAGACAGGCTCAGCAATTGCGAAAGTCCAGGGATTCCTCCCACCCCAAAGGGGCCACAACAAAAAGCTCTTGCTGCTCTTCAAGTGTCCAGGCAACCCCATTCACAGCCCCACAAACGCTGCGGCTCTCTCTTTCTACAGTCTCCCAAAGTCCAATCCTATCTTCCTAGGCCAATGAATAGAGCCAGAGACCAGCTCAGATATTTGCGAACGTCTAGGGATTCCTCCCACACCAAAGGGGCCACGACCAGAAGCTCTTGCTGGTCTTCAAGTGTCCAGGCAACCCCATTCTCAGCCCCACAAACGCTGCGGCTCTCTCTTTCTACAGCCTCCCAAAGTGCAATCCTATCGGTCTGGGCCAATTAGTAGAGCCATAGACAGGCTCAGCAATTGCGAACGTCCGGGGATTCCTCCCACAGCAAAGGGGCCACGACCAGAAGCTCTTGCTGCTCTTCAAGTGTCCAGGCAACCCCATTCACAGCCCCACAAACGCTGCGGCTCCCTATTTCTACAGCCTCCCAAAGTGCAATACTATCGGCCTGGGCCAATGTGTAGAGCACAACTCAGCAATTGCAAACGTCCAGGGATTCCTCCCACACCAAAGGGGCCACGACCAGAAGCTCTTGCTGCTCTTCAAGTGTCCAGGCAACCCCATTCACAGCCCCACAAACGCTGCGGCTCTCTCTTTCTACAGCCTCTCAAAGTGCAATCCTATCGGCCTGGGCCAATGAGTAAAGCCATAGACAGGCTCAGCAATTGCGACCGTCCAGGGATTCCTCCCACCCCAAAGGGGCCACGACCAAAAGCTCTTGCTGCTCTTCAAGTGTCCAGGCAACCCCATTCACAGCCCCACAAACGCTGCGCCTCTCTCTTTCTACAGCCTCCCAAAGTGCAATACTATCTGCCTGGGCCGATGAGTAGAGCCCAACTCAGCAATTGCGAACTTCCAGGGATTCCTCCCACCCCAAAGGGGCCACAAACAAAAGCTCTTGCTGCTCTTCAAGTGTCCAGGCATCCCCATTCACAGCCCCACAAACGCTGCGTCTCTCTCTTTCTACAGCCTCCCAAAGTGCAATACTATCGGCCTGGGCCAATGAGTAGAACCAGAGACCAGCTCAGCAACTGCGAACGTCCGGGGATTCCTCCCACAGCAAAGGGGACAAGACCAGAAGCTCTTGCTGCTCTTCAAGTGTCCAGGCAACCTCATTCACAGCACCACAAACGCTGCGGCTCTCTCTTTCTACAACCTCCCAAAGTGCAATACTATCTGCCTGGGCCAATGAGTAGAGCCAAGCTCAGCAACTGCGAACTTCCACGGATTCCTCCCACCCCAAAGGGGCCACAAACAAAAGCTCTTGCTGGTCTTCAAGTGTCCAGGCAACCCCATTCACAGCCCCACAAACGCTGCGGCTCTCTCTTTCTACAGCCTCCCAAAGTGCAATCCTATCTGCCTGGGCCAATGAGTAGAGCCATAGACAGGCTCAGCAATTGCGAACGTCTAGGGATTCCTCCCACCCCAAAGGGGCCACGACCAAAAGCTCTTGCTGCTCTTCAAGTGTCCAGGCAACCCCATTCACAGCCCCACAAACGCTGCGGCTCTCTCTTTCTACAGCCTCCCAAAGTGCAATACTATCTGCCTGGGCCAATGAGTAGAGCACAACTCAGCAATTGCGAAAGTCCAGGGATTCCTCCCACACCAAAGGGGCCATGACCAGAAGCTCTTGCTGCTCTTCAAGTGTCCAGGCATCCCCATTCACAGCCCCACAAACGCTGCGGCTCTCTCTTTCTACAGCCTCCCAAAGTGCAATACTATCGGCCTGGGCCAATGAGTAGAACCAGAGACCAGCTCAGCAACTGCGAACGTCCGGGGATTCCTCCCACAGCAAAGGGGCCACGACCAGAAGCTCTTGCTGCTCTTCAAGTGTCCAGGCAACCTCATTCACAGCACCACAAACGCTGCGGCTCTCTCTTTCTACAGCCTCCCAAAGTGCAATACTATCTGCCTGGGCCAATGAGTAGAGCCAAGCTCAGCAACTGCGAACTTCCAGGGATTCCTCCCACACCAAAGGGGCCACGACCAGAAGCTCTTGCTGCTCTTCAAGTGTCCAGGCAACCCCATTCACAGCCCCACAAACGCTGCGGCTCCCTATTTCTACAGCCTCCCAAAGTGCAATACTATCTACCTGGGCCAATGAGTAGAGCACAACTCAGCAATTGCAAACGTCCAGGGATTCCTCCCACACCAAAGGGGCCACGACCAGAAGCTCTTGCTGCTCTTCAAGTGTCCAGGCAACCTCATTCACAGCACCACAAACGCTGGGGCTCTCTCTTTCTACAGCCTCCCAAAGTGCAATATTATCTGCCTGGGCCAATGAGTAGAGCCAAGCTCAGCAACTGCGAACTTCCAGGGATTCCTCCCACACCAAAGGGGCCACGACCAGAAGCTCTTGCTGCTCTTCAAGTGTCCAGGCAACCCCATTCTCAGCCCCACAAACGCTGCGCCTCTCTCTTTCTACAGCCTCTCAAAGTGCAATCCTATCGGCCTGGGCCAATGAGTAGAGCCATAGACAGGCTCAGCAATTGCGACCGTCCAGGGATTCCTCCCACCCCAAAGGGGCCACAAACAAAAGCTCTTGCTGCTCTTCAAGTGTCCAGGCATCCCCATTCACAGCCCCACAAACGCTGCGGCTCTCTCTTTCTACAGCCTCCCAAAGTGCAATCCTATCTGCCTGGGCCAATGAGTAGAGCCATAGACAGGGTCAGCAATTGCGAAAGTCCAGGGATTCCTCCCACAGCAAAGGGGCCACGACCAGAAGCTCTTGCTGCTCTTCAAGTGTCCAGGCAACCCCATTCACAGCCCCACAAACGCTGCGGCTCTCTCTTTCTACAGCCTCCCAAAGTGCAATCGTATCGGCCTGGGCCAATGAGTAAAGCCATAGACAGGCTCAGCAATTGCGACCGTCCAGGGATTCCTCCCACCCCAAAGGGGCCACGACCAAAAGCTCTTGCTGCTCTTCAAGTGTCCAGGCAACCCCATTCACAGCCCCATAAACGCTGCGGCTCTCTCTTTCTACAGCCTCCCAAAGTGCAATACTATCTGCCTGGGCCGATGAGTAGAGCCCAACTCAGCAATTGCGAACTTCCAGGGATTCCTCCCACCCCAAAGGGGCCACAAACAAAAGCTCTTGCTGCTCTTCAAGTGTCCAGGCATCCCCATTCACAGCCCCACAAACGCTGCGGCTCTCTCTTTCTACAGCCTCCCAAAGTGCAATCCTATCGGCCTGGGCCAATGAGTAGAACCAGAGACCAGCTCAGCAACTGCGAACGTCCGGGGATTCCTCCCACAGCAAAGGGGCCACGACCAGAAGCTCTTGCTGCTCTTCAAGTGTCCAGGCAACCCCATTAACAGCCCCACAAACGCTGCGGCTCTCTCTTTCTACAGCCTCTCAAAGTGCAATCCTATCGGCCTGGGCCAATGAGTAAAGCCATAGACAGGCTCAGCAATTGCGAACGTCCAGGGATTCCTCCCACCCCAAAGGGGCCACAAACAAAAGCTCTTGCTGCTCTTCAAGTGTCCAGGCATCCCCATTCACAGCCCCACAAACCCTGCGCCTCTCTCTTTCTACAGCCTCCCAAAGTGCAATCCTATCGGCCTGGGCCAATGAGTAGAGCTATAGACAGGCTCAGCAATTGCGAAAGTCCAGGGATTCCTCCCACAGCAAAGGGGCCACGACCAAAAGCTCTTGCTGCTCTTCAAGTGTCCAGGCAACCCCATTCACAGCCCCACAAACGCTGCGGCTCTCTCTTTCTACAGTCTCCCAAAGTCCAATCCTATCTGCCTGGGCCAATGAATAGAGCCAGAGACCAGCTGAGATATTTGCGAACGTCTAGGGATTCCTCCCACACCAAAGGGGCCACGACCAGAAGCTCTTGCTGCTCTTCAAGTGTCCAGGCAACCCCATTCTCAGCCCCACAAACGCTGCGGCTCTCTCTTTCTACAGCCTCCCAAAGTGCAATCCTATCGGTCTGGGCCAATTAGTAGAGCCATAGACAGGCTCAGCAATTGCGAACGTCCGGGGATTCCTCCCACCCCAAAGGGGCCACGACCAGAAGCTCTTGCTGCTCTTCAAGTGTCCAGGCAACCCCATTCACAGCCCCACAAACGCTGCGGCTCTCTCTTTCTACAGCCTCTCAAAGTGCAATCCTATCGGCCTGGGCCAATGAGTAAAGCCATAGACAGGCTCAGCAATTGCGAACGTCCGGGGATTCCTCCCACAGCAAAGGGGCCACGACCAGAAGCTCTTGCTGCTCTTCAAGTGTCCAGGCAACCCCATTCACAGCCCCACAAACGCTGCGGCTCTCTCTTTCTACAGCCTCCCAAAGTGCAATCCTATCGGCCTGGGCCAATGAGTAGAACCAGAGACCAGCTCAGCAACTGCGAACGTCCGGGGATTCCTCCCACAGCAAAGGGGCCACGACCAGAAGCTCTTGCTGCTCTTCAAGTGTCCAGGCAACCTCATTCACAGCACCACAAACGCTGCGGCTCTCTCTTTCTACAACCTCCCAAAGTGCAATACTATCTGCCTGGGCCAATGAGTAGAGCCAAGCTCAGCAACTGCGAACTTCCACGGATTCCTCCCACCCCAAAGGGGCCACAAACAAAAGCTCTTGCTGCTCTTCAAGTGTCCAGGCAACCCCATTCACAGCCCCACAAACGCTGCGGCTCTCTCTTTCTACAGCCTCCCAAAGTGCAATACTATCTGCCTGGGCCGATGAGTAGAGCACAACTCAGCAATTGCGAAAGTCCAGGGATTCCTCCCACAGCAAAGGGGCCACAAAAAAAAGCTCTTGCTGCTCTTCAAGTGTCCAGGCATCCCCATTCACAGCCCCACAAACGCTGCGGCTCTCTCTTTCTACAGCCTCCCAAAGTGCAATACTATCGGCCTGGGCCAATGAGTAGAACCAGAGACCAGCTCAGCAACTGCGAACGTCCGGGGATTCCTCCCACAGCAAAGGGGCCACGACCAGAAGCTCTTGCTGCTCTTCAAGTGTCCAGGCAACCTCATTCACAGCACCACAAACGCTGCGGCTCTCTCTTTCTACAACCTCCCAAAGTGCAATACTATCTGCCTGGGCCAATGAGTATAGCCAAGCTCAGCAACTGCGAACTTCCAGGGATTCCTCCCACACCAAAGGGGCCACGACCAAAAGCTCTTGCTGCTCTTCAAGTGTCCAGGCAACCCCATTCTCAGCCCCACAAACGCTGCGGCTCTCTCTTTCTACAGCCTCCCAAAGTGCAATCCTATCGGCCTGGGCCAATTAGTAGAGCCATAGACAGGCTCAGCAATTGCAAACATCCAGGGATTCCTCCCACTCCAAAGGGGCCACGACCAGAAGCTCTTGCTGCTCTTCAAGTGTCCAGGCATCCCCATTCACAGCCCCACAAACGCTGCGGCCCTCTCTTTCTACAGCCTCCCAAAGTGCAATCCTATCGGCCTGGGCCGATGAGTAGGGCCAGAGACCAGCTCAGCAATTGCGAACGTCCAGGGATTCCTCCCACAGCAAAGGGGCCACGACCAGAAGCTCTTGCTGCTCTTCAAGTGTCCAGGCAACCCCATTCACAGCCCCACAAACGCTGCGGCTCTCTCTTTCTACAGCCTCTCAAAGTGCAATCGTATCGGCCTGGGCCAATGAGTAAAGCCATAGACAGGCTCAGCAATTGCGACCGTCCAGGGATTCCTCCCACCCCAAAGGGGCCACGACCAAAAGCTCTTGCTGCTCTTCAAGTGTCCAGGCAACCCCATTCACAGCCCCATAAACGCTGCGGCTCTCTCTTTCTACAGCCTCCCAAAGTGCAATACTATCTGCCTGGGCCGATGAGTAGAGCACAACTCAGCAATTGCGAACTTCCAGGGATTCCTCCCACCCCAAAGGGGCCACAAACAAAAGCTCTTGCTGCTCTTCAAGTGTCCAGGCATCCCCATTCACAGCCCCACAAACGCTGCGGCTCTCTCTTTCTACAGCCTCCCAAAGTGCAATCCTATCGGCCTGGGCCAATGAGTAGAACCAGAGACCAGCTCAGCAACTGCGAACGTCCGGGGATTCCTCCCACAGCAAAGGGGCCACGACCAGAAGCTCTTGCTGCTCTTCAAGTGTCCAGGCAACCCCATTAACAGCCCCACAAATGCTGCGGCTCTCTCTTTCTACAGCCTCTCAAAGTGCAATCCTATCGGCCTGGGCCAATGAGTAAAGCCATAGACAGGCTCAGCAATTGCGAACGTCCAGGGATTCCTCCCACCCCAAAGGGGCCACAAACAAAAGCTCTTGCTGCTCTTCAAGTGTCCAGGCATCCCCATTCACAGCCCCACAAACGCTGCGCCTCTCTCTTTCTACAGCCTCCCAAAGTGCAATCCTATCGGCCTGGGCCAATGAGTAGAGCCATAGACAGGCTCAGCAATTGCGAAAGTCCAGGGATTCCTCCCACAGCAAAGGGGCCACGACCAAAAGCTCTTGCTGCTCTTCAAGTGTCCAGGCAACCCCATTCACAGCCCCACAAACGCTGCGGCTCTCTCTTTCTACAGTCTCCCAAAGTCCAATCCTATCTGCCTGGGCCAATGAATAGAGCCAGAGACCAGCTGAGATATTTGCGAACGTCTAGGGATTCCTCCCACACCAAAGGGGCCACGACCAGAAGCTCTTGCTGCTCTTCAAGTGTCCAGGCAACCCCATTCACAGCCCCACAAACGCTGCGGCTCTCTCTTTCTACAGCCTCTCAAAGTGCAATCGTATCGGCCTGGGCCAATGAGTAAAGCCATAGACAGGCTCAGCAATTGCGACCGTCCAGGGATTCCTCCCACCCCAAAGGGGCCACGACCAAAAGCTCTTGCTGCTCTTCAAGTGTCCAGGCAACCCCATTCACAGCCCCATAAACGCTGCGGCTCTCTCTTTCTACAGCCTCCCAAAGTGCAATACTATCTGCCTGGGCCGATGAGTAGAGCACAACTCAGCAATTGCGAACTTCCAGGGATTCCTCCCACCCCAAAGGGGCCACAAACAAAAGCTCTTGCTGCTCTTCAAGTGTCCAGGCATCCCCATTCACAGCCCCACAAACGCTGCGGCTCTCTCTTTCTACAGCCTCCCAAAGTGCAATCCTATCGGCCTGGGCCAATGAGTAGAACCAGAGACCAGCTCAGCAACTGCGAACGTCCGGGGATTCCTCCCACAGCAAAGGGGCCACGACCAGAAGCTCTTGCTGCTCTTCAAGTGTCCAGGCAACCCCATTAACAGCCCCACAAACGCTGCGGCTCTCTCTTTCTACAGCCTCTCAAAGTGCAATCCTATCGGCCTGGGCCAATGAGTAAAGCCATAGACAGGCTCAGCAATTGCGACCGTCCAGGGATTCCTCCCACCCCAAAGGGGCCACAAACAAAAGCTCTTGCTGCTCTTCAAGTGTCCAGGCATCCCCATTCACAGCCCCACAAACGCTGCGGCTCTCTCTTTCTACAGCCTCCCAAAGTGCAATCCTATCTGCCTGGGCCAATGAGTAGAGCCATAGACAGGGTCAGCAATTGCGAAAGTCCAGGGATTCCTCCCACAGCAAAGGGGCCACGACCAGAAGCTCTTGCTGCTCTTCAAGTGTCCAGGCAACCCCATTCACAGCCCCACAAACGCTGCGGCTCTCTCTTTCTACAGCCTCTCAAAGTGCAATCGTATCGGCCTGGGCCAATGAGTAAAGCCATAGACAGGCTCAGCAATTGCGACCGTCCAGGGATTCCTCCCACACCAAAGGGGCCACGACCAAAAGCTCTTGCTGCTCTTCAAGTGTCCAGGCAACCCCATTCACAGCCCCATAAACGCTGCGGCTCTCTCTTTCTACAGCCTCCCAAAGTGCAATACTATCTGCCTGGGCCGATGAGTAGAGCCCAACTCAGCAATTGCGAAGTTCCAGGGATTCCTCCCACCCCAAAGGGGCCACAAACAAAAGCTCTTGCTGCTCTTCAAGTGTCCAGGCATCCCCATTCACAGCCCCACAAACGCTGCGGCTCTCTCTTTCTACAGCCTCCCAAAGTGCAATACTATCGGCCTGGGCCAATGAGTAGAACCAGAGACCAGCTCAGCAACTGCGAACGTCCGGGGATTCCTCCCACAGCAAAGGGGCCACGACCAGAAGCTCTTGCTGCTCTTCAAGTGTCCAGGCAACCCCATTCACAGCCCCACAAACGCTGCGGCTCTCTCTTTCTACAGCCTCTCAAAGTGCAATCCTATCGGCCTGGGCCAATGAGTAAAGCCATAGACAGGCTCAGCAATTGCGAACGTCCAGGGATTCCTCCCACCCCAAAGGGGCCACAAACAAAAGCTCTTGCTGCTCTTCAAGTGTCCAGGCATCCCCATTCACAGCCCCACAAACCCTGCGCCTCTCTCTTTCTACAGCCTCCCAAAGTGCAATCCTATCGGCCTGGGCCAATGAGTAGAGCTATAGACAGGCTCAGCAATTGCGAAAGTCCAGGGATTCCTCCCACAGCAAAAGGGCCACGACCAAAAGCTCTTGCTGCTCTTCAAGTGTCCAGGCAACCCCATTCACAGCCCCACAAACGCTGCGGCTCTCTCTTTCTACAGTCTCCCAAAGTCCAATCCTATCTGCCTGGGCCAATGAATAGAGCCAGAGACCAGCTGAGATATTTGCGAACGTCTAGGGATTCCTCCCACACCAAAGGGGCCACGACCAGAAGCTCTTGCTGCTCTTCAAGTGTCCAGGCAACCCCATTCTCAGCCCCACAAACGCTGCGGCTCTCTCTTTCTACAGCCTCCCAAAGTGCAATCCTATCGGTCTGGGCCAATTAGTAGAGCCATAGACAGGCTCAGCAATTGCGAACGTCCGGGGATTCCTCCCACCCCAAAGGGGCCACGACCAGAAGCTCTTGCTGCTCTTCAAGTGTCCAGGCAACCCCATTCACAGCCCCACAAACGCTGCGGCTCTCTCTTTCTACAGCCTCTCAAAGTGCAATCCTATCGGCCTGGGCCAATGAGTAAAGCCATAGACAGGCTCAGCAATTGCGAACGTCCGGGGATTCCTCCCACAGCAAAGGGGCCACGACCAGAAGCTCTTGCTGCTCTTCAAGTGTCCAGGCAACCCCATTCACAGCCCCACAAACGCTGCGGCTCTCTCTTTCTACAGCCTCCCAAAGTGCAATCCTATCGGCCTGGGCCAATGAGTAGAACCAGAGACCAGCTCAGCAACTGCGAACGTCCGGGGATTCCTCCCACAGCAAAGGGGCCACGACCAGAAGCTCTTGCTGCTCTTCAAGTGTCCAGGCAACCTCATTCACAGCACCACAAACGCTGCGGCTCTCTCTTTCTACAACCTCCCAAAGTGCAATACTATCTGCCTGGGCCAATGAGTAGAGCCAAGCTCAGCAACTGCGAACTTCCACGGATTCCTCCCACCCCAAAGGGGCCACAAACAAAAGCTCTTGCTGCTCTTCAAGTGTCCAGGCAACCCCATTCACAGCCCCACAAACGCTGCGGCTCTCTCTTTCTACAGCCTCCCAAAGTGCAATACTATCTGCCTGGGCCGATGAGTAGAGCACAACTCAGCAATTGCGAAAGTCCAGGGATTCCTCCCACAGCAAAGGGGCCACAAAAAAAAGCTCTTGCTGCTCTTCAAGTGTCCAGGCATCCCCATTCACAGCCCCACAAACGCTGCGGCTCTCTCTTTCTACAGCCTCCCAAAGTGCAATACTATCGGCCTGGGCCAATGAGTAGAACCAGAGACCAGCTCAGCAACTGCGAACGTCCGGGGATTCCTCCCACAGCAAAGGGGCCACGACCAGAAGCTCTTGCTGCTCTTCAAGTGTCCAGGCAACCTCATTCACAGCACCACAAACGCTGCGGCTCTCTCTTTCTACAACCTCCCAAAGTGCAATACTATCTGCCTGGGCCAATGAGTATAGCCAAGCTCAGCAACTGCGAACTTCCAGGGATTCCTCCCACACCAAAGGGGCCACGACCAAAAGCTCTTGCTGCTCTTCAAGTGTCCAGGCAACCCCATTCTCAGCCCCACAAACGCTGCGGCTCTCTCTTTCTACAGCCTCCCAAAGTGCAATCCTATCGGCCTGGGCCAATTAGTAGAGCCATAGACAGGCTCAGCAATTGCAAACATCCAGGGATTCCTCCCACTCCAAAGGGGCCACGACCAGAAGCTCTTGCTGCTCTTCAAGTGTCCAGGCATCCCCATTCACAGCCCCACAAACGCTGCGGCCCTCTCTTTCTACAGCCTCCCAAAGTGCAATCCTATCGGCCTGGGCCGATGAGTAGGGCCAGAGACCAGCTCAGCAATTGCGAACGTCCAGGGATTCCTCCCACAGCAAAGGGGCCACGACCAGAAGCTCTTGCTGCTCTTCAAGTGTCCAGGCAACCCCATTCACAGCCCCACAAACGCTGCGGCTCTCTCTTTCTACAGCCTCTCAAAGTGCAATCCTATCGGCCTGGGCCAATGAGTAAAGCCATAGACAGGCTCAGCAATTGCGACCGTCCAGGGATTCCTCCCACCCCAAAGGGGCCACGACCAAAAGCTCTTGCTGCTCTTCAAGTGTCCAGGCAACCCCATTCACAGCCCCATAAACGCTGCGGCTCTCTCTTTCTACAGCCTCTCAAAGTGCAATACTATCTGCCTGGGCCGATGAGTAGAGCACAACTCAGCAATTGCGAACTTCCAGGGATTCCTCCCACCCCAAAGGGGCCACAAACAAAAGCTCTTGCTGCTCTTCAAGTGTCCAGGCATCCCCATTCACAGCCCCACAAACGCTGCGGCTCTCTCTTTCTACAGCCTCTCAAAGTGCAATCCTATCGGCCTGGGCCAATGAGTAGAACCAGAGACCAGCTCAGCAACTGCGAACGTCCGGGGATTCCTCCCACAGCAAAGGGGCCACGACCAGAAGCTCTTGCTGCTCTTCAAGTGTCCAGGCAACCCCATTCACAGCCCCACAAATGCTGCGGCTCTCTCTTTCTACAGCCTCTCAAAGTGCAATCCTATCGGCCTGGGCCAATGAGTAAAGCCATAGACAGGCTCAGCAATTGCGAACGTCCAGGGATTCCTCCCACCCCAAAGGGGCCACAAACAAAAGCTCTTGCTGCTCTTCAAGTGTCCAGGCATCCCCATTCACAGCCCCACAAACCCTGCGCCTCTCTCTTTCTACAGCCTCCCAAAGTGCAATCCTATCGGCCTGGGCCAATGAGTAGAGCCATAGACAGGCTCAGCAATTGCGAAAGTCCAGGGATTCCTCCCACAGCAAAGGGGCCACGACCAAAAGCTCTTGCTGCTCTTCAAGTGTCCAGGCAACCCCATTCACAGCCCCACAAACGCTGCGGCTCTCTCTTTCTACAGTCTCCCAAAGTCCAATCCTATCTGCCTGGGCCAATGAATAGAGCCAGAGACCAGCTGAGATATTTGCGAACGTCTAGGGATTCCTCCCACACCAAAGGGGCCACGACCAGAAGCTCTTGCTGCTCTTCAAGTGTCCAGGCAACCCCATTCACAGCCCCACAAACGCTGCGGCTCTCTCTTTCTACAGCCTCTCAAAGTGCAATCGTATCGGCCTGGGCCAATGAGTAAAGCCATAGACAGGCTCAGCAATTGCGACCGTCCAGGGATTCCTCCCACCCCAAAGGGGCCACGACCAAAAGCTCTTGCTGCTCTTCAAGTGTCCAGGCAACCCCATTCACAGCCCCATAAACGCTGCGGCTCTCTCTTTCTACAGCCTCCCAAAGTGCAATACTATCTGCCTGGGCCGATGAGTAGAGCACAACTCAGCAATTGCGAACTTCCAGGGATTCCTCCCACCCCAAAGGGGCCACAAACAAAAGCTCTTGCTGCTCTTCAAGTGTCCAGGCATCCCCATTCACAGCCCCACAAACGCTGCGGCTCTCTCTTTCTACAGCCTCCCAAAGTGCAATCCTATCGGCCTGGGCCAATGAGTAGAACCAGAGACCAGCTCAGCAACTGCGAACGTCCGGGGATTCCTCCCACAGCAAAGGGGCCACGACCAGAAGCTCTTGCTGCTCTTCAAGTGTCCAGGCAACCCCATTAACAGCCCCACAAACGCTGCGGCTCTCTCTTTCTACAGCCTCTCAAAGTGCAATCCTATCGGCCTGGGCCGATGAGTAGGGCCAGAGACCAGCTCAGCAATTGCGAACGTCCAGGGATTCCTCCCACCCCAAAGGGGCCACAAACAAAAGCTCTTGCTGCTCTTCAAGTGTCCAGGCATCCCCATTCACAGCCCCACAAACCCTGCGCCTCTCTCTTTCTACAGCCTCCCAAAGTGCAATCCTATCGGCCTGGGCCAATGAGTAGAGCCATAGACAGGCTCAGCAATTGCGAAAGTCCAGGGATTCCTCCCACAGCAAAGGGGCCACGACCAAAAGCTCTTGCTGCTCTTCAAGTGTCCAGGCAACCCCATTCACAGCCCCACAAACGCTGCGGCTCTCTCTTTCTACAGTCTCCCAAAGTCCAATCCTATCTGCCTGGGCCAATGAATAGAGCCAGAGACCAGCTGAGATATTTGCGAACGTCTAGGGATTCCTCCCACACCAAAGGGGCCACGACCAGAAGCTCTTGCTGCTCTTCAAGTGTCCAGGCAACCCCATTCTCAGCCCCACAAACGCTGCGGCTCTCTCTTTCTACAGCCTCCCAAAGTGCAATCCTATCGGTCTGGGCCAATTAGTAGAGCCATAGACAGGCTCAGCAATTGCGAACGTCCGGGGATTCCTCCCACCCCAAAGGGGCCACGACCGGAAGCTCTTGCTGCTCTTCAAGTGTCCAGGCAACCCCATTCACAGCCCCACAAACGCTGCGGCTCTCTCTTTCTACAGCCTCTCAAAGTGCAATCCTATCGGCCTGGGCCAATGAGTAAAGCCATAGACAGGCTCAGCAATTGCGAACGTCTAGGGATTCCTCCCACAGCAAAGGGGCCACGACCAGAAGCTCTTGCTGCTCTTCAAGTGTCCAGGCAACCCCATTCACAGCCCCACAAACGCTGCGGCTCTCTCTTTCTACAACCTCCCAAAGTGCAATACTATCTGCCTGGGCCAATGAGTAGAACCAGAGACCAGCTCAGCAACTGCGAACGTCCGGGGATTCCTCCCACAGCAAAGGGGCCACGACCAGAAGCTCTTGCTGCTCTTCAAGTGTCCAGGCAACCTCATTCACAGCACCACAAACGCTGCGGCTCTCTCTTTCTACAACCTCCCAAAGTGCAATACTATCTGCCTGGGCCAATGAGTAGAGCCAAGCTCAGCAACTGCGAACTTCCACGGATTCCTCCCACCCCAAAGGGGCCACAAACAAAAGCTCTTGCTGCTCTTCAAGTGTCCAGGCAACCCCATTCACAGCCCCACAAACGCTGCGGCTCTCTCTTTCTACAGCCTCCCAAAGTGCAATACTATCTGCCTGGGCCGATGAGTAGAGCAAAACACAGCAATTGCGAAAGTCCAGGGATTCCTCCCACAGCAAAGGGGCCACAAAAAAAAGCTCTTGCTGCTCTTCAAGTGTCCAGGCATCCCCATTCACAGCCCCACAAACGCTGCGGCTCTCTCTTTCTACAGCCTCCCAAAGTGCAATCCTATCGGCCTGGGCCAATGAGTAGAACCAGAGACCAGCTCAGCAACTGCGAACGTCCGGGGATTCCTCCCACAGCAAAGGGGCCACGACCAGAAGGTCTTGCTGCTCTTCAAGTGTCCAGGCAACCTCATTCACAGCACCACAAACGCTGCGGCTCTCTCTTTCTACAACCTCCCAAAGTGCAATACTATCTGCCTGGGCCAATGAGTATAGCCAAGCTCAGCAACTGCGAACTTCCAGGGATTCCTCCCACACCAAAGGGGCCACGACCAGAAGCTCTTGCTGCTCTTCAAGTGTCCAGGCAACCCCATTCTCAGCCCCACAAACGCTGCGGCTCTCTCTTTCTACAGCCTCCCAAAGTGCAATCCTATCGGCCTGGGCCAATTAGTAGAGCCATAGACAGGCTCAGCAATTGCAAACATCCAGGGATTCCTCCCACTCCAAAGGGGCCACGACCAGAAGCTCTTGCTGCTCTTCAAGTGTCCAGGCATCCCCATTCACAGCCCCACAAACGCTGCGGCCCTCTCTTTCTACAGCCTCCCAAAGTGCAATCCTATCGGCCTGGGCCGATGAGTAGGGCCAGAGACCAGCTCAGCAATTGCGAACGTCCAGGGATTCCTCCCACCCCAAAGGGGCCACGACCAGAAGCTCTTGCTGCTCTTCAAGTGTCCAGGCAACCCCATTCACAGCCCCACAAACGCTGCGGCTCCCTATTTCTACAGCCTCCCAAAGTCAATACTATCTACCTGGGCCAATGAGTAGAGCACAACTCAGCAATTGCAAACGTCCAGGGATTCCTCCCACCCCAAAGGGGCCACAAAAAAAAGCTCTTGCTGCTCTTCAAGTGTCCAGGCAACCCCATTCACAGCCCCACAAACGCTGCGGCTCTCTCTTTCTACAGCCTCCCAAAGTGCAATCCTATCTGCCTGGGCCAATGAGTAGAGCCATAGACAGGCTCAGCAATTGCGAAAGTCCAGGGATTCCTCCCACACCAAAGGGGCCACAAAAAAAAGCTCTTGCTGCTCTTCAAGTGTCCAGGCAACCCCATTCACAGCCCCACAAACGCTGCGGCTCTCTCTTTCTACAGTCTCCCAAAGTCCAATCCTATCTGCCTAGGCCAATGAATAGAGCCAGAGACCAGCTCAGATATTTGCGAACGTCTAGGGATTCCTCCCACCCCAAAGGGGCCACGACCAGAAGCTCTTGCTGCTCTTCAAGTGTCCAGGCAACCCCATTCTCAGCCCCACAAACGCTGCGGCTCTCTCTTTCTACAGCCTCCCAAAGTGCAATCCTATCGGTCTGAGCCAATTAGTAGAGCCATAGACAGGCTCAGCAATTGCGAACGTCCGGGGATTCCTCCCACAGCAAAGGGGCCACGACCAGAAGCTCTTGCTGCTCTTCAAGTGTCCAGGCAACCCCATTCACAGCCCCACAAACGCTGCGGCTCTCTCTTTCTACAGCCTCTCAAAGTGCAATCGTATCGGCCTGGGCCAATGAGTAAAGCCATAGACAGGCTCAGCAATTGCGACCGTCCAGGGATTCCTCCCACCCCAAAGGGGCCACGACCAAAAGCTCTTGCTGCTCTTCAAGTGTCCAGGCAACCCCATTCACAGCCCCATAAACGCTGCGGCTCTCTCTTTCTACAGCCTCCCAAAGTGCAATACTATCTGCCTGGGCCGATGAGTAGAGCACAACTCAGCAATTGCGAACTTCCAGGGATTCCTCCCACCCCAAAGGGGCCACAAACAAAAGCTCTTGCTGCTCTTCAAGTGTCCAGGCATCCCCATTCACAGCCCCACAAACGCTGCGGCTCTCTCTTTCTACAGCCTCCCAAAGTGCAATCCTATCGGCCTGGGCCAATGAGTAGAACCAGAGACCAGCTCAGCAACTGCGAACGTCCGGGGATTCCTCCCACAGCAAAGGGGCCACGACCAGAAGCTCTTGCTGCTCTTCAAGTGTCCAGGCAACCCCATTAACAGCCCCACAAACGCTGCGGCTCTCTCTTTCTACAGCCTCTCAAAGTGCAATCCTATCGGCCTGGGCCGATGAGTAGGGCCAGAGACCAGCTCAGCAATTGCGAACGTCCAGGGATTCCTCCCACCCCAAAGGGGCCACAAACAAAAGCTCTTGCTGCTCTTCAAGTGTCCAGGCATCCCCATTCACAGCCCCACAAACCCTGCGCCTCTCTCTTTCTACAGCCTCCCAAAGTGCAATCCTATCGGCCTGGGCCAATGAGTAGAGCCATAGACAGGCTCAGCAATTGCGAAAGTCCAGGGATTCCTCCCACAGCAAAGGGGCCACGACCAAAAGCTCTTGCTGCTCTTCAAGTGTCCAGGCAACCCCATTCACAGCCCCACAAACGCTGCGGCTCTCTCTTTCTACAGTCTCCCAAAGTCCAATCCTATCTGCCTGGGCCAATGAATAGAGCCAGAGACCAGCTGAGATATTTGCGAACGTCTAGGGATTCCTCCCACACCAAAGGGGCCACGACCAGAAGCTCTTGCTGCTCTTCAAGTGTCCAGGCAACCCCATTCTCAGCCCCACAAACGCTGCGGCTCTCTCTTTCTACAGCCTCCCAAAGTGCAATCCTATCGGTCTGGGCCAATTAGTAGAGCCATAGACAGGCTCAGCAATTGCGAACGTCCGGGGATTCCTCCCACCCCAAAGGGGCCACGACCGGAAGCTCTTGCTGCTCTTCAAGTGTCCAGGCAACCCCATTCACAGCCCCACAAACGCTGCGGCTCTCTCTTTCTACAGCCTCTCAAAGTGCAATCCTATCGGCCTGGGCCAATGAGTAAAGCCATAGACAGGCTCAGCAATTGCGAACGTCTAGGGATTCCTCCCACAGCAAAGGGGCCACGACCAGAAGCTCTTGCTGCTCTTCAAGTGTCCAGGCAACCCCATTCACAGCCCCACAAACGCTGCGGCTCTCTCTTTCTACAACCTCCCAAAGTGCAATACTATCTGCCTGGGCCAATGAGTAGAACCAGAGACCAGCTCAGCAACTGCGAACGTCCGGGGATTCCTCCCACAGCAAAGGGGCCACGACCAGAAGCTCTTGCTGCTCTTCAAGTGTCCAGGCAACCTCATTCACAGCACCACAAACGCTGCGGCTCTCTCTTTCTACAACCTCCCAAAGTGCAATACTATCTGCCTGGGCCAATGAGTAGAGCCAAGCTCAGCAACTGCGAACTTCCACGGATTCCTCCCACCCCAAAGGGGCCACAAACAAAAGCTCTTGCTGCTCTTCAAGTGTCCAGGCAACCCCATTCACAGCCCCACAAACGCTGCGGCTCTCTCTTTCTACAGCCTCCCAAAGTGCAATACTATCTGCCTGGGCCGATGAGTAGAGCAAAACACAGCAATTGCGAAAGTCCAGGGATTCCTCCCACAGCAAAGGGGCCACAAAAAAAAGCTCTTGCTGCTCTTCAAGTGTCCAGGCATCCCCATTCACAGCCCCACAAACGCTGCGGCTCTCTCTTTCTACAGCCTCCCAAAGTGCAATCCTATCGGCCTGGGCCAATGAGTAGAACCAGAGACCAGCTCAGCAACTGCGAACGTCCGGGGATTCCTCCCACAGCAAAGGGGCCACGACCAGAAGGTCTTGCTGCTCTTCAAGTGTCCAGGCAACCTCATTCACAGCACCACAAACGCTGCGGCTCTCTCTTTCTACAACCTCCCAAAGTGCAATACTATCTGCCTGGGCCAATGAGTATAGCCAAGCTCAGCAACTGCGAACTTCCAGGGATTCCTCCCACACCAAAGGGGCCACGACCAGAAGCTCTTGCTGCTCTTCAAGTGTCCAGGCAACCCCATTCTCAGCCCCACAAACGCTGCGGCTCTCTCTTTCTACAGCCTCCCAAAGTGCAATCCTATCGGCCTGGGCCAATTAGTAGAGCCATAGACAGGCTCAGCAATTGCAAACATCCAGGGATTCCTCCCACTCCAAAGGGGCCACGACCAGAAGCTCTTGCTGCTCTTCAAGTGTCCAGGCATCCCCATTCACAGCCCCACAAACGCTGCGGCCCTCTCTTTCTACAGCCTCCCAAAGTGCAATCCTATCGGCCTGGGCCGATGAGTAGGGCCAGAGACCAGCTCAGCAATTGCGAACGTCCAGGGATTCCTCCCACCCCAAAGGGGCCACGACCAGAAGCTCTTGCTGCTCTTCAAGTGTCCAGGCAACCCCATTCACAGCCCCACAAACGCTGCGGCTCCCTATTTCTACAGCCTCCCAAAGTCAATACTATCTACCTGGGCCAATGAGTAGAGCACAACTCAGCAATTGCAAACGTCCAGGGATTCCTCCCACCCCAAAGGGGCCACAAAAAAAAGCTCTTGCTGCTCTTCAAGTGTCCAGGCAACCCCATTCACAGCCCCACAAACGCTGCGGCTCTCTCTTTCTACAGCCTCCCAAAGTGCAATCCTATCTGCCTGGGCCAATGAGTAGAGCCATAGACAGGCTCAGCAATTGCGAAAGTCCAGGGATTCCTCCCACACCAAAGGGGCCACAAAAAAAAGCTCTTGCTGCTCTTCAAGTGTCCAGGCAACCCCATTCACAGCCCCACAAACGCTGCGGCTCTCTCTTTCTACAGTCTCCCAAAGTCCAATCCTATCTGCCTAGGCCAATGAATAGAGCCAGAGACCAGCTCAGATATTTGCGAACGTCTAGGGATTCCTCCCACCCCAAAGGGGCCACGACCAGAAGCTCTTGCTGCTCTTCAAGTGTCCAGGCAACCCCATTCTCAGCCCCACAAACGCTGCGGCTCTCTCTTTCTACAGCCTCCCAAAGTGCAATCCTATCGGTCTGAGCCAATTAGTAGAGCCATAGACAGGCTCAGCAATTGCGAACGTCCGGGGATTCCTCCCACAGCAAAGGGGCCACGACCAGAAGCTCTTGCTGCTCTTCAAGTGTCCAGGCAACCCCATTCACAGCCCCACAAACGCTGCGGCTCCCTATTTCTACAGCCTCCCAAAGTGCAATACTATCTGCCTGGGCCAATGAGTAGAGCACAACTCAGCAATTGCAAACGTCCAGGGATTCCTCCCACACCAAAGGGGCCACGACCAGAAGCTCTTGCTGCTCTTCAAGTGTCCAGGCAACCCCATTCACAGCCCCACAAACGCTGCGGCTCTCTCTTTCTACAGCCTCTCAAAGTGCAATCCTATCGGCCTGGGCCAATGAGTAAAGCCATAGACAGGCTCAGCAATTGCGACCGTCCAGGGATTCCTCCCACCCCAAAGGGGCCACGACCAAAAGCTCTTGCTGCTCTTCAAGTGTCCAGGCATCCCCATTCACAGCCCCACAAACGCTGCGGCCCTCTCTTTCTACAGCCTCCCAAAGTGCAATCCTATCGGCCTGGGCCGATGAGTAGGGCCAGAGACCAGCTCAGCAATTGCGAACGTCCAGGGATTCCTCCCACAGCAAAGGGGCCACGACCAGAAGCTCTTGCTGCTCTTCAAGTGTCCAGGCAACCCCATTCACAGCCCCACAAACGCTGCGGCTCTCTCTTTCTACAGCCTCCCAAAGTGCAATCGTATCGGCCTGGGCCAATGAGTAAAGCCATAGACAGGCTCAGCAATTGCGACCGTCCAGGGATTCCTCCCACCCCAAAGGGGCCACGACCAAAAGCTCTTGCTGCTCTTCAAGTGTCCAGGCAACCCCATTCACAGCCCCATAAACGCTGCGGCTCTCTCTTTCTACAGCCTCCCAAAGTGCAATACTATCTGCCTGGGCCGATGAGTAGAGCACAACTCAGCAATTGCGAACTTCCAGGGATTCCTCCCACCCCAAAGGGGCCACAAACAAAAGCTCTTGCTGCTCTTCAAGTGTCCAGGCATCCCCATTCACAGCCCCACAAACGCTGCGGCTCTCTCTTTCTACAGCCTCCCAAAGTGCAATCCTATCGGCCTGGGCCAATGAGTAGAACCAGAGACCAGCTCAGCAACTGCGAACGTCCGGGGATTCCTCCCACAGCAAAGGGGCCACGACCAGAAGCTCTTGCTGCTCTTCAAGTGTCCAGGCAACCCCATTAACAGCCCCACAAACGCTGCGGCTCTCTCTTTCTACAGCCTCTCAAAGTGCAATCCTATCGGCCTGGGCCAATGAGTAAAGCCATAGACAGGCTCAGCAATTGCGAACGTCCAGGGATTCCTCCCACCCCAAAGGGGCCACAAACAAAAGCTCTTGCTGCTCTTCAAGTGTCCAGGCATCCCCATTCACAGCCCCACAAACCCTGCGCCTCTCTCTTTCTACAGCCTCCCAAAGTGCAATCCTATCGGCCTGGGCCAATGAGTAGAGCCATAGACAGGCTCAGCAATTGCGAAAGTCCAGGGATTCCTCCCACAGCAAAGGGGCCACGACCAAAAGCTCTTGCTGCTCTTCAAGTGTCCAGGCAACCCCATTCACAGCCCCACAAACGCTGCGGCTCTCTCTTTCTACAGTCTCCCAAAGTCCAATCCTATCTGCCTGGGCCAATGAATAGAGCCAGAGACCAGCTGAGATATTTGCGAACGTCTAGGGATTCCTCCCACACCAAAGGGGCCACGACCAGAAGCTCTTGCTGCTCTTCAAGTGTCCAGGCAACCCCATTCACAGCCCCACAAACGCTGCGCCTCTCTCTTTCTACAGCCTCCCAAAGTGCAATCCTATCGGTCTGGGCCAATTAGTAGAGCCATAGACAGGCTCAGCAATTGCGAACGTCCGGGGATTCCTCCCACCCCAAAGGGGCCACGACCGGAAGCTCTTGCTGCTCTTCAAGTGTCCAGGCAACCCCATTCACAGCCCCACAAACGCTGCGGCTCTCTCTTTCTACAGCCTCCCAAAGTGCAATCCTATCGGCCTGGGCCAATGAGTAGAACCAGAGACCAGCTCAGCAACTGCGAACGTCCGGGGATTCCTCCCACAGCAAAGGGGCCACGACCAGAAGCTCTTGCTGCTCTTCAAGTGTCCAGGCAACCCCATTAACAGCCCCACAAATGCTGCGGCTCTCTCTTTCTACAGCCTCTCAAAGTGCAATCCTATCGGCCTGGGCCAATGAGTAAAGCCATAGACAGGCTCAGCAATTGCGAACGTCCAGGGATTCCTCCCACCCCAAAGGGGCCACAAACAAAAGCTCTTGCTGCTCTTCAAGTGTCCAGGCATCCCCATTCACAGCCCCACAAACCCTGCGCCTCTCTCTTTCTACAGCCTCCCAAAGTGCAATCCTATCGGCCTGGGCCAATGAGTAGAGCCATAGACAGGCTCAGCAATTGCGAAAGTCCAGGGATTCCTCCCACAGCAAAGGGGCCACGACCAAAAGCTCTTGCTGCTCTTCAAGTGTCCAGGCAACCCCATTCACAGCCCCACAAACGCTGCGGCTCTCTCTTTCTACAGTCTCCCAAAGTCCAATCCTATCTGCCTGGGCCAATGAATAGAGCCAGAGACCAGCTGAGATATTTGCGAACGTCTAGGGATTCCTCCCACACCAAAGGGGCCACGACCAGAAGCTCTTGCTGCTCTTCAAGTGTCCAGGCAACCCCATTCACAGCCCCACAAACGCTGCGGCTCTCTCTTTCTACAGCCTCTCAAAGTGCAATCGTATCGGCCTTGGCCAATGAGTAAAGCCATAGACAGGCTCAGCAATTGCGACCGTCCAGGGATTCCTCCCACCCCAAAGGGGCCACGACCAAAAGCTCTTGCTGCTCTTCAAGTGTCCAGGCAACCCCATTCACAGCCCCATAAACGCTGCGGCTCTCTCTTTCTACAGCCTCCCAAAGTGCAATACTATCTGCCTGGGCCGATGAGTAGAGCACAACTCAGCAATTGCGAACTTCCAGGGATTCCTCCCACCCCAAAGGGGCCACAAACAAAAGCTCTTGCTGCTCTTCAAGTGTCCAGGCATCCCCATTCACAGCCCCACAAACGCTGCGGCTCTCTCTTTCTACAGCCTCCCAAAGTGCAATCCTATCGGCCTGGGCCAATGAGTAGAACCAGAGACCAGCTCAGCAACTGCGAACGTCCGGGGATTCCTCCCACAGCAAAGGGGCCACGACCAGAAGCTCTTGCTGCTCTTCAAGTGTCCAGGCAACCCCATTAACAGCCCCACAAACGCTGCGGCTCTCTCTTTCTACAGCCTCTCAAAGTGCAATCCTATCGGCCTGGGCCAATGAGTAAAGCCATAGACAGGCTCAGCAATTGCGAACGTCCAGGGATTCCTCCCACCCCAAAGGGGCCACAAACAAAAGCTCTTGCTGCTCTTCAAGTGTCCAGGCATCCCCATTCACAGCCCCACAAACCCTGCGCCTCTCTCTTTCTACAGCCTCCCAAAGTGCAATCCTATCGGCCTGGGCCAATGAGTAGAGCCATAGACAGGCTCAGCAATTGCGAAAGTCCAGGGATTCCTCCCACAGCAAAGGGGCCACGACCAAAAGCTCTTGCTGCTCTTCAAGTGTCCAGGCAACCCCATTCACAGCCCCACAAACGCTGCGGCTCTCTCTTTCTACAGTCTCCCAAAGTCCAATCCTATCTGCCTGGGCCAATGAATAGAGCCAGAGACCAGCTGAGATATTTGCGAACGTCTAGGGATTCCTCCCACACCAAAGGGGCCACGACCAGAAGCTCTTGCTGCTCTTCAAGTGTCCAGGCAACCCCATTCTCAGCCCCACAAACGCTGCGGCTCTCTCTTTCTACAGCCTCCCAAAGTGCAATCCTATCGGTCTGGGCCAATTAGTAGAGCCATAGACAGGCTCAGCAATTGCGAACGTCCGGGGATTCCTCCCACCCCAAAGGGGCCACGACCGGAAGCTCTTGCTGCTCTTCAAGTGTCCAGGCAACCCCATTCACAGCCCCACAAACGCTGCGGCTCTCTCTTTCTACAGCCTCTCAAAGTGCAATCCTATCGGCCTGGGCCAATGAGTAAAGCCATAGACAGGCTCAGCAATTGCGAACGTCCGGGGATTCCTCCCACAGCAAAGGGGCCACGACCAGAAGCTCTTGCTGCTCTTCAAGTGTCCAGGCAACCCCATTCACAGCCCCACAAACGCTGCGGCTCTCTCTTTCTACAACCTCCCAAAGTGCAATACTATCTGCCTGGGCCAATGAGTAGAACCAGAGACCAGCTCAGCAACTGCGAACGTCCGGGGATTCCTCCCACAGCAAAGGGGCCACGACCAGAAGCTCTTGCTGCTCTTCAAGTGTCCAGGCAACCTCATTCACAGCACCACAAACGCTGCGGCTCTCTCTTTCTACAACCTCCCAAAGTGCAATACTATCTGCCTGGGCCAATGAGTAGAGCCAAGCTCAGCAACTGCGAACTTCCACGGATTCCTCCCACCCCAAAGGGGCCACAAACAAAAGCTCTTGCTGCTCTTCAAGTGTCCAGGCAACCCCATTCACAGCCCCACAAACGCTGCGGCTCTCTCTTTCTACAGCCTCCCAAAGTGCAATACTATCTGCCTGGGCCGATGAGTAGAGCACAACTCAGCAATTGCGAAAGTCCAGGGATTCCTCCCACAGCAAAGGGGCCACAAAAAAAAGCTCTTGCTGCTCTTCAAGTGTCCAGGCATCCCCATTCACAGCCCCACAAACGCTGCGGCTCTCTCTTTCTACAGCCTCCCAAAGTGCAATCCTATCGGCCTGGGCCAATGAGTAGAACCAGAGACCAGCTCAGCAACTGCGAACGTCCGGGGATTCCTCCCACAGCAAAGGGGCCACGACCAGAAGGTCTTGCTGCTCTTCAAGTGTCCAGGCAACCTCATTCACAGCACCACAAACGCTGCGGCTCTCTCTTTCTACAACCTCCCAAAGTGCAATACTATCTGCCTGGGCCAATGAGTATAGCCAAGCTCAGCAACTGCGAACTTCCAGGGATTCCTCCCACACCAAAGGGGCCACGACCAGAAGCTCTTGCTGCTCTTCAAGTGTCCAGGCAACCCCATTCTCAGCCCCACAAACGCTGCGGCTCTCTCTTTCTACAGCCTCCCAAAGTGCAATCCTATCGGCCTGGGCCAATTAGTAGAGCCATAGACAGGCTCAGCAATTGCAAACATCCAGGGATTCCTCCCACTCCAAAGGGGCCACGACCAGAAGCTCTTGCTGCTCTTCAAGTGTCCAGGCATCCCCATTCACAGCCCCACAAACGCTGCGGCCCTCTCTTTCTACAGCCTCCCAAAGTGCAATCCTATCGGCCTGGGCCGATGAGTAGGGCCAGAGACCAGCTCAGCAATTGCGAACGTCCAGGGATTCCTCCCACCCCAAAGGGGCCACGACCAGAAGCTCTTGCTGCTCTTCAAGTGTCCAGGCAACCCCATTCACAGCCCCACAAACGCTGCGGCTCCCTATTTCTACAGCCTCCCAAAGTCAATACTATCTACCTGGGCCAATGAGTAGAGCACAACTCAGCAATTGCAAACGTCCAGGGATTCCTCCCACACCAAAGGGGCCACGACCAGAAGCTCTTGCTGCTCTTCAAGTGTCCAGGCAACCCCATTCACAGCCCCACAAACGCTGCGGCTCTCTCTTTCTACAGCCTCCCAAAGTGCAATACTATCTGCCTGGGCCGATGAGTAGAGCCAAGCTCAGCAATTGCGAACTTCCAGGGATTCCTCCCACACCAAAGGGGCCACGACCAGAAGCTCTTGCTGCTCTTCAAGTGTCCAGGCAACCCCATTCTCAGCCCCACAAACGCTGCGCCTCTCTCTTTCTACAGCCTCTCAAAGTGCAATCCTATCGGCCTGGGCCAATGAGTAGAGCCATAGACAGGCTCAGCAATTGCGAACGTCCAGGGATTCCTCCCACCCCAAAGGGGCCACAAACAAAAGCTCTTGCTGCTCTTCAAGTGTCCAGGCATCCCCATTCACAGCCCCACAAACGCTGCGGCTCTCTCTTTCTACAGCCTCCCAAAGTGCAATCCTATCTGCCTGGGCCAATGAGTAGAGCCATAGACAGGCTCAGCAATTGCGAAAGTCCAGGGATTCCTCCCACACCAAAGGGGCCACAAAAAAAAGCTCTTGCTGCTCTTCAAGTGTCCAGGCAACCCCATTCACAGCCCCACAAACGCTGCGGCTCTCTCTTTCTACAGTCTCCCAAAGTCCAATCCTATCTGCCTAGGCCAATGAATAGAGCCAGAGACCAGCTCAGATATTTGCGAACGTCTAGGGATTCCTCCCACCCCAAAGGGGCCACGACCAGAAGCTCTTGCTGGTCTTCAAGTGTCCAGGCAACCCCATTCTCAGCCCCACAAACGCTGCGGCTCTCTCTTTCTACAGCCTCCCAAAGTGCAATCCTATCGGTCTGAGCCAATTAGTAGAGCCATAGACAGGCTCAGCAATTGCGAACGTCCGGGGATTCCTCCCACAGCAAAGGGGCCACGACCAGAAGCTCTTGCTGCTCTTCAAGTGTCCAGGCAACCCCATTCACAGCCCCACAAACGCTGCGGCTCCCTATTTCTACAGCCTCCCAAAGTGCAATACTATCGGCCTGGGCCAATGTGTAGAGCACAACTCAGCAATTGCAAACGTCCAGGGATTCCTCCCACACCAAAGGGGCCACGACCAGAAGCTCTTGCTGCTCTTCAAGTGTCCAGGCAACCCCATTCACAGCCCCACAAACGCTGCGGCTCTCTCTTTCTACAGCCTCTCAAAGTGCAATCCTATCGGCCTGGGCCAATGAGTAAAGCCATAGACAGGCTCAGCAATTGCGACCGTCCAGGGATTCCTCCCACCCCAAAGGGGCCACGACCAAAAGCTCTTGCTGCTCTTCAAGTGTCCAGGCATCCCCATTCACAGCCCCACAAACGCTGCGGCCCTCTCTTTCTACAGCCTCCCAAAGTGCAATCCTATCGGCCTGGGCCGATGAGTAGGGCCAGAGACCAGCTCAGCAATTGCGAACGTCCAGGGATTCCTCCCACAGCAAAGGGGCCACGACCAGAAGCTCTTGCTGCTCTTCAAGTGTCCAGGCAACCCCATTCACAGCCCCACAAACGCTGCGGCTCTCTCTTTCTACAGCCTCTCAAAGTGCAATCGTATCGGCCTTGGCCAATGAGTAAAGCCATAGACAGGCTCAGCAATTGCGACCGTCCAGGGATTCCTCCCACCCCAAAGGGGCCACGACCAAAAGCTCTTGCTGCTCTTCAAGTGTCCAGGCAACCCCATTCACAGCCCCATAAACGCTGCGGCTCTCTCTTTCTACAGCCTCCCAAAGTGCAATACTATCTGCCTGGGCCGATGAGTAGAGCACAACTCAGCAATTGCGAACTTCCAGGGATTCCTCCCACCCCAAAGGGGCCACAAACAAAAGCTCTTGCTGCTCTTCAAGTGTCCAGGCATCCCCATTCACAGCCCCACAAACGCTGCGGCTCTCTCTTTCTACAGCCTCCCAAAGTGCAATCCTATCGGCCTGGGCCAATGAGTAGAACCAGAGACCAGCTCAGCAACTGCGAACGTCCGGGGATTCCTCCCACAGCAAAGGGGCCACGACCAGAAGCTCTTGCTGCTCTTCAAGTGTCCAGGCAACCCCATTAACAGCCCCACAAACGCTGCGGCTCTCTCTTTCTACAGCCTCTCAAAGTGCAATCCTATCGGCCTGGGCCAATGAGTAAAGCCATAGACAGGCTCAGCAATTGCGAACGTCCAGGGATTCCTCCCACCCCAAAGGGGCCACAAACAAAAGCTCTTGCTGCTCTTCAAGTGTCCAGGCATCCCCATTCACAGCCCCACAAACCCTGCGCCTCTCTCTTTCTACAGCCTCCCAAAGTGCAATCCTATCGGCCTGGGCCAATGAGTAGAGCCATAGACAGGCTCAGCAATTGCGAAAGTCCAGGGATTCCTCCCACAGCAAAGGGGCCACGACCAAAAGCTCTTGCTGCTCTTCAAGTGTCCAGGCAACCCCATTCACAGCCCCACAAACGCTGCGGCTCTCTCTTTCTACAGTCTCCCAAAGTCCAATCCTATCTGCCTGGGCCAATGAATAGAGCCAGAGACCAGCTGAGATATTTGCGAACGTCTAGGGATTCCTCCCACACCAAAGGGGCCACGACCAGAAGCTCTTGCTGCTCTTCAAGTGTCCAGGCAACCCCATTCTCAGCCCCACAAACGCTGCGGCTCTCTCTTTCTACAGCCTCCCAAAGTGCAATCCTATCGGTCTGGGCCAATTAGTAGAGCCATAGACAGGCTCAGCAATTGCGAACGTCCGGGGATTCCTCCCACCCCAAAGGGGCCACGACCGGAAGCTCTTGCTGCTCTTCAAGTGTCCAGGCAACCCCATTCACAGCCCCACAAACGCTGCGGCTCTCTCTTTCTACAGCCTCTCAAAGTGCAATCCTATCGGCCTGGGCCAATGAGTAAAGCCATAGACAGGCTCAGCAATTGCGAACGTCCGGGGATTCCTCCCACAGCAAAGGGGCCACGACCAGAAGCTCTTGCTGCTCTTCAAGTGTCCAGGCAACCCCATTCACAGCCCCACAAACGCTGCGGCTCTCTCTTTCTACAACCTCCCAAAGTGCAATACTATCTGCCTGGGCCAATGAGTAGAACCAGAGACCAGCTCAGCAACTGCGAACGTCCGGGGATTCCTCCCACAGCAAAGGGGCCACGACCAGAAGCTCTTGCTGCTCTTCAAGTGTCCAGGCAACCTCATTCACAGCACCACAAACGCTGCGGCTCTCTCTTTCTACAACCTCCCAAAGTGCAATACTATCTGCCTGGGCCAATGAGTAGAGCCAAGCTCAGCAACTGCGAACTTCCACGGATTCCTCCCACCCCAAAGGGGCCACAAACAAAAGCTCTTGCTGCTCTTCAAGTGTCCAGGCAACCCCATTCACAGCCCCACAAACGCTGCGGCTCTCTCTTTCTACAGCCTCCCAAAGTGCAATACTATCTGCCTGGGCCGATGAGTAGAGCACAACTCAGCAATTGCGAAAGTCCAGGGATTCCTCCCACAGCAAAGGGGCCACAAAAAAAAGCTCTTGCTGCTCTTCAAGTGTCCAGGCATCCCCATTCACAGCCCCACAAACGCTGCGGCTCTCTCTTTCTACAGCCTCCCAAAGTGCAATCCTATCGGCCTGGGCCAATGAGTAGAACCAGAGACCAGCTCAGCAACTGCGAACGTCCGGGGATTCCTCCCACAGCAAAGGGGCCACGACCAGAAGGTCTTGCTGCTCTTCAAGTGTCCAGGCAACCTCATTCACAGCACCACAAACGCTGCGGCTCTCTCTTTCTACAACCTCCCAAAGTGCAATACTATCTGCCTGGGCCAATGAGTATAGCCAAGCTCAGCAACTGCGAACTTCCAGGGATTCCTCCCACACCAAAGGGGCCACGACCAGAAGCTCTTGCTGCTCTTCAAGTGTCCAGGCAACCCCATTCTCAGCCCCACAAACGCTGCGGCTCTCTCTTTCTACAGCCTCCCAAAGTGCAATCCTATCGGCCTGGGCCAATTAGTAGAGCCATAGACAGGCTCAGCAATTGCAAACATCCAGGGATTCCTCCCACTCCAAAGGGGCCACGACCAGAAGCTCTTGCTGCTCTTCAAGTGTCCAGGCATCCCCATTCACAGCCCCACAAACGCTGCGGCCCTCTCTTTCTACAGCCTCCCAAAGTGCAATCCTATCGGCCTGGGCCGATGAGTAGGGCCAGAGACCAGCTCAGCAATTGCGAACGTCCAGGGATTCCTCCCACCCCAAAGGGGCCACGACCAGAAGCTCTTGCTGCTCTTCAAGTGTCCAGGCAACCCCATTCACAGCCCCACAAACGCTGCGGCTCCCTATTTCTACAGCCTCCCAAAGTCAATACTATCTACCTGGGCCAATGAGTAGAGCACAACTCAGCAATTGCAAACGTCCAGGGATTCCTCCCACACCAAAGGGGCCACGACCAGAAGCTCTTGCTGCTCTTCAAGTGTCCAGGCAACCCCATTCACAGCCCCACAAACGCTGCGGCTCTCTCTTTCTACAGCCTCCCAAAGTGCAATACTATCTGCCTGGGCCGATGAGTAGAGCCAAGCTCAGCAATTGCGAACTTCCAGGGATTCCTCCCACACCAAAGGGGCCACGACCAGAAGCTCTTGCTGCTCTTCAAGTGTCCAGGCAACCCCATTCTCAGCCCCACAAACGCTGCGCCTCTCTCTTTCTACAGCCTCTCAAAGTGCAATCCTATCGGCCTGGGCCAATGAGTAGAGCCATAGACAGGCTCAGCAATTGCGAACGTCCAGGGATTCCTCCCACCCCAAAGGGGCCACAAACAAAAGCTCTTGCTGCTCTTCAAGTGTCCAGGCATCCCCATTCACAGCCCCACAAACGCTGCGGCTCTCTCTTTCTACAGCCTCCCAAAGTGCAATCCTATCTGCCTGGGCCAATGAGTAGAGCCATAGACAGGCTCAGCAATTGCGAAAGTCCAGGGATTCCTCCCACACCAAAGGGGCCACAAAAAAAAGCTCTTGCTGCTCTTCAAGTGTCCAGGCAACCCCATTCACAGCCCCACAAACGCTGCGGCTCTCTCTTTCTACAGTCTCCCAAAGTCCAATCCTATCTGCCTAGGCCAATGAATAGAGCCAGAGACCAGCTCAGATATTTGCGAACGTCTAGGGATTCCTCCCACCCCAAAGGGGCCACGACCAGAAGCTCTTGCTGGTCTTCAAGTGTCCAGGCAACCCCATTCTCAGCCCCACAAACGCTGCGGCTCTCTCTTTCTACAGCCTCCCAAAGTGCAATCCTATCGGTCTGAGCCAATTAGTAGAGCCATAGACAGGCTCAGCAATTGCGAACGTCCGGGGATTCCTCCCACAGCAAAGGGGCCACGACCAGAAGCTCTTGCTGCTCTTCAAGTGTCCAGGCAACCCCATTCACAGCCCCACAAACGCTGCGGCTCCCTATTTCTACAGCCTCCCAAAGTGCAATACTATCGGCCTGGGCCAATGTGTAGAGCACAACTCAGCAATTGCAAACGTCCAGGGATTCCTCCCACACCAAAGGGGCCACGACCAGAAGCTCTTGCTGCTCTTCAAGTGTCCAGGCAACCCCATTCACAGCCCCACAAACGCTGCGGCTCTCTCTTTCTACAGCCTCTCAAAGTGCAATCCTATCGGCCTGGGCCAATGAGTAAAGCCATAGACAGGCTCAGCAATTGCGACCGTCCAGGGATTCCTCCCACCCCAAAGGGGCCACGACCAAAAGCTCTTGCTGCTCTTCAAGTGTCCAGGCATCCCCATTCACAGCCCCACAAACGCTGCGGCCCTCTCTTTCTACAGCCTCCCAAAGTGCAATCCTATCGGCCTGGGCCGATGAGTAGGGCCAGAGACCAGCTCAGCAATTGCGAACGTCCAGGGATTCCTCCCACAGCAAAGGGGCCACGACCAGAAGCTCTTGCTGCTCTTCAAGTGTCCAGGCAACCCCATTCACAGCCCCACAAACGCTGCGGCTCTCTCTTTCTACAGCCTCCCAAAGTGCAATCGTATCGGCCTGGGCCAATGAGTAAAGCCATAGACAGGCTCAGCAATTGCGACCGTCCAGGGATTCCTCCCACCCCAAAGGGGCCACGACCAAAAGCTCTTGCTGCTCTTGAAGTGTCCAGGCAACCCCATTCACAGCCCCATAAACGCTGCGGCTCTCTCTTTCTACAGCCTCCCAAAGTGCAATACTATCTGCCTGGGCCGATGAGTAGAGCACAACTCAGCAATTGCGAACTTCCAGGGATTCCTCCCACCCCAAAGGGGCCACAAACAAAAGCTCTTGCTGCTCTTCAAGTGTCCAGGCAACCCCATTCACAGCCCCACAAACGCTGCGGCTCTCTCTTTCTACAGCCTCCCAAAGTGCAATACTATCTGCCTGGGCCAATGAGTAAAGCCATAGACAGGCTCAGCAATTGCGACCGTCCAGGGATTCCTCCCACCCCAAAGGGGCCACGACCAAAAGCTCTTGCTGCTCTTGAAGTGTCCAGGCAACCCCATTCACAGCCCCATAAACGCTGCGGCTCTCTCTTTCTACAGCCTCCCAAAGTGCAATACTATCTGCCTGGGCCGATGAGTAGAGCACAACTCAGCAATTGCGAACTTCCAGGGATTCCTCCCACCCCAAAGGGGCCACAAACAAAAGCTCTTGCTGCTCTTCAAGTGTCCAGGCATCCCCATTCACAGCCCCACAAACGCTGCGCCTCTCTCTTTCTACAGCCTCCCAAAGTGCAATCCTATCGGCCTGGGCCAATGAGTAGAACCAGAGACCAGCTCAGCAACTGCGAACGTCCGGGGATTCCTCCCACAGCAAAGGGGCCACGACCAGAAGCTCTTGCTGCTCTTCAAGTGTCCAGGCAACCCCATTAACAGCCCCACAAACGCTGCGGCTCTCTCTTTCTACAGCCTCTCAAAGTGCAATCCTATCGGCCTGGGCCAATGAGTAAAGCCATAGACAGGCTCAGCAATTGCGAACGTCCAGGGATTCCTCCCACCCCAAAGGGGCCACAAACAAAAGCTCTTGCTGCTCTTCAAGTGTCCAGGCATCCCCATTCACAGCCCCACAAACCCTGCGCCTCTCTCTTTCTACAGCCTCCCAAAGTGCAATCCTATCGGCCTGGGCCAATGAGTAGAGCCATAGACAGGCTCAGCAATTGCGAAAGTCCAGGGATTCCTCCCACAGCAAAGGGGCCACGACCAAAAGCTCTTGCTGCTCTTCAAGTGTCCAGGCAACCCCATTCACAGCCCCACAAACGCTGCGGCTCTCTCTTTCTACAGTCTCCCAAAGTCCAATCCTATCTGCCTGGGCCAATGAATAGAGCCAGAGACCAGCTGAGATATTTGCGAACGTCTAGGGATTCCTCCCACACCAAAGGGGCCACGACCAGAAGCTCTTGCTGCTCTTCAAGTGTCCAGGCAACCCCATTCACAGCCCCACAAACGCTGCGCCTCTCTCTTTCTACAGCCTCCCAAAGTGCAATCCTATCGGTCTGGGCCAATTAGTAGAGCCATAGACAGGCTCAGCAATTGCGAACGTCCGGGGATTCCTCCCACCCCAAAGGGGCCACGACCGGAAGCTCTTGCTGCTCTTCAAGTGTCCAGGCAACCCCATTCACAGCCCCACAAACGCTGCGGCTCTCTCTTTCTACAGCCTCCCAAAGTGCAATCCTATCGGCCTGGGCCAATGAGTAGAACCAGAGACCAGCTCAGCAACTGCGAACGTCCGGGGATTCCTCCCACAGCAAAGGGGCCACGACCAGAAGCTCTTGCTGCTCTTCAAGTGTCCAGGCAACCCCATTAACAGCCCCACAAATGCTGCGGCTCTCTCTTTCTACAGCCTCTCAAAGTGCAATCCTATCGGCCTGGGCCAATGAGTAAAGCCATAGACAGGCTCAGCAATTGCGAACGTCCAGGGATTCCTCCCACCCCAAAGGGGCCACAAACAAAAGCTCTTGCTGCTCTTCAAGTGTCCAGGCATCCCCATTCACAGCCCCACAAACCCTGCGCCTCTCTCTTTCTACAGCCTCCCAAAGTGCAATCCTATCGGCCTGGGCCAATGAGTAGAGCCATAGACAGGCTCAGCAATTGCGAAAGTCCAGGGATTCCTCCCACAGCAAAGGGGCCACGACCAAAAGCTCTTGCTGCTCTTCAAGTGTCCAGGCAACCCCATTCACAGCCCCACAAACGCTGCGGCTCTCTCTTTCTACAGTCTCCCAAAGTCCAATCCTATCTGCCTGGGCCAATGAATAGAGCCAGAGACCAGCTGAGATATTTGCGAACGTCTAGGGATTCCTCCCACACCAAAGGGGCCACGACCAGAAGCTCTTGCTGCTCTTCAAGTGTCCAGGCAACCCCATTCACAGCCCCACAAACGCTGCGGCTCTCTCTTTCTACAGCCTCCCAAAGTGCAATCGTATCGGCCTGGGCCAATGAGTAAAGCCATAGACAGGCTCAGCAATTGCGACCGTCCAGGGATTCCTCCCACCCCAAAGGGGCCACGACCAAAAGCTCTTGCTGCTCTTGAAGTGTCCAGGCAACCCCATTCACAGCCCCATAAACGCTGCGGCTCTCTCTTTCTACAGCCTCCCAAAGTGCAATACTATCTGCCTGGGCCGATGAGTAGAGCACAACTCAGCAATTGCGAACTTCCAGGGATTCCTCCCACCCCAAAGGGGCCACAAACAAAAGCTCTTGCTGCTCTTCAAGTGTCCAGGCATCCCCATTCACAGCCCCACAAACGCTGCGGCTCTCTCTTTCTACAGCCTCCCAAAGTGCAATCCTATCGGCCTGGGCCAATGAGTAGAACCAGAGACCAGCTCAGCAACTGCGAACGTCCGGGGATTCCTCCCACAGCAAAGGGGCCACGACCAGAAGCTCTTGCTGCTCTTCAAGTGTCCAGGCAACCCCATTAACAGCCCCACAAACGCTGCGGCTCTCTCTTTCTACAGCCTCTCAAAGTGCAATCCTATCGGCCTGGGCCAATGAGTAAAGCCATAGACAGGCTCAGCAATTGCGAACGTCCAGGGATTCCTCCCACACCAAAGGGGCCACAAACAAAAGCTCTTGCTGCTCTTCAAGTGTCCAGGCATCCCCATTCACAGCCCCACAAACCCTGCGGCTCTCTCTTTCTACAGCCTCCCAAAGTGCAATCCTATCGGCCTGGGCCAATGAGTAGAGCCATAGACAGGCTCAGCAATTGCGAAAGTCCAGGGATTCCTCCCACAGCAAAGGGGCCACGACCAAAAGCTCTTGCTGCTCTTCAAGTGTCCAGGCAACCCCATTCACAGCCCCACAAACGCTGCGGCTCTCTCTTTCTACAGTCTCCCAAAGTCCAATCCTATCTGCCTGGGCCAATGAATAGAGCCAGAGACCAGCTGAGATATTTGCGAACGTCTAGGGATTCCTCCCACACCAAAGGGGCCACGACCAGAAGCTCTTGCTGCTCTTCAAGTGTCCAGGCAACCCCATTCTCAGCCCCACAAACGCTGCGGCTCTCTCTTTCTACAGCCTCCCAAAGTGCAATCCTATCGGTCTGGGCCAATTAGTAGAGCCATAGACAGGCTCAGCAATTGCGAACGTCCGGGGATTCCTCCCACCCCAAAGGGGCCACGACCGGAAGCTCTTGCTGCTCTTCAAGTGTCCAGGCAACCCCATTCACAGCCCCACAAACGCTGCGGCTCTCTCTTTCTACAGCCTCTCAAAGTGCAATCCTATCGGCCTGGGCCAATGAGTAAAGCCATAGACAGGCTCAGCAATTGCGAACGTCCGGGGATTCCTCCCACAGCAAAGGGGCCACGACCAGAAGCTCTTGCTGCTCTTCAAGTGTCCAGGCAACCCCATTCACAGCCCCACAAACGCTGCGGCTCTCTCTTTCTACAACCTCCCAAAGTGCAATACTATCTGCCTGGGCCAATGAGTAGAACCAGAGACCAGCTCAGCAACTGCGAACGTCCGGGGATTCCTCCCACAGCAAAGGGGCCACGACCAGAAGCTCTTGCTGCTCTTCAAGTGTCCAGGCAACCTCATTCACAGCACCACAAACGCTGCGGCTCTCTCTTTCTACAACCTCCCAAAGTGCAATACTATCTGCCTGGGCCAATGAGTAGAGCCAAGCTCAGCAACTGCGAACTTCCACGGATTCCTCCCACCCCAAAGGGGCCACAAACAAAAGCTCTTGCTGCTCTTCAAGTGTCCAGGCAACCCCATTCACAGCCCCACAAACGCTGCGGCTCTCTCTTTCTACAGCCTCCCAAAGTGCAATACTATCTGCCTGGGCCGATGAGTAGAGCACAACTCAGCAATTGCGAAAGTCCAGGGATTCCTCCCACAGCAAAGGGGCCACAAAAAAAAGCTCTTGCTGCTCTTCAAGTGTCCAGGCATCCCCATTCACAGCCCCACAAACGCTGCGGCTCTCTCTTTCTACAGCCTCCCAAAGTGCAATCCTATCGGCCTGGGCCAATGAGTAGAACCAGAGACCAGCTCAGCAACTGCGAACGTCCGGGGATTCCTCCCACAGCAAAGGGGCCACGACCAGAAGGTCTTGCTGCTCTTCAAGTGTCCAGGCAACCTCATTCACAGCACCACAAACGCTGCGGCTCTCTCTTTCTACAACCTCCCAAAGTGCAATACTATCTGCCTGGGCCAATGAGTATAGCCAAGCTCAGCAACTGCGAACTTCCAGGGATTCCTCCCACACCAAAGGGGCCACGACCAGAAGCTCTTGCTGCTCTTCAAGTGTCCAGGCAACCCCATTCTCAGCCCCACAAACGCTGCGGCTCTCTCTTTCTACAGCCTCCCAAAGTGCAATCCTATCGGCCTGGGCCAATTAGTAGAGCCATAGACAGGCTCAGCAATTGCAAACATCCAGGGATTCCTCCCACTCCAAAGGGGCCACGACCAGAAGCTCTTGCTGCTCTTCAAGTGTCCAGGCATCCCCATTCACAGCCCCACAAACGCTGCGGCCCTCTCTTTCTACAGCCTCCCAAAGTGCAATCCTATCGGCCTGGGCCGATGAGTAGGGCCAGAGACCAGCTCAGCAATTGCGAACGTCCAGGGATTCCTCCCACCCCAAAGGGGCCACGACCAGAAGCTCTTGCTGCTCTTCAAGTGTCCAGGCAACCCCATTCACAGCCCCACAAACGCTGCGGCTCCCTATTTCTACAGCCTCCCAAAGTCAATACTATCTACCTGGGCCAATGAGTAGAGCACAACTCAGCAATTGCAAACGTCCAGGGATTCCTCCCACCCCAAAGGGGCCACAAAAAAAAGCTCTTGCTGCTCTTCAAGTGTCCAGGCAACCCCATTCTCAGCCCCACAAACGCTGCGGCTCTCTCTTTCTACAGCCTCCCAAAGTGCAATACTATCTGCCTGGGCCGATGAGTAGAGCCAAGCTCAGCAATTGCGAACTTCCAGGGATTCCTCCCACACCAAAGGGGCCACGACCAGAAGCTCTTGCTGCTCTTCAAGTGTCCAGGCAACCCCATTCTCAGCCCCACAAACGCTGCGCCTCTCTCTTTCTACAGCCTCTCAAAGTGCAATCCTATCGGCCTGGGCCAATGAGTAGAGCCATAGACAGGCTCAGCAATTGCGACCGTCCAGGGATTCCTCCCACCCCAAAGGGGCCACAAACAAAAGCTCTTGCTGCTCTTCAAGTGTCCAGGCATCCCCATTCACAGCCCCACAAACGCTGCGGCTCTCTCTTTCTACAGCCTCCCAAAGTGCAATCCTATCTGCCTGGGCCAATGAGTAGAGCCATAGACAGGCTCAGCAATTGCGAAAGTCCAGGGATTCCTCCCACACCAAAGGGGCCACAAAAAAAAGCTCTTGCTGCTCTTCAAGTGTCCAGGCAACCCCATTCACAGCCCCACAAACGCTGCGGCTCTCTCTTTCTACAGTCTCCCAAAGTCCAATCCTATCTGCCTAGGCCAATGAATAGAGCCAGAGACCAGCTCAGATATTTGCGAACGTCTAGGGATTCCTCCCACCCCAAAGGGGCCACGACCAGAAGCTCTTGCTGGTCTTCAAGTGTCCAGGCAACCCCATTCTCAGCCCCACAAACGCTGCGGCTCTCTCTTTCTACAGCCTCCCAAAGTGCAATCCTATCGGTCTGAGCCAATTAGTAGAGCCATAGACAGGCTCAGCAATTGCGAACGTCCGGGGATTCCTCCCACAGCAAAGGGGCCACGACCAGAAGCTCTTGCTGCTCTTCAAGTGTCCAGGCAACCCCATTCACAGCCCCACAAACGCTGCGGCTCCCTATTTCTACAGCCTCCCAAAGTGCAATACTATCGGCCTGGGCCAATGTGTAGAGCACAACTCAGCAATTGCAAACGTCCAGGGATTCCTCCCACACCAAAGGGGCCACGACCAGAAGCTCTTGCTGCTCTTCAAGTGTCCAGGCAACCCCATTCACAGCCCCACAAACGCTGCGGCTCTCTCTTTCTACAGCCTCTCAAAGTGCAATCCTATCGGCCTGGGCCAATGAGTAAAGCCATAGACAGGCTCAGCAATTGCGACCGTCCAGGGATTCCTCCCACCCCAAAGGGGCCACGACCAAAAGCTCTTGCTGCTCTTCAAGTGTCCAGGCATCCCCATTCACAGCCCCACAAACGCTGCGGCCCTCTCTTTCTACAGCCTCCCAAAGTGCAATCCTATCGGCCTGGGCCGATGAGTAGGGCCAGAGACCAGCTCAGCAATTGCGAACGTCCAGGGATTCCTCCCACAGCAAAGGGGCCACGACCAGAAGCTCTTGCTGCTCTTCAAGTGTCCAGGCAACCCCATTCACAGCCCCACAAACGCTGCGGCTCTCTCTTTCTACAGCCTCCCAAAGTGCAATCGTATCGGCCTGGGCCAATGAGTAAAGCCATAGACAGGCTCAGCAATTGCGACCGTCCAGGGATTCCTCCCACCCCAAAGGGGCCACGACCAAAAGCTCTTGCTGCTCTTCAAGTGTCCAGGCAACCCGATTCACAGCCCCATAAACGCTGCGGCTCTCTCTTTCTACAGCCTCCCAAAGTGCAATACTATCTGCCTGGGCCGATGAGTAGAGCACAACTCAGCAATTGCGAACTTCCAGGGATTCCTCCCACCCCAAAGGGGCCACAAACAAAAGCTCTTGCTGCTCTTCAAGTGTCCAGGCATCCCCATTCACAGCCCCACAAACGCTGCGGCTCTCTCTTTCTACAGCCTCCCAAAGTGCAATCCTATCGGCCTGGGCCAATGAGTAGAACCAGAGACCAGCTCAGCAACTGCGAACGTCCGGGGATTCCTCCCACAGCAAAGGGGCCACGACCAGAAGCTCTTGCTGCTCTTCAAGTGTCCAGGCAACCCCATTAACAGCCCCACAAACGCTGCGTCTCTCTCTTTCTACAGCCTCTCAAAGTGCAATCCTATCGGCCTGGGCCAATGAGTAAAGCCATAGACAGGCTCAGCAATTGCGAACGTCCAGGGATTCCTCCCACCCCAAAGGGGCCACAAACAAAAGCTCTTGCTGCTCTTCAAGTGTCCAGGCATCCCCATTCACAGCCCCACAAACCCTGCGCCTCTCTCTTTCTACAGCCTCCCAAAGTGCAATCCTATCGGCCTGGGCCAATGAGTAGAGCCATAGACAGGCTCAGCAATTGCGAAAGTCCAGGGATTCCTCCCACAGCAAAGGGGCCACGACCAAAAGCTCTTGCTGCTCTTCAAGTGTCCAGGCAACCCCATTCACAGCCCCACAAACGCTGCGGCTCTCTCTTTCTACAGTCTCCCAAAGTCCAATCCTATCTGCCTGGGCCAATGAATAGAGCCAGAGACCAGCTGAGATATTTGCGAACGTCTAGGGATTCCTCCCACACCAAAGGGGCCACGACCAGAAGCTCTTGCTGCTCTTCAAGTGTCCAGGCAACCCCATTCACAGCCCCACAAACGCTGCGCCTCTCTCTTTCTACAGCCTCCCAAAGTGCAATCCTATCGGTCTGGGCCAATTAGTAGAGCCATAGACAGGCTCAGCAATTGCGAACGTCCGGGGATTCCTCCCACCCCAAAGGGGCCACGACCGGAAGCTCTTGCTGCTCTTCAAGTGTCCAGGCAACCCCATTCACAGCCCCACAAACGCTGCGGCTCTCTCTTTCTACAGCCTCTCAAAGTGCAATCCTATCGGCCTGGGCCAATGAGTAAAGCCATAGACAGGCTCAGCAATTGCGAACGTCCGGGGATTCCTCCCACAGCAAAGGGGCCACGACCAGAAGCTCTTGCTGCTCTTCAAGTGTCCAGGCAACCCCATTCACAGCCCCACAAACGCTGCGGCTCCCTCTTTCTACAGCCTCCCAAAGTGCAATCCTATCGGCCTGGGCCAATGAGTAGAACCAGAGACCAGCTCAGCAACTGCGAACGTCCGGGGATTCCTCCCACAGCAAAGGGGCCACGACCAGAAGCTCTTGCTGCTCTTCAAGTGTCCAGGCAACCTCATTCACAGCACCACAAACGCTGCGGCTCTCTCTTTCTACAACCTCCCAAAGTGCAATACTATCTGCCTGGGCCAATGAGTAGAGCCAAGCTCAGCAACTGCGAACTTCCACGGATTCCTCCCACCCCAAAGGGGCCACAAACAAAAGCTCTTGCTGCTCTTCAAGTGTCCAGGCAACCCCATTCACAGCCCCACAAACGCTGCGGCTCTCTCTTTCTACAGCCTCCCAAAGTGCAATACTATCTGCCTGGGCCGATGAGTAGAGCACAACTCAGCAATTGCGAAAGTCCAGGGATTCCTCCCACAGCAAAGGGGCCACAAAAAAAAGCTCTTGCTGCTCTTCAAGTGTCCAGGCATCCCCATTCACAGCCCCACAAACGCTGCGGCTCTCTCTTTCTACAGCCTCCCAAAGTGCAATACTATCGGCCTGGGCCAATGAGTAGAACCAGAGACCAGCTCAGCAACTGCGAACGTCCGGGGATTCCTCCCACAGCAAAGGGGCCACGACCAGAAGCTCTTGCTGCTCTTCAAGTGTCCAGGCAACCTCATTCACAGCACCACAAACGCTGCGGCTCTCTCTTTCTACAACCTCCCAAAGTGCAATACTATCTGCCTGGGCCAATGAGTATAGCCAAGCTCAGCAACTGCGAACTTCCAGGGATTCCTCCCACACCAAAGGGGCCACGACCAGAAGCTCTTGCTGCTCTTCAAGTGTCCAGGCAACCCCATTCACAGCCCCATAAACGCTGCGGCTCTCTCTTTCTACAGCCTCCCAAAGTGCAATACTATCTGCCTGGGCCGATGAGTAGAGCCCAACTCAGCAATTGCGAACTTCCAGGGATTCCTCCCACACCAAAGGGGCCACGACCAGAAGCTCTTGCTGCTCTTCAAGTGTCCAGGCAACCCCATTCTCAGCCCCACAAACGCTGCGGCTCTCTCTTTCTACAGCCTCCCAAAGTGCAATCCTATCGGCCTGGGCCAATGAGTAAAGCCATAGACAGGCTCAGCAATTGCAAACATCCAGGGATTCCTCCCACTCCAAAGGGGCCACGACCAGAAGCTCTTGCTGCTCTTCAAGTGTCCAGGCATCCCCATTCACAGCCCCACAAACGCTGCGGCCCTCTCTTTCTACAGCCTCCCAAAGTGCAATCCTATCGGCCTGGGCCGATGAGTAGGGCCAGAGACCAGCTCAGCAATTGCGAACGTCCAGGGATTCCTCCCACCCCAAAGGGGCCACGACCAGAAGCTCTTGCTGCTCTTCAAGTGTCCAGGCAACCCCATTCACAGCCCCACAAACGCTGCGGCTCCCTATTTCTACAGCCTCCCAAAGTCAATACTATCTACCTGGGCCAATGAGTAGAGCACAACTCAGCAATTGCAAACGTCCAGGGATTCCTCCCACACCAAAGGGGCCACGACCAGAAGCTCTTGCTGCTCTTCAAGTGTCCAGGCAACCTCATTCACAGCACCACAAACGCTGCGGCTCTCTCTTTCTACAGCCTCCCAAAGTGCAATACTATCTGCCTGGGCCGATGAGTAGAGCCAAGCTCAGCAATTGCGAACTTCCAGGGATTCCTCCCACACCAAAGGGGCCACGACCAGAAGCTCTTGCTGCTCTTCAAGTGTCCAGGCAACCCCATTCTCAGCCCCACAAACGCTGCGCCTCTCTCTTTCTACAGCCTCTCAAAGTGCAATCCTATCGGCCTGGGCCAATGAGTAGAGCCATAGACAGGCTCAGCAATTGCGACCGTCCAGGGATTCCTCCCACCCCAAAGGGGCCACAAACAAAAGCTCTTGCTGCTCTTCAAGTGTCCAGGCATCCCCATTCACAGCCCCACAAACGCTGCGGCTCTCTCTTTCTACAGCCTCCCAAAGTGCAATCCTATCTGCCTGGGCCAATGAGTAGAGCCATAGACAGGCTCAGCAATTGCGAAAGTCCAGGGATTCCTCCCACCCCAAAGGGGCCACAAAAAAAAGCTCTTGCTGCTCTTCAAGTGTCCAGGCAACCCCATTCACAGCCCCACAAACGCTGCGGCTCTCTCTTTCTACAGTCTCCCAAAGTCCAATCCTATCTGCCTAGGCCAATGAATAGAGCCAGAGACCAGCTCAGATATTTGCGAACGTCTAGGGATTCCTCCCACACCAAAGGGGCCACGACCAGAAGCTCTTGCTGGTCTTCAAGTGTCCAGGCAACCCCATTCTCAGCCCCACAAACGCTGCGGCTCTCTCTTTCTACAGCCTCCCAAAGTGCAATCCTATCGGTCTGGGCCAATTAGTAGAGCCATAGACAGGCTCAGCAATTGCGAACGTCCGGGGATTCCTCCCACAGCAAAGGGGCCACGACCAGAAGCTCTTGCTGCTCTTCAAGTGTCCAGGCAACCCCATTCACAGCACCACAAACGCTGCGGCTCCCTATTTCTACAGCCTCCCAAAGTGCAATACTATCGGCCTGGGCCAATGTGTAGAGCACAACTCAGCAATTGCAAACGTCCAGGGATTCCTCCCACACCAAAGGGGCCACGACCAGAAGCTCTTGCTGCTCTTCAAGTGTCCAGGCAACCCCATTCACAGCCCCACAAACGCTGCGGCTCTCTCTTTCTACAGCCTCTCAAAGTGCAATCCTATCGGCCTGGGCCAATGAGTAAAGCCATAGACAGGCTCAGCAATTGCGACCGTCCAGGGATTCCTCCCACCCCAAAGGGGCCACGACCAAAAGCTCTTGCTGCTCTTCAAGTGTCCAGGCAACCCCATTCACAGCCCCATAAACGCTGCGGCTCTCTCTTTCTACAGCCTCCCAAAGTGCAATACTATCTGCCTGGGCCGATGAGTAGAGCCCAACTCAGCAATTGCGAACGTCCAGGGATTCCTCCCACCCCAAAGGGGCCACAAACAAAAGCTCTTGCTGCTCTTCAAGTGTCCAGGCATCCCCATTCACAGCCCCACAAACGCTGCGTCTCTCTCTTTCTACAGCCTCCCAAAGTGCAATACTATCGGCCTGGGCCAATGAGTAGAACCAGAGACCAGCTCAGCAACTGCGAACGTCCGGGGATTCCTCCCACAGCAAAGGGGCCAAGACCAGAAGCTCTTGCTGCTCTTCAAGTGTCCAGGCAACCTCATTCACAGCACCACAAACGCTGCAGCGCCCTCTTTCTACAGCCTCCCAAAGTGCAATACTATCTGCCTGGGCCAATGAGTAGAGCCAAGCTCAGCAACTGCGAACTTCCACGGATTCCTCCCACACCAAAGGGGCCACAAACAAAAGCTCTTGCTGGTCTTCAAGTGTCCAGGCAACCCCATTCACAGCCCCACAAACGCTGCGGCTCTCTCTTTCTACAGCCTCCCAAAGTGCAATCCTATCTGCCTGGGACAATGAGTAGAGCCATAGACAGGCTCAGCAATTGCGAACGTCTAGGGATTCCTCCCACCCCAAAGGGGCCACGACCAAAAGCTCTTGCTGCTCTTCAAGTGTCCAGGCAACCCCATTCACAGCCCCACAAACGCTGCGGCTCTCTCTTTCTACAGCCTCCCAAAGTGCAATACTATCTGCCTGGGCCAATGAGTAGAGCACAACTCAGCAATTGCGAAAGTCCAGGGATTCCTCCCACACCAAAGGGGCCATGACCAGAAGCTCTTGCTGCTCTTCAAGTGTCCAGGCATCCCCATTCACAGCCCCACAAACGCTGCGGCTCTCTCTTTCTACAGCCTCCCAAAGTGCAATACTATCGGCCTGGGCCAATGAGTAGAACCAGAGACCAGCTCAGCAACTGCGAACGTCCGGGGATTCCTCCCACAGCAAAGGGGCCACGACCAGAAGCTCTTGCTGCTCTTCAAGTGTCCAGGCAACCTCATTCACAGCACCACAAACGCTGCGGCTCTCTCTTTCTACAGCCTCCCAAAGTGCAATACTATCTGCCTGGGCCAATGAGTAGAGCCAAGCTCAGCAACTGCGAACGTCCAGGGATTCCTCCCACACCAAAGGGGCCACGACCAGAAGCTCTTGCTGCTCTTCAAGTGTCCAGGCAACCCCATTCACAGCCCCACAAACGCTGCGGCTCCCTATTTCTACAGCCTCTCAAAGTGCAATACTATCTACCTGGGCCAATGAGTAGAGCACAACTCAGCAATTGCAAACGTCCAGGGATTCCTCCCACACCAAAGGGGCCACGACCAGAAGCTCTTGCTGCTCTTCAAGTGTCCAGGCAACCTCATTCACAGCACCACAAACGCTGGGGCTCTCTCTTTCTACAGCCTCCCAAAGTGCAATATTATCTGCCTGGGCCAATGAGTAGAGCCAAGCTCAGCAACTGCGAACTTCCAGGGATTCCTCCCACACCAAAGGGGCCACGACCAGAAGCTCTTGCTGCTCTTCAAGTGTCCAGGCAACCCCATTCTCAGCCCCACAAACGCTGCGCCTCTCTCTTTCTACAGCCTCTCAAAGTGCAATCCTATCGGCCTGGGCCAATGAGTAGAGCCATAGACAGGCTCAGCAATTGCGACCGTCCAGGGATTCCTCCCACCCCAAAGGGGCCACAAACAAAAGCTCTTGCTGCTCTTCAAGTGTCCAGGCATCCCCATTCACAGCCCCACAAACGCTGCGGCTCTCTCTTTCTACAGCCTCCCAAAGTGCAATACTATCGGCCTGGGCCAATGAGTAGAGCCATAGACAGGCTCAGCAATTGCGAAAGTCCAGGGATTCCTCCCACAGCAAAGGGGCCACGACCAGAAGCTCTTGCTGCTCTTCAAGTGTCCAGGCAACCCCATTCACAGCCCCACAAACGCTGCGGCTCTCTCTTTCTACAGCCTCTCAAAGTGCAATCGTATCGGCCTGGGCCAATGAGTAAAGCCATAGACAGGCTCAGCAATTGCGACCGTCCAGGGATTCCTCCCACCCCAAAGGGGCCACGACCAAAAGCTCTTGCTGCTCTTCAAGTGTCCAGGCAACCCCATTCACAGCCCCATAAACGCTGCGGCTCTCTCTTTCTACAGCCTCCCAAAGTGCAATACTATCTGCCTGGGCCGATGAGTAGAGCCCAACTCAGCAATTGCGAACTTCCACGGATTCCTCCCACCCCAAAGGGGCCACAAACAAAAGCTCTTGCTGCTCTTCAAGTGTCCAGGCATCCCCATTCACAGCCCCACAAACGCTGCGGCTCTCTCTTTCTACAGCCTCCCAAAGTGCAATCCTATCGGCCTGGGCCAATGAGTAGAACCAGAGACCAGCTCAGCAACTGCGAACGTCCGGGGATTCCTCCCACAGCAAAGGGGCCACGACCAGAAGCTCTTGCTGCTCTTCAAGTGTCCAGGCAACCCCATTAACAGCCCCACAAACGCTGCGGCTCTCTCTTTCTACAGCCTCTCAAAGTGCAATCCTATCGGCCTGGGCCAATGAGTAAAGCCATAGACAGGCTCAGCAATTGCGAACGTCCAGGGATTCCTCCCACCCCAAAGGGGCCACAAACAAAAGCTCTTGCTGCACTTCAAGTGTCCAGGCATCCCCATTCACAGCCCCACAAACCCTGCGCCTCTCTCTTTCTACAGCCTCCCAAAGTGCAATCCTATCGGCCTGGGCCAATGAGTAGAGCTATAGACAGGCTCAGCAATTGCGAAAGTCCAGGGATTCCTCCCACAGCAAAGGGGCCACGACCAAAAGCTCTTGCTGCTCTTCAAGTGTCCAGGCAACCCCATTCACAGCCCCACAAACGCTGCGGCTCTCTCTTTCTACAGTCTCCCAAAGTCCAATCCTATCTGCCTGGGCCAATGAATAGAGCCAGAGACCAGCTGAGATATTTGCGAACGTCTAGGGATTCCTCCCACACCAAAGGGGCCACGACCAGAAGCTCTTGCTGCTCTTCAAGTGTCCAGGCAACCCCATTCTCAGCCCCACAAACGCTGCGGCTCTCTCTTTCTACAGCCTCCCAAAGTGCAATCCTATCGGTCTGGGCCAATTAGTAGAGCCATAGACAGGCTCAGCAATTGCGAACGTCCGGGGATTCCTCCCACCCCAAAGGGGCCACGACCAGAAGCTCTTGCTGCTCTTCAAGTGTCCAGGCAACCCCATTCACAGCCCCACAAACGCTGCGGCTCTCTCTTTCTACAGCCTCCCAAAGTGCAATCCTATCGGCCTGGGCCAATGAGTAGAACCAGAGACCAGCTCAGCAACTGCGAACGTCCGGGGATTCCTCCCACAGCAAAGGGGCCACGACCAGAAGCTCTTGCTGCTCTTCAAGTGTCCAGGCAACCTCATTCACAGCACCACAAACGCTGCGGCTCTCTCTTTCTACAACCTCCCAAAGTGCAATACTATCTGCCTGGGCCAATGAGTAGAGCCAAGCTCAGCAACTGAGAACTTCCAGGGATTCCTCCCACCCAAAAGGGGCCACAAACAAAAGCTCTTGCTGCTCTTCAAGTGTCCAGGCAACCCCATTCACAGCCCCACAAACGCTGCGGCTCTCTCTTTCTACAGCCTCCCAAAGTGCAATACTATCTGCCTGGGCCGATGAGTAGAGCACAACTCAGCAATTGCGAAAGTCCAGGGATTCCTCCCACAGCAAAGGGGCCACAAAAAAAAGCTCTTGCTGCTCTTCAAGTGTCCAGGCATCCCCATTCACAGCCCCACAAACGCTGCGGCTCTCTCTTTCTACAGCCTCTCAAAGTGCAATCCTATCGGCCTGGGCCAATGAGTAGAACCAGAGACCAGCTCAGCAACTGCGAACGTCCGGGGATTCCTCCCACAGCAAAGGGGCCACGACCAGAAGCTCTTGCTGCTCTTCAAGTGTCCAGGCAACCTCATTCACAGCACCACAAACGCTGCGGCTCTCTCTTTCTACAACCTCCCAAAGTGCAATACTATCTGCCTGGGCCAATGAGTATAGCCAAGCTCAGCAACTGCGAACTTCCAGGGATTCCTCCCACACCAAAGGGGCCACGACCAAAAGCTCTTGCTGCTCTTCAAGTGTCCAGGCAACCCCATTCTCAGCCCCACAAACGCTGCGGCTCTCTCTTTCTACAGCCTCCCAAAGTGCAATCCTATCGGCCTGGGCCAATTAGTAGAGCCATAGACAGGCTCAGCAATTGCAAACATCCAGGGATTCCTCCCACTCCAAAGGGGCCACGACCAGAAGCTCTTGCTGCTCTTCAAGTGTCCAGGCATCCCCATTCACAGCCGCACAAACGCTGCGGCCCTCTCTTTCTACAGCCTCCCAAAGTGCAATCCTATCGGCCTGGGCCGATGAGTAGGGCCAGAGACCAGCTCAGCAATTGCGAACGTCCAGGGATTCCTCCCACAGCAAAGGGGCCACGACCAGAAGCTCTTGCTGCTCTTCAAGTGTCCAGGCAACCCCATTCACAGCCCCACAAACGCTGCGGCTCCCTATTTCTACAGCCTCCCAAAGTCAATACTATCTACCTGGGCCAATGAGTAGAGCACAACTCAGCAATTGCAAACGTCCAGGGATTCCTCCCACACCAAAGGGGCCACGACCAGAAGCTCTTGCTGCTCTTCAAGTGTCCAGGCAACCTCATTCACAGCACCACAAACGCTGCGGCTCTCTCTTTCTACAGCCTCCCAAAGTGCAATACTATCTGCCTGGGCCGATGAGTAGAGCCAAGCTCAGCAACTGCGAACTTCCAGGGATTCCTCCCACACCAAAGGGGCCACGACCAGAAGCTCTTGCTGCTCTTCAAGTGTCCAGGCAACCCCATTCTCAGCCCCACAAACGCTGCGCCTCTCTCTTTCTACAGCCTCTCAAAGTGCAATCCTATCGGCCTGGGCCAATGAGTAGAGCCATAGACAGGCTCAGCAATTGCGACCGTCCAGGGATTCCTCCCACCCCAAAGGGGCCACAAACAAAAGCTCTTGCTGCTCTTCAAGTGTCCAGGCATCCCCATTCACAGCACCACAAACGCTGCGGCTCTCTCTTTCTACAGCCTCCCAAAGTGCAATCCTATCTGCCTGGGCCAATGAGTAGAGCCATAGACAGGCTCAGCAATTGCGAAAGTCCAGGGATTCCTCCCACCCCAAAGGGGCCACAAAAAAAAGCTCTTGCTGCTCTTCAAGTGTCCAGGCAACCCCATTCACAGCCCCACAAACGCTGCGGCTCTCTCTTTCTACAGTCTCCCAAAGTCCAATCCTATCTGCCTAGGCCAATGAATAGAGCCAGAGACCAGCTCAGATATTTGCGAACGTCTAGGGATTCCTCCCACACCAAAGGGGCCACGACCAGAAGCTCTTGCTGGTCTTCAAGTGTCCAGGCAACCCCATTCTCAGCCCCACAAACGCTGCGGCTCTCTCTTTCTACAGCCTCCCAAAGTGCAATCCTATCGGTCTGGGCCAATTAGTAGAGCCATAGACAGGCTCAGCAATTGCGAACGTCCGGGGATTCCTCCCACACCAAAGGGGCCACGACCAGAAGCTCTTGCTGCTCTTCAAGTGTCCAGGCAACCCCATTCACAGCCCCACAAACGCTGCGGCTCCCTATTTCTACAGCCTCCCAAAGTGCAATACTATCGGCCTGGGACAATGTGTAGAGCACAACTCAGCAATTGCAAACGTCCAGGGATTCCTCCCACACCAAAGGGGCCACGACCAGAAGCTCTTGCTGCTCTTCAAGTGTCCAGGCAACCCCATTCACAGCCCCACAAACGCTGCGGCTCTCTCTTTCTACAGCCTCTCAAAGTGCAATCCTATCGGCCTGGGCCAATGAGTAAAGCCATAGACAGGCTCAGCAATTGCGACCGTCCAGGGATTCCTCCCACCCCAAAGGGGCCACGACCAGAAGCTCTTGCTGCTCTTCAAGTGTCCAGGCAACCCCATTCACAGCCCCACAAACGCTGCGGCTCTCTCTTTCTACAGCCTCTCAAAGTGCAATCGTATCGGCCTGGGCCAATGAGTAAAGCCATAGACAGGCTCAGCAATTGCGACCGTCCAGGGATTCCTCCCACCCCAAAGGGGCCACGACCAAAAGCTCTTGCTGCTCTTCAAGTGTCCAGGCAACCCCATTCACAGCCCCATAAACGCTGCGGCTCTCTCTTTCTACAGCCTCCCAAAGTGCAATACTATCTGCCTGGGCCGATGAGTAGAGCCCAACTCAGCAATTGCGAACTTCCAGGGATTCCTCCCACCCCAAAGGGGCCACAAACAAAAGCTCTTGCTGCTCTTCAAGTGTCCAGGCATCCCCATTCACAGCCCCACAAACGCTGCGGCTCTCTCTTTCTACAGCCTCCCAAAGTGCAATCCTATCGGCCTGGGCCAATGAGTAGAACCAGAGACCAGCTCAGCAACTGCGAACGTCCGGGGATTCCTCCCACAGCAAAGGGGCCACGACCAGAAGCTCTTGCTGCTCTTCAAGTGTCCAGGCAACCCCATTAACAGCCCCACAAACGCTGCGGCTCTCTCTTTCTACAGCCTCTCAAAGTGCAATCCTATCGGCCTGGGCCAATGAGTAAAGCCATAGACAGGCTCAGCAATTGCGAACGTCCAGGGATTCCTCCCACCCCAAAGGGGCCACAAACAAAAGCTCTTGCTGCACTTCAAGTGTCCAGGCATCCCCATTCACAGCCCCACAAACCCTGCGCCTCTCTCTTTCTACAGCCTCCCAAAGTGCAATCCTATCGGCCTGGGCCAATGAGTAGAGCTATAGACAGGCTCAGCAATTGCGAAAGTCCAGGGATTCCTCCCACAGCAAAGGGGCCACGACCAAAAGCTCTTGCTGCTCTTCAAGTGTCCAGGCAACCCCATTCACAGCCCCACAAACGCTGCGGCTCTCTCTTTCTACAGTCTCCCAAAGTCCAATCCTATCTGCCTGGGCCAATGAATAGAGCCAGAGACCAGCTGAGATATTTGCGAACGTCTAGGGATTCCTCCCACACCAAAGGGGCCACGACCAGAAGCTCTTGCTGCTCTTCAAGTGTCCAGGCAACCCCATTCTCAGCCCCACAAACGCTGCGGCTCTCTCTTTCTACAGCCTCCCAAAGTGCAATCCTATCGGTCTGGGCCAATGAGTAGAGCCATAGACAGGCTCAGCAATTGCGAACGTCCGGGGATTCCTCCCACCCCAAAGGGGCCACGACCAGAAGCTCTTGCTGCTCTTCAAGTGTCCAGGCAACCCCATTCACAGCCCCACAAACGCTGCGGCTCTCTCTTTCTACAGCCTCCCAAAGTGCAATCCTATCGGCCTGGGCCAATGAGTAGAACCAGAGACCAGCTCAGCAACTGCGAACGTCCGGGGATTCCTCCCACAGCAAAGGGGCCACGACCAGAAGCTCTTGCTGCTCTTCAAGTGTCCAGGCAACCTCATTCACAGCACCACAAACGCTGCGGCTCTCTCTTTCTACAACCTCCCAAAGTGCAATACTATCTGCCTGGGCCAATGAGTAGAGCCAAGCTCAGCAACTGCGAACTTCCACGGATTCCTCCCACCCCAAAGGGGCCACAAACAAAAGCTCTTGCTGCTCTTCAAGTGTCCAGGCAACCCCATTCACAGCCCCACAAACGCTGCGGCTCTCTCTTTCTACAGCCTCCCAAAGTGCAATACTATCTGCCTGGGCCGATGAGTAGAGCACAACTCAGCAATTGCGAAAGTCCAGGGATTCCTCCCACAGCAAAGGGGCCACAAAAAAAAGCTCTTGCTGCTCTTCAAGTGTCCAGGCATCCCCATTCACAGCCCCACAAACGCTGCGGCTCTCTCTTTCTACAGCCTCTCAAAGTGCAATCCTATCGGCCTGGGCCAATGAGTAGAACCAGAGACCAGCTCAGCAACTGCGAACGTCCGGGGATTCCTCCCACAGCAAAGGGGCCACGACCAGAAGCTCTTGCTGCTCTTCAAGTGTCCAGGCAACCTCATTCACAGCACCACAAACGCTGCGGCTCTCTCTTTCTACAACCTCCCAAAGTGCAATACTATCTGCCTGGGCCAATGAGTATAGCCAAGCTCAGCAACTGCGAACTTCCAGGGATTCCTCCCACACCAAAGGGGCCACGACCAAAAGCTCTTGCTGCTCTTCAAGTGTCCAGGCAACCCCATTCTCAGCCCCACAAACGCTGCGGCTCTCTCTTTCTACAGCCTCCCAAAGTGCAATCCTATCGGCCTGGGCCAATTAGTAGAGCCATAGACAGGCTCAGCAATTGCAAACATCCAGGGATTCCTCCCACTCCAAAGGGGCCACGACCAGAAGCTCTTGCTGCTCTTCAAGTGTCCAGGCATCCCCATTCACAGCCGCACAAACGCTGCGGCCCTCTCTTTCTACAGCCTCCCAAAGTGCAATCCTATCGGCCTGGGCCGATGAGTAGGGCCAGAGACCAGCTCAGCAATTGCGAACGTCCAGGGATTCCTCCCACAGCAAAGGGGCCACGACCAGAAGCTCTTGCTGCTCTTCAAGTGTCCAGGCAACCCCATTCACAGCCCCACAAACGCTGCGGCTCCCTATTTCTACAGCCTCCCAAAGTCAATACTATCTACCTGGGCCAATGAGTAGAGCACAACTCAGCAATTGCAAACGTCCAGGGATTCCTCCCACACCAAAGGGGCCACGACCAGAAGCTCTTGCTGCTCTTCAAGTGTCCAGGCAACCTCATTCACAGCACCACAAACGCTGCGGCTCTCTCTTTCTACAGCCTCCCAAAGTGCAATACTATCTGCCTGGGCCGATGAGTAGAGCCAAGCTCAGCAACTGCGAACTTCCAGGGATTCCTCCCACACCAAAGGGGCCACGACCAGAAGCTCTTGCTGCTCTTCAAGTGTCCAGGCAACCCCATTCTCAGCCCCACAAACGCTGCGCCTCTCTCTTTCTACAGCCTCTCAAAGTGCAATCCTATCGGCCTGGGCCAATGAGTAGAGCCATAGACAGGCTCAGCAATTGCGACCGTCCAGGGATTCCTCCCACCCCAAAGGGGCCACAAACAAAAGCTCTTGCTGCTCTTCAAGTGTCCAGGCATCCCCATTCACAGCACCACAAACGCTGCGGCTCTCTCTTTCTACAGCCTCCCAAAGTGCAATCCTATCTGCCTGGGCCAATGAGTAGAGCCATAGACAGGCTCAGCAATTGCGAAAGTCCAGGGATTCCTCCCACCCCAAAGGGGCCACAAAAAAAAGCTCTTGCTGCTCTTCAAGTGTCCAGGCAACCCCATTCACAGCCCCACAAACGCTGCGGCTCTCTCTTTCTACAGTCTCCCAAAGTCCAATCCTATCTGCCTAGGCCAATGAATAGAGCCAGAGACCAGCTCAGATATTTGCGAACGTCTAGGGATTCCTCCCACACCAAAGGGGCCACGACCAGAAGCTCTTGCTGGTCTTCAAGTGTCCAGGCAACCCCATTCTCAGCCCCACAAACGCTGCGGCTCTCTCTTTCTACAGCCTCCCAAAGTGCAATCCTATCGGTCTGGGCCAATTAGTAGAGCCATAGACAGGCTCAGCAATTGCGAACGTCCGGGGATTCCTCCCACAGCAAAGGGGCCACGACCAGAAGCTCTTGCTGCTCTTCAAGTGTCCAGGCAACCCCATTCACAGCCCCACAAACGCTGCGGCTCCCTATTTCTACAGCCTCCCAAAGTGCAATACTATCGGCCTGGGACAATGTGTAGAGCACAACTCAGCAATTGCAAACGTCCAGGGATTCCTCCCACACCAAAGGGGCCACGACCAGAAGCTCTTGCTGCTCTTCAAGTGTCCAGGCAACCCCATTCACAGCCCCACAAACGCTGCGGCTCTCTCTTTCTACAGCCTCTCAAAGTGCAATCCTATCGGCCTGGGCCAATGAGTAAAGCCATAGACAGGCTCAGCAATTGCGACCGTCCAGGGATTCCTCCCACCCCAAAGGGGCCACGACCAGAAGCTCTTGCTGCTCTTCAAGTGTCCAGGCAACCCCATTCACAGCCCCACAAACGCTGCGGCCCTCTCTTTCTACAGCCTCCCAAAGTGCAATACTATCGGCCTGGGCCAATGAGTAGAACCAGAGACCAGCTCAGCAACTGCGAACGTCCGGGGATTCCTCCCACAGCAAAGGGGCCACGACCAGAAGCTCTTGCTGCTCTTCAAGTGTCCAGGCAACCTCATTCACAGCACCACAAACGCTGCGGCTCTCTCTTTCTACAACCTCCCAAAGTGCAATACTATCTGCCTGGGCCAATGAGTAGAGCCAAGCTCAGCAACTGCGAACTTCCACGGATTCCTCCCACCCCAAAGGGGCCACAAACAAAAGCTCTTGCTGGTCTTCAAGTGTCCAGGCAACCCCATTCACAGCCCCACAAACGCTGCGGCTCTCTCTTTCTACAGCCTCCCAAAGTGCAATCCTATCTGCCTGGGCCAATGAGTAGAGCCATAGACAGGCTCAGCAATTGCGAACGTCCAGGGATTCCTCCTACCCCAAAGGGGCCACGACCAAAAGCTCTTGCTGCTCTTCAAGTGTCCAGGCAACCCCATTCACAGCCCCACAAACGCTGCGGCTCTCTCTTTCTACAGCCTCCCAAAGTGCAATACTATCTGCCTGGGACGATGAGTAGAGCACAACTCAGCAATTGCGAAAGTCCAGGGATTCCTCCCACCCCAAAGGGGCCACAAACAAAAGCTCTTGCTGCTCTTCAAGTGTCCAGGCATCCCCATTCACAGCCCCACAAACGCTGCGGCTCTCTCTTTCTACAGCCTCCCAAAGTGCAATACTATCGGCCTGGGCCAATGAGTAGAACCAGAGACCAGCTCAGCAACTGCGAACATCCGGGGATTCCTCCCACAGCAAAGGGGCCACGACCAGAAGCTCTTGCTGCTCTTCAAGTGTCCAGGCAACCTCATTCACAGCACCACAAACGCTGCGGCTCTCTCTTTCTACAGCCTCCCAAAGTGCAATACTATCTGCCTGGGCCAATGAGTAGAGCCAAGCTCAGCAACTGCGAACTTCCAGGGATTCCTCCCACACCAAAGGGGCCACGACCAGAAGCTCTTGCTGGTCTTCAAGTGTCCAGGCAACCCCATTCACAGCCCCACAAACGCTGCGGCTCCCTATTTCTACAGCCTCCCAAAGTGCAATACTATCTACCTGGGCCAATGAGTAGAGCACAACTCAGCAATTGCAAACGTCCAGGGATTCCTCCCACCCCAAAGGGGCCACGACCAGAAGCTCTTGCTGCTCTTCAAGTGTCCAGGCAACCCCATTCACAGCACCACAAACGCTGCGGCTCTCTCTTTCTACAGCCTCCCAAAGTGCAATATTATCTGCCTGGGCCAATGAGTAGAGCCAAGCTCAGCAACTGCGAACTTCCAGGGATTCCTCCCACACCAAAGGGGCCACGACCAGAAGCTCTTGCTGCTCTTCAAGTGTCCAGGCAACCCCATTCTCAGCCCCACAAACGCTGCGCCTCTCTCTTTCTACAGCCTCTCAAAGTGCAATCCTATCGGCCTGGGCCAATGAGTAGAGCCATAGACAGGCTCAGCAATTGCGACCGTCCAGGGATTCCTCCCACCCCAAAGGGGCCACAAACAAAAGCTCTTGCTGCTCTTCAAGTGTCCAGGCATCCCCATTCACAGCCCCACAAACGCTGCGCCTCTCTCTTTCTACAGCCTCCCAAAGTGCAATCCTATCTGCCTGGGCCAATGAGTAGAGCCATAGACAGGCTCAGCAATTGCGAAAGTCCAGGGATTCCTCCCACAGCAAAGGGGCCACGACCAGAAGCTCTTGCTGCTCTTCAAGTGTCCAGGCAACCCCATTCACAGCCCCACAAACGCTGCGGCTCTCTCTTTCTACAGTCTCCCAAAGTCCAATCCTATCTTCCTGGGCCAATGAATAGAGCCAGAGACCAGCTCAGATATTTGCGAACGTCTAGGGATTCCTCCCACACCAAAGGGGCCACGACCAGAAGCTCTTGCTGCTCTTCAAGTGTCCAGGCAACCCCATTCTCAGCCCCACAAACGCTGCGGCTCTCTCTTTCTACAGCCTCCCAAAGTGCAATCCTATCGGTCTGGGCCAATTAGTAGAGCCATAGACAGGCTCAGCAATTGCGAACGTCCAGGGATTCCTCCCACAGCAAAGGGGCCACGACCAGAAGCTCTTGCTGCTCTTCAAGTGTCCAGGCAACCCCATTCACAGCCCCACAAACGCTGCGGCTCCCTATTTCTACAGCCTCCCAAAGTGCAATACTATCGGCCTGGGCCAATGTGTAGAGCACAACTCAGCAATTGCAAACGTCCAGGGATTCCTCCCACACCAAAGGGGCCACGACCAGAAGCTCTTGCTGCTCTTCAAGTGTCCAGGCAACCCCATTCACAGCCCCACAAACGCTGCGGCTCTCTCTTTCTACAGCCTCCCAAAGTGCAATACTATCTGCCTTGGCCGATGAGTAGAGCCCAACTCAGCAATTGCGAACTTCCAGGGATTCCTCTAACACCAAAGGGGCCACAAAAAAAAGCTCTTGCTGCTCTTCAAGTGTCCAGGCAACCCCATTCACAGCCCCACAAACGCTGCGGCTCTCTCTTTCTACAGCCTCCCAAAGTGCAATACTATCGGCCTGGGCCAATGAGTAGAACCAGAGACCAGCTCAGCAACTGCGAACGTCCAGGGATTCCTCCCACACCAAAGGGGCCACGACCAGAAGCTCTTGCTGCTCTTCAAGTGTCCAGGCAACCTCATTCACAGCCCCACAAACGCTGCGGCTCTCTCTTTCTACAACCTCCCAAAGTGCAATACTATCTGCCTGGGCCAATGAGTAGGGCCAGAGACCAGCTCAGCAATTGCGAACGTCCAGGGATTCCTCCCACACCAAAGGGGCCACGACCAGAAGCTCTTGCTGGTCTTCAAGTGTCCAGGCAACCCCATTCACAGCCCCACAAACGCTGCGGCTCCCTATTTCTACAGCCTCCCAAAGTGCAATACTATCTACCTGGGCCAATGAGTAGAGCCATAGACAGGCTCAGCAATTGCGAACGTCCAGGGATTCCTCCCACCCCAAAGGGGCCACGACCAAAAGCTCTTGCTGCTCTTCAAGTGTCCAGGCAACCCCATTCACAGCCCCACAAACGCTGCGGCTCTCTCTTTCTACAGCCTCCCAAAGTGCAATACTATCTGCCTGGGCCGATGAGTAGAGCACAACTCAGCAATTGCGAAAGTCCAGGGATTCCTCCCACCCCAAAGGGGCCACAAACAAAAGCTCTTGCTGCTCTTCAAGTGTCCAGGCATCCCCATTCACAGCCCCACAAACGCTGCGGCTCTCTCTTTCTACAGCCTCCCAAAGTGCAATACTATCGGCCTGGGCCAATAAGTAGAACCAGTGACCAGCTCAGCAACTGCGAACGTCCGGGGATTCCTCCCACACCAAAGGGGCCACGACCAGAAGCTCTTGCTGCTCTTCAAGTGTCCAGGCAACCTCATTCACAGCCCCACAAACGCTGCGGCTCCCTATTTCTACAGCCTCCCAAAGTGCAATACTATCTACCTGGGCCAATGAGTAGAGCACAACTCAGCAATTGCAAACGTCCAGGGATTCCTCCCACACCAAAGGGGCCACGACCAGAAGCTCTTGCTGCTCTTCAAGTGTCCAGGCAACCTCATTCACAGCACCACAAACGCTGCGGCTCTCTCTTTCTACAGCCTCCCAAAGTGCAATATTATCTGCCTGGGCCAATGAGTAGAGCCAAGCTCAGCAACTGCGAACTTCCAGGGATTCCTCCCACACCAAAGGGGCCACGACCAGAAGCTCTTGCTGCTCTTCAAGTGTCCAGGCAACCCCATTCTCAGCCCCACAAACGCTGCGCCTCTCTCTTTCTACAGCCTCTCAAAGTGCAATCCTATCGGCCTGGGCCAATGAGTAGAGCCATAGACAGGCTCAGCAATTGCGACCGTCCAGGGATTCCTCCCACCCCAAAGGGGCCACAAACAAAAGCTCTTGCTGCTCTTCAAGTGTCCAGGCATCCCCATTCACAGCCCCACAAACGCTGCGCCTCTCTCTTTCTACAGCCTCCCAAAGTGCAATCCTATCTGCCTGGGCCAATGAGTAGAGCCATAGACAGGCTCAGCAATTGCGAAAGTCCAGGGATTCCTCCCACAGCAAAGGGGCCACGACCAGAAGCTCTTGCTGCTCTTCAAGTGTCCAGGCAACCCCATTCTCAGCCCCACAAACGCTGCGGCTCTCTCTTTCTACAGTCTCCCAAAGTCCAATCCTATCTTCCTGGGCCAATGAATAGAGCCAGAGACCAGCTCAGATATTTGCGAACGTCTAGGGATTCCTCCCACACCAAAGGGGCCACGACCAGAAGCTCTTGCTGCTCTTCAAGTGTCCAGGCAACCCCATTCTCAGCCCCACAAACGCTGCGGCTCTCTCTTTCTACAGCCTCCCAAAGTGCAATACTATCGGCCTGGGCCAATGTGTAGAGCACAACTCAGCAATTGCAGACGTCCAGGCATTCCTCCCACACCAAAGGGGCCACGACCAGAAGCTCTTGCTGCTCTTCAAGTGTCCAGGCAACCCCATTCACAGCCCCACAAACGCTGCGGCTCTCTCTTTCTACAGCCTCCCAAAGTGCAATACTATCTGCCTGGGCCGATGAGTAGAGCCCAACTCAGCAATTGCGAACTTCCAGGGATTCCTCCCACACCAAAGGGGCCACAAAAAAAAGCTCTTGCTGCTCTTCAAGTGTCCAGGCAACCCCATTCACAGCCCCACAAACGCTGCGGCTCTCTCTTTCTACAGCCTCCCAAAGTGCAATACTATCGGCCTGGGCCAATGAGTAGAACCAGAGACCAGCTCAGCAACTGCGAACGTCCAGGGATTCCTCCCACACCAAAGGGGCCACGACCAGAAGCTCTTGCTGCTCTTCAAGTGTCCAGGCAACCTCATTCACAGCCCCACAAACGCTGCGGCTCTCTCTTTCTACAACCTCCCAAAGTGCAATACTATCTGCCTGGGCCAATGAGTAGGGCCAGAGACCAGCTCAGCAATTGCGAACGTCCAGGGATTCCTCCCACACCAAAGGGGCCACGACCAGAAGCTCTTGCTGGTCTTCAAGTGTCCAGGCAACCCCATTCACAGCCCCACAAACGCTGCGGCTCTCTCTTTCTACAGCCTCCCAAAGTGCAATACTATCGGCCTGGGCCAATTAGTAGAGCCATAGACAGGCTCAGCAATTGCGAACGTCCAGGGATTCCTCCCACTCCAAAGGGGCCACGACCAGAAGCTCTTGCTGCTCTTCAAGTGTCCAGGCATCCCCATTCACAGCCCCACAAACGCTGCGCCTCTCTCTTTCTACAGCCTCCCAAAGTGCAATCCTATCGGCCTGGGCCAATGAGTAGGGGCAGAGACCAGCTCAGCAATTGCGACCGTCCAGGGATTCCTCCCACACCAAAGGGGCCACGACCAAAAGCTCTTGCTGCTCTTCAAGTGTCCAGGCAACCCCATTCACAGCCCCACAAACGCTGCGGCTCCCTATTTCTACAGCCTCCCAAAGTGCAATACTATCTACCTGGGCCAATGAGTAGAGCACAACTCAGCAATTGCAAACGTCCAGGGATTCCTCCCACACCAAAGGGGCCACGACCAAAAGCTCTTGCTGCTCTTCAAGTGTCCAGGCAACCTCATTCACAGCACCACAAACGCTGCGGCTCTCTCTTTCTACAGCCTCCCAAAGTGCAATACTATCTGCCTGGGCCGATGAGTAGAGCCAAGCTCAGCAACTGAGAACTTCCAGGGATTCCTCCCACACCAAAGGGGCCACGACCAGAAGCTCTTGCTGCTCTTCAAGTGTCCAGGCAACCCCATTCTCAGCCCCACAAACGCTGCGCCTCTCTCTTTCTACAGCCTCTCAAAGTGCAATCCTATCGGCCTGGGCCAATTAGTAGAGCCATAGACAGGCTCAGCAATTGCGACCGTCCAGGGATTCCTCCCACCCCAAAGGGGCCACAAACAAAAGCTCTTGCTGCTCTTCAAGTGTCCAGGCATCCCCATTCACAGCCCCACAAACGCTGCGCCTCTCTCTTTCTACAGCCTCCCAAAGTGCAATCCTATCTGCCTGGGCCAATGAGTAGAGCCATAGACAGGCTCAGCAATTGCGAAAGTCCAGGGATTCCTCCCACAGCAAAGGGGCCACGACCAGAAGCTCTTGCTGCTCTTCAAGTGTCCAGGCAACCCCATTCACAGCCCCACAAACGCTGCGGCTCTCTCTTTCTACAGTCTCCCAAAGTCCAATCCTATCTGCCTGGGCCAATGAATAGAGCCAGAGACCAGCTCAGATATTTGCGAACGTCTAGGGATTCCTCCCACACCAAAGGGGCCACGACCAGAAGCTCTTGCTGCTCTTCAAGTGTCCAGGCAACCCCATTCTCAGCCCCACAAACGCTGCGGCTCTCTCTTTCTACAGCCTCCCAAAGTGCAATCCTATCGGTCTGGGCCAATTAGTAGAGCCATAGACAGGCTCAGCAATTGCGAACGTCCGGGGATTCCTCCCACAGCAAAGGGGCCACGACCAGAAGCTCTTGCTGCTCTTCAAGTGTCCAGGCAACCCCATTCACAGCCCCACAAACGCTGCGGCTCCCTATTTCTACAGCCTCCCAAAGTGCAATACTATCGGCCTGGGCCAATGAGTAGAGCACAACTCAGCAATTGCAAACGTCCAGGGATTCCTCCCACACCAAAGGGGCCACGACCAGAAGCTCTTGCTGGTCTTCAAGTGTCCAGGCAACCCCATTCACAGCCCCACAAACGCTGCGGCTCTCTCTTTCTACAGCCTCTCAAAGTGCAATCCTATCGGCCTGGGCAATGAGTAAAGCCATAGACAGGCTCAGCAATTGCGAACGTCCAGGGATTCCTCCCACCCCAAAGGGGCCACGACCAGAAGCTCTTGCTGCTCTTCAAGTGTCCAGGCAACCCCATTCACAGCCCCACAAACGCTGCGGCTCTCTCTTTCTACAGCCTCCCAAAGTGCAATATTATCTGCCTGGGCCAATGAGTACAGCACAACTCAGCAATTGCGAACTTCCAGGGATTCCTCCCACAGCAAAGGGGCCACGACCAAAAGCTCTTGCTGCTCTTCAAGTGTCCAGGCATCCCCATTCACAGACCCACAAACGCTGCGGCTCCCTCTTTCTACAGCCTCCCAAAGTGCAATACTATCGGCCTGGGCCAATGAGTAGAACCAGAGACCAGCTCAGCAACTGCGAACGTCCGGGGATTCCTCCCACAGCAAAGGGGCCACGACCAGAAGCTCTTGCTGCTCTTCAAGTGTCCAGGCAACCTCATTCACAGCACCACAAACGCTGCGGCTCTCTCTTTCTACAACCTCCCAAAGTGCAATACTATCTGCCTGGGCCAATGAGTAGAGCCAAGCTCAGCAACTGCGAACTTCCACGGATTCTTCCCACCCCAAAGGGGCCACAAACAAAAGCTCTTGCTGCTCTTCAAGTGTCCAGGCAACCCCATTCACAGCCCCACAAACGCTGCGGCTCTCTCTTTCTACAGCCTCCCAAAGTGCAATCCTATCTGCCTGGGCCAATGAGTAGAGCCATAGACAGGCTCAGCAATTGCGAAAGTCCAGGGATTCCTCCCACAGCAAAGGGGCCACGACCAAAAGCTCTTGCTGCTCTTCAAGTGTCCAGGCAACCCCATTCACAGCCCCACAAACGCTGCGGCTCTCTCTTTCTACAGTCTCCCAAAGTCCAATCCTATCTGCCTGGGCCAATGAATAGAGCCAGAGACCAGCTCAGATATTTGCGAACGTCTAGGGATTCCTCCCACCCCAAAGGGGCCACGACCAGAAGCTCTTGCTGCTCTTCAAGTGTCCAGGCAACCCCATTCTCAGCCCCACAAACGCTGCGCCTCTCTCTTTCTACAGCCTCCCAAAGTGCAATCCTATCGGTCTGGGCCAATTAGTAGAGCCATAGACAGGCTCAGCAATTGCGAACGTCCGGGGATTCCTCCCACACCAAAGGGGCCACGACCAGAAGCTCTTGCTGCTCTTCAAGTGTCCAGGCAACCCCATTCACAGCCCCACAAACGCTGCGGCTCCCTATTTCTACAGCCTCCCAAAGTGCAATACTGTCGGCCTGGTCCAATGAGTAGAGCACAACTCAGCAATTGCAAACGTCCAGGGATTCCTCCCACACCAAAGGGGCCACGACCAGAAGCTCTTGCTGCTCTTCAAGTGTCCAGGCAACCCCATTCACAGCCCCACAAACGCTGCGGCTCTCTCTTTCTACAGCCTCTCAAAGTGCAATCCTATCGGCCTGGGCCAATGAGTAAAGCCATAGACAGGCTCAGCAATTGCGAACGTCCAGGGATTCCTCCCACCCCAAAGGGGCCACGACCAGAAGCTCTTGCTGCTCTTCAAGTGTCCAGGCAACCCCATTCACAGCCCCACAAATGCTGCGGCTCTCTCTTTCTACAGCCTCCCAAAGTGCAATACTATCTGCCTGGGCCAATGAGTAGAGCACAACTCAGCAATTGCGAACTTCCAGGGATTCCTCCCACTCCAAAGGGGCCACGACCAGAAGCTCTTGCTGCTCTTCAAGTGTCCAGGCATCCCCATTCACAGCCCCACAAACGCTGCGCCTCTCTCTTTCTACAGCCTCCCAAAGTGCAATCCTATCGGCCTGGGCCGATGAGTAGGGCCAGAGACCAGCTCAGCAATTGCGAACGTCCAGGGATTCCTCCCACACCAAAGGGGCCACGACCAAAAGGTCTTGCTGCTCTTCAAGTGTCCAGGCAACCCCATTCACAGCACCACAAACGCTGCGGCTCCCTATTTCTACAGCCTCCCAAAGTGCAATACTATCTACCTGGGCCAATGAGTAGAGCACAACTCAGCAATTGCAAACGTCCAGGGATTCCTCCCACACCAAAGGGGCCACGACCAGAAGCTCTTGCTGCTCTTCAAGTGTCCAGGCATCCCCATTCACAGCCCCACAAACGCTGCGGCTCTCTCTTTCTACAGCCTCCCAAAGTGCAATCCTATCGGCCTGGGCCAATGAGTACGGGCAGAGACCAGCTCAGCAATTGCGAACGTCCAGGGATTCCTCCCACACCAAAGGGGCCACGACCAAAAGCTCTTGCTGCCCTTCAAGTGTCCAGGCAACCCCATTCACAGCCCCACAAACGCTGCGCCTTTCTCTTTCTACAGCCTCCAAAAGTGCAATACTATCTACCTGGGCCAATGAGTAGAGCACAACTCAGCAATTGCAGACGTCCAGGCATTCCTCCCACACCAAAGGGGCCACGACCAGAAGCTCTTGCTGCTCTTCAAGTGTCCAGGCAACCTCATTCACAGCACCACAAACGCTGCGGCTCTCTCTTTCTACAGCCTCCCAAAGTGCAATACTATCTGCCTGGGCCGATGAGTAGAGCCAAGCTCAGCAACTGAGAACTTCCAGGGATTCCTCCCACACCAAAGGGGCCACGACCAGAAGCTCTTGCTGCTCTTCAAGTGTCCAGGCAACCCCATTCTCAGCCCCACAAACGCTGCGCCTCTCTCTTTCTACAGCCTCTCAAAGTGCAATCCTATCGGCCTGGGCCAATTAGTAGAGCCATAGACAGGCTCAGCAATTGCGACCGTCCAGGGATTCCTCCCACCCCAAAGGGGCCACAAACAAAAGCTCTTGCTGCTCTTCAAGTGTCCAGGCAACCCCATTCACAGCCCCACAAACGCTGCGGCTCCCTCTTTCTACAGCCTCCCAAAGTGCAATACTATCGGCCTGGGCCAATGAGTAGAGCACAACTCAGCAATTGCAGACTTCCAGGGATTCCTCCCACACCAAAGGGGCCACGACCAGAAGCTCTTGCTGCTCTTCAAGTGTCCAGGCAACCTCATTCACAGCACCACAAACGCTGCGGCTCTCTCTTTCTACAGCCTCCCAAAGTGCAATCCTATCGGCCTGGGCCAATGAGTAGAACCAGAGACAAGCTCAGCAACTGCGAACGTCCGGGGATTCCTCCCACAGCAAAGGGGCCACGACCAGAAGCTCTTGCTGCTCTTCAAGTGTCCAGGCAACCTCATTCACAGCACCACAAACGCTGCGGCTCTCTCTTTCTTCAACCTCCCAAAGTGCAATAATATCTGCCTGGGCCAATGAGTAGAGCCAAGCTCAGCAACTGCGAACTTCCAGGGATTCCTCCCACCCCAAAGGGGCCACGACCAGAAGCTCTTGCTGCTCTTCAAGTGTCCAGGCAACCCCATTCACAGCCCCACAAATGCTGCGGCTCTCTCTTTCTACAGCCTCCCAAAGTGCAATACTATCTGCCTGGGCCAATGAGTAGAGCACAACTCAGCCATTGCGAACTTCCAGGCATTCCTCCCACAACAAAGGGGCCACGACCAGAAGCTCTTGCTGCTCTTCAAGTGTCCAGGCATCCCCATTCACAGCCCCACAAACGCTGCGCCTCTCTCTTTCTACAGCCTCCCAAAGTGCAATACTATCTGCCTGGGCCAATGAGTAGAGCACAACTCAGCAATTGCGAACGTCCAGGGATTCCTCCCACACCAAAGGGGCCACGACCAAAAGCTCTTGCTGCTCTTCAAGTGTCCAGGCAACCCCATTCACAGCCCCACAAACGCTGCGCCTTTCTCTTTCTACAGCCTCCAAAAGTGCAATACTATCTACCTGGGCCAATGAGTAGAGCACAACTCAGCAATTGCAGACGTCCAGGCATTCCTCCCACACCAAAGGGGCCACGACCAGAAGCTCTTGCTGCTCTTCAAGTGTCCAGGCAACCTCATTCACAGCACCACAAACGCTGCGGCTCTCTCTTTCTACAGCCTCCCAAAGTGCAATACTATCTGCCTGGGCCGATGAGTAGAGCCAAGCTCAGCAACTGAGAACTTCCAGGGATTCCTCCCACACCAAAGGGGCCACGACCAGAAGCTCTTGCTGCTCTTCAAGTGTCCAGGCAACCCCATTCTCAGCCCCACAAACGCTGCGCCTCTCTCTTTCTACAGCCTCTCAAAGTGCAATCCTATCGGCCTGGGCCAATTAGTAGAGCCATAGACAGGCTCAGCAATTGCGACCGTCCAGGGATTCCTCCCACCCCAAAGGGGCCACAAACAAAAGCTCTTGCTGCTCTTCAAGTGTCCAGGCAACCCCATTCACAGCCCCACAAACGCTGCGGCTCCCTCTTTCTACAGCCTCCCAAAGTGCAATACTATCTACCTGGGCCAATGAGTAGAGCACAACTCAGCAATTGCGAAAGTCCAGGGATTCCTCCCACACCAAAGGGGCCATGAACAGAAGCTCTTGCTGCTCTTCAAGTGTCCAGGCAACCTCATTCACAGCACCACAAACGCTGCGGCTCTCTCTTTCTACAGCCTCCCAAAGTGCAATCCTATCGGCCTGGGCCAATGAGTAGAACCAGAGACAAGCTCAGCAACTGCGAACGTCCGGGGATTCCTCCCACAGCAAAGGGGCCACGACCAGAAGCTCTTGCTGCTCTTCAAGTGTCCAGGCAACCCCATTCACAGCCCCACAAACGCTGCGGCTCTCTCTTTCTACAGCCTCCCAAAGTGCAATACTATCTACCTGGGCCAATGAGTAGAGCACAACTCAGCAATTGCAAACGTCCAGGGATTCCTCCCACACCAAAGGGGCCACGACCAGAAGCTCTTGCTGCTCTTCAAATGTCCAGGCATCCCCATTCACAGCCCCACAAACGCTGCGGCTCTCTCTTTCTACAGCCTCCCAAAGTGCAATCCTATCGGCCTGGGCCAATGAGTACGGGCAGAGACCAGCTCAGCAATTGCGAACGTCCAGGGATTCCTCCCACACCAAAGGGGCCACGACCAAAAGCTCTTGCTGCTCTTCAAGTGTCCAGGCAACCCCATTCACAGCCCCACAAACGCTGCGCCTTTCTCTTTCTACAGCCTCCCAAAGTGCAATACTATCTACCTGGGCCAATGAGTAGAGCACAACTCAGCAATTGCAGACGTCCAGGGATTCCTCCCACACCAAAGGGGCCACGACCAGAAGCTCTTGCTGCTCTTCAAGTGTCCAGGCAACCTCATTCACAGCACCACAAACGCTGCGGCTCTCTCTTTCTACAGCCTCCCAAAGTGCAATACTATCTGCCTGGGCCGATGAGTAGATCCAAGCTCAGCAACTGAGAACTTCCAGGGATTCCTCCCACACCAAAGGGGCCACGACCAGAAGCTCTTGCTGCTCTTCAAGTGTCCAGGCAACCCCATTCTCAGCCCCACAAACGCTGCGCCTCTCTCTTTCTACAGCCTCTCAAAGTGCAATCCTATCGGCCTGGGCCAATTAGTAGAGCCATAGACAGGCTCAGCAATTGCGACCGTCCAGGGATTCCTCCCACCCCAAAGGGGCCACAAACAAAAGCTCTTGCTGCTCTTCAAGTGTCCAGGCAACCCCATTCACAGCCCCACAAACGCTGCGGCTCCCTCTTTCTACAGCCTCCCAAAGTGCAATACTATCTACCTGGGCCAATGAGTAGAGCACAACTCAGCAATTGCAGACTTCCAGGGATTCCTCCCACACCAAAGGGGCCACGACCAGAAGCTCTTGCTGCTCTTCAAGTGTCCAGGCAACCTCATTCACAGCACCACAAACGCTGCGGCTCTCTCTTTCTACAGCCTCCCAAAGTGCAATCCTATCGGCCTGGGCCAATGAGTAGAACCAGAGACAAGCTCAGCAACTGCGAACGTCCGGGGATTCCTCCCACAGCAAAGGGGCCACGACCAGAAGCTCTTGCTGCTCTTCAAGTGTCCAGGCAACCTCATTCACAGCACCACAAACGCTGCGGCTCTCTCTTTCTACAACCTCCCAAAGTGCAATAATATCTGCCTGGGCCAATGAGTAGAGCCAAGCTCAGCAACTGCGAACTTCCAGGGATTCCTCCCACCCCAAAGGGGCCACGACCAGAAGCTCTTGCTGCTCTTCAAGTGTCCAGGCAACCCCATTCACAGCCCCACAAATGCTGCGGCTCTCTCTTTCTACAGCCTCCCAAAGTGCAATACTATCTGCCTGGGCCAATGAGTAGAGCACAACTCAGCAATTGCGAACTTCCAGGCATTCCTCCCACAACAAAGGGGCCACGACCAGAAGCTCTTGCTGCTCTTCAAGTGTCCAGGCATCCCCATTCACAGCCCCACAAACGCTGCGCCTCTCTCTTTCTACAGCCTCCCAAAGTGCAATCCTATCGGCCTGGGCCAATGAGTAGAGCACAACTCAGCAATTGCGAACGTCCAGGGATTCCTCCCACACCAAAGGGGCCACGACCAAAAGCTCTTGCTGCTCTTCAAGTGTCCAGGCAACCCCATTCACAGCCCCACAAACGCTGCGCCTTTCTCTTTCTACAGCCTCCAAAAGTGCAATACTATCTACCTGGGCCAATGAGTAGAGCACAACTCAGCAATTGCAGACGTCCAGGCATTCCTCCCACACCAAAGGGGCCACGACCAGAAGCTCTTGCTGCGCTTCAAGTGTCCAGGCAACCTCATTCACAGCACCACAAACGCTGCGCCTCTCTCTTTCTACAGCCTCCCAAAGTGCAATACTATCTGCCTGGGCCGATGAGTAGAGCCAAGCTCAGCAACTGAGAACTTCCAGGGATTCCTCCCACACCAAAGGGGCCACGACCAGAAGCTCTTGCTGCTCTTCAAGTGTCCAGGCAACCCCATTCTCAGCCCCACAAACGCTGCGCCTCTCTCTTTCTACAGCCTCTCAAAGTGCAATCCTATCGGCCTGGGCCAATTAGTAGAGCCATAGACAGGCTCAGCAATTGCGACCGTCCAGGGATTCCTCCCACCCCAAAGGGGCCACAAACAAAAGCTCTTGCTGCTCTTCAAGTGTCCAGGCAACCCCATTCACAGCCCCACAAACGCTGCGGCTCCCTATTTCTACAGCCTCCCAAAGTGCAATACTATCTACCTGGGCCAATGAGTAGAGCACAACTCAGCAATTGCAGACTTCCAGGGATTCCTCCCACACCAAAGGGGCCACGACCAGAAGCTCTTGCTGCTCTTCAAGTGTCCAGGCAACCTCATTCACAGCACCACAAACGCTGCGGCTCTCTCTTTCTACAACCTCCCAAAGTGCAATAATATCTGCCTGGGCCAATGAGTAGAGCCAAGCTCAGCAACTGCGAACTTCCAGGGATTCCTCCCACCCCAAAGGGGCCACGACCAGAAGCTCTTGCTGCTCTTCAAGTGTCCAGGCAACCCCATTCACAGCCCCACAAATGCTGCGGCTCTCTCTTTCTACAGCCTCCCAAAGTGCAATACTATCTGCCTGGGCCAATGAGTAGAGCACAACTCAGCAATTGCGAACTTCCAGGGATTCCTCCCACTCCAAAGGGGCCACGACCAGAAGCTCTTGCTGCTCTTCAAGTGTCCAGGCATCCCCATTCACAGCCCCACAAACGCTGCGGCTCTCTCTTTCTACAGCCTCTCAAAGTGCAATCCTATCGGCCTGGGCCAATGAGTAGGGCCAGAGACCAGCTCAGCAATTGCGAACGTCCAGGGATTCCTCCCACACCAAAGGGGCCACGACCAAAAGCTCTTGCTGCTCTTCAAGTGTCCAGGCAACCCCATTCACAGCCCCACAAACGCTGCGCCTTTCTCTTTCTACAGCCTCCAAAAGTGCAATACTATCTACCTGGGCCAATGAGTAGAGCACAACTCAGCAATTGCAGACGTCCAGGCATTCCTCCCACACCAAAGGGGCCACAAACAAAAGCTCTTGCTGCTCTTCAAGTGTCCAGGCAACCTCATTCACAGCACCACAAACGCTGCGGCTCTCTCTTTCTACAGCCTCCCAAAGTGCAATACTATCTGCCTGGGCCGATGAGTAGAGCCAAGCTCAGCAACTGAGAACTTCCAGGGATTCCTCCCACACCAAAGGGGCCACGACCAGAAGCTCTTGCTGCTCTTCAAGTGTCCAGGCAACCCCATTCTCAGCCCCACAAACGCTGCGCCTCTCTCTTTCTACAGCCTCTCAAAGTGCAATCCTCTCGGCCTGGGCCAATGAGTAGAGCCATAGACAGGCTCAGCAATTGCGACCGTCCAGGGATTCCTCCCACCCCAAAGGGGCCACAAACAAAAGCTCTTGCTGCTCTTCAAGTGTCCAGGCAACCCCATTCACAGCCCCACAAATGCTGCGGCTCTCTCTTTCTACAGCCTCCCAAAGTGCAATACTATCTACCTGGGCCAATGAGTAGAGCACAACTCAGCAATTGCAGACTTCCAGGGATTCCTCCCACACCAAAGGGGCCACGACCAGAAGCTCTTGCTGCTCTTCAAGTGTCCAGGCAACCTCATTCACAGCACCACAAACGCTGCGGCTCTCTCTTTCTACAGCCTCCCAAAGTGCAATCCTATCGGCCTGGGCCAATGAGTAGAACCAGAGACAAGCTCAGCAACTGCGAACGTCCGGGGATTCCTCCCACAGCAAAGGGGCCACGACCAGAAGCTCTTGCTGCTCTTCAAGTGTCCAGGCAACCCCATTCACAGCCCCACAAACGCTGCGGCTCTCTCTTTCTACAACCTCCCAAAGTGCAATAATATCTGCCTGGGCCAATGAGTAGAGCCAAGCTCAGCAACTGCGAACTTCCAGGGATTCCTCCCACCCCAAAGGGGCCACGACCAGAAGCTCTTGCTGGTCTTCAAGTGTCCAGGCAACCCCATTCACAGCCCCACAAACGCTGCGGCTCTCTCTTTCTACAGCCTCCCAAAGTGCAATACTATCTGCCTGGGCCGATGAGTAGAGCCAAGCTCAGCAACTGAGAACTTCCAGGGATTCCTCCCACACCAAAGGGGCCACGACCAGAAGCTCTTGCTGCTCTTCAAGTGTCCAGGCAACCCCATTCTCAGCCCCACAAACGCTGCGCCTCTCTCTTTCTACAGCCTCTCAAAGTGCAATCCTATCGGCCTGGGCCAATTAGTAGAGCCATAGACAGGCTCAGCAATTGCGACCGTCCAGGGATTCCTCCCACCCCAAAGGGGCCACAAACAAAAGCTCTTGCTGCTCTTCAAGTGTCCAGGCAACCCCATTCACAGCCCCACAAACGCTGCGGCTCCCTATTTCTACAGCCTCCCAAAGTGCAATACTATCTACCTGGGCCAATGAGTAGAGCACAACTCAGCAATTGCAGACTTCCAGGGATTCCTCCCACACCAAAGGGGCCACGACCAGAAGCTCTTGCTGCTCTTCAAGTGTCCAGGCAACCTCATTCACAGCACCACAAACGCTGCGGCTCTCTCTTTCTACAGCCTCCCAAAGTGCAATCCTATCGGCCTGGGCCAATGAGTAGAACCAGAGACAAGCTCAGCAACTGCGAACGTCCGGGGATTCCTCCCACAGCAAAGGGGCCACGACCAGAAGCTCTTGCTGCTCTTCAAGTGTCCAGGCAACCTCATTCACAGCACCACAAACGCTGCGGCTCTCTCTTTCTACAACCTCCCAAAGTGCAATAATATCTGCCTGGGCCAATGAGTAGAGCCAAGCTCAGCAACTGCGAACTTCCAGGGATTCCTCCCACCCCAAAGGGGCCACGACCAGAAGCTCTTGCTGCTCTTCAAGTGTCCAGGCATCCCCATTCACAGCCCCACAAATGCTGCGGCTCTCTCTTTCTACAGCCTCCCAAAGTGCAATACTATCTGCCTGGGCCAATGAGTAGAGCACAACTCAGCAATTGCGAACTTCCAGGCATTCCTCCCACAACAAAGGGGCCACGACCAGAAGCTCTTGCTGCTCTTCAAGTGTCCAGGCATCCCCATTCACAGCCCCACAAACGCTGCGCCTCTCTCTTTCTACAGCCTCCCAAAGTGCAATCCTATCGGCCTGGGCCAATGAGTAGGGCCAGAGACCAGCTCAGCAATTGCGAACGTCCAGGGATTCCTCCCACACCAAAGGGGCCACGACCAAAAGCTCTTGCTGCTCTTCAAGTGTCCAGGCAACCCCATTCACAGCCCCACAAACGCTGCGCCTTTCTCTTTCTACAGCCTCCAAAAGTGCAATACTATCTACCTGGGCCAATGAGTAGAGCACAACTCAGCAATTGCAGACGTCCAGGCATTCCTCCCACACCAAAGGGGCCACGACCAGAAGCTCTTGCTGCTCTTCAAGTGTCCAGGCAACCTCATTCACAGCACCACAAACGCTGCGGCTCTCTCTTTCTACAGCCTCCCAAAGTGCAATACTATCTGCCTGGGCCGATGAGTAGAGCCAAGCTCAGCAACTGAGAACTTCCAGGGATTCCTCCCACACCAAAGGGGCCACGACCAGAAGCTCTTGCTGCTCTTCAAGTGTCCAGGCAACCCCATTCTCAGCCCCACAAACGCTGCGCCTCTCTCTTTCTACAGCCTCTCAAAGTGCAATCCTATCGGCCTGGGCCAATTAGTAGAGCCATAGACAGGCTCAGCAATTGCGACCGTCCAGGGATTCCTCCCACCCCAAAGGGGCCACAAACAAAAGCTCTTGCTGCTCTTCAAGTGTCCAGGCAACCCCATTCACAGCCCCACAAACGCTGCGGCTCCCTCTTTCTACAGCCTCCCAAAGTGCAATACTATCTACCTGGGCCAATGAGTAGAGCACAACTCAGCAATTGCAGACTTCCAGGGATTCCTCCCACACCAAAGGGGCCACGACCAGAAGCTCTTGCTGCTCTTCAAGTGTCCAGGCAACCTCATTCACAGCACCACAAACGCTGCGGCTCTCTCTTTCTACAGCCTCCCAAAGTGCAATCCTATGGGCCTGGGCCAATGAGTAGAACCAGAGACAAGCTCAGCAACTGCGAACGTCCGGGGATTCCTCCCACACCAAAGGGGCCACGACCAGAAGCTCTTGCTGCTCTTCAAGTGTCCAGGCAACCCCATTCACAGCCCCACAAACGCTGCGGCTCTCTCTTTCTACAACCTCCCAAAGTGCAATAATATCTGCCTGGGCCAATGAGTAGAGCCAAGCTCAGCAACTGCGAACTTCCAGGGATTCCTCCCACCCCAAAGGGGCCACGACCAGAAGCTCTTGCTGGTCTTCAAGTGTCCAGGCAACCCCATTCACAGCCCCACAAACGCTGCGGCTCTCTCTTTCTACAGCCTCCCAAAGTGCAATCCTATCGGCCTGGGCCAATTAGTAGAGCCATAGACAGGCTCAGCAATTGCAAACGTCCAGGGATTCCTCCCACTCCAAAGGGGCCACGACCAGAAGCTCTTGCTGCTCTTCAAGTGTCCAGGCATCCCCATTCACAGCCCCACAAACGCTGCGCCTCTCTCTTTCTACAGCCTCCCAAAGTGCAATCCTATCGGCCTGGGCCGATGAGTAGGGGCAGAGACCAGCTCAGCAATTGCAAACGTCCAGGGATTCCTCCCACACCAAAGGGGCCACGACCAGAAGCTCTTGCTGCTCTTCAAGTGTCCAGGCAACCCCATTCACAGCCCCACAAACGCTGCGGCTCTCTCTTTCTACAGCCTCTCAAAGTGCAATCGTATCGGCCTGGGCCAATGAGTAAAGCCATAGACAGGCTCAGCAATTGCGAACGTCCAGGGATTCCTCCCACCCCAAAGGGGCCACGACCAAAAGCTCTTGCTGCTCTTCAAGTGTCCAGGCAACCCCATTCACAGCCCCATAAACGCTGCGGCTCTCTCTTTCTACAGCCTCCCAAAGTGCAATACTATCTGCCTGGGCCGATGAGTAGAGCCCAACTCAGCAATTGAGAACTTCCAGGGATTCCTCCCACACCAAAGGGGCCACAAAAAAAAGCTCTTGCTGCTCTTCAAGTGTCCAGGCATCCCCATTCACAGCCCCACAAACGCTGCGGCTCTCTCTTTCTACAGCCTCCCAAAGTGCAATCCTATCGGCCTGGGCCAATTAGTAGAGCCATAGACAGGCTCAGCAATTGCGACCGTCCAGGGATTCCTCCCACCCCAAAGGGGCCACAAACAAAAGCTCTTGCTGCTCTTCAAGTGTCCAGGCAACCCCATTCACAGCCCCACAAACGCTGCGGCTCTCTCTTTCTACAGCCTCCCAAAGTGCAATACTATCTACCTGGGCCAATGAGTAGAGCACAACTCAGCAATTGCAGACTTCCAGGGATTCCTCCCACACCAAAGGGGCCACGACCAGAAGCTCTTGCTGCTCTTCAAGTGTCCAGGCAACCTCATTCACAGCACCACAAACGCTGCGGCTCTCTCTTTCTACAGCCTCCCAAAGTGCAATCCTATCGGCCTGGGCCAATGAGTAGAACCAGAGACAAGCTCAGCAACTGCGAACGTCCGGGGATTCCTCCCACAGCAAAGGGGCCACGACCAGAAGCTCTTGCTGCTCTTCAAGTGTCCAGGCAACCCCATTCACAGCCCCACAAACGCTGCGGCTCTCTCTTTCTACAACCTCCCAAAGTGCAATAATATCTGCCTGGGCCAATGAGTAGAGCCAAGCTCAGCAACTGCGAACTTCCAGGGATTCCTCCCACCCCAAAGGGGCCACGACCAGAAGCTCTTGCTGGTCTTCAAGTGTCCAGGCAACCCCATTCACAGCCCCACAAACGCTGCGGCTCTCTCTTTCTACAGCCTCCCAAAGTGCAATACTATCTGCCTGGGCCGATGAGTAGAGCCAAGCTCAGCAACTGAGAACTTCCAGGGATTCCTCCCACACCAAAGGGGCCACGACCAGAAGCTCTTGCTGCTCTTCAAGTGTCCAGGCAACCCCATTCTCAGCCCCACAAACGCTGCGCCTCTCTCTTTCTACAGCCTCTCAAAGTGCAATCCTATCGGCCTGGGCCAATGAGTAGAGCCATAGACAGGCTCAGCAATTGCGACCGTCCAGGGATTCCTCCCACCCCAAAGGGGCCACAAACAAAAGCTCTTGCTGCTCTTCAAGTGTCCAGGCAACCCCATTCACAGCCCCACAAACGCTGCGGCTCCCTATTTCTACAGCCTCCCAAAGTGCAATACTATCTACCTGGGCCAATGAGTAGAGCCAAGCTCAGCAACTGCGAACTTCCAGGGATTCCTCCCACCCCAAAGGGGCCACGACCAGAAGCTCTTGCTGGTCTTCAAGTGTCCAGGCAACCCCATTCACAGCCCCACAAACGCTGCGGCTCTCTCTTTCTACAGCCTCCCAAAGTGCAATACTATCTGCCTGGGCCAATGAGTAGAGCCAAGCTCAGCAATTGCGACCATCCAGGGATTCCTCCCACACCAAAGGGGCCACGACCAGAAGCTCTTGCTGCTCTTCAAGTGTCCAGGCAACCCCATTCTCAGCCCCACAAACGCTGCGCCTCTCTCTTTCTACAGCCTCTCAAAGTGCAATCCTATCGGCCTGGGCCAATTAGTATAGCCATAGACAGGCTCAGCAATTGCGACCGTCCAGGGATTCCTCCCACCCCAAAGGGGCCACAAACAAAAGCTCTTGCTGCTCTTCAAGTGTCCAGGCAACCCCATTCACAGCCCCACAAACGCTGCGGCTCCCTATTTCTACAGCCTCCCAAAGTGCAATACTATCTACCTGGGCCAATGAGTAGAGCACAACTCAGCAATTGCAGACTTCCAGGGATTCCTCCCACACCAAAGGGGCCACGACCAGAAGCTCTTGCTGCTCTTCAAGTGTCCAGGCAACCTCATTCACAGCACCACAAACGCTGCGGCTCTCTCTTTCTACAGCCTCCCAAAGTGCAATACTATCGGCCTGGGCCAATGAGTAGAACCAGAGACAAGCTCAGCAACTGCGAACGTCCGGGGATTCCTCCCACAGCAAAGGGGCCACGACCAGAAGCTCTTGCTGCTCTTCAAGTGTCCAGGCAACCTCATTCACAGCACCACAAACGCTGCGGCTCTCTCTTTCTACAACCTCCCAAAGTGCAATAATATCTGCCTGGGCCAATGAGTAGAGCCAAGCTCAGCAACTGCGAACTTCCAGGGATTCCTCCCACCCCAAAGGGGCCACGACCAGAAGCTCTTGCTGCTCTTCAAGTGTCCAGGCAACCCCATTCACAGCCCCACAAATGCTGCGGCTCTCTCTTTCTACAGCCTCCCAAAGTGCAATACTATCTGCCTGGGCCAATGAGTAGAGCACAACTCAGCAATTGCGAACTTCCAGGCATTCCTCCCACAACAAAGGGGCCACGACCAGAAGCTCTTGCTGCTCTTCAAGTGTCCAGGCAACCCCATTCACAGCCCCACAAACGCTGCGCCTCTCTCTTTCTACAGCCTCCCAAAGTGCAATCCTATCGGCCTGGGCCAATGAGTAGGGCCAGAGACCAGCTCAGCAATTGCGAACGTCCAGGAATTCCTCCCACACCAAAGGGGCCACGACCAAAAGCTCTTGCTGCTCTTCAAGTGTCCAGGCAACCCCATTCACAGCCCCACAAACGCTGCGGCTCTCTCTTTCTACAGCCTCCCAAAGTGCAATCCTATCGGCCTGGGCCAATGAGTAGAACCAGAGACAAGCTCAGCAACTGCGAACGTCCGGGGATTCCTCCCACAGCAAAGGGGCCACGACCAGAAGCTCTTGCTGCTCTTCAAGTGTCCAGGCAACCCCATTCACAGCCCCACAAACGCTGCGGCTCTCTCTTTCTACAACCTCCCAAAGTGCAATAATATCTGCCTGGGCCAATGAGTAGAGCCAAGCTCAGCAACTGCGAACTTCCAGGGATTCCTCCCACCCCAAAGGGGCCACGACCAGAAGCTCTTGCTGGTCTTCAAGTGTCCAGGCAACCCCATTCACAGCCCCACAAACGCTGCGGCTCTCTCTTTCTACAACCTCCCAAAGTGCAATACTATCTGCCTGGGCCGATGAGTAGAGCCAAGCTCAGCAACTGAGAACTTCCAGGGATTCCTCCCACACCAAAGGGGCCACGACCAGAAGCTCTTGCTGCTCTTCAAGTGTCCAGGCAACCCCATTCTCAGCCCCACAAACGCTGCGCCTCTCTCTTTCTACAGCCTCTCAAAGTGCAATCCTATCGGCCTGGGCCAATGAGTAGAGCCATAGACAGGCTCAGCAATTGCGACCGTCCAGGGATTCCTCCCACCCCAAAGGGGCCACAAACAAAAGCTCTTGCTGCTCTTCAAGTGTCCAGGCAACCCCATTCACAGCCCCACAAACGCTGCGGCTCCCTATTTCTACAGCCTCCCAAAGTGCAATACTATCTACCTGGGCCAATGAGTAGAGCCAAGCTCAGCAACTGCGAACTTCCAGGGATTCCTCCCACCCCAAAGGGGCCACGACCAGAAGCTCTTGCTGGTCTTCAAGTGTCCAGGCAACCCCATTCACAGCCCCACAAACGCTGCGGCTCTCTCTTTCTACAGCCTCCCAAAGTGCAATACTATCTGCCTGGGCCAATGAGTAGAGCCAAGCTCAGCAATTGCGACCATCCAGGGATTCCTCCCACACCAAAGGGGCCACGACCAGAAGCTCTTGCTGCTCTTCAAGTGTCCAGGCAACCCCATTCTCAGCCCCACAAACGCTGCGCCTCTCTCTTTCTACAGCCTACCAAAGTGCAATCCTATCGGCCTGGGCCAATGAGTAGAGCCATAGACAGGCTCAGCAATTGCGACCGTCCAGGGATTCCTCCCACCCCAAAGGGGCCACAAACAAAAGCTCTTGCTGCTCTTCAAGTGTCCAGGCAACCCCATTCACAGCCCCACAAACGCTGCGGCTCCCTATTTCTACAGCCTCCCAAAGTGCAATACTATCTACCTGGGCCAATGAGTAGAGCACAACTCAGCAATTGCAGACTTCCAGGGATTCCTCCCACACCAAAGGGGCCACGACCAGAAGCTCTTGCTGCTCTTCAAGTGTCCAGGCAACCTCATTCACAGCCCCACAAACGCTGCGGCTCTCTCTTTCTACAGCCTCTCAAAGTGCAATCCTATCGGCCTGGGCCAATGAGTAGAACCAGAGACAAGCTCAGCAACTGCGAACGTCCGGGGATTCCTCCCACAGCAAAGGGGCCACGACCAGAAGCTCTTGCTGCTCTTCAAGTGTCCAGGCAACCTCATTCACAGCACCACAAACGCTGCGGCTCTCTCTTTCTACAACCTCCCAAAGTGCAATAATATCTGCCTGGGCCAATGAGTAGAGCCAAGCTCAGCAACTGCGAACTTCCAGGGATTCCTCCCACCCCAAAGGGGCCACGACCAGAAGCTCTTGCTGCTCTTCAAGTGTCCAGGCAACCCCATTCACAGCCCCACAAATGCTGCGGCTCTCTCTTTCTACAGCCTCCCAAAGTGCAATACTATCTGCCTGGGCCAATGAGTAGAGCACAACTCAGCAATTGCGAACTTCCAGGCATTCCTCCCACAACAAAGGGGCCACGACCAGAAGCTCTTGCTGCTCTTCAAGTGTCCAGGCAACCCCATTCACAGCCCCACAAACGCTGCGCCTCTCTCTTTCTACAGCCTCCCAAAGTGCAATCCTATCGGCCTGGGCCAATGAGTAGGGCCAGAGACCAGCTCAGCAATTGCGAACGTCCAGGAATTCCTCCCACACCAAAGGGGCCACGACCAAAAGCTCTTGCTGCTCTTCAAGTGTCCAGGCAACCCCATTCACAGCCCCACAAACGCTGCTGCTCTCTCTTTCTACAGCCTACCAAAGTGCAATACTATCTACCTGGGCCAATGAGTAGAGCACAACTCAGCAATTGCAGACGTCCAGGGATTCCTCCCACACCAAAGGGGCCACGACCAGAAGCTCTTGCTGCTCTTCAAGTGTCCAGGCAACCTCATTCACAGCACCACAAACGCTGCGGCTCTCTCTTTCTACAGCCTCCCAAAGTGCAATACTATCTGCCTGGGCCGATGAGTAGAGCCAAGCTCAGCAACTGAGAACTTCCAGGGATTCCTCCCACACCAAAGGGGCCACGACCAGAAGCTCTTGCTGCTCTTCAAGTGTCCAGGCAACCCCATTCTCAGCCCCACAAACGCTGCGCCTCTCTCTTTCTACAGCCTCTCAAAGTGCAATCCTATTGGCCTGGGCCAATGAGTAGAGCCATAGACAGGCTCAGCAATTGCGACCGTCCAGGGATTCCTCCCACCCCAAAGGGGCCACAAACAAAAGCTCTTGCTGCTCTTCAAGTGTCCAGGCAACCCCATTCACAGCCCCACAAACGCTGCGGCTCCCTCTTTCTACAGCCTCCCAAAGTGCAATACTATCTACCTGGGCCAATGAGTAGAGCACAACTCAGCAATTGCAGACTTCCAGGGATTCCTCCCACACCAAAGGGGCCACGACCAGAAGCTCTTGCTGCTCTTCAAGTGTCCAGGCAACCTCATTCACAGCACCACAAACGCTGCGGCTCTCTCTTTCTACAGCCTCCCAAAGTGCAATCCTATCGGCCTGGGCCAATGAGTAGAACCAGAGACAAGCTCAGCAACTGCGACCGTCCAGGGATTCCTCCCACAGCAAAGGGGCCACGACCAGAAGCTCTTGCTGCTCTTCAAGTGTCCAGGCAACCCCATTCACAGCCCCACAAACGCTGCGGCTCTCTCTTTCTACAACCTCCCAAAGTGCAATAATATCTGCCTGGGCCAATGAGTAGAGCCAAGCTCAGCAATTGCGAACGTCCAGGGATTCCTCCCACCCCAAAGGGGCCACGACCAGAAGCTCTTGCTGCTCTTCAAGTGTCCAGGCAACCCCATTCACAGCCCCACAAACGCTGCGGCTCTCTCTTTCTACAGCCTCCCAAAGTGCAATCCTATCGGCCTGGGCCAATTAGTAGAGCCATAGACAGGCTCAGCAATTGCAAACGTCCAGGGATTCCTCCCACTCCAAAGGGGCCACGACCAGAAGCTCTTGCTGCTCTTCAAGTGTCCAGGCATCCCCATTCACAGCCCCACAAACGCTGCGCCTCTCTCTTTCTACAGCCTCCCAAAGTGCAATCCTATCGGCCTGGGCCGATGAGTAGGGGCAGAGACCAGCTCAGCAATTGCGAACGTCCAGGGATTCCTCCCACACCAAAGGGGCCACGACCAGAAGCTCTTGCTGCTCTTCAAGTGTCCAGGCAACCCCATTCACAGCCCCACAAACGCTGCGGCTCTCTCTTTCTACAGCCTCTCAAAGTGCAATCGTATCGGCCTGGGCCAATGAGTAAAGCCATAGACAGGCTCAGCAATTGCGAACGTCCAGGGATTCCTCCCACCCCAAAGGGGCCACGACCAAAAGCTCTTGCTGCTCTTCAAGTGTCCAGGCATCCCCATTCACAGCCCCACAAACGCTGCGGCTCTCTCTTTCTACAGCCTCCCAAAGTGCAATACTATCGGCCTGGGCCAATGAGTAGAGCCCAACTCAGCAATTGCGAACTTCCAGGGATTCCTCCCACACCAAAGGGGCCACAAAAAAAAGCTCTTGCTGCTCTTCAAGTGTCCAGGCATCCCCATTCACAGCCCCACAAACGCTGCGGCTCTCTCTTTCTACAGCATCCCAAAGTGTAATACTATCGGCCTGGGCCAATGAGTAGAACCAGAGACCAGCTCAGCAACTGCGAACGTCCGGGGATTCCTCCCACCCCAAAGGGGCCACGACCAGAAGCTCTTGCTGCTCTTCAAGTGTCCAGGAAACCTCATTCACAGCCCCACAAACGCTGCGGCTCTCTCTTTCTACAACCTCCCAAAGTGCAATACTATCTACCTGGGCCAATGAGTAGAGCCAAGCTCAGCAACTGCGAACTTCCAGGGATTCCTCCCACACCAAAGGGGCCACAACCAGAAGCTCTTGCTGGTCTTCAAGTGTCCAGGCAACCCCATTCACAGCCCCACAAACGCTGCGGCTCTCTCTTTCTACAGCCTCCCAAAGTGCAATCCTATCGGCCTGGGCCAATTACTAGAGCCATAGACAGGCTCAGCAATTGCGAACATCCAGGGATTCCTCCCACTCCAAAGGGGCCACGACCAGAAGCTCTTGCTGCTCTTCAAGTGTCCAGGCATCCCCATTCACAGCCCCACAAACGCTGCGGCTCTCTCTTTCTACAGCCTCCCAAAGTGCAATCCTATCGGCCTGGGCCGATGAGTAGGGCCAGAGACCAGCTCAGCAATTGCGAAGGTCCAGGTATTCCTCCCACACCAAAGGGGCCACGACCAGAAGCTCTTGCTGCTCTTCAAGTGTCCAGGCAACCCCATTCACAGCCCCACAAACGCTGCGGCTCTCTCTTTCTACAGTCTCCCAAAGTCCAATCCTATCTGCCTAGGCCAATGAATAGAGCCAGAGACCAGCTCAGATATTTGCGAACGTCTAGGGATTCCTCCCACACCAAAGGGGCCACGACCAGAAGCTCTTGCTGCTCTTCAAGTGTCCAGGCAACCCCATTCTCAGCCCCACAAACGCTGCGGCTCTCTCTTTCTACAGCCTCCCAAAGTGCAATCCTATCGGTCTGGGCCAATTAGTAGAGCCATAGACAGGCTCAGCAATTGCGAACGTCCAGGGATTCCTCCCACAGCAAAGGGGCCACGACCAGAAGCTCTTGCTGCTCTTCAAGTGTCCAGGCAACCCCATTCACAGCCCCACAAACGCTGCGGCTCCCTATTTCTACAGCCTCCCAAAGTGCAATACTATCGGCCTGGGCCAATGAGTAGAGCACAACTCAGCAATTGCAAACGTCCAGGGATTCCTCCCACACCAAAGGGGCCACGACCAGAAGCTCTTGCTGCTCTTCAAGTGTCCAGGCAACCCCATTCACAGCCCCACAAACGCTGCGGCTCTCTCTTTCTACAGCCTCTCAAAGTGCAATCGTATCGGCCTGGGCCAATGAGTAAAGCCATAGACAGGCTCAGCAATTGCGAACGTCCAGGGATTCCTCCCACACCAAAGGGGCCACGACCAGAAGCTCTTGCTGCTCTTCAAGTGTCCAGGCAACCCCATTCACAGCCCCATAAACGCTGCGGCTCTCTCTTTCTACAGCCTCCCAAAGTGCAATACTATCTGCCTGGGCCGATGAGTAGAGCCCAACTCAGCAATTGCGAACTTCCAGGGATTCCTCCCACACCAAAGGGGCCACAAAAAAAAGCTCTTGCTGCTCTTCAAGTGTCCAGGCATCCCCATTCACAGCCCCACAAACGCTGCGGCTCTCTCTTTCTACAGCCTCCCAAAGTGCAATACTATCGGCCTGGGCCAATGAGTAGAACCAGAGACCAGCTCAGCAACTGCGAACGTCCGGGGATTCCTCCCACAGCAAAGGGGCCACGACCAGAAGCTCTTGCTGCTCTTCAAGTGTCCAGGCAACCTCATTCACAGCACCACAAACGCTGCGGCTCTCTCTTTCTACAGCCTCCCAAAGTGCAATACTATCTGCCTGGGCCGATGAGTAGAGCCAAGCTCAGCAACTGAGAACTTCCAGGGATTCCTCCCACACCAAAGGGGCCACGACCAGAAGCTCTTGCTGCTCTTCAAGTGTCCAGGCAACCCCATTCTCAGCCCCACAAACGCTGCGCCTCTCTCTTTCTACAGCCTCTCAAAGTGCAATCCTATCGGCCTGGGCCAATGAGTAGAGCCATAGACAGGCTCAGCAATTGCGACCGTCCAGGGATTCCTCCCACAGCAAAGGGGCCACAAACAAAAGCTCTTGCTGCTCTTCAAGTGTCCAGGCAACCCCATTCACAGCCCCACAAACGCTGCGGCTCCCTCTTTCTACAGCCTCCCAAAGTGCAATACTATCTACCTGGGCCAATGAGTAGAGCACAACTCAGCAATTGCAGACTTCCAGGGATTCCTCCCACACCAAAGGGGCCACGACCAGAAGCTCTTGCTGCTCTTCAAGTGTCCAGGCAACCTCATTCACAGCACCACAAACGCTGCGGCTCTCTCTTTCTACAGCCTCCCAAAGTGCAATCCTATCGGCCTGGGCCAATGAGTAGAACCAGAGACAAGCTCAGCAACTGCGACCGTCCAGGGATTCCTCCCACAGCAAAGGGGCCACGACCAGAAGCTCTTGCTGCTCTTCAAGTGTCCAGGCAACCCCATTCACAGCCCCACAAACGCTGCGGCTCTCTCTTTCTACAACCTCCCAAAGTGCAATAATATCTGCCTGGGCCAATGAGTAGAGCCAAGCTCAGCAACTGCGAACTTCCAGGGATTCCTCCCACCCCAAAGGGGCCACGACCAGAAGCTCTTGCTGGTCTTCAAGTGTCCAGGCAACCCCATTCACAGCCCCACAAACGCTGCGGCTCTCTCTTTCTACAGCCTCCCAAAGTGCAATCCTATCGGCCTGGGCCAATTAGTAGAGCCATAGACAGGCTCAGCAATTGCAAACGTCCAGGGATTCCTCCAACTCCAAAGGGGCCACGACCAGAAGCTCTTGCTGCTCTTCAAGTGTCCAGGCATCCCCATTCACAGCCCCACAAACGCTGCGCCTCTCTCTTTCTACAGCCTCCCAAAGTGCAATCCTATCGGCCTGGGCCGATGAGTAGGGGCAGAGACCAGCTCAGCAATTGCGAACGTCCAGGGATTCCTCCCACACCAAAGGGGCCACGACCAGAAGCTCTTGCTGCTCTTCAAGTGTCCAGGCAACCCCATTCACAGCCCCATAAACGCTGCGGCTCTCTCTTTCTACAGCCTCCCAAAGTGCAATACTATCTGCCTGGGCCGATGAGTAGAGCCCAACTCAGCAATTGCGAACTTCCAGGGATTCCTCCCACACCAAAGGGGCCACAAAAAAAAGCTCTTGCTGCTCTTCAAGTGTCCAGGCATCCCCATTCACAGCCCCACAAACGCTGCGGCTCTCTCTTTCTACAGCCTCCCAAAGTGCAATACTATCGGCCTGGGCCAATGAGTAGAACCAGAGACCAGCTCAGCAACTGCGAACGTCCGGGGATTCCTCCCACAGCAAAGGGGCCACGACCAGAAGCTCTTGCTGCTCTTCAAGTGTCCAGGCAACCTCATTCACAGCACCACAAACGCTGCGGCTCTCTCTTTCTACAGCCTCCCAAAGTGCAATACTATCTGCCTGGGCCGATGAGTAGAGCCAAGCTCAGCAACTGAGAACTTCCAGGGATTCCTCCCACACCAAAGGGGCCACGACCAGAAGCTCTTGCTGCTCTTCAAGTGTCCAGGCAACCCCATTCTCAGCCCCACAAACGCTGCGCCTCTCTCTTTCTACAGCCTCTCAAAGTGCAATCCTATCGGCCTGGGCCAATGAGTAGAGCCATAGACAGGCTCAGCAATTGCGACCGTCCAGGGATTCCTCCCACAGCAAAGGGGCCACAAACAAAAGCTCTTGCTGCTCTTCAAGTGTCCAGGCAACCCCATTCACAGCCCCACAAACGCTGCGGCTCCCTCTTTCTACAGCCTCCCAAAGTGCAATACTATCTACCTGGGCCAATGAGTAGAGCACAACTCAGCAATTGCAGACTTCCAGGGATTCCTCCCACACCAAAGGGGCCACGACCAGAAGCTCTTGCTGCTCTTCAAGTGTCCAGGCAACCTCATTCACAGCACCACAAACGCTGCGGCTCTCTCTTTCTACAGCCTCCCAAAGTGCAATCCTATCGGCCTGGGCCAATGAGTAGAACCAGAGACAAGCTCAGCAACTGCGACCGTCCAGGGATTCCTCCCACAGCAAAGGGGCCACGACCAGAAGCTCTTGCTGGTCTTCAAGTGTCCAGGCAACCCCATTCACAGCCCCACAAACGCTGCGGCTCTCTCTTTCTACAACCTCCCAAAGTGCAATAATATCTGCCTGGGCCAATGAGTAGAGCCAAGCTCAGCAACTGCGAACTTCCAGGGATTCCTCCCACCCCAAAGGGGCCACGACCAGAAGCTCTTGCTGGTCTTCAAGTGTCCAGGCAACCCCATTCACAGCCCCACAAACGCTGCGGCTCTCTCTTTCTACAGCCTCCCAAAGTGCAATCCTATCGGCCTGGGCCAATTAGTAGAGCCATAGACAGGCTCAGCAATTGCAAACGTCCAGGGATTCCTCCAACTCCAAAGGGGCCACGACCAGAAGCTCTTGCTGCTCTTCAAGTGTCCAGGCATCCCCATTCACAGCCCCACAAACGCTGCGCCTCTCTCTTTCTACAGCCTCCCAAAGTGCAATCCTATCGGCCTGGGCCGATGAGTAGGGGCAGAGACCAGCTCAGCAATTGCGAACGTCCAGGGATTCCTCCCACACCAAAGGGGCCACGACCAGAAGCTCTTGCTGCTCTTCAAGTGTCCAGGCAACCCCATTCACAGCCCCACAAACTCTGCGGCTCTCTCTTTCTACAGCCTCTCAAAGTGCAATCGTATCGGCCTGGGCCAATGAGTAGAACCAGAGACAAGCTCAGCAACTGCGAACGTCCGGGGATTCCTCCCACAGCAAAGGGGCCACGACCAGAAGCTCTTGCTGCTCTTCAAGTGTCCAGGCAACCTCATTCACAGCACCACAAACGCTGCGGCTCTCTCTTTCTACAACCTCCCAAAGTGCAATAATATCTGCCTGGGCCAATGAGTAGAGCCAAGCTCAGCAACTGCGAACTTCCAGGGATTCCTCCCACCCCAAAGGGGCCACGACCAGAAGCTCTTGCTGCTCTTCAAGTGTCCAGGCAACCCCATTCACAGCCCCACAAATGCTGCGGCTCTCTCTTTCTACAGCCTCCCAAAGTGCAATACTATCTGCCTGGGCCAATGAGTAGAGCACAACTCAGCAATTGCGAACTTCCAGGCATTCCTCCCACAACAAAGGGGCCACGACCAGAAGCTCTTGCTGCTCTTCAAGTGTCCAGGCAACCCCATTCACAGCCCCACAAACGCTGCGCCTCTCTCTTTCTACAGCCTCCCAAAGTGCAATCCTATCGGCCTGGGCCAATGAGTAGGGCCAGAGACCAGCTCAGCAATTGCGAACGTCCAGGAATTCCTCCCACACCAAAGGGGCCACGACCAAAAGCTCTTGCTGCTCTTCAAGTGTCCAGGCAACCCCATTCACAGCCCCACAAACGCTGCTGCTCTCTCTTTCTACAGCCTACCAAAGTGCAATACTATCTACCTGGGCCAATGAGTAGAGCACAACTCAGCAATTGCAGACGTCCAGGGATTCCTCCCACACCAAAGGGGCCACGACCAGAAGCTCTTGCTGCTCTTCAAGTGTCCAGGCAACCTCATTCACAGCACCACAAACGCTGCGGCTCTCTCTTTCTACAGCCTCCCAAAGTGCAATACTATCTGCCTGGGCCGATGAGTAGAGCCAAGCTCAGCAACTGAGAACTTCCAGGGATTCCTCCCACACCAAAGGGGCCACGACCAGAAGCTCTTGCTGCTCTTCAAGTGTCCAGGCAACCCCATTCTCAGCCCCACAAACGCTGCGCCTCTCTCTTTCTACAGCCTCTCAAAGTGCAATCCTATTGGCCTGGGCCAATGAGTAGAGCCATAGACAGGCTCAGCAATTGCGACCGTCCAGGGATTCCTCCCACCCCAAAGGGGCCACGACCAGAAGCTCTTGCTGCTCTTCAAGTGTCCAGGCAACCTCATTCACAGCACCACAAACGCTGCGGCTCTCTCTTTCTACAGCCTCCCAAAGTGCAATCCTATCGGCCTGGGCCAATGAGTAGAACCAGAGACAAGCTCAGCAACTGCGACCGTCCAGGGATTCCTCCCACAGCAAAGGGGCCACGACCAGAAGCTCTTGCTGCTCTTCAAGTGTCCAGGCAACCCCATTCACAGCCCCACAAACGCTGCGGCTCTCTCTTTCTACAACCTCCCAAAGTGCAATAATATCTGCCTGGGCCAATGAGTAGAGCCAAGCTCAGCAATTGCGAACGTCCAGGGATTCCTCCCACCCCAAAGGGGCCACGACCAGAAGCTCTTGCTGCTCTTCAAGTGTCCAGGCAACCCCATTCACAGCCCCACAAACGCTGCGGCTCTCTCTTTCTACAGCCTCCCAAAGTGCAATCCTATCGGCCTGGGCCAATTAGTAGAGCCATAGACAGGCTCAGCAATTGCAAACGTCCAGGGATTCCTCCCACTCCAAAGGGGCCACGACCAGAAGCTCTTGCTGCTCTTCAAGTGTCCAGGCATCCCCATTCACAGCCCCACAAACGCTGCGCCTCTCTCTTTCTACAGCCTCCCAAAGTGCAATCCTATCGGCCTGGGCCGATGAGTAGGGGCAGAGACCAGCTCAGCAATTGCGAACGTCCAGGGATTCCTCCCACACCAAAGGGGCCACGACCAGAAGCTCTTGCTGCTCTTCAAGTGTCCAGGCAACCCCATTCACAGCCCCACAAACGCTGCGGCTCTCTCTTTCTACAGCCTCTCAAAGTGCAATCGTATCGGCCTGGGCCAATGAGTAAAGCCATAGACAGGCTCAGCAATTGCGAACGTCCAGGGATTCCTCCCACCCCAAAGGGGCCACGACCAAAAGCTCTTGCTGCTCTTCAAGTGTCCAGGCATCCCCATTCACAGCCCCACAAACGCTGCGGCTCTCTCTTTCTACAGCCTCCCAAAGTGCAATACTATCTGCCTGGGCCGATGAGTAGAGCCCAACTCAGCAATTGCGAACTTCCAGGGATTCCTCCCACACCAAAGGGGCCACGACCAAAAGCTCTTGCTGGTCTTCAAGTGTCCAGGCATCCCCATTCACAGCCCCACAAACGCTGCGGCTCTCTCTTTCTACAGCATCCCAAAGTGCAATACTATCGGCCTGGGCCAATGAGTAGAACCAGAGACCAGCTCAGCAACTGCGAACGTCCGGGGATTCCTCCCACCCCAAAGGGGCCACGACCAGAAGCTCTTGCTGCTCTTCAAGTGTCCAGGAAACCTCATTCACAGCCCCACAAACGCTGCGGCTCTCTCTTTCTACAACCTCCCAAAGTGCAATACTATCTACCTGGGCCAATGAGTAGAGCCAAGCTCAGCAACTGCGAACTTCCAGGGATTCCTCCCACACCAAAGGGGCCACGACCAGAAGCTCTTGCTGGTCTTCAAGTGTCCAGGCAACCCCATTCACAGCCCCACAAACGCTGCGGCTCTCTCTTTCTACAGCCTCCCAAAGTGCAATCCTATCGGCCTGGGCCAATTACTAGAGCCATAGACAGGCTCAGCAATTGCGAACATCCAGGGATTCCTCCCACTCCAAAGGGGCCACGACCAGAAGCTCTTGCTGCTCTTCAAGTGTCCAGGCATCCCCATTCACAGCCCCACAAACGCTGCGGCTCTCTCTTTCTACAGCCTCCCAAAGTGCAATCCTATCGGCCTGGGCCGATGAGTAGGGCCAGAGACCAGCTCAGCAATTGCGAAGGTCCAGGTATTCCTCCCACACCAAAGGGGCCACGACCAGAAGCTCTTGCTGCTCTTCAAGTGTCCAGGCAACCCCATTCACAGCCCCACAAACGCTGCGGCTCTCTCTTTCTACAGTCTCCCAAAGTCCAATCCTATCTGCCTAGGCCAATGAATAGAGCCAGAGACCAGCTCAGATATTTGCGAACGTCTAGGGATTCCTCCCACCCCAAAGGGGCCACGACCAGAAGCTCTTGCTGCTCTTCAAGTGTCCAGGCAACCCCATTCTCAGCCCCACAAACGCTGCGGCTCTCTCTTTCTACAGCCTCCCAAAGTGCAATCCTATCGGTCTGGGCCAATTAGTAGAGCCATAGACAGGCTCAGCAATTGCGAACGTCCAGGGATTCCTCCCACAGCAAAGGGGCCACGACCAGAAGCTCTTGCTGCTCTTCAAGTGTCCAGGCAACCCCATTCACAGCCCCACAAACGCTGCGGCTCCCTATTTCTACAGCCTCCCAAAGTGCAATACTATCGGCCTGGGCCAATGAGTAGAGCACAACTCAGCAATTGCAAACGTCCAGGGATTCCTCCCACACCAAAGGGGCCACGACCAGAAGCTCTTGCTGCTCTTCAAGTGTCCAGGCAACCCCATTCACAGCCCCACAAACGCTGCGGCTCTCTCTTTCTACAGCCTCTCAAAGTGCAATCGTATCGGCCTGGGCCAATGAGTAAAGCCATAGACAGGCTCAGCAATTGCGAACGTCCAGGGATTCCTCCCACACCAAAGGGGCCACGACCAGAAGCTCTTGCTGCTCTTCAAGTGTCCAGGCAACCCCATTCACAGCCCCATAAACGCTGCGGCTCTCTCTTTCTACAGCCTCCCAAAGTGCAATACTATCTGCCTGGGCCGATGAGTAGAGCCCAACTCAGCAATTGCGAACTTCCAGGGATTCCTCCCACACCAAAGGGGCCACAAAAAAAAGCTCTTGCTGCTCTTCAAGTGTCCAGGCATCCCCATTCACAGCCCCACAAACGCTGCGGCTCTCTCTTTCTACAGCCTCCCAAAGTGCAATACTATCGGCCTGGGCCAATGAGTAGAACCAGAGACCAGCTCAGCAACTGCGAACGTCCGGGGATTCCTCCCACAGCAAAGGGGCCACGACCAGAAGCTCTTGCTGCTCTTCAAGTGTCCAGGCAACCTCATTCACAGCACCACAAACGCTGCGGCTCTCTCTTTCTACAGCCTCCCAAAGTGCAATACTATCTGCCTGGGCCGATGAGTAGAGCCAAGCTCAGCAACTGAGAACTTCCAGGGATTCCTCCCACACCAAAGGGGCCACGACCAGAAGCTCTTGCTGCTCTTCAAGTGTCCAGGCAACCCCATTCTCAGCCCCACAAACGCTGCGCCTCTCTCTTTCTACAGCCTCTCAAAGTGCAATCCTATCGGCCTGGGCCAATGAGTAGAGCCATAGACAGGCTCAGCAATTGCGACCGTCCAGGGATTCCTCCCACAGCAAAGGGGCCACAAACAAAAGCTCTTGCTGCTCTTCAAGTGTCCAGGCAACCCCATTCACAGCCCCACAAACGCTGCGGCTCCCTCTTTCTACAGCCTCCCAAAGTGCAATACTATCTACCTGGGCCAATGAGTAGAGCACAACTCAGCAATTGCAGACTTCCAGGGATTCCTCCCACACCAAAGGGGCCACGACCAGAAGCTCTTGCTGCTCTTCAAGTGTCCAGGCAACCTCATTCACAGCACCACAAACGCTGCGGCTCTCTCTTTCTACAGCCTCCCAAAGTGCAATCCTATCGGCCTGGGCCAATGAGTAGAACCAGAGACAAGCTCAGCAACTGCGACCGTCCAGGGATTCCTCCCACAGCAAAGGGGCCACGACCAGAAGCTCTTGCTGCTCTTCAAGTGTCCAGGCAACCCCATTCACAGCCCCACAAACGCTGCGGCTCTCTCTTTCTACAACCTCCCAAAGTGCAATAATATCTGCCTGGGCCAATGAGTAGAGCCAAGCTCAGCAACTGCGAACTTCCAGGGATTCCTCCCACCCCAAAGGGGCCACGACCAGAAGCTCTTGCTGGTCTTCAAGTGTCCAGGCAACCCCATTCACAGCCCCACAAACGCTGCGGCTCTCTCTTTCTACAGCCTCCCAAAGTGCAATCCTATCGGCCTGGGCCAATTAGTAGAGCCATAGACAGGCTCAGCAATTGCAAACGTCCAGGGATTCCTCCAACTCCAAAGGGGCCACGACCAGAAGCTCTTGCTGCTCTTCAAGTGTCCAGGCATCCCCATTCACAGCCCCACAAACGCTGCGCCTCTCTCTTTCTACAGCCTCCCAAAGTGCAATCCTATCGGCCTGGGCCGATGAGTAGGGGCAGAGACCAGCTCAGCAATTGCGAACGTCCAGGGATTCCTCCCACACCAAAGGGGCCACGACCAGAAGCTCTTGCTGCTCTTCAAGTGTCCAGGCAACCCCATTCACAGCCCCACAAACGCTGCGGCTCTCTCTTTCTACAGCCTCTCAAAGTGCAATCGTATCGGCCTGGGCCAATGAGTAAAGCCATAGACAGGCTCAGCAATTGCGAACGTCCAGGGATTCCTCCCACCCCAAAGGGGCCACGACCAAAAGCTCTTGCTGCTCTTCAAGTGTCCAGGCAACCCCATTCACAGCCCCATAAACGCTGCGGCTCTCTCTTTCTACAGCCTCCCAAAGTGCAATACTATCTGCCTGGGCCGATGAGTAGAGCCCAACTCAGCAATTGCGAACTTCCAGGGATTCCTCCCACACCAAAGGGGCCACAAAAAAAAGCTCTTGCTGCTCTTCAAGTGTCCAGGCATCCCCATTCACAGCCCCACAAACGCTGCGGCTCTCTCTTTCTACAGCCTCCCAAAGTGCAATACTATCGGCCTGGGCCAATGAGTAGAACCAGAGACCAGCTCAGCAACTGCGAACGTCCGGGGATTCCTCCCACAGCAAAGGGGCCACGACCAGAAGCTCTTGCTGCTCTTCAAGTGTCCAGGAAACCTCATTCACAGCCCCACAAACGCTGCGGCTCTCTCTTTCTACAACCTCCCAAAGTGCAATACTATCTACCTGGGCCAATGAGTAGAGCCAAGCTCAGCAACTGCGAACTTCCAGGGATTCCTCCCACACCAAAGGGGCCACGACCAGAAGCTCTTGCTGGTCTTCAAGTGTCCAGGCAACCCCATTCACAGCCCCACAAACGCTGCGGCTATCTCTTTCTACAGCCTCCCAAAGTGCAATCCTATCGGCCTGGGCCAATTACTAGAGCCATAGACAGGCTCAGCAATTGCGAACATCCAGGGATTCCTCCCACTCCAAAGGGGCCACGACCAGAAGCTCTTGCTGCTCTTCAAGTGTCCAGGCATCCCCATTCACAGCCCCACAAACGCTGCGGCTCTCTCTTTCTACAGCCTCCCAAAGTGCAATCCTATCGGCCTGGGCCGATGAGTAGGGCCAGAGACCAGCTCAGCAATTGCGAAGGTCCAGGTATTCCTCCCACACCAAAGGGGCCACGACCAAAAGCTCTTGCTGCTCTTCAAGTGTCCAGGCAACCCCATTCACAGCCCCACAAACGCTGCGGCTCCCTATTTCTACAGCCTCCCAAAGTGCAATACTATCTACCTGGGCCAATGAGTAGAGCACAACTCAGCAATTGCAAACGTCCAGGGATTCCTCCCACACCAAAGGGGCCACGACCAGAAGCTCTTGCTGCTCTTCAAGTGTCCAGGCAACCTCATTCACAGCACCACAAACGCTGCGGCTCTCTCTTTCTACAGCCTCCCAAAGTGCAATACTATCTGCCTGGGCCGATGAGTAGAGCCAAGCTCAGCAACTGCGAACTTCCAGGGATTCCTCCCACACCAAAGGGGCCACGACCAGAAGCTCTTGCTGCTCTTCAAGTGTCCAGGCAACCCCATTCTCAGCCCCACAAACGCTGCGCCTCTCTCTTTCTACAGCCTCTCAAAGTGCAATCCTCTCGGCCTGGGCGAATGAGTAGAGCCATAGACAGGCTCAGCAATTGCGACCGTCCAGGGATTCCTCCCACCCCAAAGGGGCCACAAACAAAAGCTCTTGCTGCTCTTCAAGTGTCCAGGCATCCCCATTCACAGCCCCACAAACGCTGCGGCTCTCTCTTTCTACAGCCTCCCAAAGTGCAATCCTATCTGCCTGGGCCAATGAGTAGAGCCATAGACAGGCTCAGCAATTGCGAAAGTCCAGGGATTCCTCCCACACCAAAGGGGCCACGACCAAAAGCTCTTGCTGCTCTTCAAGTGTCCAGGCAACCCCATTCACAGCCCCACAAACGCTGCGGCTCTCTCTTTCTACAGTCTCCCAAAGTCCAATCCTATCTGCCTAGGCCAATGAATAGAGCCAGAGACCAGCTCAGATATTTGCGAACGTCTAGGGATTCCTCCCACACCAAAGGGGCCACGACCAGAAGCTCTTGCTGCTCTTCAAGTGTCCAGGCAACCCCATTCTCAGCCCCACAAACGCTGCGGCTCTCTCTTCCTACAGCCTCCCAAAGTGCAATCCTATCGGTCTGGGCCAATTAGTAGAGCCATAGACAGGCTCAGCAATTGCGAACGTCCGGGGATTCCTCCCACAGCAAAGGGGCCACGACCAGAAGCTCTTGCTGCTCTTCAAGTGTCCAGGCAACCCCATTCACAGCCCCACAAACGCTGCGGCTCCCTATTTCTACAGCCTCCCAAAGTGCAATACTATCGGCCTGGGCCAATGAGTAGAGCACAACTCAGCAATTGCAAACGTCCAGGGATTCCTCCCACACCAAAGGGGCCACGACCAGAAGCTCTTGCTGCTCTTCAAGTGTCCAGGCAACCCCATTCACAGCCCCACAAACGCTGCGGCTCTCTCTTTCTACAGCCTCTCAAAGTGCAATCGTATCGGCCTGGGCCAATGAGTAAAGCCATAGACAGGCTCAGCAATTGCGAACGTCCAGGGATTCCTCCCACCCCAAAGGGGCCACGACCAAAAGCTCTTGCTGCTCTTCAAGTGTCCAGGCAACCCCATTCACAGCCCCATAAACGCTGCGGCTCTCTCTTTCTACAGCCTCCCAAAGTGCAATACTATCTGCCTGGGCCGATGAGTAGAGCCCAACTCAGCAATTGCGAACTTCCAGGGATTCCTCCCACACCAAAGGGGCCACAAAAAAAAGCTCTTGCTGCTCTTCAAGTGTCCAGGCATCCCCATTCACAGCCCCACAAACGCTGCGGCTCTCTCTTTCTACAGCCTCCCAAAGTGCAATACTATCGGCCTGGGCCAATGAGTAGAACCAGAGACCAGCTCAGCAACTGCGAACGTCCGGGGATTCCTCCCACAGCAAAGGGGCCACGACCAGAAGCTCTTGCTGCTCTTCAAGTGTCCAGGAAACCTCATTCACAGCCCCACAAACGCTGCGGCTCTCTCTTTCTACAACCTCCCAAAGTGCAATACTATCTGCCTGGGCCAATGAGTAGAGCCAAGCTCAGCAACTGAGAACTTCCAGGGATTCCTCCCACACCAAAGGGGCCACGACCAGAAGCTCTTGCTGCTCTTCAAGTGTCCAGGCAACCCCATTCTCAGCCCCACAAACGCTGCACCTCTCTCTTTCTACAGTCTCCCAAAGTGCAATCCTATCGGCCTGGGCCAATGAGTAGAGCCATAGACAGGCTCAGCAATTGCGACCGTCCAGGGATTCCTCCCACCCCAAAGGGGCCACAAACAAAAGCTCTTGCTGCTCTTCAAGTGTCCAGGCAACCCCATTCACAGCCCCACAAACGCTGCGGCTCTCTCTTTCTACAGCCTCCCAAAGTCCAATCCTATCTGCCTGGGCCAATGAATAGAGCCAGAGACCAGCTCAGATATTTGCGAACGTCTAGGGATTCCTCCCACACCAAAGGGGCCACGACCAGAAGCTCTTGCTGCTCTTCAAGTGTCCAGGCAACCCCATTCTCAGCCCCACAAACGCTGCGGCTCTCTCTTTCTACAGCCTCCCAAAGTGCAATCCTATCGGTCTGGGCCAATTAGTAGAGCCATAGACAGGCTCAGCAATTGCGACCGTCCAGGGATTCCTCCCACACCAAAGGGGCCACGACCAGAGGCTATTGCTGCTCTTCAAGTGTCCAGGCAACCCCATTCACAGCCCCACAAACGCTGCGGCTCTCTCTTTCTACAGCCTCTCAAAGTGCAATCCTATCGGCCTGGGCAATGAGTAAAGCAATAGACAGGCTCAGCAATTGCGAACGTCCAGGGATTCCTCCCACCCCAAAGGGGCCACGACCAGAAGCTCTTGCTGCTCTTCAAGTGTCCAGGCATCCCCATTCACAGCCCCACAAACGCTGCGGCTCTCTCTTTCTACAGCCTCCCAAAGTGCAATACTATCGGCCTGGGCCAATGAGTAGAACCAGAGACCAGCTCAGCAACTGCGAACGTCCGGGGATTCCTCCCACAGCAAAGGGGCCACGACCAGAAGCTCTTGCTGCTCTTCAAGTGTCCAGGCAACCTCATTCACAGCACCACAAACGCTGCGGCTCTCTCTTTCTACAACCTCCCAAAGTGCAATACTATCTGCCTGGGCCAATGAGTAGAGCCAAGCTCAGAAACTGCGAACTTCCAGGGATTCCTCCCACACCAAAGGGGCCACGACCAGAAGCTCTTGCTGGTCTTCAAGTGTCCAGGCATCCCCATTCACAGCCCCACAAACGCTGCGGCTCTCTCTTTCTACAGCCTCCCAAAGTGCAATCCTATCGGCCTGGGCCAATTAGTAGAGCCATAGACAGGCTCAGCAATTGCAAACGTCCAGGGATTCCTCCCACTCCAAAGGGGCCACGACCAGAAGCTCTTGCTGCTCTTCAAGTGTCCAGGCATCCCCATTCACAGCCCCACAAACGCTGCGCCTCTCTCTTTCTACAGCCTCCCAAAGTGCAATACTATCGGCCTGGGCCAATGAGTAGAGCACAACTCAGCAATTGCAGACATCCAGGGATTCCTCCCACACCAAAGGGGCCACGACCAGAAGCTCTTGCTGCTCTTCAAGTGTCCAGGCAACCTCATTCACAGCACCACAAACGCTGCGGCTCTCTCTTTCTACAGCCTCCCAAAGTGCAATACTATCTGCCTGGGCCGATGAGTAGAGCCAAGCTCAGCAACTGCGAACTTCCAGGGATTCCTCCCACACCAAAGGGGCCACGACCAGAAGCTCTTGCTGCTCTTCAAGTGTCCAGGCAACCCCATTCACAGCCCCACAAACGCTGCGGCTCTCCCTTTCTACAGCCTCCCAAAGTGCAATCCTATCGGCCTGGGCCAATGAGTAGAGCCATAGACAGGCTCAGCAATTGCGACCGTCCAGGGATTCCTCCCACAGCAAAGGGGCCACAAACAAAAGCTCTTGCTGCTCTTCAAGTGTCCAGGCAACCCCATTCACAGCCCCACAAACGCTGCGGCTCTCTCTTTCTACAGCCTCCCAAAGTGCAATCCTATCTGCCTGGGCCAATGAGTAGAGCCATAGACAGGCTCAGCAATTGCGAAAGTCCAGGGATTCCTCCCACACCAAAGGGGCCACAAAAAAAAGCTCTTGCTGCTCTTCAAGTGTCCAGGCAACCCCATTCACAGCCCCACAAACGCTGCGGCTCTCTCTTTCTACAGTCTCCCAAAGTCCAATCCTATCTGCCTGGGCCAATGAATAGAGCCAGAGACCAGCTCAGATATTTGCGAACGTCTAGGGATTCCTCCCACACCAAAGGGGCCACGACCAGAAGCTCTTGCTGCTCTTCAAGTGTCCAGGCAACCCCATTCTCAGCCCCACAAACGCTGCGGCTCTCTCTTTCTACAGCCTCCCAAAGTGCAATCCTATCGGTCTGGGCCAATTAGTAGAGCCATAGACAGGCTCAGCAATTGCGAACGTCCGGGGATTCCTCCCACAGCAAAGGGGCCACGACCAGAAGCTCTTGCTGCTCTTCAAGTGTCCAGGCAAACCCATTCACAGCCCCACAAACGCTGCGGCTCCCTATTTCTACAGCCTGCCAAAGTGCAATACTGTCGGCCTGGGCCAATGAGTAGAGCACAACTCAGCAATTGCAAACGTCCAGGGATTCCTCCCACACCAAAGGGGCCACGACCAGAAGCTCTTGCTGCTCTTCAAGTGTCCAGGCATCCCCATTCACAGCCCCACAAACGCTGCGGCTCTCTCTTTCTACAGCCTCCCAAAGTGCAATCCTATCGGCCTGGGCCGATGAGTAGGGCCAGAGACCAGCACAGCAATTGCGAAGGTCCAGGTATTCCTCCCACACCAAAGGGGCCACGACCAAAAGCTCTTGCTGCTCTTCAAGTGTCCAGGCAACCCCATTCACAGCCCCACAAACGCTGCGGCTCCCTATTTCTACAGCCTCCCAAAGTGCAATACTATCTACCTGGGCCAATGAGTAGAGCACAACTCAGCAATTGCAAACGTCCAGGGATTCCTCCCACACCAAAGGGGCCACGACCAGAAGCTCTTGCTGCTCTTCAAGTGTCCAGGCAACCTCATTCACAGCACCACAAACGCTGCGGCTCTCTCTTTCTACAGCCTCCCAAAGTGCAATACTATCTGCCTGGGCCGATGAGTAGAGCCAAGCTCAGAAACTGCGAACTTCCAGGGATTCCTCCCACACCAAAGGGGCCACGACCAGAAGCTCTTGCTGGTCTTCAAGTGTCCAGGCATCCCCATTCACAGCCCCACAAACGCTGCACCTCTCTCTTTCTACAGCCTCTCAAAGTGCAATCCTCTCGGCCTGGGCCAATGAGTAGAGCCATAGACAGGCTCAGCAATTGCGACCGTCCAGGGATTCCTCCCACCCCAAAGGGGCCACGACCAAAAGCTCTTGCTGCTCTTCAAGTGTCCAGGCAACCCCATTCACAGCCCCACAAACGCTGCGGCGCCCTCTTTCTACAGTCTCCCAAAGTCCAATCCTATCTGCCTAGGCCAATGAATAGAGCCAGAGACCAGCTCAGATATTTGCGAACGTCTAGGGATTCCTCCCACCCCAAAGGGGCCACGACCAGAAGCTCTTGCTGCTCTTCAAGTGTCCAGGCAACCCCATTCTCAGCCCCACAAACGCTGCGGCTCTCTCTTTCTACAGCCTCCCAAAGTGCAATCCTATCGGTCTGGGCCAATTAGTAGAGCCATAGACAGGCTCAGCAATTGCGAACGTCCGGGGATTCCTCCCACAGCAAAGGGGCCACGACCAGAAGCTCTTGCTGCTCTTCAAGTGTCCAGGCAACCCCATTCACAGCCCCACAAACGCTGCGGCTCCCTATTTCTACAGCCTCCCAAAGTGCAATACTATCGGCCTGGGCCAATGAGTAGAGCACAACTCAGCAATTGCAAACGTCCAGGGATTCCTCCCACACCAAAGGGGCCACGACCAGAAGCTCTTGCTGCTCTTCAAGTGTCCAGGCAACCCCATTCACAGCCCCACAAACGCTGCGGCTCTCTCTTTCTACAGCCTCTCAAAGTGCAATCGTATCGGCCTGGGCCAATGAGTAAAGCCGTAGACAGGCTCAGCAATTGCGAACGTCCAGGGATTCCTCCCACCCCAAAGGGGCCACGACCAAAAGCTCTTGCTGCTCTTCAAGTGTCCAGGCAACCCCATTCACAGCCCCATAAACGCTGCGGCTCTCTCTTTCTACAGCCTCCCAAAGTGCAATACTATCTGCCTGGGCCGATGAGTAGAGCCCAACTCAGCAATTGCGAACTTCCAGGGATTCCTCCCACACCAAAGGGGCCACAAAAAAAAGCTCTTGCTGCTCTTCAAGTGTCCAGGCATCCCCATTCACAGCCCCACAAACGCTGCGGCTCTCTCTTTCTACAGCCTCCCAAAGTGCAATACTATCGGCCTGGGCCAATTAGTAGAACCAGAGACCAGCTCAGCAACTGCGAACGTCCGGGGATTCCTCCCACAGCAAAGGGGCCACGACCAGAAGCTCTTGCTGCTCTTCAAGTGTCCAGGAAACCTCATTCACAGCCCCACAAACGCTGCGGCTCTCTCTTTCTACAACCTCCCAAAGTGCAATACTATCTGCCTGGGCCAATGAATAGAGCCAAGCTCAGCAACTGAGAACTTCCAGGGATTCCTCCCACACCAAAGGGGCCACGACCAGAAGCTCTTGCTGCTCTTCAAGTGTCCAGGCAACCCCATTCTCAGCCCCACAAACGCTGCGGCTCTCTCTTTCTACAGCCTCCCAAAGTGCAATCCTATCGGTCTGGGCCAATTAGTAGAGCCATAGACAGGCTCAGCAATTGCGAACGTCCGGGGATTCCTCCCACAGCAAAGGGGCCACGACCAGAAGCTCTTGCTGCTCTTCAAGTGTCCAGGCAACCCCATTCACAGCCCCACAAACGCTGCGGCACGCTCTTTCTACAGCCTCCCAAAGTGCAATACTATCGGCCTGGGCCAATGAGTAGAGCACAACTCAGCAATTGCAACCGTCCAGGGATTCCTCCCACACCAAAGGGGCCACGACCAGAGGCTATTGCTGCTCTTCAAGTGTCCAGGCAACCCCATTCACAGCCCCACAAACGCTGCGGCTCTCTCTTTCTACAGCCTCCCAAAGTGCAATCCTATCGGCCTGGGCAATGAGTAAAGCAATAGACAGGCTCAGCAATTGCGAACGTCCAGGGATTCCTCCCACCCCAAAGGGGCCACGACCAGAAGCTCTTGCTGCTCTTCAAGTGTCCAGGCATCCCCATTCACAGCCCCACAAACGCTGCGGCTCTCTCTTTCTACAGCCTCCCAAAGTGCAATACTATCGGCCTGGGCCAATGAGTAGAACCAGAGACCAGCTCAGCAACTGCGAACGTCCGGGGATTCCTCCCACAGCAAAGGGGCCACGACCAGAAGCTCTTGCTGCTCTTCAAGTGTCCAGGCAACCTCATTCACAGCACCACAAACGCTGCGGCTCTCTCTTTCTACAACCTCCCAAAGTGCAATACTATCTGCCTGGGCCAATGAGTAGAGCCAAGCTCAGAAACTGCGAACTTCCAGGGATTCCTCCCACACCAAAGGGGCCACGACCAGAAGCTCTTGCTGGTCTTCAAGTGTCCAGGCATCCCCATTCACAGCCCCACAAACGCTGCACCTCTCTCTTTCTACAGCCTCTCAAAGTGCAATCCTATCGGCCTGGGCCAATGAGTAGAGCCATAGACAGGCTCAGCAATTGCGAACGTCCAGGGATTCCTCCCACCCCAAAGGGGCCACGACCAAAAGCTCTTGCTGCTCTTCAAGTGTCCAGGCAACCCCATTCACAGCCCCACAAACGCTGCGGCTCTCTCTTTCTACAGCCTCCCAAAGTGCAATCCTATCTGCCTGGGCCAATGAATAGAGCCAGAGACCAGCTCAGATATTTGCGAACGTCTAGGGATTCCTCCCACACCAAAGGGGCCACGACCAGAAGCTCTTGCTGCTCTTCAAGTGTCCAGGCAACCCCATTCTCAGCCCCACAAACGCTGCGGCTCTCTCTTTCTACAGCCTCCCAAAGTGCAATCCTATCGGTCTGGGCCAATTAGTAGAGCCATAGACAGGCTCAGCAATTGCGAACGTCCGGGGATTCCTCCCACAGCAAAGGGGCCACGACCAGAAGCTCTTGCTGCTCTTCAAGTGTCCAGGCAACCCCATTCACAGCCCCACAAACGCTGCGGCACGCTCTTTCTACAGCCTCCCAAAGTGCAATACTATCGGCCTGGGCCAATGAGTAGAGCACAACTCAGCAATTGCGACCGTCCAGGGATTCCTCCCACACCAAAGGGGCCACGACCAGAGGCTATTGCTGCTCTTCAAGTGTCCAGGCAACCCCATTCACAGCCCCACAAACGCTGCGGCTCTCTCTTTCTACAGCCTCTCAAAGTGCAATCCTATCGGCCTGGGCAATGAGTAAAGCAATAGACAGGCTCAGCAATTGCGAACGTCCAGGGATTCCTCCCACCCCAAAGGGGCCACGACCAGAAGCTCTTGCTGCTCTTCAAGTGTCCAGGCATCCCCATTCACAGCCCCACAAACGCTGCGGCTCTCTCTTTCTACAGCCTCCCAAAGTGCAATACTATCGGCCTGGGCCAATGAGTAGAACCAGAGACCAGCTCAGCAACTGCGAACGTCCGGGGATTCCTCCCACAGCAAAGGGGCCACGACCAGAAGCTCTTGCTGCTCTTCAAGTGTCCAGGCAACCTCATTCACAGCACCACAAACGCTGCGGCTCTCTCTTTCTACAACCTCCCAAAGTGCAATACTATCTGCCTGGGCCAATGAGTAGAGCCAATCTCAGAAACTGCGAACTTCCAGGGATTCCTCCCACACCAAAGGGGCCACGACCAGAAGCTCTTGCTGGTCTTCAAGTGTCCAGGCATCCCCATTCACAGCCCCACAAACGCTGCGGCTCTCTCTTTCTACAGCCTCCCAAAGTGCAATCCTATCGGCCTGGGCCAATTAGTAGAGCCATAGACAGGCTCAGCAATTGCAAACGTCCAGGGATTCCTCCCACTCCAAAGGGGCCACGACCAGAAGCTCTTGCTGCTCTTCAAGTGTCCAGGCATCCCCATTCACAGCCCCACAAACGCTGCGCCTCTCTCTTTCTACAGCCTCCCAAAGTGCAATACTATCTACCTGGGCCAATGAGTAGAGCACAACTCAGCAATTGCAGACATCCAGGGATTCCTCCCACACCAAAGGGGCCACGACCAGAAGCTCTTGCTGCTCTTCAAGTGTCCAGGCAACCTCATTCACAGCACCACAAACGCTGCGGCTCTCTCTTTCTACAGCCTCCCAAAGTGCAATACTATCTGCCTGGGCCGATGAGTAGAGCCAAGCTCAGCAACTGCGAACTTCCAGGGATTCCTCCCACACCAAAGGGGCCACGACCAGAAGCTCTTGCTGCTCTTCAAGTGTCCAGGCAACCCCATTCTCAGCCCCACAAACGCTGCGCCTCTCTCTTTCTACAGCCTCTCAAAGTGCAATCCTCTCGGCCTGGGCCAATGAGTAGAGCCATAGACAGGCTCAGCAATTGCGACCGTCCAGGGATTCCTCCCACCCCAAAGGGGCCACAAACAAAAGCTCTTGCTGCTCTTCAAGTGTCCAGGCATCCCCATTCACAGCCCCACAAACGCTGCGGCTCTCTCTTTCTACAGCCTCCCAAAGTGCAATCCTATCTGCCTGGGCCAATGAGTAGAGCCATAGACAGGCTCAGCAATTGCGAAAGTCCAGGGATTCCTCCCACAGCAAAGGGGCCACGACCAAAAGCTCTTGCTGCTCTTCAAGTGTCCAGGCAACCCCATTCACAGCCCCACAAACGCTGCGGCTCTCTCTTTCTACAGTCTCCCAAAGTCCAATCCTATCTGCCTAGGCCAATGAATAGAGCCAGAGACCAGCTCAGATATTTGCGAACGTCTAGGGATTCCTCCCACACCAAAGGGGCCACGACCAGAAGCTCTTGCTGCTCTTCAAGTGTCCAGGCAACCCCATTCTCAGCCCCACAAACGCTGCGGCTCTCTCTTTCTACAGCCTCCCAAAGTGCAATCCTATCGGTCTGGGCCAATTAGTAGAGCCATAGACAGGCTCAGCAATTGCGAACGTCCGGGGATTCCTCCCACAGCAAAGGGGCCACGACCAGAAGCTCTTGCTGCTCTTCAAGTGTCCAGGCAACCCCATTCACAGCCCCACAAACGCTGCGGCTCCCTATTTCTACAGCCTCCCAAAGTGCAATACTATCGGCCTGGGCCAATGAGTAGAGCACAACTCAGCAATTGCAAACGTCCAGGGATTCCTCCCACACCAAAGGGGCCACGACCAGAAGCTCTTGCTGCTCTTCAAGTGTCCAGGCAACCCCATTCACAGCCCCACAAACGCTGCGGCTCTCTCTTTCTACAGCCTCTCAAAGTGCAATCGTATCGGCCTGGGCCAATGAGTAAAGCCATAGACAGGCTCAGCAATTGCGAACTTCCAGGGATTCCTCCCACACCAAAGGGGCCACAAAAAAAAGCTCTTGCTGCTCTTCAAGTGTCCAGGCATCCCCATTCACAGCCCCACAAACGCTGCGGCTCTCTCTTTCTACAGCCTCCCAAAGTGCAATACTATCGGCCTGGGCCAATTAGTAGAACCAGAGACCAGCTCAGCAACTGCGAACGTCCGGGGATTCCTCCCACAGCAAAGGGGCCACGACCAGAAGCTCTTGCTGCTCTTCAAGTGTCCAGGAAACCTCATTAACAGCCCCACAAACGCTGCGGCTCTCTCTTTCTACAACCTCCCAAAGTGCAATACTATCTGCCTGGGCCAATGAGTAGAGCCAAGCTCAGCAACTGAGAACTTCCAGGGATTCCTCCCACACCAAAGGGGCCACGACCAGAAGCTCTTGCTGCTCTTCAAGTGTCCAGGCAACCCCATTCTCAGCCCCACAAACGCTGCACCTCTCTCTTTCTACAGCCTCTCAAAGTGCAATCCTATCGGCCTGGGCCAATGAGTAGAGCCATAGACAGGCTCAGCAATTGCGACCGTCCAGGGATTCCTCCCACCCCAAAGGGGCCACAAACAAAAGCTCTTGCTGCTCTTCAAGTGTCCAGGCAACCCCATTCACAGCCCCACAAACGCTGCGGCTCTCTCTTTCTACAGTCTCCCAAAGTCCAATCCTATCTGCCTGGGCCAATGAATAGAGCCAGAGACCAGCTCAGATATTTGCGAACGTCTAGGGATTCCTCCCACACCAAAGGGGCCACGACCAGAAGCTCTTGCTGCTCTTCAAGTGTCCAGGCAACCCCATTCTCAGCCCCACAAACGCTGCGGCTCTCTCTTTCTACAGCCTCCCAAAGTGCAATCCTATCGGTCTGGGCCAATTAGTAGAGCCATAGACAGGCTCAGCAATTGCGAACGTCCGGGGATTCCTCCCACAGCAAAGGGGCCACGACCAGAAGCTCTTGCTGCTCTTCAAGTGTCCAGGCAACCCCATTCACAGCCCCACAAACGCTGCGGCACGCTCTTTCTACAGCCTCCCAAAGTGCAATACTATCGGCCTGGGCCAATGAGTAGAGCACAACTCAGCAATTGCGAACGTCCAGGGATTCCTCCCACCCCAAAGGGGCCACGACCAGAAGCTCTTGCTGCTCTTCAAGTGTCCAGGCATCCCCATTCACAGCCCCACAAACGCTGCGGCTCTCTCTTTCTACAGCCTCCCAAAGTGCAATACTATCGGCCTGGGCCAATGAGTAGAACCAGAGACCAGCTCAGCAACTGCGAACGTCCGGGGATTCCTCCCACAGCAAAGGGGCCACGACCAGAAGCTCTTGCTGCTCTTCAAGTGTCCAGGCAACCTCATTCACAGCACCACAAACGCTGCGGCTCTCTCTTTCTACAACCTCCCAAAGTGCAATACTATCTGCCTGGGCCAATGAGTAGAGCCAAGCTCAGAAACTGCGAACTTCCAGGGATTCCTCCCACACCAAAGGGGCCACGACCAGAAGCTCTTGCTGGTCTTCAAGTGTCCAGGCATCCCCATTCACAGCCCCACAAACGCTGCGGCTCTCTCTTTCTACAGCCTCCCAAAGTGCAATCCTATCGGCCTGGGCCAATTAGTAGAGCCATAGACAGGCTCAGCAATTGCGAACGTCCAGGGATTCCTCCCACTCCAAAGGGGCCACGACCAGAAGCTCTTGCTGCTCTTCAAGTGTCCAGGCATCCCCATTCACAGCCCCACAAACGCTGCGCCTCTCTCTTTCTACAGCCTCCCAAAGTGCAATACTATCTACCTGGGCCAATGAGTAGAGCACAACTCAGCAATTGCAGACATCCAGGGATTCCTCCCACACCAAAGGGGCCACGACCAGAAGCTCTTGCTGCTCTTCAAGTGTCCAGGCAACCTCATTCACAGCACCACAAACGCTGCGGCTCTCTCTTTCTACAGCCTCCCAAAGTGCAATACTATCTGCCTGGGCCGATGAGTAGAGCCAAGCTCAGCAACTGCGAACTTCCAGGGATTCCTCCCACACCAAAGGGGCCACGACCAGAAGCTCTTGCTGCTCTTCAAGTGTCCAGGCAACCCCATTCTCAGCCCCACAAACGCTGCGCCTCTCTCTTTCTACAGCCTCTCAAAGTGCAATCCTCTCGGCCTGGGCCAATGAGTAGAGCCATAGACAGGCTCAGCAATTGCGACCGTCCAGGGATTCCTCCCACCCCAAAGGGGCCACAAACAAAAGCTCTTGCTGCTCTTCAAGTGTCCAGGCATCCCCATTCACAGCCCCACAAACGCTGCGGCTCTCTCTTTCTACAGCCTCCCAAAGTGCAATCCTATCTGCCTGGGCCAATGAGTAGAGCCATAGACAGGCTCAGCAATTGCGAAAGTCCAGGGATTCCTCCCACACCAAAGGGGCCACGACCAAAAGCTCTTGCTGCTCTTCAAGTGTCCAGGCAACCCCATTCACAGCCCCACAAACGCTGCGGCTCTCTCTTTCTACAGTCTCCCAAAGTCCAATCCTATCTGCCTAGGCCAATGAATAGAGCCAGAGACCAGCTCAGATATTTGCGAACGTCTAGGGATTCCTCCCACACCAAAGGGGCCACGACCAGAAGCTCTTGCTGCTCTTCAAGTGTCCAGGCAACCCCATTCTCAGCCCCACAAACGCTGCGGCTCTCTCTTTCTACAGCCTCCCAAAGTGCAATCCTATCGGTCTGGGCCAATTAGTAGAGCCATAGACAGGCTCAGCAATTGCGAACGTCCGGGGATTCCTCCCACAGCAAAGGGGCCACGACCAGAAGCTCTTGCTGCTCTTCAAGTGTCCAGGCAACCCCATTCACAGCCCCACAAACGCTGCGGCTCCCTATTTCTACAGCCTCCCAAAGTGCAATACTATCGGCCTGGGCCAATGAGTAGAGCACAACTCAGCAATTGCAAACGTCCAGGGATTCCTCCCACACCAAAGGGGCCACGACCAGAAGCTCTTGCTGCTCTTCAAGTGTCCAGGCAACCCCATTCACAGCCCCACAAACGCTGCGGCTCTCTCTTTCTACAGCCTCTCAAAGTGCAATCGTATCGGCCTGGGCCAATGAGTAAAGCCATAGACAGGCTCAGCAATTGCGAACGTCCAGGGATTCCTCCCACCCCAAAGGGGCCACGACCAAAAGCTCTTGCTGCTCTTCAAGTGTCCAGGCAACCCCATTCACAGCCCCATAAACGCTGCGGCTCTCTCTTTCTACAGCCTCCCAAAGTGCAATACTATCTGCCTGGGCCGATGAGTAGAGCCCAACTCAGCAATTGCGAACTTCCAGGGATTCCTCCCACACCAAAGGGGCCACAAAAAAAAGCTCTTGCTGCTCTTCAAGTGTCCAGGCATCCCCATTCACAGCCCCACAAACGCTGCGGCTCTCTCTTTCTACAGCCTCCCAAAGTGCAATACTATCGGCCTGGGCCAATGAGTAGAACCAGAGACCAGCTCAGCAACTGCGAACGTCCGGGGATTCCTCCCACAGCAAAGGGGCCACGACCAGAAGCTCTTGCTGCTCTTCAAGTGTCCAGGAAACCTCATTCACAGCCCCACAAACGCTGCGGCTCTCTCTTTCTACAACCTCCCAAAGTGCAATACTATCTGCCTGGGCCAATGAGTAGAGCCAAGCTCAGCAACTGCGAACGTCCAGGGATTCCTCCCACACCAAAGGGGCCACGACCAGAAGCTCTTGCTGCTCTTCAAGTGTCCAGGCAACCCCATTCTCAGCCCCACAAACGCTGCGCCTCTCTCTTTCTACAGCCTCCCAAAGTGCAATACTATCTACCTGGGCCAATGAGTAGAGCACAACTCAGCAATTGCAGACATCCAGGGATTCCTCCCACCCCAAAGGGGCCACAAACAAAAGCTCTTGCTGCTCTTCAAGTGTCCAGGCAACCCCATTCACAGCCCCACAAACGCTGCGGCTCTCTCTTTCTACAGTCTCCCAAAGTCCAATCCTATCTGCCTGGGCCAATGAATAGAGCCAGAGACCAGCTCAGATATTTGCGAACGTCTAGGGATTCCTCCCACACCAAAGGGGCCACGACCAGAAGCTCTTGCTGCTCTTCAAGTGTCCAGGCAACCCCATTCTCAGCCCCACAAACGCTGCGGCTCTCTCTTTCTACAGCCTCCCAAAGTGCAATCCTATCGGTCTGGGCCAATTAGTAGAGCCATAGACAGGCTCAGCAATTGCGAACGTCCGGGGATTCCTCCCACAGCAAAGGGGCCACGACCAGAAGCTCTTGCTGCTCTTCAAGTGTCCAGGCAACCCCATTCACAGCCCCACAAACGCTGCGGCACGCTCTTTCTACAGCCTCCCAAAGTGCAATCCTATCGGCCTGGGCCGATGAGTAGAGCACAACTCAGCAATTGCGACCGTCCAGGGATTCCTCCCACACCAAAGGGGCCACGACCAGAGGCTATTGCTGCTCTTCAAGTGTCCAGGCAACCCCATTCACAGCCCCACAAACGCTGCGGCTCTCTCTTTCTACAGCCTCTCAAAGTGCAATCCTATCGGCCTGGGCAATGAGTAAAGCAATAGACAGGCTCAGCAATTGCGAACGTCCAGGGATTCCTCCCACCCCAAAGGGGCCACGACCAGAAGCTCTTGCTGCTCTTCAAGTGTCCAGGCATCCCCATTCACAGCCCCACAAACGCTGCGGCTCTCTCTTTCTACAGCCTCCCAAAGTGCAATACTATCGGCCTGGGCCAATGAGTAGAACCAGAGACCAGCTCAGCAACTGCGAACGTCCGGGGATTCCTCCCACAGCAAAGGGGCCACGACCAGAAGCTCTTGCTGCTCTTCAAGTGTCCAGGCAACCTCATTCACAGCACCACAAACGCTGCGGCTCTCTCTTTCTACAACCTCCCAAAGTGCAATACTATCTGCCTGGGCCAATGAGTAGAGCCAAGCTCAGAAACTGCGAACTTCCAGGGATTCCTCCCACACCAAAGGGGCCACGACCAGAAGCTCTTGCTGCTCTTCAAGTGTCCAGGCATCCCCATTCACAGCCCCACAAACGCTGCGCCTCTCTCTTTCTACAGCCTCCCAAAGTGCAATACTATCTACCTGGGCCAATGAGTAGAGCACAACTCAGCAATTGCAGACATCCAGGGATTCCTCCCACACCAAAGGGGCCACGACCAGAAGCTCTTGCTGCTCTTCAAGTGTCCAGGCAACCTCATTCACAGCACCACAAACGCTGCGGCTCTCTCTTTCTACAGCCTCCCAAAGTGCAATCCTATCGGCCTGGGCCAATGAGTAGAGCCAAGCTCAGCAACTGCGAACTTCCAGGGATTCCTCCCACACCAAAGGGGCCACGACCAGAAGCTCTTGCTGCTCTTCAAGTGTCCAGGCAACCCCATTCACAGCCCCACAAACGCTGCGGCTCTCTCTTTCTACAGCCTCCCAAAGTGCAATCCTATCGGCCTGGGCCAATGAGTAGAGCCATAGACAGGCTCAGCAATTGCGACCGTCCAGGGATTCCTCCCACAGCAAAGGGGCCACGACCAGAAGCTCTTGCTGCTCTTCAAGTGTCCAGGCAACCCCATTCACAGCCCCACAAACGCTGCGGCTCTCTCTTTCTACAGCCTCCCAAAGTGCAATCCTATCTGCCTGGGCCAATGAGTAGAGCCATAGACAGGCTCAGCAATTGCGAAAGTCCAGGGATTCCTCCCACAGCAAAGGGGCCACGACCAAAAGCTCTTGCTGCTCTTCAAGTGTCCAGGCAACCCCATTCACAGCCCCACAAACGCTGCGGCTCTCTCTTTCTACAGTCTCCCAAAGTCCAATCCTATCTGCCTGGGCCAATGAATAGAGCCAGAGACCAGCTCAGATATTTGCGAACGTCTAGGGATTCCTCCCACACCAAAGGGGCCACGACCAGAAGCTCTTGCTGCTCTTCAAGTGTCCAGGCAACCCCATTCTCAGCCCCACAAACGCTGCGGCTCTCTCTTTCTACAGCCTCCCAAAGTGCAATCCTATCGGTCTGGGCCAATTAGTAGAGCCATAGACAGGCTCAGCAATTGCGAACGTCCGGGGATTCCTCCCACAGCAAAGGGGCCACGACCAGAAGCTCTTGCTGCTCTTCAAGTGTCCAGGCAACCCCATTCACAGCCCCACAAACGCTGCGGCACGCTCTTTCTACAGCCTCCCAAAGTGCAATACTATCGGCCTGGGCCAATGAGTAGAGCACAACTCAGCAATTGAAAACGTCCAGGGATTCCTCCCACACCAAAGGGGCCACGACCAGAGGCTATTGCTGCTCTTCAAGTGTCCAGGCAACCCCATTCACAGCCCCACAAACGCTGCGGCTCTCTCTTTCTACAGCCTCTCAAAGTGCAATCCTATCGGCCTGGGCAATGAGTAAAGCAATAGACAGGCTCAGCAATTGCGAACGTCCAGGGATTCCTCCCACCCCAAAGGGGCCACGACCAGAAGCTCTTGCTGCTCTTCAAGTGTCCAGGCAACCCCATTCACAGCCCCACAAATGCTGCGGCTCTCTCTTTCTACAGCCTCCCAAAGTGCAATACTATCGGCCTGGGCCAATGAGTAGAGCACAACTCAGCAATTGCGAACTTCCAGGGATTCCTCCCACAGCAAAGGGGCCACGACCAAAAGCTCTTGCTGCTCTTCAAGTGTCCAGGCATCCCCATTCACAGCCCCACAAACGCTGCGGCTCTCTCTTTCTACAGCCTCCCAAAGTGCAATACTATCGGCCTGGGCCAATGAGTAGAACCAGAGACCAGCTCAGCAACTGCGAACGTCCAGGGATTCCTCCCACAGCAAAGGGGCCACGACCAGAAGCTCTTGCTGCTCTTCAAGTGTCCAGGCAACCTCATTCACAGCACCACAAACGCTGCGGCTCTCTCTTTCTACAACCTCCCAAAGTGCAATACTATCTGCCTGGGCCAATGAGTAGAGCCAAGCTCAGCAACTGCGAACTTCCAGGGATTCCTCCCACACCAAAGGGGCCACGACCAGAAGCTCTTGCTGGTCTTCAAGTGTCCAGGCAACCCCATTCACAGCCCCACAAACGCTGCGGCTCTCTCTTTCTACAGCCTCCCAAAGTGCAATCCTATCGGCCTGGGCCAATTAGTAGAGCCATAGACAGGCTCAGCAATTGCAAACGTCCAGGGATTCCTCCCACTCCAAAGGGGCCACGACCAGAAGCTCTTGCTGCTCTTCAAGTGTCCAGGCATCCCCATTCACAGCCCCACAAACGCTGCGCCTCTCTCTTTCTACAGCCTCCCAAAGTGCAATCCTATCGGCCTGGGCCGATGAGTAGGGGCAGAGACCAGCTCAGCAATTGCGAACGTCCAGGGATTCCTCCCACACCAAAGGGGCCACGACCAAAAGCTCTTGCTGCTCTTCAAGTGTCCAGGCAACCCCATTCACAGCCCCACAAACGCTGCGCCTTTCTCTTTCTACAGCCTCCCAAAGTGCAATACTATCTACCTGGGCCAATGAGTAGAGCACAACTCAGCAATTGCAAACGTCCAGGGATTCCTCCCACACCAAAGGGGCCACGACCAGAAGCTCTTGCTGCTCTTCAAGTGTCCAGGCAACCTCATTCACAGCACCACAAACGCTGCGGCTCTCTCTTTCTACAGCCTCCCAAAGTGCAATACTATCTGCCTGGGCCGATGAGTAGAGCCAAGCTCAGCAACTGAGAACTTCCAGGGATTCCTCCCACACCAAAGGGGCCACGACCAGAAGCTCTTGCTGCTCTTCAAGTGTCCAGGCAACCCCATTCTCAGCCCCACAAACGCTGCGCCTCTCTCTTTCTACAGCCTCCCAAAGTCCAATCCTATCGGCCTGGGCCGATGAGTAGGGGCAGAGACCAGCTCAGCAATTGCGAACGTCCAGGGATTCCTCCCACACCAAAGGGGCCACGACCAAAAGCTCTTGCTGCTCTTCAAGTGTCCAGGCAACCCCATTCACAGCCCCACAAACGCTGCGCCTTTCTCTTTCTACAGCCTCCCAAAGTGCAATACTATCTACCTGGGCCAATGAGTAGAGCACAACTCAGCAATTGCAGACGTCCAGGGATTCCTCCCACACCAAAGGGGCCACGACCAGAAGCTCTTGCTGCTCTTCAAGTGTCCAGGCAACCTCATTCACAGCACCACAAACGCTGCGGCTCTCTCTTTCTACAGCCTCCCAAAGTGCAATCCTATCGGCCTGGGCCAATGAGTAGAACCAGAGACCAGCTCAGCAACTGCGAACGTCCGGGGATTCCTCCCACAGCAAAGGGGCCACGACCAGAAGCTCTTGCTGCTCTTCAAGTGTCCAGGCAACCTCATTCACAGCACCACAAACGCTGCGGCTCTCTCTTTCTACAACCTCCCAAAGTGCAATAATATCTGCCTGGGCCAATGAGTAGAGCCAAGCTCAGCAACTGCGAACTTCCAGGGATTCCTCCCACACCAAAGGGGCCACGACCAGAAGCTCTTGCTGCTCTTCAAGTGTCCAGGCAACCCCATTCACAGCCCCACAAACGCTGCGGCTCTCTCTTTCTACAGCCTCCCAAAGTGCAATCCTATCGGCCTGGGCCAATTAGTAGAGCCATAGACAGGCTCAGCAATTGCAAACGTCCAGGGATTCCTCCCACTCCAAAGGGGCCACGACCAGAAGCTCTTGCTGCTCTTCAAGTGTCCAGGCATCCCCATTCACAGCCCCACAAACGCTGCGGCTCTCTCTTTCTACAGCCTCCCAAAGTGCAATACTATCTACCTGGGCCAATGAGTAGAGCACAACTCAGCAATTGCAGACGTCCAGGGATTCCTCCCACACCAAAGGGGCCACGACCAGAAGCTCTTGCTGCTCTTCAAGTGTCCAGGCAACCTCATTCACAGCACCACAAACGCTGCGGCTCTCTCTTTCTACAGCCTCCCAAAGTGCAATACTATCTGCCTGGGCCGATGAGTAGAGCCAAGCTCAGCAACTGAGAACTTCCAGGGATTCCTCCCACACCAAAGGGGCCACGACCAGAAGCTCTTGCTGCTCTTCAAGTGTCCAGGCAACCCCATTCTCAGCCCCACAAACGCTGCGCCTCTCTCTTTCTACAGCCTCCCAAAGTCCAATCCTATCGGCCTGGGCCGATGAGTAGGGGCAGAGACCAGCTCAGCAATTGCGAACGTCCAGGGATTCCTCCCACACCAAAGGGGCCACGACCAAAAGGTCTTGCTGCTCTTCAAGTGTCCAGGCAACCCCATTCACAGCCCCACAAACGCTGCGCCTTTCTCTTTCTACAGCCTCCCAAAGTGCAATACTATCTACCTGGGCCAATGAGTAGAGCACAACTCAGCAATTGCAGACGTCCAGGGATTCCTCCCACACCAAAGGGGCCACAAAAAAAAGCTCTTGCTGCTCTTCAAGTGTCCAGGCAACCTCATTCACAGCACCACAAACGCTGCGGCTCTCTCTTTCTACAGCCTCCCAAAGTGCAATCCTATCGGCCTGGGCCAATGAGTAGAACCAGAGACCAGCTCAGCAACTGCGAACGTCCGGGGATTCCTCCCACAGCAAAGGGGCCACGACCAGAAGCTCTTGCTGCTCTTCAAGTGTCCAGGCAACCTCATTCACAGCACCACAAACGCTGCGGCTCTCTCTTTCTACAACCTCCCAAAGTGCAATAATATCTGCCTGGGCCAATGAGTAGAGCCAAGCTCAGCAACTGCGAACTTCCAGGGATTCCTCCCACACCAAAGGGGCCACGACCAGAAGCTCTTGCTGCTCTTCAAGTGTCCAGGCAACCCCATTCACAGCCCCACAAACGCTGCGGCTCTCTCTTTCTACAGCCTCCCAAAGTGCAATCCTATCGGCCTGGGCCAATTAGTAGAGCCATAGACAGGCTCAGCAATTGCAAACGTCCAGGGATTCCTCCCACTCCAAAGGGGCCACGACCAGAAGCTCTTGCTGCTCTTCAAGTGTCCAGGCATCCCCATTCACAGCCCCACAAACGCTGCGGCTCTCTCTTTCTACAGCCTCCCAAAGTGCAATCCTATCGGCCTGGGCCGATGAGTAGGGCCAGAGACCAGCTCAGCAATTGCGAACGTCCAGGGATTCCTCCCACACCAAAGGGGCCACGACCAAAAGGTCTTGCTGCTCTTCAAGTGTCCAGGCAACCCCATTCACAGCCCCACAAACGCTGCGCCTTTCTCTTTCTACAGCCTCCCAAAGTGCAATACTATCTACCTGGGCCAATGAGTAGAGCACAACTCAGCAATTGCAGACGTCCAGGGATTCCTCCCACACCAAAGGGGCCACGACCAGAAGCTCTTGCTGCTCTTCAAGTGTCCAGGCAACCTCATTCACAGCACCACAAACGCTGCGGCTCTCTCTTTCTACAGCCTCCCAAAGTGCAATACTATCGGCCTGGGCCAATGAGTAGAACCAGAGACCAGCTCAGCAACTGCGAACGTCCAGGGATTCCTCCCACAGCAAAGGGGCCACGACCAGAAGCTCTTGCTGCTCTTCAAGTGTCCAGGCAACCTCATTCACAGCACCACAAACGCTGCGGCTCTCTCTTTCTACAACCTCCCAAAGTGCAATACTATCTGCCTGGGCCAATGAGTAGAGCCAAGCTCAGCAACTGCGAACTTCCAGGGTTTCCTCCCACACCAAAGGGGCCACGACCAGAAGCTCTTGCTGGTCTTCAAGTGTCCAGGCAACCCCATTCACAGCCCCACAAACGCTGCGGCTCTCTCTTTCTACAGCCTCCCAAAGTGCAATCCTATCGGCCTGGGCCAATTAGTAGAGCCATAGACAGGCTCAGCAATTGCAAACGTCCAGGGATTCCTCCCACTCCAAAGGGGCCACGACCAGAAGCTCTTGCTGCTCTTCAAGTGTCCAGGCATCCCCATTCACAGCCCCACAAACGCTGCGCCTCTCTCTTTCTACAGCCCCCCAAAGTGCAATCCTATCGGCCTGGGCCGATGAGTAGGGCCAGAGACCAGCTCAGCAATTGCGAACGTCCAGGGATTCCTCCCACACCAAAGGGGCCACGACCAAAAGGTCTTGCTGCTCTTCAAGTGTCCAGGCAACCCCATTCACAGCCCCACAAACGCTGCGCCTTTCTCTTTCTACAGCCTCCCAAAGTGCAATACTATCTACCTGGGCCAATGAGTAGAGCACAACTCAGCAATTGCAAACGTCCAGGGATTCCTCCCACACCAAAGGGGCCACGACCAGAAGCTCTTGCTGCTCTTCAAGTGTCCAGGCAACCTCATTCACAGCACCACAAACGCTGCGGCTCTCTCTTTCTACAGCCTCCCAAAGTGCAATACTATCTGCCTGGGCCGATGAGTAGAGCCAAGCTCAGCAACTGCGAACTTCCAGGGATTCCTCCCACACCAAAGGGGCCACGACCAGAAGCTCTTGCTGGTCTTCAAGTGTCCAGGCAACCCCATTCTCAGCCCCACAAACGCTGCGCCTCTCTCTTTCTACAGCCTCTCAAAGTGCAATCCTATCGGCCTGGGCCAATTAGTAGAGCCATAGACAGGCTCAGCAATTGCGACCGTCCGGGGATTCCTCCCACCCCAAAGGGGCCACAAACAAAAGCTCTTGCTGCTCTTCAAGTGTCCAGGCAACCCCATTCACAGCCCCACAAACGCTGCGGCTCCCTATTTCTACAGCCTCCCAAAGTGCAATACTATCTGCCTGGGCCAATGAGTAGAGCACAACTCAGCAATTGCGAACTTCCACGGATTCCTCCCACACCAAAGGGGCCACGACCAGAAGCTCTTGCTGCTCTTCAAGTGTCCAAGCAACCTCATTCACAGCACCACAAACGCTGCGGCTCTCTCTTTCTACAGCCTCCCAAAGTGCAATCCTATCGGCCTGGGCCAATGAGTAGAACCAGAGACCAGCTCAGCAACTGCGAACGTCCGGGGATTCCTCCCACCCCAAAGGGGCCACGACCAGAAGCTCTTGCTGCTCTTCAAGTGTCCAGGCAACCTCATTCACAGCCCCACAAACGCTGCGGCTCTCTCTTTCTACAACCTCCCAAAGTGCAATAATATCTGCCTGGGCCAATAAGTAGAGCCAAGCTCAGCAACTGAGAACTTCCAGGGATTCCTCCCACACCAAAGGGGCCACGACCAGAAGCTCTTGCTGCTCTTCAAGTGTCCAGGCAACCCCATTCACAGCCCCACAAACGCTGCGGCTCTCTCTTTCTACAGCCTCCCAAAGTGCAATCCTATCGGCCTGGGCCAATTAGTAGAGCCATAGACAGGCTCAGCAATTGCAAACGTCCAGGGATTCCTCCCACTCCAAAGGGGCCACGACCAGAAGCTCTTGCTGCTCTTCAAGTGTCCAGGCATCCCCATTCACAGCCCCACAAACGCTGCGCCTCTCTCTTTCTACAGCCTCCCAAAGTGCAATCCTATCGGCCTGGGCCGATGAGTAGGGCCAGAGACCAGCTCAGCAATTGCGAACGTCCAGGGATTCCTCCCACACCAAAGGGGCCACGACCAAAAGGTCTTGCTGCTCTTCAAGTGTCCAGGCAACCCCATTCACAGCCCCACAAACGCTGCGCCTTTCTCTTTCTACAGCCTCCCAAAGTGCAATACTATCTACCTGGGCCAATGAGTAGAGCACAACTCAGCAATTGCAGACGTCCAGGGATTCCTCCCACACCAAAGGGGCCACGACCAGAAGCTCTTGCTGCTCTTCAAGTGTCCAGGCAACCTCATTCACAGCACCACAAACGCTGCGGCTCTCTCTTTCTACAGCCTCCCAAAGTGCAATATTATCTGCCTGGGCCGATGAGTAGAGCCAAGCTCAGCAACTGCGAACGTCCGGGGATTTCTCCCACACCAAAGGGGCCACGACCAGAAGCTCTTGCTGCTCTTCAAGTGTCCAGGCAACCCCATTCTCAGCCCCACAAACGCTGCGCCTCTCTCTTTCTACAGCCTCTCAAAGTGCAATCCTATCGGCCTGGGCCAATGAGTAGAGCCATAGACAGGCTCAGCAATTGCGACCGTCCAGAGATTCCTCCCACCCCAAAGGGGCCACGACCAGAAGCTCTTGCTGCTCTTCAAGTGTCCAGGCATCCCCATTCACAGCCCCACAAACGCTGCGGCTCTCTCTTTCTACAGCCTCCCAAAGTGCAATCCTATCTGCCTGGGCCAATGAGTAGAGCCATAGACAGGCTCAGCAATTGCGAAAGTCCAGGGATTCCTCCCACAGCAAAGGGGCCACGACCAAAAGCTCTTGCTGCTCTTCAAGTGTCCAGGCAACCCCATTCACAGCCCCACAAACGCTGCGGCTCTCTCTTTCTACAGCCTCCCAAAGTGCAATCCTATCTGCCTGGGCCAATGAATACAGCCAGAGACCAGCTCAGATATTTGCGAACGTCTAGGGATTCCTCCCACACCAAAGGGGCCACGACCAGAAGCTCTTGCTGCTCTTCAAGTGTCCAGGCAACCCCATTCACAGCCCCACAAACGCTGCGGCTCCCTATTTCTACAGCCTCCCAAAGTGCAATACTATCTACCTGGGCCAATGAGTAGAGCACAACTCAGCAATTGCGAACTTCCAGGGATTCCTCCCACAGCAAAGGGGCCACAAACAAAAGCTCTTGCTGCTCTTCAAGTGTCCAGGCATCCCCATTCACAGCCCCACAAACGCTGCGGCTCTCTCTTCCTACAGCCTCCCAAAGTGCAATACTATCGGCCTGGGCCAATGAGTAGAACCAGAGACCAGCTCAGCAACTGCGAACGTCCGGGGATTCCTCCCACAGCAAAGGGGCCACGACCAAAAGCTCTTGCTGCTCTTCAAGTGTCCAGGCAACCTCATTCACAGCACCACAAACGCTGCGGCTCTCTCTTTCTACAACCTCCCAAAGTGCAATACTATCTGCCTGGGCCGATGAGTAGAGCCAAGCTCAGCAACTGCGAACTTCCAGGGATTCCTCCCACACCAAAGGGGCCACGACCAGAAGCTCTTGTTGGTCTTCAAGTGTCCAGGCAACCCCATTCACAGCCCCACAAACGCTGCGGCTCTCTCTTTCTACAGCCTCCCAAAGTGCAATCCTATCGGCCTGGGCCGATGAGTAGGGCCAGAGACCAGCTCAGCAATTGCGAACGTCCAGGGATTCCTCCCACACCAAAGGGGCCACGACCAAAAGGTCTTGCTGCTCTTCAAGTGTCCAGGCAACCCCATTCACAGCCCCACAAACGCTGCACCTTTCTCTTTCTACAGCCTCCCAAAGTGCAATACTATCTACCTGGGCCAATGAGTAGAGCACAACTCAGCAATTGCAGACGTCCAGGGATTCCTCCCACACCAAAGGGGCCACGACCAGAAGCTCTTGCTGCTCTTCAAGTGTCCAGGCAACCTCATTCACAGCACCACAAACGCTGCGGCTCTCTCTTTCTACAGCCTCCCAAAGTGCAATACTATCGGCCTGGGCCAATGAGTAGAACCAGAGACCAGCTCAGCAACTGCGAACGTCCAGGGATTCCTCCCACAGCAAAGGGGCCACGACCAGAAGCTCTTGCTGCTCTTCAAGTGTCCAGGCAACCTCATTCACAGCACCACAAACGCTGCGGCTCTCTCTTTCTACAACCTCCCAAAGTGCAATACTATCTGCCTGGGCCAATGAGTAGAGCCAAGCTCAGCAACTGCGAACTTCCAGGGTTTCCTCCCACACCAAAGGGGCCACGACCAGAAGCTCTTGCTGGTCTTCAAGTGTCCAGGCAACCCCATTCACAGCCCCACAAACGCTGCGGCTCTCTCTTTCTACAGCCTCCCAAAGTGCAATCCTATCGGCCTGGGCCAATTAGTAGAGCCATAGACAGGCTCAGCAATTGCAAACGTCCAGGGATTCCTCCCACTCCAAAGGGGCCACGACCAGAAGCTCTTGCTGCTCTTCAAGTGTCCAGGCATCCCCATTCACAGCCCCACAAACGCTGCGGCTCTCTCTTTCTACAGCCTCCCAAAGTGCAATCCTATCGGCCTGGGCCGATGAGTAGGGGCAGAGACCAGCTCAGCAATTGCGAACGTCCAGGGATTCCTCCCACACCAAAGGGGCCACGACCAAAAGGTCTTGCTGCTCTTCAAGTGTCCAGGCAACCCCATTCACAGCCCCACAAACGCTGCGCCTTTCTCTTTCTACAGCCTCCCAAAGTGCAATACTATCTACCTGGGCCAATGAGTAGAGCACAACTCAGCAATTGCAAACGTCCAGGGATTCCTCCCACACCAAAGGGGCCACGACCAGAAGCTCTTGCTGCTCTTCAAGTGTCCAGGCAACCTCATTCACAGCACCACAAACGCTGCGGCTCTCTCTTTCTACAGCCTCCCAAAGTGCAATACTATCTGCCTGGGCCGATGAGTAGAGCCAAGCTCAGCAACTGCGAACTTCCAGGGATTCCTCCCACACCAAAGGGGCCACGACCAGAAGCTCTTGCTGGTCTTCAAGTGTCCAGGCAACCCCATTCTCAGCCCCACAAACGCTGCGCCTCTCTCTTTCTACAGCCTCTCAAAGTGCAATCCTATCGGCCTGGGCCAATTAGTAGAGCCATAGACAGGCTCAGCAATTGCGACCGTCCGGGGATTCCTCCCACCCCAAAGGGGCCACAAACAAAAGCTCTTGCTGCTCTTCAAGTGTCCAGGCAACCCCATTCACAGCCCCACAAACGCTGCGGCTCCCTATTTCTACAGCCTCCCAAAGTGCAATACTATCTGCCTCGGCCAATGAGTAGAGCACAACTCAGCAATTGCAAACGTCCAGGGATTCCTCCCACACCAAAGGGGCCACGACCAGAAGCTCTTGCTGCTCTTCAAGTGTCCAAGCAACCTCATTCACAGCACCACAAACGCTGCGGCTCTCTCTTTCTACAGCCTCCCAAAGTGCAATCCTATCGGCCTGGGCCAATGAGTAGAACCAGAGACCAGCTCAGCAACTGCGAACGTCCGGGGATTCCTCCCACCCCAAAGGGGCCACGACCAGAAGCTCTTGCTGCTCTTCAAGTGTCCAGGCAACCTCATTCACAGCCCCACAAACGCTGCGGCTCTCTCTTTCTACAACCTCCCAAAGTGCAATAATATCTGCCTGGGCCAATGAGTAGAGCCAAGCTCAGCAACTGCGAACTTCCAGGGATTCCTCCCACACCAAAGGGGCCACGACCAGAAGCTCTTGCTGCTCTTCAAGTGTCCAGGCAACCCCATTCACAGCCCCACAAACGCTGCGGCTCTCTCTTTCTACAGCCTCCCAAAGTGCAATCCTATCGGCCTGGGCCAATTAGTAGAGCCATAGACAGGCTCAGCAATTGCAAACGTCCAGGGATTCCTCCCACTCCAAAGGGGCCACGACCAGAAGCTCTTGCTGCTCTTCAAGTGTCCAGGCATCCCCATTCACAGCCCCACAAACGCTGCGCCTCTCTCTTTCTACAGCCTCCCAAAGTGCAATCCTATCGGCCTGGGCCGATGAGTAGGGCCAGAGACCAGCTCAGCAATTGCGAACGTCCAGGGATTCCTCCCACACCAAAGGGGCCACGACCAAAAGGTCTTGCTGCTCTTCAAGTGTCCAGGCAACCCCATTCACAGCCCCACAAACGCTGCGCCTTTCTCTTTCTACAGCCTCCCAAAGTGCAATACTATCTACCTGGGCCAATGAGTAGAGCACAACTCAGCAATTGCAGACGTCCAGGGATTCCTCCCACACCAAAGGGGCCACGACCAGAAGCTCTTGCTGCTCTTCAAGTGTCCAGGCAACCTCATTCACAGCACCACAAACGCTGCGGCTCTCTCTTTCTACAGCCTCCCAAAGTGCAATATTATCTGCCTGGGCCGATGAGTAGAGCCAAGCTCAGCAACTGCGAACGTCCGGGGATTTCTCCCACACCAAAGGGGCCACGACCAGAAGCTCTTGCTGCTCTTCAAGTGTCCAGGCAACCCCATTCTCAGCCCCACAAACGCTGCGCCTCTCTCTTTCTACAGCCTCTCAAAGTGCAATCCTATCGGCCTGGGCCAATGAGTAGAGCCATAGACAGGCTCAGCAATTGCGACCGTCCAGAGATTCCTCCCACCCCAAAGGGGCCACGACCAGAAGCTCTTGCTGCTCTTCAAGTGTCCAGGCATCCCCATTCACAGCCCCACAAACGCTGCGGCTCTCTCTTTCTACAGCCTCCCAAAGTGCAATCCTATCTGCCTGGGCCAATGAGTAGAGCCATAGACAGGCTCAGCAATTGCGAAAGTCCAGGGATTCCTCCCACAGCAAAGGGGCCACGACCAAAAGCTCTTGCTGCTCTTCAAGTGTCCAGGCAACCCCATTCACAGCCCCACAAACGCTGCGGCTCTCTCTTTCTACAGCCTCCCAAAGTGCAATCCTATCTGCCTGGGCCAATGAATACAGCCAGAGACCAGCTCAGATATTTGCGAACGTCTAGGGATTCCTCCCACACCAAAGGGGCCACGACCAGAAGCTCTTGCTGCTCTTCAAGTGTCCAGGCAACCCCATTCACAGCCCCACAAACGCTGCGGCTCCCTATTTCTACAGCCTCCCAAAGTGCAATACTGTCTACCTGGGCCAATGAGTAGAGCACAACTCAGCAATTGCGAACTTCCAGGGATTCCTCCCACAGCAAAGGGGCCACAAACAAAAGCTCTTGCTGCTCTTCAAGTGTCCAGGCATCCCCATTCACAGCCCCACAAACGCTGCGCCTCTCTCTTCCTACAGCCTCCCAAAGTGCAATACTATCGGCCTGGGCCAATGAGTAGAACCAGAGACCAGCTCAGCAACTGCGAACGTCCGGGGATTCCTCCCACAGCAAAGGGGCCACGACCAAAAGCTCTTGCTGCTCTTCAAGTGTCCAGGCAACCTCATTCACAGCACCACAAACGCTGCGGCTCTCTCTTTCTACAACCTCCCAAAGTGCAATACTATCTGCCTGGGCCGATGAGTAGAGCCAAGCTCAGCAACTGCGAACTTCCAGGGATTCCTCCCACACCAAAGGGGCCACGACCAGAAGCTCTTGTTGGTCTTCAAGTGTCCAGGCAACCCCATTCACAGCCCCACAAACGCTGCGGCTCTCTCTTTCTACAGCCTCCCAAAGTGCAATCCTATCGGCCTGGGCCAATGAGTAGAGCCATAGACAGGCTCAGCAATTGCGAACGTCCAGGGATTCCTCCCACCCCAAAGGGGCCACGACCAGAAGCTCTTGCTGCTCTTCAAGTGTCCAGGCATCCCCATTCACAGCACCACAAACCCTGCGGCGCTCTCTTTCTACAGCCTCCCAAAGTGCAATACTATCTGCCTGAGCCGATGAGTAGAGCCAGAGCCAAGCTCAGCAATTGCGAACGTCCAGGGATTCCTCCCACACCAAAGGGGCCACGACCAAAAGGTCTTGCTGCTCTTCAAGTGTCCAGGCAACCCCATTCACAGCCCCACAAACGCTGCGGCTCTCTCTTTCTACAGCCTCCCAAAGTACAATACTATCTACCTGGGCCAATGAGTAGAGCACAACTCAGCAATTGCAGACTTCCAGGGATTCCTCCCACACCAAAGGGGCCACGACCAGAAGCTCTTGCTGCTCTTCAAGTGTCCAGGCAACCTCATTCACAGCACCACAAACGCTGCGGCTCTCTCTTTCTACAGCCTCCCAAAGTGCAATATGATCTGCCTGGGCCGATGAGTAGAGCCAAGCTCAGCAACTGAGAACTTCCAGGGATTCCTCCCACACCAAAGGGGCCACGACCAGAAGCTCTTGCTGCTCTTCAAGTGTCCAGGCAACCCCATTCTCAACCCACAAACGCTGCGCCTCTCTCTTTCTACAGTCTCCCAAAGTGCAATATTATCTGCCTGGGCCGATGAGTAGAGCCAAGCTCAGCAATTGCGAACGTCCAGGGATTCCTCCCACACCAAAGGGGCCACGACCAAAAGCTCTTGCTGCTCTTCAAGTGTCCAGGCATCCCCATTCACAGCCCCACAAACGCTGCGGCTCTCTCTTTCTACAGCCTCCCAAAGTGCAATACTATCTACCTGGGCCAATGAGTAGAACCAGAGACCAGCTCAGCAACTGCGAACGTCCGGGGATTCCTCCCACAGCAAAGGGGCCACGACCAGAAGCTCTTGCTGCTCTTCAAGTGTCCAGGCAACCTCATTCACAGCACCACAAACGCTGCGGCTCTCTCTTTCTACAACCTCCCAAAGTGCAATACTATCTGCCTGGGCCAATGAGTAGAGCCAAGCTCAGCAACTGCGAACTTCCACGGATTCCTCCCACACCAAAGGGGCCACGACCAGAAGCTCTTGCTGCTCTTCAAGTGTCCAGGCAACCCCATTCACAGCCCCACAAACGCTGCGGCTTTCTCTTTCTACAGCCTCCCAAAGTGCAATCCTATCGGCCTGGGCCAAATAGTAGAGCCATAGACAGGCTCAGCAATTGCGACCGTCCAGGGATTCCTCCCACCCCAAAGGGGCCACGACCAGAAGCTCTTGCTGGTCTTCAAGTGTCCAGGCAACCCCATTCACAGCCCCACAAACGCTGCGGCTCTCTCTTTCTACAGCCTCCCAAAGTGCAATACTATCTGCCTGGGCCGATGAGTAGAGCCCAACTCAGCAATTGCGAACTTCCAGGGATTCCTCCCACAGCAAAGGGGCCACGACCAGAAGCTCTTGCTGCTCTTCAAGTGTCCAGGCATCCCCATTCACAGCCCCACAAACGCTGCGGCTCTCTCTTTCTACAGCCTCCCAAAGTGCAATCCTATCGGCCTGGGCCGATGAGTAGGGCCAGAGACCAGCTCAGCAATTGCGAACGTCCAGGGATTCCTCCCACACCAAAGGGGCCACGACCAAAAGCTCTTGCTGCTCTTCAAGTGTCCAGGCAACCCCATTCACAGCCCCACAAACGCTGCGGCTCCCTATTTCTACAGCCTCCCAAAGTGCAATACTATCTACCTGGGCCAATGAGTAGAGCACAACTCAGCAATTGCAAACGTCCAGGGATTCCTCCCACACCAAAGGGGCCACGACCAGAAGCTCTTGCTGCTCTTCAAGTGTCCAGGCAACCTCATTCACAGCACCACAAACGCTGCGGCTCTCTCTTTCTACAGCCTCCCAAAGTGCAATACTATCTGCCTGGGCCGATGAGTAGAGCCAAGCTCAGCAACTGCGAACTTCCAGGGATTCCTCCCACACCAAAGGGGCCACGACCAGAAGCTCTTGCTGCTCTTCAAGTGTCCAGGCAACCCCATTCTCAGCCCCACAAACGCTGCGCCTCTCTCTTTCTACAGCCTCTCAAAGTGCAATCCTATCGGCCTGGGCCAATGAGTAGAGCCATAGACAGGCTCAGCAATTGCGACCGTCCAGGGATTCCTCCCACACCAAAGGGGCCACAAACAAAAGCTCTTGCTGCTCTTCAAGTGTCCAGGCAACCCCATTCACAGCCCCACAAACGCTGCGGCTCTCTCTTTCTACAGGCTCCCAAAGTCCAATCCTATCTGCCTGGGCCAATGAATAGAGCCAGAGACCAGCTCAGATATTTGCGAACGTCTAGGGATTCCTCCCACACCAAAGGGGCCACGACCAGAAGCTCTTGCTGCTCTTCAAGTGTCCAGGCAACCCCATTCACAGCCCCACAAACGCTGCGGCTTTCTCTTTCTACAGCCTCCCAAAGTGCAATCCTATCGGCCTGGGCCAAATAGTAGAGCCATAGACAGGCTCAGCAATTGCGACCGTCCAGGGATTCCTCCCACCCCAAAGGGGCCACGACCAGAAGCTCTTGCTGGTCTTCAAGTGTCCAGGCAACCCCATTCACAGCCCCACAAACGCTGCGGCTCTCTCTTTCTACAGCCTCCCAAAGTGCAATACTATCTGCCTGGGCCGATGAGTAGAGCCCAACTCAGCAATTGCGAACTTCCAGGGATTCCTCCCACAGCAAAGGGGCCACGACCAGAAGCTCTTGCTGCTCTTCAAGTGTCCAGGCATCCCCATTCACAGCCCCACAAACGCTGCGGCTCTCTCTTTCTACAGCCTCCCAAAGTGCAATCCTATCGGCCTGGGCCGATGAGTAGGGCCAGAGACCAGCTCAGCAATTGCGAACGTCCAGGGATTCCTCCCACACCAAAGGGGCCACGACCAAAAGCTCTTGCTGCTCTTCAAGTGTCCAGGCAACCCCATTCACAGCCCCACAAACGCTGCGGCTCCCTATTTCTACAGCCTCCCAAAGTGCAATACTATCTACCTGGGCCAATGAGTAGAGCACAACTCAGCAATTGCAAACGTCCAGGGATTCCTCCCACACCAAAGGGGCCACGACCAGAAGCTCTTGCTGCTCTTCAAGTGTCCAGGCAACCTCATTCACAGCACCACAAACGCTGCGGCTCTCTCTTTCTACAGCCTCCCAAAGTGCAATACTATCTGCCTGGGCCGATGAGTAGAGCCAAGCTCAGCAACTGCGAACTTCCAGGGATTCCTCCCACACCAAAGGGGCCACGACCAGAAGCTCTTGCTGCTCTTCAAGTGTCCAGGCAACCCCATTCTCAGCCCCACAAACGCTGCGCCTCTCTCTTTCTACAGCCTCTCAAAGTGCAATCCTATCGGCCTGGGCCAATGAGTAGAGCCATAGACAGGCTCAGCAATTGCGACCGTCCAGGGATTCCTCCCACACCAAAGGGGCCACAAACAAAAGCTCTTGCTGCTCTTCAAGTGTCCAGGCAACCCCATTCACAGCCCCACAAACGCTGCGGCTCTCTCTTTCTACAGGCTCCCAAAGTCCAATCCTATCTGCCTGGGCCAATGAATAGAGCCAGAGACCAGCTCAGATATTTGCGAACGTCTAGGGATTCCTCCCACACCAAAGGGGCCACGACCAGAAGCTCTTGCTGCTCTTCAAGTGTCCAGGCAACCCCATTCTCAGCCCCACAAACGCTGCGGCTCTCTCTTTCTACAGCTTCCCAAAGAGCAATCCTATCGGTCTGGGCCAATTAGTAGAGCCATAGACAGGCTCAGCAATTGCGAACGTCCGGGGATTCCTCCCACAGCAAAGGGGCCACGACCAGAAGCTCTTGCTGCTCTTCAAGTGTCCAGGCAACCCCATTCACAGCCCCACAAACGCTGCGGCTCCCTATTTCTACAGCCTCCCAAAGTGCAATACTATCGGCCTGGGCCAATGAGTAGAGCACAACTCAGCAATTGCAAACGTCCAGGGATTCTTCCCACACCAAAGGGGCCACGACCAGAAGCTCTTGCTGCTCTTCAAGTGTCCAGGCAACCCCATTCACAGCCCCACAAACGCTGCGGCTCTCTCTTTCTACAGCCTCCCAAAGTGCAATCCTATCGGCCTGGGCCAATGAGTAAAGCCATAGACAGGCTCAGCAATTGCGAACGTCCAGGGATTCCTCCCACCCCAAAGGGGCCACGACCAGAAGCTCTTGCTGCTCTTCAAGTGTCCAGGCAATCCCATTCACAGCCCCACAAACGCTGCGGCTCTCTCTTTCTACAGCCTCCCAAAGTGCAATCCTATCTGCCTGGGCCAATGAGTAGAGCACAACTCAGCAATTGCGAACTTCCAGGGATTCCTCCCACAGCAAAGGGGCCACAAACAAAAGCTCTTGCTGCTCTTCAAGTGTCCAGGCATCCCCATTCACAGCCCCACAAACGCTGCGGCGCCCTCTTTCTACAGCCTCCCAAAGTGCAATACTATCGGCCTGGGCCAATGAGTAGAACCAGAGACCAGCTCAGCAACTGCGAACGTCCGGGGATTCCTCCCACAGCAAAGGGGCCACGACCAGAAGCTCTTGCTGCTCTTCAAGTGTCCAGGCAACCTCATTCACAGCCCCACAAACGCTGCGGCTCTCTCTTTCTACAACCTCCCAAAGTGCAATACTATCTGCCTGGGCCAATGAGTAGAGCCAAGCTCAGCAACTGCGAACTTCCAGGGATTCCTCCCACACCAAAGGGGCCACGACCAGAAGCTCTTGCTGGTCTTCAAGTGTCCAGGCAACCCCATTCACAGCCCCACAAACGCTGCGGCTCTCTCTTTCTACAGCCTCCCAAAGTGCAATCCTATCGGCCTGGGCCAATGAGTAGAGCCATAGACAGGCTCAGCAATTGCAAACGTCCAGGGATTCCTCCCACTCCAAAGGGGCCACGACCAGAAGCTCTTGCTGCTCTTCAAGTGTCCAGGCATCCCCATTCACAGCCCCACAAACGCTGCGGCTCTCTCTTTCTACAGCCTCCCAAAGTGCAATCCTATCGGCCTGGGCCGATGAGTAAGGGCAGAGACCAGCTCAGCAATTGCGAACGTCCAGGGATTCCTCCCACACCAAAGGGGCCACGACCAAAAGGTCTTGCTGCTCTTCAAGTGTCCAGGCAACCCCATTCACAGCCCCACAAACGCTGCGCCTCTCTCTTTCTACAGCCTCCCAAAGTGCAATACTATCGGCCTGGGCCAATGAGTAGAGCACAACTCAGCAATTGCAGACGTCCAGGGATTCCTCCCACACCAAAGGGGCCACGACCAAAAGCTCTTGCTGCTCTTCAAGTGTCCAGGCAACCCCATTCTCAGCCCCACAAACGCTGCGCCTCTCTCTTTCTACAGCCTCCCAAAGTGCAATCCTATCGGCCTGGGCCGATGAGTAGGGCCAGAGACCAGCTCAGCAATTGCGAACGTCCAGGGATTCCTCCCACACCAAAGGGGCCACGACCAAAAGCTCTTGCTGCTCTTCAAGTGTCCAGGCAACCCCATTCACAGCCCCACAAACGCTGCGGCTCCCTATTTCTACAGCCTCCCAAAGTGCAATACTATCTACCTGGGCCAATGAGTAGAGCACAACTCAGCAATTGCAAACGTCCAGGGATTCCTCCCACACCAAAGGGGCCACGACCAGAAGCTCTTGCTGCTCTTCAAGTGTCCAGGCAACCTCATTCACAGCACCACAAACGCTGCGGCTCTCTCTTTCTACAGCCTCCCAAAGTGCAATACTATCTGCCTGGGCCGATGAGTAGAGCCAAGCTCAGCAACTGCGAACTTCCAGGGATTCCTCCCACACCAAAGGGGCCACGACCAGAAGCTCTTGCTGCTCTTCAAGTGTCCAGGCAACCCCATTCTCAGCCCCACAAACGCTGCGCCTCTCTCTTTCTACAGCCTCTCAAAGTGCAATCCTATCGGCCTGGGCCAATGAGTAGAGCCATAGACAGGCTCAGCAATTGCGACCGTCCAGGGATTCCTCCCACACCAAAGGGGCCACAAACAAAAGCTCTTGCTGCTCTTCAAGTGTCCAGGCAACCCCATTCTCAGCCCCACAAACGCTGCGGCTCTCTCTTTCTACAGCCTCCCAAAGTGCAATCCTATCGGTCTGGGCCAATTAGTAGAGCCATAGACAGGCTCAGCAATTGCGAACGTCCGGGGATTCCTCCCACAGCAAAGGGGCCACGACCAGAAGCTCTTGCTGCTCTTCAAGTGTCCAGGCAACCCCATTCACAGCCCCACAAACGCTGCGGCTCCCTATTTCTACAGCCTCCCAAAGTGCAATACTATCGGCCTGGGCCAATGAGTAGAGCACAACTCAGCAATTGCAAACGTCCAGGGATTCTTCCCACACCAAAGGGGCCACGACCAGAAGCTCTTGCTGCTCTTCAAGTGTCCAGGCAACCCCATTCACAGCCCCACAAACGCTGCGGCTCTCTCTTTCTACAGCCTCCCAAAGTGCAATCCTATCGGCCTGGGCCAATGAGTAAAGCCATAGACAGGCTCAGCAATTGCGAACGTCCAGGGATTCCTCCCACCCCAAAGGGGCCACGACCAGAAGCTCTTGCTGCTCTTCAAGTGTCCAGGCAATCCCATTCACAGCCCCACAAACGCTGCGGCTCTCTCTTTCTACAGCCTCCCAAAGTGCAATCCTATCTGCCTGGGCCAATGAGTAGAGCACAACTCAGCAATTGCGAACTTCCAGGGATTCCTCCCACAGCAAAGGGGCCACGACCAGAAGCTCTTGCTGCTCTTCAAGTGTCCAGGCATCCCCATTCACAGCCCCACAAACGCTGCGGCGCCCTCTTTCTACAGCCTCCCAAAGTGCAATACTATCGGCCTGGGCCAATGAGTAGAACCAGAGACCAGCTCAGCAACTGCGAACGTCCGGGGATTCCTCCCACAGCAAAGGGGCCACGACCAGAAGCTCTTGCTGCTCTTCAAGTGTCCAGGCAACCTCATTCACAGCCCCACAAACGCTGCGGCTCTCTCTTTCTACAACCTCCCAAAGTGCAATACTATCGGCCTGGGCCAATGAGTAGAGCCAAGCTCAGCAACTGCGAACTTCCAGGGATTCCTCCCACACCAAAGGGGCCACGACCAGAAGCTCTTGCTGGTCTTCAAGTGTCCAGGCAACCCCATTCACAGCCCCACAAACGCTGCGCCTCTCTCTTTCTACAGCCTCCCAAAGTGCAATCCTATCGGCCTGGGCCAATGAGTAGAGCCATAGACAGGCTCAGCAATTGCAAACGTCCAGGGATTCCTCCCACTCCAAAGGGGCCACGACCAGAAGCTCTTGCTGCTCTTCAAGTGTCCAGGCATCCCCATTCACAGCCCCACAAACGCTGCGGCTCTCTCTTTCTACAGCCTCCCAAAGTGCAATCCTATCGGCCTGGGCCGATGAGTAAGGGCAGAGACCAGCTCAGCAATTGCGAACGTCCAGGGATTCCTCCCACACCAAAGGGGCCACGACCAAAAGGTCTTGCTGCTCTTCAAGTGTCCAGGCAACCCCATTCACAGCCCCACAAACGCTGCGCCTCTGTCTTTCTAGAGCCTCCCAAAGTGCAATACTATCTACCTGGGCCAATGAGTAGAGCACAACTCAGCAATTGCAGACGTCCAGGGATTCCTCCCACACCAAAGGGGCCACGACCAAAAGCTCTTGCTGCTCTTCAAGTGTCCAGGCAACCTCATTCACAGCACCACAAACGCTGCGGCTCTCTCTTTCTACAGCCTCCCAAAGTGCAATACTATCTGCCTGGGCCAATGAGTAGAGCCAAGCTCAGCAACTGCGAACTTCCAGGGATTCCTCCCACACCAAAGGGGCCATGACCAGAAGCTCTTGCTGCTCTTCAAGTGTCCAGGCAACCCCATTCTCAGCCCCACAAACGCTGCGCCTCTCTCTTTCTACAGCCTCTCAAAGTGCAATCCTATCGGCCTGGGCCTATGAGTAGAGCCATAGACAGGCTCAGCAATTGCGACCGTCCAGGGATTCCTCCCACCCCAAAGGGGCCACAAACAAAAGCTCTTGCTGCTCTTCAAGTGTCCAGGCATCCCCATTCACAGCCCCACAAACCCTGCGCCTCTCTCTTTCTACAGCCTCCCAAAGTGCAATCCTATCTGCCTGGGCCAATGAGTAGAGCCATAGACAGGCTCAGCAATTGCGAAAGTCCAGGGATTCCTCCCACAGCAAAGGGGCCACAAACAAAAGCTCTTGCTGCTCTTCAAGTGTCCAGGCAACCCCATTCACAGCCCCACAAACGCTGCGGCTCTCTCTTTCTACAGTCTCCCAAAGTCCAATCCTATCTGCCTGGGCCAATGAATACAGCCAGAGACCTGCTCAGATATTTGCGAACGTCTAGGGATTCCTCCCACACGAAAGGGGCCACGACCAGAAGCTCTTGCTGCTCTTCAAGTGTCCAGGCAACCCCATTCTCAGCCCCACAAACGCTGCGGCTCTCTCTTTCTACAGCCTCCCAAAGTGCAATCCTATCGGTCTGGGCCAATTAGTAGAGCCATAGACAGGCTCAGCAATTGCGAACGTCCAGGGATTCCTCCCACCCCAAAGGGGCCACGACCAGAAGCTCTTGCTGCTCTTCAAGTGTCCAGGCAACCCCATTCACAGCCCCACAAACGCTGCGGCTCTCTCTTTCTACAGCCTCCCAAAGTGCAATACTATTGGCCTGGGCCAATGAGTAGAACCAGAGACCAGCTCAGCAACTGCGAACGTCCGGGGATTCCTCCCACAGCAAAGGGGCCACGACCAAAAGCTCTTGCTGCTCTTCAAGTGTCCAGGCAACCTCATTCACAGCACCACAAACGCTGCAGCTCTCTCTTTCTACAACCTCCCAAAGTGCAATACTATCTGCCTGGGCCAATGAGTAGAGCCAAGCTCAGCAACTGTGAACTTCCAGGGATTCCTCCCACACCAAAGGGGCCACGACCAGAAGCTCTTGCTGGTCTTCAAGTGTCCAGGCAACCCCATTCACAGCCCCACAAACGCTGCGGCTCTCTCTTTCTACAGCCTCCCAAAGTGCAATCCTATCGGCCTGGGCCAATTAGTAGAGCCATAGACAGGCTCAGCAATTGCGAAAGTCCAGGGATTCCTCCCACTCCAAAGGGGCCACGACCAGAAGCTCTTGCTGCTCTTCAAGTGTCCAGGCATCCCCATTCACAGCCCCACAAACGCTGCAGCTCTCTCTTTCTACAGCCTCCCAAAGTGCAATACTATCTGCCTGGGCCAATGAGTAGAGCCAAGCTCAGCAACTGAGAACTTCCAGGGATTCCTCCCACACCAAAGGGGCCACGACCAGAAGCTCTTGCTGCTCTTCAAGTGTCCAGGCAACCCCATTCTCAGCCCCACAAACGCTGCGCCTCTCTCTTTCTACAGCCTCCCAAAGTGCAATATTATCTGCCTGGGCCGATGAGTAGAGCCAAGCTCAGCAATTGCGAACGTCCAGGGATTCCTCCCACAGCAAAGGGGCCACGACCAAAAGCTCTTGCTGCTCTTCAAGTGTCCAGGCATCCCCATTCACAGCCCCACAAACTCTGCGGCGCCCTCTTTCTACAGGCTCCCAAAGTGCAATACTATCGGCCTGGGCCAATGAGTAGAACCAGAGACCAGCTCAGCAACTGCGAACGTCCAGGGATTCCTCCCACAGCAAAGGGGCCACGACCAGAAGCTCTTGCTGCTCTTCAAGTGTCCAGGCAACCTCATTCACAGCACCACAAACGCTGCGGCTCTCTCTTTCTACAGCCTCCCAAAGTGCAATACTATCTGCCTGGGCCAATGAGTAGAGCCAAGCTCAGCAACTGCGAACTTCCACGGATTCCTCCCACACCAAAGGGGCCACGACCAGAAGCTCTTGCTGCTCTTCAAGTGTCCAGGCAACCCCATTCACAGCCCAACAAACGCTGCGGCTCTCTCTTTCTACAGCCTCCCAAAGTGCAATCCTATCGGCCTGGGCCAAATAGTAGAGCCATAGACAAGCTCAGCAATTGCGAACGTCCAGGGATTCCTCCCACTCCAAAGGGGCCACGACCAAAAGGTCTTGCTGCTCTTCAAGTGTCCAGGCAACCCCATTCACAGCCCCACAAACGCTGCGGCTCCCTCTTTCTACAGCCTCCCAAAGTGCAATACTATCTACCTGGGCCAATGAGTAGAGCAAAACTCAGCAATTGCAAACGTCCAGGGATTCCTCCCACAGCAAAGGGGCCACGACCAAAAGCTCTTGCTGCTCTTCAAGTGTCCAGGCAACCTCATTCACAGCACCACAAACGCTGCGGCTCTCTCTTTCTACAACCTCCCAAAGTGCAATACTATCTGCCTGGGCCAATGAGTAGAGCCAAGCTCAGCAACTGCGAACTTCCAGGGATTCCTCCCACACCAAAGGGGCCACGACCAGAAGCTCTTGCTGCTCTTCAAGTGTCCAGGCAACCCCATTCACAGCCCCACAAACGCTGCGGCTCCCTATTTCTACAGCCTCCCAAAGTGCAATACTATCGGCCTGGGCCAATGAGTAGAGCACAACTCAGCAATTGCGAACGTCCAGGGATTCTTCCCACACCAAAGGGGCCACGACCAGAAGCTCTTGCTGCTCTTCAAGTGTCCAGGCAACCCCATTCACAGCCCCACAAACGCTGCGGCTCTCTCTTTCTACAGCCTCTCAAAGTGCAATCCTATCGGCCTGGGCCAATGAGTAAAGCCATAGACAGGCTCAGCAATTGCGAACGTCCAGGGATTCCTCCCACCCCAAAGGGGCCACGACCAGAAGCTCTTGCTGCTCTTCAAGTGTCCAGGCAACCCCATTCACAGCCCCACAAACGCTGCGGCTCTCTCTTTCTACAGCCTCCCAAAGTGCAATACTATCTGCCTGGGCCAATGAGTAGAGCACAACTCAGCAACTGCGAACTTCCAGGGATTCCTCCCACAGCAAAGGGGCCACAAACAAAAGCTCTTGCTGCTCTTCAAGTGTCCAGGCATCCCCATTCACAGCCCCACAAACACTGCGGCTCTCTCTTTCTACAGCCTCTCAAAGTGCAATCCTATCAGCCTGGGCCAATGAGTAGAGCCATAGACAGGCTCAGCAATTGCGAACGTCCAGGGATTCCTCCCACAGCAAAGGGGCCACGACCAGAAGCTCTTGCTGCTCTTCAAGTGTCCAGGCAACCTCATTCACAGCACCACAAACGCTGCGGCTCTCTCTTTCTACAACCTCCCAAAGTGCAATACTATCTGCCTGGGCCAATGAGTAGAGCCAAGCTCAGCAACTGCGAACTTCCAGGGATTCCTCCCACACCAAAGGGGCCACGACCAGAAGCTCTTGCTGGTCTTCAAGTGTCCAGGCAACCCCATTCACAGCCCCACAAACGCTGCGGCTCTCTCTTTCTACAGCCTCCCAAAGTGCAATCCTATCGGCCTGGGCCAATTAGTAGAGCCATAGACAGGCTCAGCAATTGCAAACGTCCAGGGATTCCTCCCACTCCAAAGGGGCCACGACCAGAAGCTCTTGCTGCTCTTCAAGTGTCCAGGCATCCCCATTCACAGCCCCACAAACGCTGCGGCTCTCTCTTTCTACAGCCTCCCAAAGTGCAATCCTATCGGCCTGGGCCGATGAGTAGGGGCAGAGACCAGCTCAGCAATTGCGAACGTCCAGGGATTCCTCCCACACCAAAGGGGCCACGACCAAAAGGTCTTGCTGCTCTTCAAGTGTCCAGGCAACCCCATTCACAGCACCACAAACGCTGCGGCTCTCTCTTTCTACAACTTCCCAAAGTGCAATACTATCTGCCTGGGCCAATGAGTAGAGCCAAGCTCAGCAACTGAGAACTTCCAGGGTTTCCTCCCACACCAAAGGGGCCATGACCAGAAGCTCTTGCTGGTCTTCAAGTGTCCAGGCAACCCCATTCTCAGCCCCACAAACGCTGCGCCTCTCTCTTTCTACAGCCTCTCAAAGTGCAATCCTATCGGCCTGGGCCAATGAGTAGAGCCATAGACAGGCTCAGCAATTGCGACCGTCCAGGGATTCCTCCCACCCCAAAGGGGCCACAAACAAAAGCTCTTGCTGCTCTTCAAGTGTCCAGGCATCCCCATTCACAGCCCCACAAACGCTGCGGCTCTCTCTTTCTACAGCCTCCCAAAGTGCAATCCTATCTGCCTGGGCCAATGAGTAGAGCCATAGACAGGCTCAGCAATTGCGAAAGTCCAGGGATTCCTCCCACACCAAAGGGGCCACGACCAGAAGCTCTTGCTGGTCTTCAAGTGTCCAGGCAACCCCATTCACAGCCCCACAAACGCTGCGGCTCTCTCTTTCTACAGTCTCCCAAAGTCCAATCCTATCTGCCTGGGCCAATGAATACAGCCACAGACCAGCTCAGATATTTGCGAACGTCTAGGGATTCCTCCCACACCAAAGGGGCCACGACCAGAAGCTCTTGCTGCTCTTCAAGTGTCCAGGCAACCCCATTCTCAGCCCCACAAACGCTGCGGCTCTCTCTTTCTACAGCCTCCCAAAGTGCAATCCTATCGGTCTGGGCCAATTAGTAGAGCCATAGACAGGCTCAGCAATTGCGAACGTCCGGGGATTCCTCCCACAGCAAAGGGGCCACGACCAGAAGCTCTTGGTGCTCTTCAAGTGTCCAGGCAACCCCATTCACAGCCCCACAAACGCTGCGGCTCCCTATTTCTACAGCCTGCCAAAGTGCAATACTATCGGCCTGGGCCAATGAGTAAAGCCATACACAGGCTCAGCAATTGCGAACGTCCAGGGATTCCTCCCACACCAAAGGGGCCACGACCAGAAGCTCTTGCTGCTCTTCAAGTGTCCAGGAAACCCCATTCACAGCCCCACAAACGCTGCGGCTCTCTCTTTCTTCAGCCTCCCAAAGTGCAATACTGTCGGCCTGGGCCAATGAGTAGAGCCCAACTCAGCAATTGCGAACTTCCAGGGATTCCTCCCACAGCAAAGGGGCCACAAACAAAAGCTCTTGCTGCTCTTCAGGTGTCCAGGCATCCCCATTCACAGCCCCACAAACGCTGCGGCTCTCTCTTTCTACAGCCTCCCAAAGTGCAATACTATCGGCCTGGGCCAATGAGTAGAACCAGAGACCAGCTCAGCAATTGCAAACGTCCAGGGATTCCTCCCACAGCAAAGGGGCCACGACCAAAAGCTCTTGCTGCTCTTCAAGTGTCCAGGCAACCTCATTCACAGCACCACAAACGCTGCGGCTCTCTCTTTCTACAACCTCCCAAAGTGCAATACTATCTGCCTGGGCCAATGAGTAGAGCCAAGCTCAGCAACTGCGAACTTCCAGGGATTCCTCCCACACCAAAGGGGCCACGACCAGAAGCTCTTGCTGGTCTTCAAGTGTCCAGGCAACCCCATTCACAGCCCCACAAACGCTGCGGCTCTCTCTTTCTACAGCCTCCCAAAGTGCAATCCTGTCGGCCTGGGCCAATGAGTAGAGCCAGAGACAGACTCAGCAATTGCGAACGTCCAGGGATTCCTCCCACTCCAAAGGGGCCACGACCAGAAGCTCTTGCTGCTCTTCAAGTGTCCAGGCAACCTCATTCACAGCCCCACAAACGCTGCGGCTCTCTCTTACTACAGCCTCCCAAAGTGCAATACTATCTGCCTGGGCCAATGAGTAGAGCCAAGCTCAGCAATTGCGACCATCCAGGGATTCCTCCCACACCAAAGGGGCCACGACCAGAAGCTCTTGCTGCTCTTCAAGTGTCCAGGCAACCCCATTCTCAGCCCCACAAACGCTGCGCCTCTCTCTTTCTACAGCCTCCCAAAGTGCAATATTATCTGCCTGGGCCGATGAGTAGAGCCAAGCTCAGCAATTGCGAACGTCCAGGGATTCCTCCCACACCAAAGGGGCCACAAACAAAAGCTCTTGCTGCTCTTCAAGTGTCCAGGCATCCCCATTCACAGCCCCACAAACGCTGCGGCTCTCTCTTTCTACAGCCTCCCAAAGTGCAATACTATCTACCTGGGCCAATGAGTAGAACCAGAGACCAGCTCAGCAACTGCGAACGTCCGGGGATTCCTCCCACAGCAAAGGGGCCACGACCAGAAGCTCTTGCTGCTCTTCAAGTGTCCAGGCAACCTCATTCACAGCACCACAAACGCTGCGGCTCTCTCTTTCTACAGCCTCCCAAAGTGCAATACTATCTGCCTGGGCCAATGAGTAGAACCAGAGACCAGCTGAGCAACTGCGAACGTCCGGGGATTCCTCCCACAGCAAAGGGGCCACGACCAAAAGCTCTTGCTGCTCTTCAAGTGTCCAGGCAACCTCATTCACAGCACCACAAACGCTGCGGCTCTCTCTTTCTACAGCCTCCCAAATGCAATCCTATCGGCCTGGGCCGATGAGTAGGGCCAGAGCCCAGCTCAGCAATTGCGACCGTCCAGGGATTCCTCCCACACCAAAGGGGCCACGACCAAAAGGTCTTGCTGGTCTTCAAGTGTCCAGGCATCCCCATTCACAGCCCCACAAACGCTGCGGCTCCCTATTTCTACAGCCTCCCAAAGTGCAATACTATCTACCTGGGCCAATGAGTAGAGCACAACTCAGAAATTGCAAACGTCCAGGGATTCCTCCCACACCAAAGGGGCCACGACCAGAAGCTCTTGCTGCTCTTCAAGTGTCCAGGCAACCTCATTCACAGCACCACAAACGCTGCGTCGCCCTCTTTCTACAGCCTCCCAAAGTGCAATACTATCTGCCTGGGCCTATATGTACTGCCACACCCAGCAATTGCGACCGTCCAGGGATTCCTCCCACCCCAAAGGGGCCACGACCAGAAGCTCTTGCTGCTCTTCAAGTGTCCAGGCAACCCCATTCACAGCCCCACAAACGCTGCCGCTCCCTATTTCTACAGCCTCCCAAAGTGCAATCCTATCTGCTGGGGCCGATGAGTAGGGCCAGAGACAGGCTCAGCAATTGCGAACGTCCAGGGCTTCCTCCCACCCCAAAGGGACCACGACAAAAAGCTTTTCCTGCTCTTCAAGTGTCCAGGCATCCCTATACACAGCCCCACAAACGCTGCGGCTCTCTCTTTCTACAGCCTCCCAAAGTGCAATACTATCTGCCTGGGCCGATGAGTAGAGCACAACTCAGCAATTGCGAACTTCCAGGGATTCCTCCCACACCAAAGGGGCCACAAACAAAAGCTCTTGCTGCTCTTCAAGTGTCCAGGCATCCCCATTCACAGCCCCACAAACGCTGCGCCTCTCTCTTTCTACAGCCTCCCAAAGTGCAATACTATCTGCCTGGGCCGATGAGTAGAGCCAAGCTCAGCAATTGCGACCATCCAGGGATTCCTCCCACACCAAAGGGGCCAGGACCAGAAGCTCTTGCTGCTCTTCAAGTGTCCAGGCAACCCCATTCACAGCCCCACAAACGCTGCGGCTCCATCTTTCTACAGCCTCCCAAAGTGCAATCCTATCTACCTGGGCCGATGAGTAGAGCACAACTCAGCAATTGCGAACGTCCAGGGATTCCTCCCACCCCAAAGGGGCCACAAACAAAAGCTCTTGCTGCTCTTCAAGTGTCCAGGCATCCCCATTCACAGCCCCAAAAACGCTGCGGCTCTCTCTTTCTACACCCTCCCAAAATGCAATACTATCTACCTGGGCCAATGAGTAGAGCCATAGACAGGCTCAGCAATTGCGAACGTCCAGGGATTCCTCCCACACCAAAGGGGCCATGACTAGAAGCTCTTGCTGCTCTTCAAGTATACAGGCAACCCCATTCAAAGCCTGACAAAAGCTGCGGCTCTCTCTTTTTACAGCATCCCAAAGTGCAATCCTGTCTGCCTGGGCCGATAAGTAAGGCCAGAGCCAAGCTCAGGAATTGTGAACGTCCAGGGATTCCTCCCACCCCAAAGGGGCCACGACCAAAAGCTCTTGCTGCTCTTCAAGTGTCCAGGCATCCCCATTAACAACCCCACAAATGCTGCGGCTCTCTCTTTCTACAGCCTCCCAAAGTGCAATCCTATCGGCCTGGGCCGATGAGTAGGGCCAGAGACCAGCTCAGCAATTGCGAACGTCCAGGGATTCCTCCCACACCAAAGGGGCCACGACCAGAAGCTCTTGCTGCTCTTCAAGTTTCCCGGCAACGTCATTCACAGCACCACAAATGCTGCGGCTATCTCTTTCTACAACCTCCCAAAGTGCAATACTATCTGCCTGGGCCAATGAGTAGAGCCAAGCTCAGCAACTGCGAACGTCCGGGGATTCCTCCCACACCAAAGGGGCCACGACCAGAAGCTCTTGCTGCTCTTCAAGTGTCCAGGCAACCCCATTCTCAGCCCCACAATCGCTGCAGCTGTCTCTTTCTACAGCCTCCCAAAGTGCAATCCTATCGGCCTGGGCCAATGAGTAGAGCACAACTCAGCAATTGCGACCGTCCAGGGATTCCTCCCACCCCAAATGGGCCACGACCAAAAGCTCTTGCTGCTCTTCAAGTGTCCAGGCAACCTCATTCACAGCCCCACAAACGCTGCGGCTCTCTCTTTCTACAGCCTCCCAAAGTGCAATCCTATCGGCCTGGGCCGATGAGTAGGGCCAGAGACCAGCTCAGCAACTGCGAACGTCCAGGGATTCCTCCCACACCAAAGGGGCCACGACCAAAAGGTCTTGCTGCTCTTCAAGTGTCCAGGCAACCCCATTCACAGCCCCAAAAACGCTGCGGCTCTCTCTTTCTACACCCTCCCAAAGTGCAATACTATCTGCCTGGGACAATGAGTAGAGCCATAGACAGGCTCAGCAATTGCGAACGTCCAGGGATTCCTCCCACACCAAAGGGGCCATGACTAGAAGCTCTTGCTGCTCTTCAAGTGTCCAGGCAACCCCATTCAAAGCCTGACAAAAGCTGCGGCTCTCTCTTTTTACAGCATCCCAAAGTGCAATCCTGTCTGCCTGGGCCGATAAGTAGGGCCAGAGCCAAGCTCAGGAATTGCGAACGTCCAGGGATTCCTCCCACCCCAAAGGGGCCACGACCAAGAGCTCTTGCTGCTCTTCAAGCGTCCAGGCAACCCCATTCAGAGCACCACAAACGCTGTGCCTCACTCTTTCTACAGCCTCCCAAAGTGCAATCCTATCTGCCTGGGCCGATGAGTAGAGCACAACTCAGCAATTGCGACCGTCCAGGGATTCCTCCCACACCAAAGGGGCCACGACCAAGAGCTCTTGCTGCTCTTCAAGTGTCCAGGCATCCCCATTCACAGCCCCACAAACGCTGCGGCTCTCTCTTTCTACAGCCTCCCAAAGTGCAATCCTATCGGCCTGGGTAGATGAGTAGGGCCAGAGACCAGCTCAGCAATTGCGAACGTCCAGGGATTCCTCCCACACCAAAGGGGCCACGACCAAAAGCTCTTGCTGCTCTTCAAGTGTCCAAGCAACCCCATTCACAGCCTCACAAACGCTGCGCCTCTCTCTTTCTACAGCCTCTCAAAGTGCAATCCTATCGGCCTGGGCCGATGAGTAGGGCCAGAGACCAGCTCAGCAACTGCGAACGTCCAGGGATTCCTCCCACAGCAAAGGGGCCACGACCAGAAGCTCTTGCTGCTCTTCAAGTGTCCAGGCAACCCCATTCTCAGCCCCACAATCGCTGCAGCTGTCTCTTTCTACAGCCTCCCAAAGTGCAATCCTATCGGCCTGGGCCAATGAGTAGAGCACAACTCAGCAATTGCGAACGTCCAGGGATTCCTCCCACACCAAAGGGGCCACAAACAAAAGCTCTTGCTGCTCTTCAAGTGTCCAGGCAACCTCATTCACAGCCCCACAAACGCTGCGCCTCTCTCTTTCTACAGCCTCCCAAAGTGCAATACTATCTGCCTGGGCTGATGAGTAGAGCCAAGCTCAGCAATTGCGAACGTCCAGGGATTCCTCCCACACCAAAGGGGCCACAAACAAAAGCTCTTGCTGCTCTTCAAGTGTCCAGGCAACCCCATTCTCAGCCCCACAAACGCTGCGTCGCCCTCTTTCTACAGCCTCCCAAAGTTCAATCCTATCTGCCTGGGCCGATGAGTAGAGCACAACTCAGCACTTGCGACCGTCCAGGGATTCCTCCCACCCCAAAGGGGCCACGACCAAAAGCTCTTGCTGCTCTTCAAGTGTCCAGGCATCCCCATTAACAGCCCCACAAATGCTGCGGCTCTCTCTTTCTACAGCCTCCCAAAGTGCAATCCTATCGGCCTGGGCCGATGAGTAGGGCCAGAGACCAGCTCAGCAATTGCGAACGTCCAGGGATTCCTCCCACACCAAAGGGGCCACGACCAGAAGCTCTTGCTGCTCTTCAAGTTTCCCGGCAACGTCATTCACAGCACCACAAATGCTGCGGCTATCTCTTTCTACAACCTCCCAAAGTGCAATACTATCTGCCTGGGCCAATGAGTAGAGCCAAGCTCAGCAACTGCGAACGTCCGGGGATTCCTCCCACAGCAAAGGGGCCACGACCAGAAGCTCTTGCTGCTCTTCAAGTGTCCAGGCAACCCCATTCTCAGCCCCACAATCGCAGCAGCTGTCTCTTTCTACAGCCTCCCAAAGTGCAATCCTATCGGCCTGGGCCAATGAGTAGAGCACAACTCAGCAATTGCGACCGTCCAGGGATTCCTCCCACCCCAAATGGGCCACGACCAAAAGCTCTTGCTGCTCTTCAAGTGTCCAGGCAACCTCATTCACAGCCCCACAAACGCTGCGGCTCTCTCTTTCTACAGCCTCCCAAAGTGCAATCCTATCGGCCTGGGCCGATGAGTAGGGCCAGAGACCAGCTCAGCAACTGCGAACGTCCAGGGATTCCTCCCACACCAAAGGGGCCACGACCAAAAGGTGTTGCTGCTCTTCAAGTGTCCAGGCAACCCCATTCACAGCCCCAAAAACGCTGCGGCTCTCTCTTTCTACACCCTCCCAAAGTGCAATACTATCTACCTGGGCCAATGAGTAGAGCCATAGACAGGCTCAGCAATTGCGAACGTCCAGGGATTCCTCCCACACCAAAGGGGCCATGACTAGAAGCTCTTGCTGCTCTTCAAGTGTCCAGGCAACCCCATTCAAAGCCTGACAAAAGCTGCGGCTCTCTCTTTTTACAGCATCCCAAAGTGCAATCCTGTCTGCCTGGGCCGATAAGTAGGGCCAGAGCCAAGCTCAGGAATTGCGAACGTCCAGGGATTCCTCCCACCCCAAAGGGGCCACGACCAAGAGCTCTTGCTGCTCTTCAAGCGTCCAGGCAACCCCATTCAGAGCACCACAAACGCTGTGCCTCACTCTTTCTACAGCCTCCCAAAGTGCAATCCTATCTGCCTGGGCCGATGAGTAGAGCACAACTCAGCAATTGCGACCGTCCAGGGATTCCTCCCACACCAAAGGGGCCACGACCAAGAGCTCTTGCTGCTCTTCCAGTGTCCAGGCATCCCCATTCACAGCCCCACAAACGCTGCGGCTCTCTCTTTCTACAGCCTCCCAAAGTGCAATCCTATCGGCCTGGGTAGATGAGTAGGGCCAGAGACCAGCTCAGCAATTGCGAACGTCCAGGGATTCCTCCCACACCAAAGGGGCCACGACCAAAAGCTCTTGCTGCTCTTCAAGTGTCCAAGCAACCCCATTCACAGCCTCACAAACGCTGCGCCTCTCTCTTTCTACAGCCTCTCAAAGTGCAATCCTATCGGCCTGGGCCAATGAGTAAAGCCATAGTCAGACTCAGCAATTGCGAACTTCCAGGGATTCCTCCCACCCCTAAGGGGCCATGACAAAAAGCTCTTGCTGCTCTTCAAGTGTCCAGGCATCCCCATTCACAGCCCCACAAACGCTGCGGCTCTCTCTTTCTACAGCCTACCAAAGTGCAATACTATCTCCCTGGGCCGATGAGTAGAGCACAACTCAGCAATTGCGACCGTCCAGGGATTCCTCCCACACCAAAGGGGCCACGACCAGAAGCTCTTGCTGCTCTTCAAGTGTCCAGGCAACCCCATTCACAGCCCCACAAACGCTGCGCCTCTCTCTTTCTACAGCCTCCCAAAGTGCAATACTATCTGCCTGGGCTGATGAGTAGAGCCAAGCTCAGCAATTGCGAACGTCCAGGGATTCCTCCCACACCAAAGGGGCCACGACCAGAAGCTCTTGCTGCTCTTCAAGTGTCCAGGGAACCCCATTCTCAGCCCCACAAACGCTGCGCCTCTCTCTTTCTACAGCCTCCCAAAGTGCAATCCTATCGGCCTGGGCCGATGAGTAGGGCCAGAGACCAGCTCAGCAACTGCGAACGTCCAGGGATTCCTCCCACAGCAAAGGGGCCACGACCAAAAGCTCTTGCTGCTCTTCAAGTGTCCAGGCAACCCCATTCTCAGCCCCACAATCGCTGCAGCTGTCTCTTTCTACAGCCTCCCAAAGTGCAATCCTATCGGCCTGGGCCAATGAGTAGAGCACAACTCAGCAATTGCGACCGTCCAGGGATTCCTCCCACACCAAAGGGGCCACAAACAAAAGCTCTTGCTGCTCTTCAAGTGTCCAGGCAACCTCATTCACAGCCCCACAAACGCTGCGCCTCTCTCTTTCTACAGCCTCCCAAAGTGCAATACTATCTGCCTGGGCTGATGAGTAGAGCCAAGCTCAGCAATTGCGAACGTCCAGGGATTCCTCCCACACCAAAGGGGCCACAAACAAAAGCTCTTGCTGCTCTTCAAGTGTCCAGGCAACCCCATTCTCAGCCCCACAAACGCTGCGTCGCCCTCTTTCTACAGCCTCCCAAAGTTCAATCCTATCTGCCTGGGCCGATGAGTAGAGCACAACTCAGCACTTGCGACTGTCCAGGGATTCCTCCCACCCCAAAGGGGCCACGACCAAAAGCTCTTGCTGCTCTTCAAGTGTCCAGGCATCCCCATTAACAGCCCCACAAATGCTGCAGCTCTCTCTTTCTACAGCCTCCCAAAGTGCAATCCTATCGGCCTGGGCCGATGAGTAGGGCCAGAGACCAGCTCAGCAATTGCGAACGTCCAGGGATTCCTCCCACACCAAAGGGGCCACGACCAGAAGCTCTTGCTGCTCTTCAAGTTTCCCGGCAACGTCATTCACAGCACCACAAATGCTGCGGCTCTCTCTTTCTACAACCTCCCAAAGTGCAATACTATCTGCCTGGGCCAATGAGTAGAGCAAAGCTCAGCAACTGCGAACGTCCGGGGATTCCTCCCACAGCAAAGGGGCCACGACCAGAAGCTCTTGCTGCTCTTCAAGTGTCCAGGCAACCCCATTCTCAGCCCCACAATCGCTGCAGCTGTCTCTTTCTACAGCCTCCCAAAGTGCAATCCTATCGGCCTGGGCCAATGAGTAGAGCACAACTCAGCAATTGCGAACGTCCAGGGATTCCTCCCACACCAAATGGGCCACGACCAAAAGCTCTTGCTGCTCTTCAAGTGTCCAGGCAACCTCATTCACAGCCCCACAAACGCTGCGGCTCTCTCTTTCTACAGCCTCCCAAAGTGCAATCCTATCGGCCTGGGCCGATGAGTAGGGCCAGAGACCAGCTCAGCAACTGCGAACGTCCAGGGATTCCTCCCACACCAAAGGGGCCACGACCAAAAGGTCTTGCTGCTCTTCAAGTGTCCAGGCAACCCCATTCAAAGCCTGACAAAAGCTGCGGCTCTCTCTTTTTACAGCATCCCAAAGTGCAATCCTGTCTGCCTGGGCCGATAAGTAGGGCCAGAGCCAAGCTCAGGAATTGCGAACGTCCAGGGATTCCTCCCACCCCAAAGGGGCCACGACCAAGAGCTCTTGCTGCTCTTCAAGCGTCCAGGCAACCCCATTCAGAGCACCACAATCGCTGCGGCTCTCTCTTTCTACAGCCTCCCAAAGTGCAATCCTATCGGCCTGGGCCGATGAGTAGAGCACAACTCAGCAATTGCGACCGTCCAGGGATTCCTCCCACACCAAAGGGGCCACGACCAAGAGCTCTTGCTGCTCTTCAAGTGTCCAGACTTCCCCATTCACAGCCCCACAAACGCTGCGGCTCTCTCTTTCTACAGCCTCCCAAAGTGCAATCCTATCGGCCTGGGTAGATGAGTAGGGCCAGAGACCAGCTCAGCAATTGCGAACGTCCAGGGATTCCTCCCACACCAAAGGGGCCACGACCAGAAGCTCTTGCTGCTCTTCAAGTGTCCAAGCAACCCCATTCACAGCCTCACAAACGCTGCGCCTCTCTCTTTCTACAGCCTCTCAAAGTGCAATCCTATCGGCCTGGGCCAATGAGTAAAGCCATAGTCAGACTCAGCAATTGCGAACGTCCAGGGATTCCTCCCACCCCTAAGGGGCCATGACAAAAAGCTCTTGCTGCTCTTCAAGTGTCCAGGCATCCCCATTCACAGCCCCACAAACGCTGCGGCTCTCTCTTTCTACAGCCTACCAAAGTGCAATACTATCTCCCTGGGCCGATGAGTAGAGCACAACTCAGCAATTGAGACCGTCCAGGGATTCCTCCCACACCAAAGGGGCCACGACCAGAAGCTCTTGCTGCTCTTCAAGTGTCCAGGCAACCCCATTCACAGCCCCACAAACGCTGCGCCTCTCTCTTTCTACAGCCTCCCAAAGTGCAATACTATCTGCCTGGGCTGATGAGTAGAGCCAAGCTCAGCAATTGCGAACGTCCAGGGATTCCTCCCACACCAAAGGGGCCACGACCAGAAGCTCTTGCTGCTCTTCAAGTGTCCAGGGAACCCCATTCTCAGCCCCACAAACGCTGCGTCGCCCTCTTTCTACAGCCTCCCAAAGTGCAATCCTATCGGCCTGGGCCGATGAGTAGGGCCAGAGACCAGCTCAGCAACTGCGAACGTCCAGGGATTCCTCCCACAGCAAAGGGGCCACGACCAGAAGCTCTTGCTGCTCTTCAAGTGTCCAGGCAACCCCATTCTCAGCCCCACAATCGCTGCAGCTGTCTCTTTCTACAGCCTCCCAAAGTGCAATCCTATCGGCCTGGGCCAATGAGTAGAGCACAACTCAGCAATTGCGACCGTCCAGGGATTCCTCCCACACCAAAGGGGCCACGACCAAAAGCTCTTGCTGCTCTTCAAGTGTCCAGGCAACCTCATTCACAGCCCCACAAACCCTGCGGCTCTCTCTTTCTACAGCCTCCCAAAGTGCAATCCTATCGGCCTGGGCCGATGAGTAGGGCCAGAGACCAGCTCCGCAACTGCGAACGTCCAGGGATTCCTCCCACACCAAAGGGGCCACGACCAAAAGGTCTTGCTGCTCTTCAAGTGTCCAGGCAACCCCATTCACAGCCCCACAAACGCTGCGGCTCCCTATTTCTACAGCCTCCCAAAGTGCAATACTATCTACCTGGGCCAATGAGTAGAGCACAACTCAGCAATTGCGAACATCCACGGATTCCTCCCACCCCAAAGGGGCCATGAAAAAAAGCTCTTGCTGCTCTTCAAGTGTCCAGGCAACCCCATTCACAGCCCCACAAACGCTGCGGCTCTCTCTTTCTACAGCCTCTCAAAGTGCAATCCTATCGGCCTGGGCCAATGAGTAAAGCCATAGACAGACTCAGCAATTGCGAACGTCCAGGGATTCCTCCCACACCAAAGGGGCCATGACAAAAAGCTCTTGCTGCTCTTCAAGTGTCCAGGCATCCCCATTCACAGCCCCACAAACGCTGCGGCTCTCTCTTTCTACAGCCTTCCAAAGTGCAATCCTATCTGCCTGGGCCGATGAGTAGAGCACAACTCAGCAATTGCGAACTTCCAGGGATTCCTCCCACAGCGAAGGGGCCACAAACAAAAGCTCTTGCTGGTCTTCAAGTGTCCAGGCATCCCCATTCACAGCCCCACAAACGCTGCGGCTCTCTCTTTCTACAGCCTCCCAAAGTGCAATACTATCTGCCTGGGCCAATTAGTAGAGCCATAGACAGGCTCAGCAATTGCGAACGTCCAGGGATTCCTCCCACAGCAAAGGGGCCACGACCAGAAGCTCTTGCTGCTCTTCAAGTGTCCAGGCAACCCCATTCACAGCCCCACAAACGCTGCGGCTCCCTCTTTCTACAGCCTCCCAAAGTGCAATACTATCTACCTGGGCCAATGAGTAGAGCACAACTCAGCAATTGCAAACGTCCAGGGATTCCTCCCACACCAAAGGGGCCACGACCAGAAGCTCTTGCTGCTCTTCAAGTGTCCAGGCAACCCCATTCACAGCCCCACAAACGCTGCGGCGCCCTCTTTCTACAGCCTCCCAAAGTGCAATCCTATCTGCCTGGGCCGATGAGTAGAGCCCAGCTCAGCAATTGCGAACGTCCAAGGATTCCTCCCACCCCAAAGGGGCCACGACCAGAAGCTCTTGCTGCTCTTCAAGTGTCCAGGCATCCCCATTCACAGCCCCACAAACGCTGCGGCTCTCTCTTTCTACAGCCTCCCAAAGTGCAATCCTATCGGCCTGGGTCGATGAGTAGGGCCAGAGCCCAGCTCAGCAATTGCGACCGTCTAGGGATTCCTCCCACACCAAAGGGGACACGACCAAAAGCTCTTGCTGCTCTTCAAGTGTCCAGGCAACCCCATTCACAGCCCCACAAACGCTGCGCCTCTCTCTTTCTACAGCCTCCCAAAGTGCAATACTATCTGCCTGGGCCGATGAGTAGAGCCAAGCTCAGCAATTGCGACCGTCCAGGGATTCCTCCCACAGCAAAGGGGCCATGACCAGAAGCTCTTGCTGCTCTTCAAGTGTCCAGGCAACTCCATTCTCAGCCCCACAATCGCTGCGGCTCTCTCTTTCTACAGCCTCCCAAAGTGCAATCCTATCGGCCTGGGCCGATGAGTAGGGCCAGAGACCAGCTCAGCAACTGCGAACGTCCAGGGATTCCTCCCACACCAAAGGGGCCACGACCAAAAGCTCTTGCTGCTCTTCAAGTGTCCAGGCAACCCCATTCACAGCCCCACAAACGCTGCGGCTCCCTATTTCTACAGCCTCCCAAAGTGCAATACTATCTACCTGGGCCAATGAGTAGAGCACAACTCAGCAATTGCGAACATCCACGGATTCCTCCCACCCCAAAGGGGCCATGACAAAAAGCTCTTGCTGATCTTCAAGTGTCCAGGCAACCCCATTCACAGCCCCACAAACGCTGCGGCTCTCTCTTTCTACAGCCTCTCAAAGTGCAATCCTATCGGCCTGGGCCAATGAGTAAAGCCATAGACAGACTCAGCAATTGCGAACGTCCAGGGATTCCTCCCACACCAAAGGGGCCATGACAAAAAGCTCTTGCTGCTCTTCAAGTGTCCAGGCATCCCCATTCACAGCCCCACAAACGCTGCGGCTCTCTCTTTCTACAGCCTTCCAAAGTGCAATCCTATCTGCCTGGGCCGATGAGTAGAGCACAACTCAGCAATTGCGAACTTCCAGGGATTCCTCCCACCCCAAAGGGGCCACGACCAAAAGCTCTTGCTGCTCTTCAAGTGTCCAGGCATCCCCATTCACAGCCCCACAAACGCTGCGGCTCCCTATTTCTACAGCCTCCCAAAGTGCAATACTATCTACCTGGGCCAATGAGTAGAGCACAACTCAGCAATTGCGAACATCCACGGATTCCTCCCACCCCAAAGGGGCCACGACCAGAAGCTCTTGCTGCTCTTCAAGTGTCCAGGCATCCCCATTCACAGCCCCACAAACGCTGCGGCTCTCTCTTTCTACAGCCTCCCAAAGTGCAATCCTATCGGCCTGGGTCGATGAGTAGGGCCAGAGCCCAGCTCAGCAATTGCGACCGTCCAGGGATTCCTCCCACAGCAAAGGGGCCACGACCAAAAGGTCTTGCTGCTCTTCAAGTGTCCAGGCAACCCCATTCACAGCCCCACAAACGCTGCGCCTCTCTCTTTCTACAGGCTCCCAAAGTGCAATACTATCTGCCTGGGCCGATGAGTAGAGCCAAGCTCAGCAATTGCGACCGTCCAGGGATTCCTCCCACAGCAAAGGGGCCATGACCAGAAGCTCTTGCTGCTCTTCAAGTGTCCAGGCAACCCCATTCTCAGCCCCACAATCGCTGCGGCTCTCTCTTTCTACAGCCTCCCAAAGTGCAATCCTATCGGCCTGGGCCGATGAGTAGGGCCAGAGACCAGCTCAGCAACTGCGAACGTCCAGGGATTCCTCCCACACCAAAGGGGCCACGACCAAAAGGTCTTGCTGCTCTTCAAGTGTCCAGGCAACCCCATTCACAGCCCCACAAACGCTGCGGCTCCCTATTTCTACAGCCTCCCAAAGTGCAATACTATCTACCTGGGCCAATGAGTAGAGCACAACTCAGCAATTGCGAACATCCAGGGATTCCTCCCACCCCAAAGGGGCCATGACAAAAAGCTCTTGCTGCTCTTCAAGTGTCCAGGCAACCCCATTCACAGCCCCACAAACGCTGCGGCTCTCTCTTTCTACAGCCTCTCAAAGTGCAATCCTATCGGCCTGGGCCAATGAGTAAAGCCATAGACAGACTCAGCAATTGCGAACGTCCAGGGATTCCTCCCACACCAAAGGGGCCATGACAAAAAGCTCTTGCTGCTCTTCAAGTGTCCAGGCATCCCCATTCAAAGCCCCACAAACGCTGCGCCTCTCTCTTTCTACAGCCTTCCAAAGTGCAATCCTATCTGCCTGGGCCGATGAGTAGAGCCCAACTCAGCAATTGCAAACTTCCAGGGATTCCTCCCACCCCAAAGGGGCCACAAACAAAAGCTCTTGCTGCTCTTCAAGTGTCCAGGCATCCCCATTCACAGCCCCACAAACGCTGCGGCTCTCTCTTTCTACAGCCTCCCAAAGTGCAATACTATCTGCCTGGGCCAATTAGTAGAGCCATAGACAGGCTCAGCAATTGCGAACGTCCGGGGATTCCTCCCACAGCAAAGGGGCCACGACCAGAAGCTCTTGCTGCTCTTCAAGTGTCCAGGCAACCCCATTCACAGCCCCACAAACGCTGCGGCTCCCTCTTTCTACAGCCTCCCAAAGTTCAATACTATCTACCTGGGCCAATGAGTAGAGCACAACTCAGCAATTGCGAACGTCCAGGGATTCCTCCCACACCAAAGGGGCCACGACCAGAAGCTCTTGCTGCTCTTCAAGTGTCCAGGCAACCCCATTCACAGCCCCACAAATGCTGCGGCGCCCTCTTTCTACAGCCTCCCAAAGTGCAATCCTATCGGCCTGGGCCAATGAGTAGAGCACAACTCAGCAATTGCGACCGTCCAGGGATTCCTCCCACCCCAAAGGGGCCACGACCAAAAGCTCTTGCTGCTCTTCAAGTGTCCAGGCAACCTCATTCACAGCCCCACAAACCCTGCGGCTCTCTCTTTCTACAGCCTCCCAAAGTGCAATCCTATCGGCCTGGGCCGATGAGTAGAGCACAACTCAGCAATTGCGACCGTCCAGGGATTCCTCCCACCCCAAAGGGGCCACGACCAAAAGCTCTTGCTGCTCTTCAAGTGTCCAGGCAACCTCATTCACAGCCCCACAAACCCTGCGGCTCTCTCTTTCTACAGCCTCCCAAAGTGCAATCCTATCGGCCTGGGCCGATGAGTAGGGCCAGAGACCAGCTCAGCAACTGCGAACGTCCAGGGATTCCTCCCACACCAAAGGGGCCACGACCAAAAGGTCTTGCTGCTCTTCAAGTGTCCAGGCAACCCCATTCACAGCCCCACAAACGCTGCGGCTCCCTATTTCTACAGCCTCCCAAAGTGCAATACTATCTACCTGGGCCAATGAGTAGAGCACAACTCAGCAATTGCGAACATCCACGGATTCCTCCCACCCCAAAGGGGCCATGACAAAAAGCTCTTGCTGCTCTTCAATTGTCCAGGCAACCCCATTCACAGCCCCACAAACGCTGCGGCTCTCTCTTTCTACAGCCTCTCAAAGTGCAATCCTATCGGCCTGGGCCAATGAGTAAAGCCATAGACAGACTCAGCAATTGCGAACGTCCAGGGATTCCTCCCACACCAAAGGGGCCATGACAAAAAGCTCTTGCTGCTCTTCAAGTGTCCAGGCATCCCCATTCACAGCCCCACAAACGCTGCGGCTCTCTCTTTCTACAGCCTTCCAAAGTGCAATCCTATCTGCCTGGGCCGATGAGTAGAGCACAACTCAGCAATTGCGAACTTCCAGGGATTCCTCCCACAGTGAAGGGGCCACAAACAAAAGCTCTTGCTGGTCTTCAAGTGTCCAGGCATCCCCATTCACAGCCCCACAAACGCTGCGGCTCTCTCTTTCTACAGCCTCCCAAAGTGCAATACTATCGGCCTGGGCCAATTAGTAGAGCCATAGACAGGCTCAGCAATTGCGAACGTCCGGGGATTCCTCCCACCCCAAAGGGGCCACGACCAGAAGCTCTTGCTGCTCTTCAAGTGTCCAGGCAACCCCATTCACAGCCCCACAAACGCTGCGGCTCCCTCTTTCTACAGCCTCCCAAAGTTCAATACTATCTACCTGGGCCAATGAGTAGAGCACAACTCAGCAATTGCGAACGTCCAGGGATTCCTCCCACAGCAAAGGGGCCACGACCAGAAGCTCTTGCTGCTCTTCAAGTGTCCAGGCAACCCCATTCACAGCCCCACAAACGCTGCGGCGCCCTCTTTCTACAGCCTCCCAAAGTGCAATCCTATCTGCCTGGGCCGATGAGTAGAGCCCAGCTCAGCAATTGCGACCGTCCAGGGATTCCTCCCACCCCAAAGGGGCCACGACCAGAAGCTCTTGCTGCTCTTCAAGTGTCCAGGCATCCCCATTCACAGCCCCACAAACGCTGCGGCTCTCTCTTTCTACAGCCTCCCAAAGTGCAATCCTATCGGCCTGGGTCGATGAGTAGGGCCAGAGCCCAGCTCAGCAATTGCGACCGTCCAGGGATTCCTCCCACACCAAAGGGGCCACGACCAAAAGGTCTTGCTGCTCTTCAAGTGTCCAGGCAACCCCATTCACAGCCCCACAAACGCTGCGCCTCTCTCTTTCTACAGCTTCCCAAAGTGCAATACTATCTGCCTGGGCCGATGAGTAGAGCCAAGCTCAGCAATTGCGACCGTCCAGGGATTCCTCCCACAGCAAAGGGGCCATGACCAGAAGCTCTTGCTGCTCTTCAAGTGTCCAGGCAACCCCATTCTCAGCCCCACAATCGCTGCGGCTCTCTCTTTCTACAGCCTCCCAAAGTGCAATCCTATCGGCCTGGGCCGATGAGTAGGGCCAGAGACCAGCTCAGCAACTGCGAACGTCCAGGGATTCCTCCCACACCAAAGGGGCCACGACCAAAAGGTCTTGCTGCTCTTCAAGTGTCCAGGCAACCCCATTCACAGCCCCACAAACGCTGCGGCTCCCTATTTCTACAGCCTCCCAAAGTGCAATACTATCTACCTGGGCCAATGAGTAGAGCACAACTCAGCAATTGCGAACATCCAGGGATTCCTCCCACCCCAAAGGGGCCATGACAAAAAGCTCTTGCTGCTCTTCAAGTGTCCAGGCAACCCCATTCACAGCCCCACAAACGCTGCGGCTCTCTCTTTCTACAGCCTCCCAAAGTGCAATCCTATCGGCCTGGGCCAATGAGTAGACAAAAGCTCAGCAATTGCGACCGTCCAGGGATTCCTCCCACAGCAAAGGGGCCACGACCAGAAGCTCTTGCTGCTCTTCAAGTGTCCAGGCAACCCCATTCACAGCCCCACAAACGCTGCGGCTCCCTCTTTCTACAGCCTCCCAAAGTTCAATACTATCTACCTGGGCCAATGAGTAGAGCACAACTCAGCAATTGCGACCGTCCAGGGATTCCTCCCACCCCAAAGGGGCCACGACCAAAAGCTCTTGCTGCTCTTCAAGTGTCCAGGCAACCTCATTCACAGCACCACAAACGCTGCGGCTCTCTCTTTCTACAGCCTCCCAAAGTGCAATCCTATCGGCCTGGGCCGATGAGTAGGGCCAGAGACCAGCTCAGCAACTGCGAACGTCCAGGGATTCCTCCCACACCAAAGGGGCCACGACCAAAAGCTCTTGCTGCTCTTCAAGTGTCCAGGCAACCCCATTCAAAGCCCCACAAACGCTGCGGCTCTCTCTTTCTACAGCCTCCCAAAGTGCAATCCTATCTACCTGGGCCAATGAGTAGAGCACAACTCAGCAATTGCGAACATCCACGGATTCCTCCCACCCCAAAGGGGCCATGACAAAAAGCTCTTGCTGCTCTTCAAGTGTCCAGGCAACCCCATTCACAGCCCCACAAACGCTGCGGCTCTCTCTTTCTACAGCCTCTCAAAGTGCAATCCTATCGGCCTGGGCCAATGAGTAAAGCCATAGACGGGCTCAGCAATTGCGAACGTCCAGGGATTCCTCCCACACCAAAGGGGCCATGACAAAAAGCTCTTGCTGCTCTTCAAGTGTCCAGGCATCCCCATTCACAGCCCCACAAACGCTGCGGCTCTCTCTTTCTACAGCCTTCCAAAGTGCAATCCTATCTGCCTGGGCCGATGAGTAGAGCACAACTCAGCAATTGCGAACTTCCAGGGATTCCTCCCACAGTGAAGGGGCCACAAACAAAAGCTCTTGCTGGTCTTCAAGTGTCCAGGCATCCCCATTCACAGCCCCACAAACGCTGCGGCTCTCTCTTTCTACAGCCTCCCAAAGTGCAATACTATCGGCCTGGGCCAATTAGTAGAGCCATAGACAGGCTCAGCAATTGCGAACGTCCGGGGATTCCTCCCACCCCAAAGGGGCCACGACCAGAAGCTCTTGCTGCTCTTCAAGTGTCCAGGCAACCCCATTCACAGCCCCACAAACGCTGCGGCTCCCTCTTTCTACAGCCTCCCAAAGTTCAATACTATCTACCTGGGCCAATGAGTAGAGCACAACTCAGCAATTGCGAACGTCCAGGGATTCCTCCCACAGCAAAGGGGCCACGACCAGAAGCTCTTGCTGCTCTTCAAGTGTCCAGGCAACCCCATTCACAGCCCCACAAACGCTGCGGCGCCCTCTTTCTACAGCCTCCCAAAGTGCAATCCTATCTGCCTGGGCCGATGAGTAGAGCCCAGCTCAGCAATTGCGAACGTCCAGGGATTCCTCCCACCCCAAAGGGGCCACGACCAGAAGCTCTTGCTGCTCTTCAAGTGTCCAGGCATCCCCATTCACAGCCCCACAAACGCTGCGGCTCTCTCTTTCTACAGCCTCCCAAAGTGCAATCCTATCGGCCTGGGTCGATGAGTAGGGCCAGAGCCCAGCTCAGCAATTGCGACCGTCCAGGGATTCCTCCCACACCAAAGGGGCCACGACCAGAAGCTCTTGCTGCTCTTCAAGTGTCCAGGCAACCCCATTCACAGCCCCACAAACGCTGCGCCTCTCTCTTTCTACAGCTTCCCAAAGTGCAATACTATCTGCCTGGGCCGATGAGTAGAGCCAAGCTCAGCAATTGCGACCGTCCAGGGATTCCTCCCACAGCAAAGGGGCCATGACCAGAAGCTCTTGCTGCTCTTCAAGTGTCCAGGCAACCCCATTCTCAGCCCCACAATCGCTGCGGCTCTCTCTTTCTACAGCCTCCCAAAGTGCAATCCTATCGGCCTGGGCCGATGAGTAGGGCCAGAGACCAGCTCAGCAACTGCGAACGTCCAGGGATTCCTCCCACACCAAAGGGGCCACGACCAAAAGGTCTTGCTGCTCTTCAAGTGTCCAGGCAACCCCATTCACAGCCCCACAAACGCTGCGGCTCCCTATTTCTACAGCCTCCCAAAGTGCAATACTATCTACCTGGGCCAATGAGTAGAGCACAACTCAGCAATTGCGAACATCCAGGGATTCCTCCCACCCCAAAGGGGCCATGACAAAAAGCTCTTGCTGCTCTTCAAGTGTCCAGGCAACCCCATTCTCAGCCCCACAAACGCTGCGGCTCTCTCTTTCTACAGCCTCCCAAAGTGCAATACTATCTGCCTGGGCCAATGAGTAGACAAAAGCTCAGCAATTGCGACCGTCCAGGGATTCCTCCCACAGCAAAGGGGCCACGACCAGAAGCTCTTGCTGCTCTTCAAGTGTCCAGGCAACCCCATTCACAGCCCCACAAACGCTGCGGCTCCCTCTTTCTACAGCCTCCCAAAGTTCAATACTATCTACCTGGGCCAATGAGTAGAGCACAACTCAGCAATTGCGACCGTCCAGGGATTCCTCCCACCCCAAAGGGGCCACGACCAAAAGCTCTTGCTGCTCTTCAAGTGTCCAGGCAACCTCATTCACAGCCCCACAAACGCTGCGGCTCTCTCTTTCTACAGCCTCCCAAAGTGCAATCCTATCGGCCTGGGCCGATGAGTAGGGCCAGAGACCAGCTCAGCAACTGCGAACGTCCAGGGATTCCTCCCACACCAAAGGGGCCACGACCAAAAGCTCTTGCTGCTCTTCAAGTGTCCAGGCAACCCCATTCAAAGCCCCACAAACGCTGCGGCTCTCTCTTTCTACAGCCTCCCAAAGTGCAATCCTATCTACCTGGGCCAATGAGTAGAGCACAACTCAGCAATTGCGAACATCCACGGATTCCTCCCACCCCAAAGGGGCCATGACAAAAAGCTCTTGCTGCTCTTCAAGTGTCCAGGCAACCCCATTCACAGCCCCACAAACGCTGCGGCTCTCTCTTTCTACAGCCTCTCAAAGTGCAATCCTATCGGCCTGGGCCAATGAGTAAAGCCATAGACGGGCTCAGCAATTGCGAACGTCCAGGGATTCCTCCCACACCAAAGGGGCCATGACAAAAAGCTCTTGCTGCTCTTCAAGTGTCCAGGCATCCCCATTCACAGCCCCACAAACGCTGCGGCTCTCTCTTTCTACAGCCTTCCAAAGTGCAATCCTATCTGCCTGGGCCGATGAGTAGAGCACAACTCAGCAATTGCGAACTTCCAGGGATTCCTCCCACAGTGAAGGGGCCACAAACAAAAGCTCTTGCTGGTCTTCAAGTGTCCAGGCATCCCCATTCACAGCCCCACAAACGCTGCGGCTCTCTCTTTCTACAGCCTCCCAAAGTGCAATACTATCGGCCTGGGCCAATTAGTAGAGCCATAGACAGGCTCAGCAATTGCGAACGTCCGGGGATTCCTCCCACCCCAAAGGGGCCACGACCAGAAGCTCTTGCTGCTCTTCAAGTGTCCAGGCAACCCCATTCACAGCCCCACAAACGCTGCGGCTCCCTCTTTCTACAGCCTCCCAAAGTTCAATACTATCTACCTGGGCCAATGAGTAGAGCACAACTCAGCAATTGCGAACGTCCAGGGATTCCTCCCACAGCAAAGGGGCCACGACCAGAAGCTCTTGCTGCTCTTCAAGTGTCCAGGCAACCCCATTCACAGCCCCACAAACGCTGCGGCGCCCTCTTTCTACAGCCTCCCAAAGTGCAATCCTATCTGCCTGGGCCGATGAGTAGAGCCCAGCTCAGCAATTGCGACCGTCCAGGGATTCCTCCCACCCCAAAGGGGCCACGACCAGAAGCTCTTGCTGCTCTTCAAGTGTCCAGGCATCCCCATTCACAGCCCCACAAACGCTGCGGCTCTCTCTTTCTACAGCCTCCCAAAGTGCAATCCTATCGGCCTGGGTCGATGAGTAGGGCCAGAGCCCAGCTCAGCAATTGCGACCGTCCAGGGATTCCTCCCACACCAAAGGGGCCACGACCAAAAGGTCTTGCTGCTCTTCAAGTGTCCAGGCAACCCCATTCACAGCCCCACAAACGCTGCGCCTCTCTCTTTCTACAGCTTCCCAAAGTGCAATACTATCTGCCTGGGCCGATGAGTAGAGCCAAGCTCAGCAATTGCGACCGTCCAGGGATTCCTCCCACAGCAAAGGGGCCATGACCAGAAGCTCTTGCTGCTCTTCAAGTGTCCAGGCAACCCCATTCTCAGCCCCACAATCGCTGCGGCTCTCTCTTTCTACAGCCTCCCAAAGTGCAATCCTATCGGCCTGGGCCGATGAGTAGGGCCAGAGACCAGCTCAGCAACTGCGAACGTCCAGGGATTCCTCCCACACCAAAGGGGCCACGACCAAAAGGTCTTGCTGCTCTTCAAGTGTCCAGGCAACCCCATTCACAGCCCCACAAACGCTGCGGCTCCCTATTTCTACAGCCTCCCAAAGTGCAATACTATCTACCTGGGCCAATGAGTAGAGCACAACTCAGCAATTGCGAACATCCAGGGATTCCTCCCACCCCAAAGGGGCCATGACAAAAAGCTCTTGCTGCTCTTCAAGTGTCCAGGCAACCCCATTCTCAGCCCCACAAACGCTGCGGCTCTCTCTTTCTACAGCCTCCCAAAGTGCAATACTATCTGCCTGGGCCAATGAGTAGACAAAAGCTCAGCAATTGCGACCGTCCAGGGATTCCTCTTACAGCAAAGGGGCCACGACCAGAAGCTCTTGCTGCTCTTCAAGTGTCCAGGCAACCCCATTCACAGCCCCACAAACGCTGCGGCTCCCTCTTTCTACAGCCTCCAAAAGTTCAATACTATCTACCTGGGCCAATGAGTAGAGCACAACTCAGCAATTGCGACCGTCCAGGGATTCCTCCCACCCCAAAGGGGCCACGACCAAAAGCTCTTGCTGCTCTTCAAGTGTCCAGGCAACCTCATTCACAGCCCCACAAACGCTGCGGCTCTCTCTTTCTACAGCCTCCCAAAGTGCAATCCTATCGGCCTGGGCCGATGAGTAGGGCCAGAGACCAGCTCAGCAACTGCGAACGTCCAGGGATTCCTCCCACACCAAAGGGGCCACGACCAAAAGCTCTTGCTGCTCTTCAAGTGTCCAGGCAACCCCATTCAAAGCCCCACAAACGCTGCGGCTCTCTCTTTCTACAGCCTCCCAAAGTGCAATCCTATCTACCTGGGCCAATGAGTAGAGCACAACTCAGCAATTGCGAACATCCACGGATTCCTCCCACCCCAAAGGGGCCATGACAAAAAGCTCTTGCTGCTCTTCAAGTGTCCAGGCAACCCCATTCACAGCCCCACAAACGCTGCGGCTCTCTCTTTCTACAGCCTCTCAAAGTGCAATCCTATCGGCCTGGGCCAATGAGTAAAGCCATAGACGGGCTCAGCAATTGCGAACGTCCAGGGATTCCTCCCACACCAAAGGGGCCATGACAAAAAGCTCTTGCTGCTCTTCAAGTGTCCAGGCATCCCCATTCACAGCCCCACAAACGCTGCGGCTCTCTCTTTCTACAGCCTTCCAAAGTGCAATCCTATCTGCCTGGGCCGATGAGTAGAGCACAACTCAGCAATTGCGAACTTCCAGGGATTCCTCCCACAGCGAAGGGGCCACGACCAGAAGCTCTTGCTGGTCTTCAAGTGTCCAGGCATCCCCATTCACAGCCCCACAAACGCTGCGGCTCTCTCTTTCTACAGCCTCCCAAAGTGCAATACTATCTGCCTGGGCCAATTAGTAGAGCCATAGACAGGCTCAGCAATTGCGAACGTCCGGGGATTCCTCCCACCCCAAAGGGGCCACGACCAGAAGCTCTTGCTGCTCTTCAAGTGTCCAGGCAACCCCATTCACAGCCCCACAAACGCTGCGGCTCCCTCTTTCTACAGCCTCCCAAAGTTCAATACTATCTACCTGGGCCAATGAGTAGAGCACAACTCAGCAATTGCGAACGTCCAGGGATTCCTCCCACACCAAAGGGGCCACGACCAGAAGCTCTTGCTGCTCTTCAAGTGTCCAGGCAACCCCATTCACAGCCCCACAAACGCTGCGGCGCCCTCTTTCTACAGCCTCCCAAAGTGCAATCCTATCGGCCTGGGCCGATGAGTAGAGCCCAGCTCAGCAATTGCGACCGTCCAGGGATTCCTCCCACCCCAAAGGGGCCACGACCAGAAGCTCTTGCTGCTCTTCAAGTGTCCAGGCATCCCCATTCACAGCCCCACAAACGCTGCGGCTCTCTCTTTCTACAGCCTCCCAAAGTGCAATCCTATCGGCCTGGGTCGATGAGTAGGGCCAGAGCCCAGCTCAGCAATTGCGACCGTCCAGGGATTCCTCCCACACCAAAGGGGCCACGACCAAAAGGTCTTGCTGCTCTTCAAGTGTCCAGGCAACCCCATTCACAGCCCCACAAACGCTGCGCCTCTCTCTTTCTACAGCCTCTCAAAGTGCAATACTATCTGCCTGGGCCGATGAGTAGAGCCAAGCTCAGCAATTGCGACCGTCCAGGGATTCCTCCCACAGCAAAGGGGCCATGACCAGAAGCTCTTGCTGCTCTTCAAGTGTCCAGGCAACCCCATTCTCAGCCCCACAATCGCTGCGGCTCTCTCTTTCTACAGCCTCCCAAAGTGCAATCCTATCGGCCTGGGCCGATGAGTAGAGCCAGAGACCAGCTCAGCAACTGCGAACGTCCAGGGATTCCTCCCACACCAAAGGGGCCACGACCAAAAGGTCTTGCTGCTCTTCAAGTGTCCAGACAACCCCATTCACAGCCCCACAAACGCTGCGGCTCCCTATTTCTACAGCCTCCCAAAGTGCAATACTATCTACCTGGGCCAATGAGTAGAGCACAACTCAGCAATTGCGAACATCCAGGGATTCCTCCCACCCCAAAGGGGCCATGACAAAAAGCTCTTGCTGCTCTTCAAGTGTCCAGGCAACCCCATTCTCAGCCCCACAAACGCTGCGGCTCTCTCTTTCTACAGCCTCTCAAAGTGCAATCCTATCGGCCTGGGCCAATGAGTAAAGCCATAGACAGACTCAGCAATTGCGAACGTCCAGGGATTCCTCCCACACCAAAGGGGCCATGACAAAAAGCTCTTGCTGCTCTTCAAGTGTCCAGGCATCCCCATTCACAGCCCCACAAACGCTGCGGCTCTCTCTTTCTACAGCCTTCCAAAGTGCAATCCTATCTGCCTGGGCCGATGAGTAGAGCACAACTCAGCAATTGCGAACTTCCAGGGATTCCTCCCACACCAAAGGGGCCACAAACAAAAGCTCTTGCTGCTCTTCAAGTGTCCAGGCATCCCCATTCACAGCCCCACAAACGCTGCGGCTCTCTCTTTCTACAGCCTCCCAAAGTGCAATACTATCTGCCTGGGCCAATTAGTAGAGCCATAGACAGGCTCAGCAATTGCGAACGTCCGGGGATTCCTCCCACAGCAAAGGGGCCACGACCAGAAGCTCTTGCTGCTCTTCAAGTGTCCAGGCAACCCCATTCACAGCCCCACAAACGCTGCGGCTCCCTCTTTCTACAGCCTCCCAAAGTGCAATACTATCTACCTGGGCCAATGAGTAGAGCACAACTCAGCAATTGCGAACGTCCAGGGATTCCTCCCACACCAAAGGGGCCACGACCAGAAGCTCTTGCTGCTCTTCAAGTGTCCAGGCAACCCCATTCACAGCCCCACAAACGCTGCGGCGCCCTCTTTCTACAGCCTCCCAAAGTGCAATCCTATCTGCCTGGGCCGATGAGTAGAGCCCAACTCAGCAATTGCGACCGTCCAGGGATTCCTCCCACCCCAAAGGGGCCACAAACAAAAGCTCTTTCTGGTCTTCAAGTGTCCAGGCATCCCCATTCACAGCCCCACAAACGCTGCGCCTCTCTCTTTCTACAGCCTTCCAAAGTGCAATCCTATCTGCCTGGGCCGATGAGTAGAGCACAACTCAGCAATTGCAAACTTCCAGGGATTCCTCCCACCCCAAAGGGGCCACGACCAGAAGCTCTTGCTGCTCTTCAAGTGTCCAGGCAACCCCATTCACAGCCCCACAAACGCTGCGGCTCCCTCTTTCTACAGCCTCCCAAAGTGCAATACTATCTACCTGGGCCAATGAGTAGAGCACAACTCAGCAATTGCGAACGTCCAGGGATTCCTCCCACCCCAAAGGGGCCACGACCAGAAGCTCTTGCTGCTCTTCAAGTGTCCAGGCAACCCCATTCACAGCCCCACAAACGCTGCGGCGCCCTCTTTCTACAGCCTCCCAAAGTGCAATCCTATCGGCCTGGGCCAATGAGTAGAGCACAACTCAGCAATTGCGACCGTCCAGGGATTCCTCCCACCCCAAAGGGGCCATGACCAGAAGCTCTTGCTGCTCTTCAAGTGTCCAGGCAACCTCATTCACAGCCCCACAAACCCTGCGGCTCTCTCTTTCTACAGCCTCCCAAAGTGCAATCCTATCGGCCTGGGCCGATGAGTAGGGCCAGAGACCAGCTCAGCAACTGCGAACGTCCAGGGATTCCTCCCACACCAAAGGGGCCACGACCAAAAGGTCTTGCTGCTCTTCAAGTGTCCAGGCAACCCCATTCACAGCCCCACAAACGCTGCGGCTCCCTATTTCTACAGCCTCCCAAAGTGCAATCCTATCGGCCTGGGCCAATGAGTAGAGCACAACTCAGCAATTGCGAACATCCAGGGATTCCTCCCACCCCAAAGGGGCCATGACAAAAAGCTCTTGCTGCTCTTCAAGTGTCCAGGCAACCCCATTCTCAGCCCCACAAACGCTGCGGCTCTCTCTTTCTACAGCCTCTCAAAGTGCAATACTATCGGCCTGGGCCAATGAGTAAAGCCATAGACAGACTCAGCAATTGCGAACGTCCAGGGATTCCTCCCACACCAAAGGGGCCATGACAAAAAGCTCTTGCTGCTCTTCAAGTGTCCAGGCATCCCCATTCACAGCCCCACAAACGCTGCGGCTCTCTCTTTCTACAGCCTTCCAAAGTGCAATCCTATCTGCCTGGGCCGATGAGTAGAGCACAACTCAGCAATTGCGAACTTCCAGGGATTCCTCCCACCCCAAAGGGGCCACAAACAAAAGCTCTTGCTGCTCTTCAAGTGTCCAGGCATCCCCATTCACAGCCCAACAAACGCTGCGGCTCTCTCTTTCTACAGCCTCCCAAAGTGCAATACTATCTGCCTGGGCCAATTAGTAGAGCCATAGACAGGCTCAGCAATTGCGAACGTCCGGGGATTCCTCCCACAGCAAAGGGGCCACGACCAGAAGCTCTTGCTGCTCTTCAAGTGTCCAGGCAACCCCATTCACAGCCCCACAAACGCTGCGGCTCCCTCTTTCTACAGCCTCCCAAAGTGCAATACTATCTACCTGGGCCAATGAGTAGAGCACAACTCAGCAATTGCGAACGTCCAGGGATTCCTCCCACACCAAAGGGGCCACGACCAGAAGCTCTTGCTGCTCTTCAAGTGTCCAGGCAACCCCATTCACAGCCCCACAAACGCTGCGGCGCCCTCTTTCTACAGCCTCCCAAAGTGCAATCCTATCTGCCTGGGCCGATGAGTAGAGCCCAACTCAGCAATTGCGACCGTCCAGGGATTCCTCCCACCCCAAAGGGGCCACAAACAAAAGCTCTTGCTGCTCTTCAAGTGTCCAGGCATCCCCATTCACAGCCCCACAAACGCTGCGCCTCTCTCTTTCTACAGCCTTCCAAAGTGCAATCCTATCTGCCTGGGCCGATGAGTAGAGCACAACTCAGCAATTGCAAACTTCCAGGGATTCCTCCCACCCCAAAGGGGCCACGACCAGAAGCTCTTGCTGCTCTTCAAGTGTCCAGGCAACCCCATTCACAGCCCCACAAACGCTGCGGCTCCCTCTTTCTACAGCCTCCCAAAGTTCAATACTATCTACCTGGGCCAATGAGTAGAGCACAACTCAGCAATTGCGAACGTCCAGGGATTCCTCCCACCCCAAAGGGGCCACGACCAGAAGCTCTTGCTGCTCTTCAAGTGTCCAGGCAACCCCATTCACAGCCCCACAAACGCTGCGGCGCCCTCTTTCTACAGCCTCCCAAAGTGCAATCCTATCGGCCTGGGCCAATGAGTAGAGCACAACTCAGCAATTGCGACCGTCCAGGGATTCCTCCCACCCCAAAGGGGCCATGACCAGAAGCTCTTGCTGCTCTTCAAGTGTCCAGGCAACCTCATTCACAGCCCCACAAACCCTGCGGCTCTCTCTTTCTACAGCCTCCCAAAGTGCAATCCTATCGGCCTGGGCCGATGAGTAGGGCCAGAGACCAGCTCAGCAACTGCGAACGTCCAGGGATTCCTCCCACACCAAAGGGGCCACGACCAAAAGGTCTTGCTGCTCTTCAAGTGTCCAGGCAACCCCATTCACAGCCCCACAAACGCTGCGGCTCCCTATTTCTACAGCCTCCCAAAGTGCAATACTATCTACCTGGGCCAATGAGTAGAGCACAACTCAGCAATTGCGAACATCCACGGATTCCTCCCACCCCAAAGGGGCCATGACAAAAAGCTCTTGCTGCTCTTCAAGTGTCCAGGCAACCCCATTCACAGCCCCACAAACGCTGCGGCTCTCTCTTTCTACAGCCTCTCAAAGTGCAATCCTATCGGCCTGGGCCAATGAGTAAAGCCATAGACAGACTCAGCAATTGCGAACGTCCAGGGATTCCTCCCACACCAAAGGGGCCATGACAAAAAGCTCTTGCTGCTCTTCAAGTGTCCAGGCATCCCCATTCACAGCCCCACAAACGCTGCGGCTCTCTCTTTCTACAGCCTTCCAAAGTGCAATCCTATCTGCCTGGGCCGATGAGTAGAGCACAACTCAGCAATTGCGAACTTCCAGGGATTCCTCCCACAGCGAAGGGGCCACAAACAAAAGCTCTTGCTGGTCTTCAAGTGTCCAGGCATCCCCATTCACAGCCCCACAAACGCTGCGGCTCTCTCTTTCTACAGCCTCCCAAAGTGCAATACTATCTGCCTGGGCCAATTAGTAGAGCCATAGACAGGCTCAGCAATTGCGAACGTCCGGGGATTCCTCCCACCCCAAAGGGGCCACGACCAGAAGCTCTTGCTGCTCTTCAAGTGTCCAGGCAACCCCATTCACAGCCCCACAAACGCTGCGGCTCCCTCTTTCTACAGCCTCCCAAAGTTCAATACTATCTACCTGGGCCAATGAGTAGAGCACAACTCAGCAATTGCGAACGTCCAGGGATTCCTCCCACACCAAAGGGGCCACGACCAGAAGCTCTTGCTGCTCTTCAAGTGTCCAGGCAACCCCATTCACAGCCCCACAAACGCTGCGGCGCCCTCTTTCTACAGCCTCCCAAAGTGCAATCCTATCTGCCTGGGCCGATGAGTAGAGCCCAGCTCAGCAATTGCGACCGTCCAGGGATTCCTCCCACCCCAAAGGGGCCACGACCAGAAGCTCTTGCTGCTCTTCAAGTGTCCAGGCATCCCCATTCACAGCCCCACAAACGCTGCGTCTCTCTCTTTCTACAGCCTCCCAAAGTGCAATCCTATCGGCCTGGGTCGATGAGTAGGGCCAGAGCCCAGCTCAGCAATTGCGACCGTCCAGGGATTCCTCCCACACCAAAGGGGCCACGACCAAAAGGTCTTGCTGCTCTTCAAGTGTCCAGGCAACCCCATTCACAGCCCCACAAACGCTGCGCCTCTCTCTTTCTACAGCCTCCCAAAGTGCAATCCTATCGGCCTGGGCCGATGAGTAGAGCCAAGCTCAGCAATTGCGACCGTCCAGGGATTCCTCCCACAGCAAAGGGGCCATGACCAGAAGCTCTTGCTGCTCTTCAAGTGTCCAGGCAACCCCATTCTCAGCCCCACAATCGCTGCGGCTCTCTCTTTCTACAGCCTCCCAAAGTGCAATCCTATCGGCCTGGGCCGATGAGTAGGGCCAGAGACCAGCTCAGCAACTGCGAACGTCCAGGGATTCCTCCCACACCAAAGGGGCCACGACCAAAAGGTCTTGCTGCTCTTCAAGTGTCCAGGCAACCCCATTCACAGCCCCACAAACGCTGCGGCTCTCTCTTTCTACAGCCTTCCAAAGTGCAATCCTATCTGCCTGGGCCGATGAGTAGAGCACAACTCAGCAATTGCGAACTTCCAGGGATTCCTCCCACACCAAAGGGGCCACAAACAAAAGCTCTTGCTGCTCTTCAAGTGTCCAGGCATCCCCATTCACAGCCCCACAAACGCTGCGGCTCTCTCTTTCTACAGCCTCCCAAAGTGCAATACTATCTGCCTGGGCCAATTAGTAGAGCCATAGACAGGCTCAGCAATTGCGAACGTCCGGGGATTCCTCCCACAGCAAAGGGGCCACGACCAGAAGCTCTTGCTGCTCTTCAAGTGTCCAGGCAACCCCATTCACAGCCCCACAAACGCTGCGGCTCCCTCTTTCTACAGCCTCCCAAAGTGCAATACTATCTACCTGGGCCAATGAGTAGAGCACAACTCAGCAATTGCGAACGTCCAGGGATTCCTCCCACACCAAAGGGGCCACGACCAGAAGCTCTTGCTGCTCTTCAAGTGTCCAGGCAACCCCATTCACAGCCCCACAAACGCTGCGGCGCCCTCTTTCTACAGCCTCCCAAAGTGCAATCCTATCTGCCTGGGCCGATGAGTAGAGCCCAACTCAGCAATTGCGACCGTCCAGGGATTCCTCCCACCCCAAAGGGGCCACAAACAAAAGCTCTTTCTGGTCTTCAAGTGTCCAGGCATCCCCATTCACAGCCCCACAAACGCTGCGCCTCTCTCTTTCTACAGCCTTCCAAAGTGCAATCCTATCTGCCTGGGCCGATGAGTAGAGCACAACTCAGCAATTGCAAACTTCCAGGGATTCCTCCCACCCCAAAGGGGCCACGACCAGAAGCTCTTGCTGCTCTTCAAGTGTCCAGGCAACCCCATTCACAGCCCCACAAACGCTGCGGCTCCCTCTTTCTACAGCCTCCCAAAGTGCAATACTATCTACCTGGGCCAATGAGTAGAGCACAACTCAGCAATTGCGAACGTCCAGGGATTCCTCCCACCCCAAAGGGGCCACGACCAGAAGCTCTTGCTGCTCTTCAAGTGTCCAGGCAACCCCATTCACAGCCCCACAAACGCTGCGGCGCCCTCTTTCTACAGCCTCCCAAAGTGCAATCCTATCGGCCTGGGCCAATGAGTAGAGCACAACTCAGCAATTGCGACCGTCCAGGGATTCCTCCCACCCCAAAGGGGCCATGACCAGAAGCTCTTGCTGCTCTTCAAGTGTCCAGGCAACCTCATTCACAGCCCCACAAACCCTGCGGCTCTCTCTTTCTACAGCCTCCCAAAGTGCAATCCTATCGGCCTGGGCCGATGAGTAGGGCCAGAGACCAGCTCAGCAACTGCGAACGTCCAGGGATTCCTCCCACACCAAAGGGGCCACGACCAAAAGGTCTTGCTGCTCTTCAAGTGTCCAGGCAACCCCATTCACAGCCCCACAAACGCTGCGGCTCCCTATTTCTACAGCCTCCCAAAGTGCAATCCTATCGGCCTGGGCCAATGAGTAGAGCACAACTCAGCAATTGCGAACATCCAGGGATTCCTCCCACCCCAAAGGGGCCATGACAAAAAGCTCTTGCTGCTCTTCAAGTGTCCAGGCAACCCCATTCTCAGCCCCACAAACGCTGCGGCTCTCTCTTTCTACAGCCTCTCAAAGTGCAATCCTATCGGCCTGGGCCAATGAGTAAAGCCATAGACAGACTCAGCAATTGCGAACGTCCAGGGATTCCTCCCACACCAAAGGGGCCATGACAAAAAGCTCTTGCTGCTCTTCAAGTGTCCAGGCATCCCCATTCACAGCCCCACAAACGCTGCGGCTCTCTCTTTCTACAGCCTTCCAAAGTGCAATCCTATCTGCCTGGGCCGATGAGTAGAGCACAACTCAGCAATTGCGAACTTCCAGGGATTCCTCCCACCCCAAAGGGGCCACAAACAAAAGCTCTTGCTGCTCTTCAAGTGTCCAGGCATCCCCATTCACAGCCCAACAAACGCTGCGGCTCTCTCTTTCTACAGCCTCCCAAAGTGCAATACTATCTGCCTGGGCCAATTAGTAGAGCCATAGACAGGCTCAGCAATTGCGAACGTCCGGGGATTCCTCCCACAGCAAAGGGGCCACGACCAGAAGCTCTTGCTGCTCTTCAAGTGTCCAGGCAACCCCATTCACAGCCCCACAAACGCTGCGGCTCCCTCTTTCTACAGCCTCCCAAAGTGCAATACTATCTACCTGGGCCAATGAGTAGAGCACAACTCAGCAATTGCGAACGTCCAGGGATTCCTCCCACACCAAAGGGGCCACGACCAGAAGCTCTTGCTGCTCTTCAAGTGTCCAGGCAACCCCATTCACAGCCCCACAAACGCTGCGGCGCCCTCTTTCTACAGCCTCCCAAAGTGCAATCCTATCTGCCTGGGCCGATGAGTAGAGCCCAACTCAGCAATTGCGACCGTCCAGGGATTCCTCCCACCCCAAAGGGGCCACAAACAAAAGCTCTTGCTGCTCTTCAAGTGTCCAGGCATCCCCATTCACAGCCCCACAAACGCTGCGCCTCTCTCTTTCTACAGCCTTCCAAAGTGCAATCCTATCTGCCTGGGCCGATGAGTAGAGCACAACTCAGCAATTGCAAACTTCCAGGGATTCCTCCCACCCCAAAGGGGCCACGACCAGAAGCTCTTGCTGCTCTTCAAGTGTCCAGGCAACCCCATTCACAGCCCCACAAACGCTGCGGCTCCCTCTTTCTACAGCCTCCCAAAGTTCAATACTATCTACCTGGGCCAATGAGTAGAGCACAACTCAGCAATTGCGAACGTCCAGGGATTCCTCCCACCCCAAAGGGGCCACGACCAGAAGCTCTTGCTGCTCTTCAAGTGTCCAGGCAACCCCATTCACAGCCCCACAAACGCTGCGGCGCCCTCTTTCTACAGCCTCCCAAAGTGCAATCCTATCGGCCTGGGCCAATGAGTAGAGCACAACTCAGCAATTGCGACCGTCCAGGGATTCCTCCCACCCCAAAGGGGCCATGACCAGAAGCTCTTGCTGCTCTTCAAGTGTCCAGGCAACCTCATTCACAGCCCCACAAACCCTGCGGCTCTCTCTTTCTACAGCCTCCCAAAGTGCAATCCTATCGGCCTGGGCCGATGAGTAGGGCCAGAGACCAGCTCAGCAACTGCGAACGTCCAGGGATTCCTCCCACACCAAAGGGGCCACGACCAAAAGGTCTTGCTGCTCTTCAAGTGTCCAGGCAACCCCATTCACAGCCCCACAAACGCTGCGGCTCCCTATTTCTACAGCCTCCCAAAGTGCAATACTATCTACCTGGGCCAATGAGTAGAGCACAACTCAGCAATTGCGAACATCCACGGATTCCTCCCACCCCAAAGGGGCCATGACAAAAAGCTCTTGCTGCTCTTCAAGTGTCCAGGCAACCCCATTCACAGCCCCACAAACGCTGCGGCTCTCTCTTTCTACAGCCTCTCAAAGTGCAATCCTATCGGCCTGGGCCAATGAGTAAAGCCATAGACAGACTCAGCAATTGCGAACGTCCAGGGATTCCTCCCACACCAAAGGGGCCATGACAAAAAGCTCTTGCTGCTCTTCAAGTGTCCAGGCATCCCCATTCACAGCCCCACAAACGCTGCGGCTCTCTCTTTCTACAGCCTTCCAAAGTGCAATCCTATCTGCCTGGGCCGATGAGTAGAGCACAACTCAGCAATTGCGAACTTCCAGGGATTCCTCCCACAGCGAAGGGGCCACAAACAAAAGCTCTTGCTGGTCTTCAAGTGTCCAGGCATCCCCATTCACAGCCCCACAAACGCTGCGGCTCTCTCTTTCTACAGCCTCCCAAAGTGCAATACTATCTGCCTGGGCCAATTAGTAGAGCCATAGACAGGCTCAGCAATTGCGAACGTCCGGGGATTCCTCCCACCCCAAAGGGGCCACGACCAGAAGCTCTTGCTGCTCTTCAAGTGTCCAGGCAACCCCATTCACAGCCCCACAAACGCTGCGGCTCCCTCTTTCTACAGCCTCCCAAAGTTCAATACTATCTACCTGGGCCAATGAGTAGAGCACAACTCAGCAATTGCGAACGTCCAGGGATTCCTCCCACACCAAAGGGGCCACGACCAGAAGCTCTTGCTGCTCTTCAAGTGTCCAGGCAACCCCATTCACAGCCCCACAAACGCTGCGGCGCCCTCTTTCTACAGCCTCCCAAAGTGCAATCCTATCTGCCTGGGCCGATGAGTAGAGCCCAGCTCAGCAATTGCGACCGTCCAGGGATTCCTCCCACCCCAAAGGGGCCACGACCAGAAGCTCTTGCTGCTCTTCAAGTGTCCAGGCATCCCCATTCACAGCCCCACAAACGCTGCGTCTCTCTCTTTCTACAGCCTCCCAAAGTGCAATCCTATCGGCCTGGGTCGATGAGTAGGGCCAGAGCCCAGCTCAGCAATTGCGACCGTCCAGGGATTCCTCCCACACCAAAGGGGCCACGACCAAAAGGTCTTGCTGCTCTTCAAGTGTCCAGGCAACCCCATTCACAGCCCCACAAACGCTGCGCCTCTCTCTTTCTACAGCCTCCCAAAGTGCAATCCTATCGGCCTGGGCCGATGAGTAGAGCCAAGCTCAGCAATTGCGACCGTCCAGGGATTCCTCCCACAGCAAAGGGGCCATGACCAGAAGCTCTTGCTGCTCTTCAAGTGTCCAGGCAACCCCATTCTCAGCCCCACAATCGCTGCGGCTCTCTCTTTCTACAGCCTCCCAAAGTGCAATCCTATCGGCCTGGGCCGATGAGTAGGGCCAGAGACCAGCTCAGCAACTGCGAACGTCCAGGGATTCCTCCCACACCAAAGGGGCCACGACCAAAAGGTCTTGCTGCTCTTCAAGTGTCCAGGCAACCCCATTCACAGCCCCACAAACGCTGCGGCTCCCTATTTCTACAGCCTCCCAAAGTGCAATACTATCTACCTGGGCCAATGAGTAGAGCACAACTCAGCAATTGCGAACATCCAGGGATTCCTCCCACCCCAAAGGGGCCATGACAAAAAGCTCTTGCTGCTCTTCAAGTGTCCAGGCAACCCCATTCTCAGCCCCACAAACGCTGCGGCTCTCTCTTTCTACAGCCTCCCAAAGTGCAATACTATCTGCCTGGGCCAATGAGTAGACAAAAGCTCAGCAATTGCGACCGTCCAGGGATTCCTCCCACAGCAAAGGGGCCACGACCAGAAGCTCTTGCTGCTCTTCAAGTGTCCAGGCAACCCCATTCACAGCCCCACAAACGCTGCGGCTCCCTCTTTCTACAGCCTCCCAAAGTTCAATACTATCTACCTGGGCCAATGAGTAGAGCACAACTCAGCAATTGCAAACGTCCAGGGATTCCTCCCACACCAAAGGGGCCACGACCAGAAGCTCTTGCTGCTCTTCAAGTGTCCAGGCAACCCCATTCACAGCCCCACAAACGCTGCGGCGCCCTCTTTCTACAGCCTCCCAAAGTGCAATCCTATCCGCCTGGGCCAATGAGTAGAGCACAACTCAGCAATTGCGACCGTCCAGGGATTCCTCCCACCCCAAAGGGGCCACGACCAAAAGCTCTTGCTGCTCTTCAAGTGTCCAGGCAACCCCATTCACAGCCCCACAAACGCTGCGGCTCTCTCTTTCTACAGCCTCCCAAAGTGCAATCCTATCGGCCTGGGCCGATGAGTAGGGCCAGAGACCAGCTCAGCAACTGCGAACGTCCAGGGATTCCTCCCACACCAAAGGGGCCACGACCAAAAGGTCTTGCTGCTCTTCAAGTGTCCAGGCAACCCCATTCACAGCCCCACAAACGCTGCGGCTCTCTCTTTCTACAGCCTCCCAAAGTGCAATCCTATCTACCTGGGCCAATGAGTAGAGCACAACTCAGCAATTGCGAACATCCACGGATTCCTCCCACCCCAAAGGGGCCATGACAAAAAGCTCTTGCTGCTCTTCAAGTGTCCAGGCAACCCCATTCACAGCCCCACAAACCCTGCGGCTCTCTCTTTCTACAGCCTCTCAAAGTGCAATCCTATCGGCCTGGGCCAATGAGTAAAGCCATAGACGGGCTCAGCAATTGCGAACGTCCAGGGATTCCTCCCACACCAAAGGGGCCATGACAAAAAGCTCTTGCTGCTCTTCAAGTGTCCAGGCATCCCCATTCACAGCCCCACAAACGCTGCGGCTCTCTCTTTCTACAGCCTTCCAAAGTGCAATCCTATCTGCCTGGGCCGATGAGTAGAGCACAACTCAGCAATTGCGAACTTCCAGGGATTCCTCCCACAGCGAAGGGGCCACGACCAGAAGCTCTTGCTGGTCTTCAAGTGTCCAGGCATCCCCATTCACAGCCCCACAAACGCTGCGGCTCTCTCTTTCTACAGCCTCCCAAAGTGCAATACTATCTGCCTGGGCCAATTAGTAGAGCCATAGACAGGCTCAGCAATTGCGAACGTCCGGGGATTCCTCCCACAGCAAAGGGGCCACGACCAGAAGCTCTTGCTGCTCTTCAAGTGTCCAGGCAACCCCATTCACAGCCCCACAAACGCTGCGGCTCCCTCTTTCTACAGCCTCCCAAAGTTCAATACTATCTACCTGGGCCAATGAGTAGAGCACAACTCAGCAATTGCGAACGTCCAGGGATTCCTCCCACACCAAAGGGGCCACGACCAGAAGCTCTTGCTGCTCTTCAAGTGTCCAGGCAACCCCATTCACAGCCCCACAAACGCTGCGGCGCCCTCTTTCTACAGCCTCCCAAAGTGCAATCCTATCGGCCTGGGCCGATGAGTAGAGCCCAGCTCAGCAATTGCGACCGTCCAGGGATTCCTCCCACCCCAAAGGGGCCACGACCAGAAGCTCTTGCTGCTCTTCAAGTGTCCAGGCATCCCCATTCACAGCCCCACAAACGCTGCGGCTCTCTCTTTCTACAGCCTCCCAAAGTGCAATCCTATCGGCCTGGGTCGATGAGTAGGGCCAGAGCCCAGCTCAGCAATTGCGACCGTCCAGGGATTCCTCCCACACCAAAGGGGCCACGACCAAAAGGTCTTGCTGCTCTTCAAGTGTCCAGGCAACCCCATTCACAGCCCCACAAACGCTGCGCCTCTCTCTTTCTACAGCCTCTCAAAGTGCAATACTATCTGCCTGGGCCGATGAGTAGAGCCAAGCTCAGCAATTGCGACCGTCCAGGGATTCCTCCCACAGCAAAGGGGCCATGACCAGAAGCTCTTGCTGCTCTTCAAGTGTCCAGGCAACCCCATTCTCAGCCCCACAATCGCTGCGGCTCTCTCTTTCTACAGCCTCCCAAAGTGCAATCCTATCGGCCTGGGCCGATGAGTAGGGCCAGAGACCAGCTCAGCAACTGCGAACGTCCAGGGATTCCTCCCACACCAAAGGGGCCACGACCAAAAGGTCTTGCTGCTCTTCAAGTGTCCAGGCAACCCCATTCACAGCCCCACAAACGCTGCGGCTCCCTATTTCTACAGCCTCCCAAAGTGCAATACTATCTACCTGGGCCAATGAGTAGAGCACAACTCAGCAATTGCGAACATCCAGGGATTCCTCCCACCCCAAAGGGGCCATGACAAAAAGCTCTTGCTGCTCTTCAAGTGTCCAGGCAACCCCATTCTCAGCCCCACAAACGCTGCGGCTCTCTCTTTCTACAGCCTCTCAAAGTGCAATCCTATCGGCCTGGGCCAATGAGTAAAGCCATAGACAGACTCAGCAATTGCGAACGTCCAGGGATTCCTCCCACACCAAAGGGGCCATGACAAAAAGCTCTTGCTGCTCTTCAAGTGTCCAGGCATCCCCATTCACAGCCCCACAAACGCTGCGGCTCTCTCTTTCTACAGCCTTCCAAAGTGCAATCCTATCTGCCTGGGCCGATGAGTAGAGCACAACTCAGCAATTGCGAACTTCCAGGGATTCCTCCCACACCAAAGGGGCCACAAACAAAAGCTCTTGCTGGTCTTCAAGTGTCCAGGCATCCCCATTCACAGCCCCACAAACGCTGCGGCTCTCTCTTTCTACAGCCTCCCAAAGTGCAATACTATCTACCTGGGCCAATTAGTAGAGCCATAGACAGGCTCAGCAATTGCGAACGTCCGGAGATTCCTCCCACAGCAAAGGGGCCACGACCAGAAGCTCTTGCTGCTCTTCAAGTGTCCAGGCAACCCCATTCTCAGCCCCACAAACGCTGCGGCTCCCTCTTTCTACAGCCTCTCAAAGTTCAATACTATCTACCTGGGCCAATGAGTAGAGCACAACTCAGCAATTGCAAACGTCCAGGGATTCCTCCCACACCAAAGGGGCCACGACCAGAAGCTCTTGCTGCTCTTCAAGTGTCCAGGCAACCCCATTCACAGCCCCACAAACGCTGCGGCGCCCTCTTTCTACAGCCTCCCAAAGTGCAATCCTATCCGCCTGGGCCAATGAGTAGAGCACAACTCAGCAATTGCGACCGTCCAGGGATTCCTCCCACCCCAAAGGGGCCACGACCAAAAGCTCTTGCTGCTCTTCAAGTGTCCAGGCAACCCCATTCACAGCCCCACAAACGCTGCGGCTCTCTCTTTCTACAGCCTCCCAAAGTGCAATCCTATCGGCCTGGGCCGATGAGTAGGGCCAGAGACCAGCTCAGCAACTGCGAACGTCCAGGGATTCCTCCCACACCAAAGGGGCCACGACCAAAAGGTCTTGCTGCTCTTCAAGTGTCCAGGCAACCCCATTCACAGCCCCACAAACGCTGCGGCTCTCTCTTTCTACAGCCTCCCAAAGTGCAATCCTATCTACCTGGGCCAATGAGTAGAGCACAACTCAGCAATTGCGAACATCCACGGATTCCTCCCACCCCAAAGGGGCCATGACAAAAAGCTCTTGCTGCTCTTCAAGTGTCCAGGCAACCCCATTCACAGCCCCACAAACGCTGCGGCTCTCTCTTTCTACAGCCTCTCAAAGTGCAATCCTATCGGCCTGGGCCAATGAGTAAAGCCATAGACGGGCTCAGCAATTGCGAACGTCCAGGGATTCCTCCCACACCAAAGGGGCCATGACAAAAAGCTCTTGCTGCTCTTCAAGTGTCCAGGCATCCCCATTCACAGCCCCACAAACGCTGCGGCTCTCTCTTTCTACAGCCTTCCAAAGTGCAATCCTATCTGCCTGGGCCGATGAGTAGAGCACAACTCAGCAATTGCGAACTTCCAGGGATTCCTCCCACAGCGAAGGGGCCACGACCAGAAGCTCTTGCTGGTCTTCAAGTGTCCAGGCATCCCCATTCACAGCCCCACAAACGCTGCGGCTCTCTCTTTCTACAGCCTCCCAAAGTGCAATACTATCTGCCTGGGCCAATTAGTAGAGCCATAGACAGGCTCAGCAATTGCGAACGTCCGGGGATTCCTCCCACAGCAAAGGGGCCACGACCAGAAGCTCTTGCTGCTCTTCAAGTGTCCAGGCAACCCCATTCACAGCCCCACAAACGCTGCGGCTCCCTCTTTCTACAGCCTCCCAAAGTTCAATACTATCTACCTGGGCCAATGAGTAGAGCACAACTCAGCAATTGCGAACGTCCAGGGATTCCTCCCACACCAAAGGGGCCACGACCAGAAGCTCTTGCTGCTCTTCAAGTGTCCAGGCAACCCCATTCACAGCCCCACAAACGCTGCGGCGCCCTCTTTCTACAGCCTCCCAAAGTGCAATCCTATCGGCCTGGGCCGATGAGTAGAGCCCAGCTCAGCAATTGCGACCGTCCAGGGATTCCTCCCACCCCAAAGGGGCCACGACCAGAAGCTCTTGCTGCTCTTCAAGTGTCCAGGCATCCCCATTCACAGCCCCACAAACGCTGCGGCTCTCTCTTTCTACAGCCTCCCAAAGTGCAATCCTATCGGCCTGGGTCGATGAGTAGGGCCAGAGCCCAGCTCAGCAATTGCGACCGTCCAGGGATTCCTCCCACACCAAAGGGGCCACGACCAAAAGGTCTTGCTGCTCTTCAAGTGTCCAGGCAACCCCATTCACAGCCCCACAAACGCTGCGCCTCTCTCTTTCTACAGCCTCTCAAAGTGCAATACTATCTGCCTGGGCCGATGAGTAGAGCCAAGCTCAGCAATTGCGACCGTCCAGGGATTCCTCCCACAGCAAAGGGGCCATGACCAGAAGCTCTTGCTGCTCTTCAAGTGTCCAGGCAACCCCATTCTCAGCCCCACAATCGCTGCGGCTCTCTCTTTCTACAGCCTCCCAAAGTGCAATCCTATCGGCCTGGGCCGATGAGTAGGGCCAGAGACCAGCTCAGCAACTGCGAACGTCCAGGGATTCCTCCCACACCAAAGGGGCCACGACCAAAAGGTCTTGCTGCTCTTCAAGTGTCCAGGCAACCCCATTCACAGCCCCACAAACGCTGCGGCTCCCTATTTCTACAGCCTCCCAAAGTGCAATACTATCTACCTGGGCCAATGAGTAGAGCACAACTCAGCAATTGCGAACATCCAGGGATTCCTCCCACCCCAAAGGGGCCATGACAAAAAGCTCTTGCTGCTCTTCAAGTGTCCAGGCAACCCCATTCTCAGCCCCACAAACGCTGCGGCTCTCTCTTTCTACAGCCTCTCAAAGTGCAATCCTATCGGCCTGGGCCAATGAGTAAAGCCATAGACAGACTCAGCAATTGCGAACGTCCAGGGATTCCTCCCACACCAAAGGGGCCATGACAAAAAGCTCTTGCTGCTCTTCAAGTGTCCAGGCATCCCCATTCACAGCCCCACAAACGCTGCGGCTCTCTCTTTCTACAGCCTTCCAAAGTGCAATCCTATCTGCCTGGGCCGATGAGTAGAGCACAACTCAGCAATTGCGAACTTCCAGGGATTCCTCCCACACCAAAGGGGCCACAAACAAAAGCTCTTGCTGGTCTTCAAGTGTCCAGGCATCCCCATTCACAGCCCCACAAACGCTGCGGCTCTCTCTTTCTACAGCCTCCCAAAGTGCAATACTATCTACCTGGGCCAATTAGTAGAGCCATAGACAGGCTCAGCAATTGCGAACGTCCGGAGATTCCTCCCACAGCAAAGGGGCCACGACCAGAAGCTCTTGCTGCTCTTCAAGTGTCCAGGCAACCCCATTCACAGCCCCACAAACGCTGCGGCTCCCTCTTTCTACAGCCTCCCAAAGTTCAATACTATCTACCTGGGCCAATGAGTAGAGAACAACTCAGCAATTGCGAACGTCCAGGGATTCCTCCCACACCAAAGGGGCCACGACCAGAAGCTCTTGCTGCTCTTCAAGTGTCCAGGCAACCCCATTCACAGCCCCACAAACGCTGCGGCTCTCTCTTTCTACAGCCTCCCAAAGTGCAATCCTATCTGCCTGGGCCGATGAGTAGAGCCCAACTCAGCAATTGCGACCGTCCAGGGATTCCTCCCACCCCAAAGGGGCCACGACCAGAAGCTCTTGCTGCTCTTCAAGTGTCCAGGCATCCCCATTCACAGCCCCACAAACGCTGCGTCTCTCTCTTTCTACAGCCTCCCAAAGTGCAATCCTATCGGCCTGGGTCGATGAGTAGGGCCAGAGCCCAGCTCAGCAATTGCGACCGTCCAGGGATTCCTCCCACCCCAAAGGGGCTACGACCAAAAGGTCTTGCTGCTCTTCAAGTGTCCAGGCAACCCCATTCACAGCCCCACAAACGCTGCGGCTCCCTCTTTCTACAACCTCCCAAAATGCAATACTATCTACCTGGGCCAATGAGTAGAGAACAACTCAGCAATTGCAAACGTCCAGGGATTCCTCCCACCCCAAAGGGGCCACGACCAGAAGCTCTTGCTGCTCTTCAAGTGTCCAGGCAACCCCATTCACAGCCCCACAAACGCTGCGCCTCTCTCTTTCTACAGCCTCTCAAAGTACAATCCTATCGGCCTGGGCCAATGAGTAAAGCCATAGACAGACTCAGCAATTGCGAACGTCCAGGGATTCCTCCCACCCCAAAGGGGCCATGACAAAAAGCTCTTCCTGCTCTTCAAGTGTCCAGGCAACCCCATTCACAGCCCCACAAACGCTGCGCCTCTCTCTTTCTACAGCCTCCCAAAGTGCAATACTATCTGCCTGGGCCAATGAGTAGAGCACAACTCAGCAATTGCGAACTTCCAGGGATTCCTCCCACACCAAAGGGGCCGCAAACAAAAGCTCTTGCTGCTCTTCAAGTGTCCAGGCATCCCCATTCACAGCCCCACAAACGCTGCGCCTCTCTCTTTCTACAGCCTCCCAAAGTGCAATACTATCTGCCTGGGCCGATGAGTAGAGCCAAGCTCAGCAATTGCGACCGTCCAGGGATTCCTCCCACAGCAAAGGGGCCATGACCAGAAGCTCTTGCTGCTCTTCAAGTGTCCAGGCAACCCCATTCTCAGCCCCACAATCGCTGCGGCTGTCTCTTTCTACAGCCTCCCAAAGTGCAATCCTATCGGCCTGGGCCGATGAGTAGAGCACACTCAGCAATTGCGAACGTCCAGGGATTCCTCCCACCCCAAAGGGGCCACGACCAGAAGCTCTTGCTGCTCTTCAAGTGTCCAGGCAACCTCATTCACAGCCCCACAAACGCTGCGGCTCTCTCTTTCTACAGCCTCCCAAAGTGCAATCCTATCGGCCTGGGCCGATGAGTAGGGCCAGAGACCAGCTCAGCAACTGCGAACGTCCAGGGATTCCTCCCACACCAAAGGGGCCACGACCAGAAGCTCTTGCTGCTCTTCAAGTGTCCAGGCAACCCCATTCACAGCCCCACAAACACTGCGGCTCTCTCTTTCTACAGCCTCCCAAAGTGCAATACTATCGGCCTGGGCCAATGAGTAGAGCACAACTCAGCAATTGCGAACGTCCAGGGATTCCTCCCACACCAAAGGGGCCAGGACCAAAAGCTCTTGCTGCTCTTCAAGTGTCCAGGCAACCCCATTCACAGCCCCACAAACGCTGCGCCTCTCTCTTTCTACAGCCTCTCAAAGTGCAATCCTATCGGCCTGGGCCAATGAGTAAAGCCATAGACAGGCTCAGCAATTGCGAACGTCCGGGGATTCCTCCCACAGCAAAGGGGCCACGACCAGAAGGTCTTGCTGCTCTTCAAGTGTCCAGGCATCCCCATTCACAGCCCCACAAACGCTGCGGCTCTCTCTTTCTACAGCCTCCCAAAGTGCAATACTATCTGCCTGGGACGATGAGTAGAGCACAACTCAGCAATTGCGAACTTCCAGGGATTCCTCCCACCCCAAAGGGGCCACAAACAAAAGCTCTTGCTGCTCTTCAAGTGTCCAGGCATCCCCATTCACAGCCCCACAAACGCTGCGGCTCTCTCTTTCTACAGCCTCCCAAAGTGCAATCCTATCTGCCTGGGCCGATGAGTAGAGCCATAGACAGGCTCAGCAATTGAGAACGTCCAGGGATTCCTCCCACCCCAAAGGGACCACGACAAAAAGCTCTTCCTGCTCTTCAAGTGTCCAGGCATCCCTATTCACAGCCCCACAAACGCTGCGGCTCTCTCTTTCTACAGCCTCCCAAAGTGCAATACTATCGGCCTGGGCCAATGAGTAGAGCACAACTCAGCAATTGCGAACGTCCAGGGATTCCTCCCACACCAAAGGGGCCACAAACAAAAGCTCTTGCTGCTCTTCAAGTGTCCAGGCATCCCCATTCACAGCCCCACAAACGCTGCGCCTCTCTCTTTCTACAGCCTCCCAAAGTGCAATACTATCTGCCTGGGCCGATGAGTAGAGCCAAGCTCAGCAATTGCGACCATCCAGGGATTCCTCCCACACCAAAGGGGCCACGACCAGAAGCTCTTGCTGCTCTTCAAGTGTCCAGGCAACCCCATTCTCAGCCCCACAATCGCTGCAGCTGTCTCTTTCTACAGCCTCCCAAAGTGCAATCCTATCTGCCTGGGCCGATGAGTAGAGCCCAACTCAGCAATTGCGACCGTCCAGGGATTCCTCCCACACCAAAGGGGCCACGACCAAAAGCTCTTGCTGCTCTTCAAGTGTCCAGGCAACCTCATTCACAGCCCCACAAACGCTGCGGCTCTCTCTTTCTACAGCCTCCCAAAGTGCAATCCTATCGGCCTGGGCCGATGAGTAGGGCCAGAGACCAGCTCAGCAATTGCGAACGTCCAGGGATTCCTCCCACACCAAAGGGGCCACGACCAGAAGCTCTTGCTGCTCTTCAGGTTTCCCGGCACCGTCATTCACAGCACCACAAACGCTGCGGCTATCTCTTTCTACAACCTCCCAAAGTGCAATACTATCTGCCTGGGCCGATGAGTAGAGCCAAGCTCAGCAACTGCGAACGTCCGGGGATTCCTCCCACAGCAAAGGGGCCACGACCAGAAGCTCTTGCTGCTCTTCAAGTGTCCAGGCAACCCCATTCTCAGCCCCACAATCGCTGCAGCTGTCTCTTTCTACAGCCTCCCAAAGTGCAATCCTATCTGCCTGGGCCAATGAGTAGAGCACAACTCAGCAATTGCGACCGTCCAGGGATTCCTCCCACCCCAAAGGGGCCACGACCAAAAGCTCTTGCTGCTCTTCAAGTGTCCAGGCAACCTCATTCACAGCCCCACAAACGCTGCGGCTCTCTCTTTCTACAGCCTCCCAAAGTGCAATCCTATCGGCCTGGGCCGATGAGTAGGGCCAGAGACCAGCTCAGCAACTGCGAACGTCCAGGGATTCCTCCCACACCAAAGGGGCCACGACCAAAAGGTCTTGCTGCTCTTCAAGTGTCCAGGCAACCACATTCACAGCCCCACAAACGCTGCGGCTCTCTCTTTCTACAGCCTCCCAAAGTGCAATCCTATCGGCCTGGGCCGATGAGTAGGGCCAGAGACCACCTCAGCAATTGCGAACGTCCAGGGATTCCTCCCACCCCAAAGGGGCCACGACAAAAAGCTCTTGCTGCTCTTCAAGTGTCCAGGCATCCCCATTCTCAGCCCCACAAACGCTGCGGCTCTCTCTTTCTACAGCCTCCCAAAGTGCAATCCTATCTGCCTGGGCCAATGAGTAGAGCCATAGACAGGCTCAGCAATTGAGAAAGTCCAGGGATTCCTCCCACACCAAAGGGGCCACGACCAGAAGCTCTTGCTGCTCTTCAAGTGTCCAGGCAACCCCATTCACAGCCCCACAAACGCTGCGTCTCCCTATTTCTACAGCCTCCCAAAGTGCAATACTATCTACCTGGGCCAATGAGTAGAGCACAACTCAGCAATTGCGAACGTCCAGGGATTCCTCCCACACCAAAGGGGCCACGACCAAAAGCTCTTGCTGCTCTTCAAGTGTCCAGGCATCCCCATTCACAGCCCCACAAACGCTGCAGCTCTCTCATTCTACACCCTCCCAAAGTGCAATACTATCTACCGGGGCCAATGAGTAGAACCAGAGACCAGCTCAGCAATTGCGACCGTCCAGGGATTCCTCCCACAGCAAAGGGGCCACGACCAGAAGCTCTTGCTGCTCTTCAATGTCGAGACATCCCCATTCACAGGCCCACAAACGCTGCGGCTCTCTCTTTCTACAGCCTCCCAAAGTGCAATACTATCTGCCTGGGCCGATATGTACAGCCACACTCAGCAATTGCGACCGTCCAGGGATTCCTCCCACACCAAAGGGGCCACAAACAAAAGCTCTTGCTGCTCTTCAAGTGTCCAGGCAACCCCATTCACAGCCCCACAAATGCTGCCGCTCCCTATTTCTACAGCCTCCCAAAGTGCAATACTATCGGCCTGGGCCAATGAGTAGAGCACAACTCAGCAATTGCGAACGTCCAGGGATTCCTCCCACACCAAAGGGGCCAGGACCAAAAGCTCTTGCTGCTCTTCAAGTGTCCAGGCAACCCCATTCACAGCCCCACAAACGCTGCGCCTCTCTCTTTCTATAGCCTCTCAAAGTGCAATCCTATCGGCCTGGGCCAATGAGTAAAGCCATAGACAGGCTCAGCAATTGCGAACGTCCGGGGATTCCTCCCACAGCAAAGGGGCCACGACCAGAAGCTCTTGCTGCTCTTCAAGTGTCCAGGCATCCCCATTCACAGCCCCACAAACGCTGCGTCTCTCTCTGTTTCTACAGCCTTCCAAAGTGCAATACTATCTGCCTGGGACGATGAGTAGAGCACAACTCAGCAATTGCGAACTTCCAGGGATTCCTCCCACCCCAAAGGGGCCACAAACAAAAGCTCTTGCTGCTCTTCAAGTGTCCAGGCATCCCCATTCACAGCCCCACAAACGCTGCGGCTCTCTCTTTCTACAGCCTCCCAAAGTGCAATCCTATCGGCCTGGGCCGATGAGTAGGGCCAGAGACCAGCTCAGCAATTGCGAACGTCCAGGGATTCCTCCCACACCAAAGGGGCCACGACCAGAAGCTCTTGCTGCTCTTCAAGTTTCCCGGCAACGTCATTCACAGCACCACAAACGCTGCGGCTATCTCTTTCTACAACCTCCCAAAGTGCAATACTATCTGCCTGGGCCGATGAGTAGAGCCAAGCTCAGCAACTGCGAACGTTTTGGGATTCCTCCCACAGCAAAGGGGCCACGACCAGAAGCTCTTGCTGCTCTTCAAGTGTCCAGGCATCCCCATTCTCAGCCCCACAATCGCTGCAGCTGTCTCTTTCTACAGCCTCCCAAAGTGCAATCCTATCTGCCTGGGCCAATGAGTAGAGCCCAACTCAGCAATTGCGACCGTGCAGGGATTCCTCCCACCCCAAAGGGGCCACGACCAAAAGCTCTTGCTGCTCTTCAAGTGTCCAGGCAACCCCATTCACAGCACCACAAACGCTGCGGCTCTCTCTTTCTACAGCCTCCCAAAGTGCAATACTATCTGCCTGGGCCGATGAGTAGGGCCAGAGACCAGCTCAGCAACTGCGAACGTCCAGGGATTCCTCCCACACCAAAGGGGCCACAAAAAAAAGCTCTTGCTGCTCTTCAAGTGTCCAGGCATCCCCATTCACAGCCCCACAAACGCTGCGGCTCTCTCTTTCTACAGCCTCCCAAAGTGCAATCCTATCTGCCTGGGCCAATGAGTAGAGCACAACTCAGCAATTGCGAACTTCCAGGGATTCTTCCCACACCAAAGGGGCCACGACCAAAAGCTCTTGCTGCTCTTCAAGTGTCCAGGCAACCTCATTCACAGCCCCACAAACGCTGCGGCTCTCTCTTTCTACAGCCTCCCAAAGTGCAATCCTATCGGCCTGGGCCGATGAGTAGGGCCAGAGACCAGCTCAGCAACTGCGAACGTCCAGGGATTCCTCCCACACCAAAGGGGCCACAAACAAAAGCTCTTGCTGCTCTTCAAGTGTCCAGGCAACCCCATTCACAGCCCCACAAACGCTGCGGCTCCCTATTTCTACAGCCTCCCAAAGTGCAATACTATCTACCTGGGCCAATGAGTAGAGCACAACTCAGCAATTGCGAACGTCCAGGGATTCCTCCCACCCCAAAGGGGCCACGACCAGAAGCTCTTGCTGCTCTTCAAGTGTCCAGGCAACCCCATTCTCAGCCCCACAAACGCTGCGGCTCTCTCTTTCTACAGCCTCCCAAAGTGCAATCCTATCGGCCTGGGCCAATTAGTAGAGCCATAGACAGGCTCAGCAATTGCGAACGTCCGGGGATTCCTCCCACAGCAAAGGGGCCACGACCAGAAGCTCTTGCTGCTCTTCAAGTGTCCAGGCAACCCCATTCACAGCCCCACAAACGCTGCGGCTCCCTCTTTCTACAGCCTCCCAAAGTTCAATACTATCTACCTGGGCCAATGAGTAGAGCACAACTCAGCAACTGCGAACGTCCAGGGATTCCTCCCACACCAAAGGGGCCACGACCAGAAGCTCTTGCTGCTCTTCAAGTGTCCAGGCAACCCCATTCACAGCCCCACAAACACTGCGGCTCTCTCTTTCTACAGCCTCCCAAAGTGCAATACTATCGGCCTGGGCCAATGAGTAGAGCACAACTCAGCAATTGCGAACGTCCAGGGATTCCTCCCACACCAAAGGGGCCAGGACCAAAAGCTCTTGCTGCTCTTCAAGTGTCCAGGCAACCCCATTCACAGCCCCACAAACGCTGCGCCTCTCTCTTTCTACAGCCTCTCAAAGTGCAATCCTATCGGCCTGGGCCAATGAGTAAAGCCATAGACAGGCTCAGCAATTGCGAACGTCCGGGGATTCCTCCCACAGCAAAGGGGCCACGACCAGAAGGTCTTGCTGCTCTTCAAGTGTCCAGGCATCCCCATTCACAGCCCCACAAACGCTGCGGCTCTCTCTTTCTACAGCCTCCCAAAGTGCAATACTATCTGCCTGGGACGATGAGTAGAGCACAACTCAGCAATTGCGAACTTCCAGGGATTCCTCCCACCCCAAAGGGGCCACAAACAAAAGCTCTTGCTGCTCTTCAAGTGTCCAGGCATCCCCATTCACAGCCCCACAAACGCTGCGGCTCTCTCTTTCTACAGCCTCTCAAAGTGCAATCCTATCGGCCTGGGCCAATGAGTAAAGCCATAGACAGACTCAGCAATTGCGAACGTCCAGGGATTCCTCCCACACCAAAGGGGCCATGACAAAAAGCTCTTGCTGCTCTTCAAGTGTCCAGGCATCCCCATTCACAGCCCCACAAACGCTGCGGCTCTCTCTTTCTACAGCCTTCCAAAGTGCAATCCTATCTGCCTGGGCCGATGAGTAGAGCACAACTCAGCAATTGCGAACTTCCAGGGATTCCTCCCACAGTGAAGGGGCCACAAACAAAAGCTCTTGCTGGTCTTCAAGTGTCCAGGCATCCCCATTCACAGCCCCACAAACGCTGCGGCTCTCTCTTTCTACAGCCTCCCAAAGTGCAATACTATCGGCCTGGGCCAATTAGTAGAGCCATAGACAGGCTCAGCAATTGCGAACGTCCGGGGATTCCTCCCACCCCAAAGGGGCCACGACCAGAAGCTCTTGCTGCTCTTCAAGTGTCCAGGCAACCCCATTCACAGCCCCACAAACGCTGCGGCTCCCTCTTTCTACAGCCTCCCAAAGTTCAATACTATCTACCTGGGCCAATGAGTAGAGCACAACTCAGCAATTGCGAACGTCCAGGGATTCCTCCCACAGCAAAGGGGCCACGACCAGAAGCTCTTGCTGCTCTTCAAGTGTCCAGGCAACCCCATTCACAGCCCCACAAACGCTGCGGCGCCCTCTTTCTACAGCCTCCCAAAGTGCAATCCTATCTGCCTGGGCCGATGAGTAGAGCCCAGCTCAGCAATTGCGACCGTCCAGGGATTCCTCCCACCCCAAAGGGGCCACGACCAGAAGCTCTTGCTGCTCTTCAAGTGTCCAGGCATCCCCATTCACAGCCCCACAAACGCTGCGGCTCTCTCTTTCTACAGCCTCCCAAAGTGCAATCCTATCGGCCTGGGTCGATGAGTAGGGCCAGAGCCCAGCTCAGCAATTGCGACCGTCCAGGGATTCCTCCCACACCAAAGGGGCCACGACCAAAAGGTCTTGCTGCTCTTCAAGTGTCCAGGCAACCCCATTCACAGCCCCACAAACGCTGCGCCTCTCTCTTTCTACAGCTTCCCAAAGTGCAATACTATCTGCCTGGGCCGATGAGTAGAGCCAAGCTCAGCAATTGCGACCGTCCAGGGATTCCTCCCACAGCAAAGGGGCCATGACCAGAAGCTCTTGCTGCTCTTCAAGTGTCCAGGCAACCCCATTCTCAGCCCCACAATCGCTGCGGCTCTCTCTTTCTACAGCCTCCCAAAGTGCAATCCTATCGGCCTGGGCCGATGAGTAGGGCCAGAGACCAGCTCAGCAACTGCGAACGTCCAGGGATTCCTCCCACACCAAAGGGGCCACGACCAAAAGGTCTTGCTGCTCTTCAAGTGTCCAGGCAACCCCATTCACAGCCCCACAAACGCTGCGGCTCCCTATTTCTACAGCCTCCCAAAGTGCAATACTATCTACCTGGGCCAATGAGTAGAGCACAACTCAGCAATTGCGAACATCCAGGGATTCCTCCCACCCCAAAGGGGCCATGACAAAAAGCTCTTGCTGCTCTTCAAGTGTCCAGGCAACCCCATTCTCAGCCCCACAAACGCTGCGGCTCTCTCTTTCTACAGCCTCCCAAAGTGCAATACTATCTGCCTGGGCCAATGAGTAGACAAAAGCTCAGCAATTGCGACCGTCCAGGGATTCCTCCCACAGCAAAGGGGCCACGACCAGAAGCTCTTGCTGCTCTTCAAGTGTCCAGGCAACCCCATTCACAGCCCCACAAACGCTGCGGCTCCCTCTTTCTACAGCCTCCCAAAGTTCAATACTATCTACCTGGGCCAATGAGTAGAGCACAACTCAGCAATTGCGACCGTCCAGGGATTCCTCCCACCCCAAAGGGGCCACGACCAAAAGCTCTTGCTGCTCTTCAAGTGTCCAGGCAACCTCATTCACAGCACCACAAACGCTGCGGCTCTCTCTTTCTACAGCCTCCCAAAGTGCAATCCTATCGGCCTGGGCCGATGAGTAGGGCCAGAGACCAGCTCAGCAACTGCGAACGTCCAGGGATTCCTCCCACACCAAAGGGGCCACGACCAAAAGCTCTTGCTGCTCTTCAAGTGTCCAGGCAACCCCATTCAAAGCCCCACAAACGCTGCGGCTCTCTCTTTCTACAGCCTCCCAAAGTGCAATCCTATCTACCTGGGCCAATGAGTAGAGCACAACTCAGCAATTGCGAACATCCACGGATTCCTCCCACCCCAAAGGGGCCATGACAAAAAGCTCTTGCTGCTCTTCAAGTGTCCAGGCAACCCCATTCACAGCCCCACAAACGCTGCGGCTCTCTCTTTCTACAGCCTCTCAAAGTGCAATCCTATCGGCCTGGGCCAATGAGTAAAGCCATAGACGGGCTCAGCAATTGCGAACGTCCAGGGATTCCTCCCACACCAAAGGGGCCATGACAAAAAGCTCTTGCTGCTCTTCAAGTGTCCAGGCATCCCCATTCACAGCCCCACAAACGCTGCGGCTCTCTCTTTCTACAGCCTTCCAAAGTGCAATCCTATCTGCCTGGGCCGATGAGTAGAGCACAACTCAGCAATTGCGAACTTCCAGGGATTCCTCCCACAGTGAAGGGGCCACAAACAAAAGCTCTTGCTGGTCTTCAAGTGTCCAGGCATCCCCATTCACAGCCCCACAAACGCTGCGGCTCTCTCTTTCTACAGCCTCCCAAAGTGCAATACTATCGGCCTGGGCCAATTAGTAGAGCCATAGACAGGCTCAGCAATTGCGAACGTCCGGGGATTCCTCCCACCCCAAAGGGGCCACGACCAGAAGCTCTTGCTGCTCTTCAAGTGTCCAGGCAACCCCATTCACAGCCCCACAAACGCTGCGGCTCCCTCTTTCTACAGCCTCCCAAAGTTCAATACTATCTACCTGGGCCAATGAGTAGAGCACAACTCAGCAATTGCGAACGTCCAGGGATTCCTCCCACAGCAAAGGGGCCACGACCAGAAGCTCTTGCTGCTCTTCAAGTGTCCAGGCAACCCCATTCACAGCCCCACAAACGCTGCGGCGCCCTCTTTCTACAGCCTCCCAAAGTGCAATCCTATCTGCCTGGGCCGATGAGTAGAGCCCAGCTCAGCAATTGCGAACGTCCAGGGATTCCTCCCACCCCAAAGGGGCCACGACCAGAAGCTCTTGCTGCTCTTCAAGTGTCCAGGCATCCCCATTCACAGCCCCACAAACGCTGCGGCTCTCTCTTTCTACAGCCTCCCAAAGTGCAATCCTATCGGCCTGGGTCGATGAGTAGGGCCAGAGCCCAGCTCAGCAATTGCGACCGTCCAGGGATTCCTCCCACACCAAAGGGGCCACGACCAAAAGGTCTTGCTGCTCTTCAAGTGTCCAGGCAACCCCATTCACAGCCCCACAAACGCTGCGCCTCTCTCTTTCTACAGCTTCCCAAAGTGCAATACTATCTGCCTGGGCCGATGAGTAGAGCCAAGCTCAGCAATTGCGACCGTCCAGGGATTCCTCCCACAGCAAAGGGGCCATGACCAGAAGCTCTTGCTGCTCTTCAAGTGTCCAGGCAACCCCATTCTCAGCCCCACAATCGCTGCGGCTCTCTCTTTCTACAGCCTCCCAAAGTGCAATCCTATCGGCCTGGGCCGATGAGTAGGGCCAGAGACCAGCTCAGCAACTGCGAACGTCCAGGGATTCCTCCCACACCAAAGGGGCCACGACCAAAAGGTCTTGCTGCTCTTCAAGTGTCCAGGCAACCCCATTCACAGCCCCACAAACGCTGCGGCTCCCTATTTCTACAGCCTCCCAAAGTGCAATACTATCTACCTGGGCCAATGAGTAGAGCACAACTCAGCAATTGCGAACATCCAGGGATTCCTCCCACCCCAAAGGGGCCATGACAAAAAGCTCTTGCTGCTCTTCAAGTGTCCAGGCAACCCCATTCTCAGCCCCACAAACGCTGCGGCTCTCTCTTTCTACAGCCTCCCAAAGTGCAATACTATCTGCCTGGGCCAATGAGTAGACAAAAGCTCAGCAATTGCGACCGTCCAGGGATTCCTCCCACAGCAAAGGGGCCACGACCAGAAGCTCTTGCTGCTCTTCAAGTGTCCAGGCAACCCCATTCACAGCCCCACAAACGCTGCGGCTCCCTCTTTCTACAGCCTCCAAAAGTTCAATACTATCTACCTGGGCCAATGAGTAGAGCACAACTCAGCAATTGCGACCGTCCAGGGATTCCTCCCACCCCAAAGGGGCCACGACCAAAAGCTCTTGCTGCTCTTCAAGTGTCCAGGCAACCTCATTCACAGCCCCACAAACGCTGCGGCTCTCTCTTTCTACAGCCTCCCAAAGTGCAATCCTATCGGCCTGGGCCGATGAGTAGGGCCAGAGACCAGCTCAGCAACTGCGAACGTCCAGGGATTCCTCCCACACCAAAGGGGCCACGACCAAAAGCTCTTGCTGCTCTTCAAGTGTCCAGGCAACCCCATTCAAAGCCCCACAAACGCTGCGGCTCTCTCTTTCTACAGCCTCCCAAAGTGCAATCCTATCTACCTGGGCCAATGAGTAGAGCACAACTCAGCAATTGCGAACATCCACGGATTCCTCCCACCCCAAAGGGGCCATGACAAAAAGCTCTTGCTGCTCTTCAAGTGTCCAGGCAACCCCATTCACAGCCCCACAAACGCTGCGGCTCTCTCTTTCTACAGCCTCTCAAAGTGCAATCCTATCGGCCTGGGCCAATGAGTAAAGCCATAGACGGGCTCAGCAATTGCGAACGTCCAGGGATTCCTCCCACACCAAAGGGGCCATGACAAAAAGCTCTTGCTGCTCTTCAAGTGTCCAGGCATCCCCATTCACAGCCCCACAAACGCTGCGGCTCTCTCTTTCTACAGCCTTCCAAAGTGCAATCCTATCTGCCTGGGCCGATGAGTAGAGCACAACTCAGCAATTGCGAACTTCCAGGGATTCCTCCCACAGTGAAGGGGCCACAAACAAAAGCTCTTGCTGGTCTTCAAGTGTCCAGGCATCCCCATTCACAGCCCCACAAACGCTGCGGCTCTCTCTTTCTACAGCCTCCCAAAGTGCAATACTATCGGCCTGGGCCAATTAGTAGAGCCATAGACAGGCTCAGCAATTGCGAACGTCCGGGGATTCCTCCCACCCCAAAGGGGCCACGACCAGAAGCTCTTGCTGCTCTTCAAGTGTCCAGGCAACCCCATTCACAGCCCCACAAACGCTGCGGCTCCCTCTTTCTACAGCCTCCCAAAGTTCAATACTATCTACCTGGGCCAATGAGTAGAGCACAACTCAGCAATTGCGAACGTCCAGGGATTCCTCCCACAGCAAAGGGGCCACGACCAGAAGCTCTTGCTGCTCTTCAAGTGTCCAGGCAACCCCATTCACAGCCCCACAAACGCTGCGGCGCCCTCTTTCTACAGCCTCCCAAAGTGCAATCCTATCTGCCTGGGCCGATGAGTAGAGCCCAGCTCAGCAATTGCGACCGTCCAGGGATTCCTCCCACCCCAAAGGGGCCACGACCAGAAGCTCTTGCTGCTCTTCAAGTGTCCAGGCATCCCCATTCACAGCCCCACAAACGCTGCGGCTCTCTCTTTCTACAGCCTCCCAAAGTGCAATCCTATCGGCCTGGGTCGATGAGTAGGGCCAGAGCCCAGCTCAGCAATTGCGACCGTCCAGGGATTCCTCCCACACCAAAGGGGCCACGACCAAAAGGTCTTGCTGCTCTTCAAGTGTCCAGGCAACCCCATTCACAGCCCCACAAACGCTGCGCCTCTCTCTTTCTACAGCTTCCCAAAGTGCAATACTATCTGCCTGGGCCGATGAGTAGAGCCAAGCTCAGCAATTGCGACCGTCCAGGGATTCCTCCCACAGCAAAGGGGCCATGACCAGAAGCTCTTGCTGCTCTTCAAGTGTCCAGGCAACCCCATTCTCAGCCCCACAATCGCTGCGGCTCTCTCTTTCTACAGCCTCCCAAAGTGCAATCCTATCGGCCTGGGCCGATGAGTAGGGCCAGAGACCAGCTCAGCAACTGCGAACGTCCAGGGATTCCTCCCACACCAAAGGGGCCACGACCAAAAGGTCTTGCTGCTCTTCAAGTGTCCAGGCAACCCCATTCACAGCCCCACAAACGCTGCGGCTCCCTATTTCTACAGCCTCCCAAAGTGCAATACTATCTACCTGGGCCAATGAGTAGAGCACAACTCAGCAATTGCGAACATCCAGGGATTCCTCCCACCCCAAAGGGGCCATGACAAAAAGCTCTTGCTGCTCTTCAAGTGTCCAGGCAACCCCATTCTCAGCCCCACAAACGCTGCGGCTCTCTCTTTCTACAGCCTCCCAAAGTGCAATACTATCTGCCTGGGCCAATGAGTAGACAAAAGCTCAGCAATTGCGACCGTCCAGGGATTCCTCCCACAGCAAAGGGGCCACGACCAGAAGCTCTTGCTGCTCTTCAAGTGTCCAGGCAACCCCATTCACAGCCCCACAAACGCTGCGGCTCCCTCTTTCTACAGCCTCCCAAAGTTCAATACTATCTACCTGGGCCAATGAGTAGAGCACAACTCAGCAATTGCGACCGTCCAGGGATTCCTCCCACCCCAAAGGGGCCACGACCAAAAGCTCTTGCTGCTCTTCAAGTGTCCAGGCAACCTCATTCACAGCACCACAAACGCTGCGGCTCTCTCTTTCTACAGCCTCCCAAAGTGCAATCCTATCGGCCTGGGCCGATGAGTAGGGCCAGAGACCAGCTCAGCAACTGCGAACGTCCAGGGATTCCTCCCACACCAAAGGGGCCACGACCAAAAGCTCTTGCTGCTCTTCAAGTGTCCAGGCAACCCCATTCAAAGCCCCACAAACGCTGCGGCTCTCTCTTTCTACAGCCTCCCAAAGTGCAATCCTATCTACCTGGGCCAATGAGTAGAGCACAACTCAGCAATTGCGAACATCCACGGATTCCTCCCACCCCAAAGGGGCCATGACAAAAAGCTCTTGCTGCTCTTCAAGTGTCCAGGCAACCCCATTCACAGCCCCACAAACGCTGCGGCTCTCTCTTTCTACAGCCTCTCAAAGTGCAATCCTATCGGCCTGGGCCAATGAGTAAAGCCATAGACGGGCTCAGCAATTGCGAACGTCCAGGGATTCCTCCCACACCAAAGGGGCCATGACAAAAAGCTCTTGCTGCTCTTCAAGTGTCCAGGCATCCCCATTCACAGCCCCACAAACGCTGCGGCTCTCTCTTTCTACAGCCTTCCAAAGTGCAATCCTATCTGCCTGGGCCGATGAGTAGAGCACAACTCAGCAATTGCGAACTTCCAGGGATTCCTCCCACAGTGAAGGGGCCACAAACAAAAGCTCTTGCTGGTCTTCAAGTGTCCAGGCATCCCCATTCACAGCCCCACAAACGCTGCGGCTCTCTCTTTCTACAGCCTCCCAAAGTGCAATACTATCGGCCTGGGCCAATTAGTAGAGCCATAGACAGGCTCAGCAATTGCGAACGTCCGGGGATTCCTCCCACCCCAAAGGGGCCACGACCAGAAGCTCTTGCTGCTCTTCAAGTGTCCAGGCAACCCCATTCACAGCCCCACAAACGCTGCGGCTCCCTCTTTCTACAGCCTCCCAAAGTTCAATACTATCTACCTGGGCCAATGAGTAGAGCACAACTCAGCAATTGCGAACGTCCAGGGATTCCTCCCACAGCAAAGGGGCCACGACCAGAAGCTCTTGCTGCTCTTCAAGTGTCCAGGCAACCCCATTCACAGCCCCACAAACGCTGCGGCGCCCTCTTTCTACAGCCTCCCAAAGTGCAATCCTATCTGCCTGGGCCGATGAGTAGAGCCCAGCTCAGCAATTGCGAACGTCCAGGGATTCCTCCCACCCCAAAGGGGCCATGACCAGAAGCTCTTGCTGCTCTTCAAGTGTCCAGGCATCCCCATTCACAGCCCCACAAACGCTGCGGCTCTCTCTTTCTACAGCCTCCCAAAGTGCAATCCTATCGGCCTGGGTCGATGAGTAGGGCCAGAGCCCAGCTCAGCAATTGCGACCGTCCAGGGATTCCTCCCACACCAAAGGGGCCACGACCAAAAGGTCTTGCTGCTCTTCAAGTGTCCAGGCAACCCCATTCACAGCCCCACAAACGCTGCGCCTCTCTCTTTCTACAGCTTCCCAAAGTGCAATACTATCTGCCTGGGCCGATGAGTAGAGCCAAGCTCAGCAATTGCGACCGTCCAGGGATTCCTCCCACAGCAAAGGGGCCATGACCAGAAGCTCTTGCTGCTCTTCAAGTGTCCAGGCAACCCCATTCTCAGCCCCACAATCGCTGCGGCTCTCTCTTTCTACAGCCTCCCAAAGTGCAATCCTATCGGCCTGGGCCGATGAGTAGGGCCAGAGACCAGCTCAGCAACTGCGAACGTCCAGGGATTCCTCCCACACCAAAGGGGCCACGACCAAAAGGTCTTGCTGCTCTTCAAGTGTCCAGGCAACCCCATTCACAGCCCCACAAACGCTGCGGCTCCCTATTTCTACAGCCTCCCAAAGTGCAATACTATCTACCTGGGCCAATGAGTAGAGCACAACTCAGCAATTGCGAACATCCAGGGATTCCTCCCACCCCAAAGGGGCCATGACAAAAAGCTCTTGCTGCTCTTCAAGTGTCCAGGCAACCCCATTCTCAGCCCCACAAACGCTGCGGCTCTCTCTTTCTACAGCCTCCCAAAGTGCAATACTATCTGCCTGGGCCAATGAGTAGACAAAAGCTCAGCAATTGCGACCGTCCAGGGATTCCTCCCACAGCAAAGGGGCCACGACCAGAAGCTCTTGCTGCTCTTCAAGTGTCCAGGCAACCCCATTCACAGCCCCACAAACGCTGCGGCTCCCTCTTTCTACAGCCTCCCAAAGTTCAATACTATCTACCTGGGCCAATGAGTAGAGCACAACTCAGCAATTGCGACCGTCCAGGGATTCCTCCCACCCCAAAGGGGCCACGACCAAAAGCTCTTGCTGCTCTTCAAGTGTCCAGGCAACCTCATTCACAGCCCCACAAACGCTGCGGCTCTCTCTTTCTACAGCCTCCCAAAGTGCAATCCTATCGGCCTGGGCCGATGAGTAGGGCCAGAGACCAGCTCAGCAACTGCGAACGTCCAGGGATTCCTCCCACACCAAAGGGGCCACGACCAAAAGCTCTTGCTGCTCTTCAAGTGTCCAGGCAACCCCATTCAAAGCCCCACAAACGCTGCGGCTCTCTCTTTCTACAGCCTCCCAAAGTGCAATCCTATCTACCTGGGCCAATGAGTAGAGCACAACTCAGCAATTGCGAACATCCACGGATTCCTCCCACCCCAAAGGGGCCATGACAAAAAGCTCTTGCTGCTCTTCAAGTGTCCAGGCAACCCCATTCACAGCCCCACAAACGCTGCGGCTCTCTCTTTCTACAGCCTCTCAAAGTGCAATCCTATCGGCCTGGGCCAATGAGTAAAGCCATAGACGGGCTCAGCAATTGCGAACGTCCAGGGATTCCTCCCACACCAAAGGGGCCATGACAAAAAGCTCTTGCTGCTCTTCAAGTGTCCAGGCATCCCCATTCACAGCCCCACAAACGCTGCGGCTCTCTCTTTCTACAGCCTTCCAAAGTGCAATCCTATCTGCCTGGGCCGATGAGTAGAGCACAACTCAGCAATTGCGAACTTCCAGGGATTCCTCCCACAGTGAAGGGGCCACAAACAAAAGCTCTTGCTGGTCTTCAAGTGTCCAGGCATCCCCATTCACAGCCCCACAAACGCTGCGGCTCTCTCTTTCTACAGCCTCCCAAAGTGCAATACTATCGGCCTGGGCCAATTAGTAGAGCCATAGACAGGCTCAGCAATTGCGAACGTCCGGGGATTCCTCCCACCCCAAAGGGGCCACGACCAGAAGCTCTTGCTGCTCTTCAAGTGTCCAGGCAACCCCATTCACAGCCCCACAAACGCTGCGGCTCCCTCTTTCTACAGCCTCCCAAAGTTCAATACTATCTACCTGGGCCAATGAGTAGAGCACAACTCAGCAATTGCGAACGTCCAGGGATTCCTCCCACAGCAAAGGGGCCACGACCAGAAGCTCTTGCTGCTCTTCAAGTGTCCAGGCAACCCCATTCACAGCCCCACAAACGCTGCGGCGCCCTCTTTCTACAGCCTCCCAAAGTGCAATCCTATCTGCCTGGGCCGATGAGTAGAGCCCAGCTCAGCAATTGCGACCGTCCAGGGATTCCTCCCACCCCAAAGGGGCCACGACCAGAAGCTCTTGCTGCTCTTCAAGTGTCCAGGCATCCCCATTCACAGCCCCACAAACGCTGCGGCTCTCTCTTTCTACAGCCTCCCAAAGTGCAATCCTATCGGCCTGGGTCGATGAGTAGGGCCAGAGCCCAGCTCAGCAATTGCGACCGTCCAGGGATTCCTCCCACACCAAAGGGGCCACGACCAAAAGGTCTTGCTGCTCTTCAAGTGTCCAGGCAACCCCATTCACAGCCCCACAAACGCTGCGCCTCTCTCTTTCTACAGCTTCCCAAAGTGCAATACTATCTGCCTGGGCCGATGAGTAGAGCCAAGCTCAGCAATTGCGACCGTCCAGGGATTCCTCCCACAGCAAAGGGGCCATGACCAGAAGCTCTTGCTGCTCTTCAAGTGTCCAGGCAACCCCATTCTCAGCCCCACAATCGCTGCGGCTCTCTCTTTCTACAGCCTCCCAAAGTGCAATCCTATCGGCCTGGGCCGATGAGTAGGGCCAGAGACCAGCTCAGCAACTGCGAACGTCCAGGGATTCCTCCCACACCAAAGGGGCCACGACCAAAAGGTCTTGCTGCTCTTCAAGTGTCCAGGCAACCCCATTCACAGCCCCACAAACGCTGCGGCTCCCTATTTCTACAGCCTCCCAAAGTGCAATACTATCTACCTGGGCCAATGAGTAGAGCACAACTCAGCAATTGCGAACATCCAGGGATTCCTCCCACCCCAAAGGGGCCATGACAAAAAGCTCTTGCTGCTCTTCAAGTGTCCAGGCAACCCCATTCTCAGCCCCACAAACGCTGCGGCTCTCTCTTTCTACAGCCTCCCAAAGTGCAATACTATCTGCCTGGGCCAATGAGTAGACAAAAGCTCAGCAATTGCGACCGTCCAGGGATTCCTCCCACAGCAAAGGGGCCACGACCAGAAGCTCTTGCTGCTCTTCAAGTGTCCAGGCAACCCCATTCACAGCCCCACAAACGCTGCGGCTCCCTCTTTCTACAGCCTCCAAAAGTTCAATACTATCTACCTGGGCCAATGAGTAGAGCACAACTCAGCAATTGCGACCGTCCAGGGATTCCTCCCACCCCAAAGGGGCCACGACCAAAAGCTCTTGCTGCTCTTCAAGTGTCCAGGCAACCTCATTCACAGCCCCACAAACGCTGCGGCTCTCTCTTTCTACAGCCTCCCAAAGTGCAATCCTATCGGCCTGGGCCGATGAGTAGGGCCAGAGACCAGCTCAGCAACTGCGAACGTCCAGGGATTCCTCCCACACCAAAGGGGCCACGACCAAAAGCTCTTGCTGCTCTTCAAGTGTCCAGGCAACCCCATTCAAAGCCCCACAAACGCTGCGGCTCTCTCTTTCTACAGCCTCCCAAAGTGCAATCCTATCTACCTGGGCCAATGAGTAGAGCACAACTCAGCAATTGCGAACATCCACGGATTCCTCCCACCCCAAAGGGGCCATGACAAAAAGCTCTTGCTGCTCTTCAAGTGTCCAGGCAACCCCATTCACAGCCCCACAAACGCTGCGGCTCTCTCTTTCTACAGCCTCTCAAAGTGCAATCCTATCGGCCTGGGCCAATGAGTAAAGCCATAGACGGGCTCAGCAATTGCGAACGTCCAGGGATTCCTCCCACACCAAAGGGGCCATGACAAAAAGCTCTTGCTGCTCTTCAAGTGTCCAGGCATCCCCATTCACAGCCCCACAAACGCTGCGGCTCTCTCTTTCTACAGCCTTCTCAAGTGCAATCCTATCTGCCTGGGCCGATGAGTAGAGCACAACTCAGCAATTGCGAACTTCCAGGGATTCCTCCCACAGCGAAGGGGCCACGACCAGAAGCTCTTGCTGGTCTTCAAGTGTCCAGGCATCCCCATTCACAGCCCCACAAACGCTGCGGCTCTCTCTTTCTACAGCCTCCCAAAGTGCAATACTATCTGCCTGGGCCAATTAGTAGAGCCATAGACAGGCTCAGCAATTGCGAACGTCCGGGGATTCCTCCCACCCCAAAGGGGCCACGACCAGAAGCTCTTGCTGCTCTTCAAGTGTCCAGGCAACCCCATTCACAGCCCCACAAACGCTGCGGCTCCCTCTTTCTACAGCCTCCCAAAGTTCAATACTATCTACCTGGGCCAATGAGTAGAGCACAACTCAGCAATTGCGAACGTCCAGGGATTCCTCCCACACCAAAGGGGCCACGACCAGAAGCTCTTGCTGCTCTTCAAGTGTCCAGGCAACCCCATTCACAGCCCCACAAACGCTGCGGCGCCCTCTTTCTACAGCCTCCCAAAGTGCAATCCTATCGGCCTGGGCCGATGAGTAGAGCCCAGCTCAGCAATTGCGACCGTCCAGGGATTCCTCCCACCCCAAAGGGGCCACGACCAGAAGCTCTTGCTGCTCTTCAAGTATCCAGGCATCCCCATTCACAGCCCCACAAACGCTGCGGCTCTCTCTTTCTACAGCCTCCCAAAGTGCAATCCTATCGGCCTGGGTCGATGAGTAGGGCCAGAGCCCAGCTCAGCAATTGCGACCGTCCAGGGATTCCTCCCACACCAAAGGGGCCACGACCAAAAGGTCTTGCTGCTCTTCAAGTGTCCAGGCAACCCCATTCACAGCCCCACAAACGCTGCGCCTCTCTCTTTCTACAGCCTCTCAAAGTGCAATACTATCTGCCTGGGCCGATGAGTAGAGCCAAGCTCAGCAATTGCGACCGTCCAGGGATTCCTCCCACAGCAAAGGGGCCATGACCAGAAGCTCTTGCTGCTCTTCAAGTGTCCAGGCAACCCCATTCTCAGCCCCACAATCGCTGCGGCTCTCTCTTTCTACAGCCTCCCAAAGTGCAATCCTATCGGCCTGGGCCGATGAGTAGGGCCAGAGACCAGCTCAGCAACTGCGAACGTCCAGGGATTCCTCCCACACCAAAGGGGCCACGACCAAAAGGTCTTGCTGCTCTTCAAGTGTCCAGACAACCCCATTCACAGCCCCACAAACGCTGCGGCTCCCTATTTCTACAGCCTCCCAAAGTGCAATACTATCTACCTGGGCCAATGAGTAGAGCACAACTCAGCAATTGCGAACATCCAGGGATTCCTCCCACCCCAAAGGGGCCATGACAAAAAGCTCTTGCTGCTCTTCAAGTGTCCAGGCAACCCCATTCTCAGCCCCACAAACGCTGCGGCTCTCTCTTTCTACAGCCTCTCAAAGTGCAATCCTATCGGCCTGGGCCAATGAGTAAAGCCATAGACAGACTCAGCAATTGCGAACGTCCAGGGATTCCTCCCACACCAAAGGGGCCATGACAAAAAGCTCTTGCTGCTCTTCAAGTGTCCAGGCATCCCCATTCACAGCCCCACAAACGCTGCGGCTCTCTCTTTCTACAGCCTTCCAAAGTGCAATCCTATCTGCCTGGGCCGATGAGTAGAGCACAACTCAGCAATTGCGAACTTCCAGGGATTCCTCCCACACCAAAGGGGCCACAAACAAAAGCTCTTGCTGCTCTTCAAGTGTCCAGGCATCCCCATTCACAGCCCCACAAACGCTGCGGCTCTCTCTTTCTACAGCCTCCCAAAGTGCAATACTATCTGCCTGGGCCAATTAGTAGAGCCATAGACAGGCTCAGCAATTGCGAACGTCCGGGGATTCCTCCCACAGCAAAGGGGCCACGACCAGAAGCTCTTGCTGCTCTTCAAGTGTCCAGGCAACCCCATTCACAGCCCCACAAACGCTGCGGCTCCCTCTTTCTACAGCCTCCCAAAGTGCAATACTATCTACCTGGGCCAATGAGTAGAGCACAACTCAGCAATTGCGAACGTCCAGGGATTCCTCCCACACCAAAGGGGCCACGACCAGAAGCTCTTGCTGCTCTTCAAGTGTCCAGGCAACCCCATTCACAGCCCCACAAACGCTGCGGCGCCCTCTTTCTACAGCCTCCCAAAGTGCAATCCTATCTGCCTGGGCCGATGAGTAGAGCCCAACTCAGCAATTGCGACCGTCCAGGGATTCCTCCCACCCCAAAGGGGCCACAAACAAAAGCTCTTTCTGGTCTTCAAGTGTCCAGGCATCCCCATTCACAGCCCCACAAACGCTGCGCCTCTCTCTTTCTACAGCCTTCCAAAGTGCAATCCTATCTGCCTGGGCCGATGAGTAGAGCACAACTCAGCAATTGCAAACTTCCAGGGATTCCTCCCACCCCAAAGGGGCCACGACCAGAAGCTCTTGCTGCTCTTCAAGTGTCCAGGCAACCCCATTCACAGCCCCACAAACGCTGCGGCTCTCTCTTTCTACAGCCTCCCAAAGTGCAATCCTATCGGCCTGGGTCGATGAGTAGAGCACAACTCAGCAATTGCGAACGTCCAGGGATTCCTCCCACCCCAAAGGGGCCACGACCAGAAGCTCTTGCTGCTCTTCAAGTGTCCAGGCAACCCCATTCACAGCCCCACAAACGCTGCGGCGCCCTCTTTCTACAGCCTCCCAAAGTGCAATCCTATCGGCCTGGGCCAATGAGTAGAGCACAACTCAGCAATTGCGACCGTCCAGGGATTCCTCCCACCCCAAAGGGGCCATGACCAGAAGCTCTTGCTGCTCTTCAAGTGTCCAGGCAACCTCATTCACAGCCCCACAAACCCTGCGGCTCTCTCTTTCTACAGCCTCCCAAAGTGCAATCCTATCGGCCTGGGCCGATGAGTAGGGCCAGAGACCAGCTCAGCAACTGCGAACGTCCAGGGATTCCTCCCACACCAAAGGGGCCACGACCAAAAGGTCTTGCTGCTCTTCAAGTGTCCAGGCAACCCCATTCACAGCCCCACAAACGCTGCGGCTCCCTATTTCTACAGCCTCCCAAAGTGCAATCCTATCGGCCTGGGCCAATGAGTAGAGCACAACTCAGCAATTGCGAACATCCAGGGATTCCTCCCACCCCAAAGGGGCCATGACAAAAAGCTCTTGCTGCTCTTCAAGTGTCCAGGCAACCCCATTCTCAGCCCCACAAACGCTGCGGCTCTCTCTTTCTACAGCCTCTCAAAGTGCAATCCTATCGGCCTGGGCCAATGAGTAAAGCCATAGACAGACTCAGCAATTGCGAACGTCCAGGGATTCCTCCCACACCAAAGGGGCCATGACAAAAAGCTCTTGCTGCTCTTCAAGTGTCCAGGCATCCCCATTCACAGCCCCACAAACGCTGCGGCTCTCTCTTTCTACAGCCTTCCAAAGTGCAATCCTATCTGCCTGGGCCGATGAGTAGAGCACAACTCAGCAATTGCGAACTTCCAGGGATTCCTCCCACCCCAAAGGGGCCACAAACAAAAGCTCTTGCTGCTCTTCAAGTGTCCAGGCATCCCCATTCACAGCCCAACAAACGCTGCGGCTCTCTCTTTCTACAGCCTCCCAAAGTGCAATACTATCTGCCTGGGCCAATTAGTAGAGCCATAGACAGGCTCAGCAATTGCGAACGTCCGGGGATTCCTCCCACAGCAAAGGGGCCACGACCAGAAGCTCTTGCTGCTCTTCAAGTGTCCAGGCAACCCCATTCACAGCCCCACAAACGCTGCGGCTCCCTCTTTCTACAGCCTCCCAAAGTGCAATACTATCTACCTGGGCCAATGAGTAGAGCACAACTCAGCAATTGCGAACGTCCAGGGATTCCTCCCACACCAAAGGGGCCACGACCAGAAGCTCTTGCTGCTCTTCAAGTGTCCAGGCAACCCCATTCACAGCCCCACAAACGCTGCGGCGCCCTCTTTCTACAGCCTCCCAAAGTGCAATCCTATCTGCCTGGGCCGATGAGTAGAGCCCAACTCAGCAATTGCGACCGTCCAGGGATTCCTCCCACCCCAAAGGGGCCACAAACAAAAGCTCTTGCTGCTCTTCAAGTGTCCAGGCATCCCCATTCACAGCCCCACAAACGCTGCGCCTCTCTCTTTCTACAGCCTTCCAAAGTGCAATCCTATCTGCCTGGGCCGATGAGTAGAGCACAACTCAGCAATTGCAAACTTCCAGGGATTCCTCCCACCCCAAAGGGGCCACGACCAGAAGCTCTTGCTGCTCTTCAAGTGTCCAGGCAACCCCATTCACAGCCCCACAAACGCTGCGGCTCCCTCTTTCTACAGCCTCCCAAAGTTCAATACTATCTACCTGGGCCAATGAGTAGAGCACAACTCAGCAATTGCGAACGTCCAGGGATTCCTCCCACCCCAAAGGGGCCACGACCAGAAGCTCTTGCTGCTCTTCAAGTGTCCAGGCAACCCCATTCACAGCCCCACAAACGCTGCGGCGCCCTCTTTCTACAGCCTCCCAAAGTGCAATCCTATCGGCCTGGGCCAATGAGTAGAGCACAACTCAGCAATTGCGACCGTCCAGGGATTCCTCCCACCCCAAAGGGGCCATGACCAGAAGCTCTTGCTGCTCTTCAAGTGTCCAGGCAACCTCATTCACAGCCCCACAAACCCTGCGGCTCTCTCTTTCTACAGCCTCCCAAAGTGCAATCCTATCGGCCTGGGCCGATGAGTAGGGCCAGAGACCAGCTCAGCAACTGCGAACGTCCAGGGATTCCTCCCACACCAAAGGGGCCACGACCAAAAGGTCTTGCTGCTCTTCAAGTGTCCAGGCAACCCCATTCACAGCCCCACAAACGCTGCGGCTCCCTATTTCTACAGCCTCCCAAAGTGCAATACTATCTACCTGGGCCAATGAGTAGAGCACAACTCAGCAATTGCGAACATCCACGGATTCCTCCCACCCCAAAGGGGCCATGACAAAAAGCTCTTGCTGCTCTTCAAGTGTCCAGGCAACCCCATTCACAGCCCCACAAACGCTGCGGCTCTCTCTTTCTACAGCCTCTCAAAGTGCAATCCTATCGGCCTGGGCCAATGAGTAAAGCCATAGACAGACTCAGCAATTGCGAACGTCCAGGGATTCCTCCCACACCAAAGGGGCCATGACAAAAAGCTCTTGCTGCTCTTCAAGTGTCCAGGCATCCCCATTCACAGCCCCACAAACGCTGCGGCTCTCTCTTTCTACAGCCTTCCAAAGTGCAATCCTATCTGCCTGGGCCGATGAGTAGAGCACAACTCAGCAATTGCGAACTTCCAGGGATTCCTCCCACAGCGAAGGGGCCACAAACAAAAGCTCTTGCTGGTCTTCAAGTGTCCAGGCATCCCCATTCACAGCCCCACAAACGCTGCGGCTCTCTCTTTCTACAGCCTCCCAAAGTGCAATACTATCTGCCTGGGCCAATTAGTAGAGCCATAGACAGGCTCAGCAATTGCGAACGTCCGGGGATTCCTCCCACCCCAAAGGGGCCACGACCAGAAGCTCTTGCTGCTCTTCAAGTGTCCAGGCAACCCCATTCACAGCCCCACAAACGCTGCGGCTCCCTCTTTCTACAGCCTCCCAAAGTTCAATACTATCTACCTGGGCCAATGAGTAGAGCACAACTCAGCAATTGCGAACGTCCAGGGATTCCTCCCACACCAAAGGGGCCACGACCAGAAGCTCTTGCTGCTCTTCAAGTGTCCAGGCAACCCCATTCACAGCCCCACAAACGCTGCGGCGCCCTCTTTCTACAGCCTCCCAAAGTGCAATCCTATCTGCCTGGGCCGATGAGTAGAGCCCAGCTCAGCAATTGCGACCGTCCAGGGATTCCTCCCACCCCAAAGGGGCCACGACCAGAAGCTCTTGCTGCTCTTCAAGTGTCCAGGCATCCCCATTCACAGCCCCACAAACGCTGCGTCTCTCTCTTTCTACAGCCTCCCAAAGTGCAATCCTATCGGCCTGGGTCGATGAGTAGGGCCAGAGCCCAGCTCAGCAATTGCGACCGTCCAGGGATTCCTCCCACACCAAAGGGGCCACGACCAAAAGGTCTTGCTGCTCTTCAAGTGTCCAGGCAACCCCATTCACAGCCCCACAAACGCTGCGCCTCTCTCTTTCTACAGCCTCCCAAAGTGCAATCCTATCGGCCTGGGCCGATGAGTAGAGCCAAGCTCAGCAATTGCGACCGTCCAGGGATTCCTCCCACAGCAAAGGGGCCATGACCAGAAGCTCTTGCTGCTCTTCAAGTGTCCAGGCAACCCCATTCTCAGCCCCACAATCGCTGCGGCTCTCTCTTTCTACAGCCTCCCAAAGTGCAATCCTATCGGCCTGGGCCGATGAGTAGGGCCAGAGACCAGCTCAGCAACTGCGAACGTCCAGGGATTCCTCCCACACCAAAGGGGCCACGACCAAAAGGTCTTGCTGCTCTTCAAGTGTCCAGGCAACCCCATTCACAGCCCCACAAACGCTGCGGCTCCCTATTTCTACAGCCTCCCAAAGTGCAATACTATCTACCTGGGCCAATGAGTAGAGCACAACTCAGCAATTGCGAACATCCAGGGATTCCTCCCACCCCAAAGGGGCCATGACAAAAAGCTCTTGCTGCTCTTCAAGTGTCCAGGCAACCCCATTCTCAGCCCCACAAACGCTGCGGCTCTCTCTTTCTACAGCCTCCCAAAGTGCAATACTATCTGCCTGGGCCAATGAGTAGACAAAAGCTCAGCAATTGCGACCGTCCAGGGATTCCTCCCACAGCAAAGGGGCCACGACCAGAAGCTCTTGCTGCTCTTCAAGTGTCCAGGCAACCCCATTCACAGCCCCACAAACGCTGCGGCTCCCTCTTTCTACAGCCTCCCAAAGTTCAATACTATCTACCTGGGCCAATGAGTAGAGCACAACTCAGCAATTGCAAACGTCCAGGGATTCCTCCCACACCAAAGGGGCCACGACCAGAAGCTCTTGCTGCTCTTCAAGTGTCCAGGCAACCCCATTCACAGCCCCACAAACGCTGCGGCGCCCTCTTTCTACAGCCTCCCAAAGTGCAATCCTATCCGCCTGGGCCAATGAGTAGAGCACAACTCAGCAATTGCGAACTTCCAGGGATTCCTCCCACCCCAAAGGGGCCACGACCAAAAGCTCTTGCTGCTCTTCAAGTGTCCAGGCAACCCCATTCACAGCCCCACAAACGCTGCGGCTCTCTCTTTCTACAGCCTCCCAAAGTGCAATCCTATCGGCCTGGGCCGATGAGTAGGGCCAGAGACCAGCTCAGCAACTGCGAACGTCCAGGGATTCCTCCCACACCAAAGGGGCCACGACCAAAAGGTCTTGCTGCTCTTCAAGTGTCCAGGCAACCCCATTCACAGCCCCACAAACGCTGCGGCTCTCTCTTTCTACAGCCTCCCAAAGTGCAATCCTATCTACCTGGGCCAATGAGTAGAGCACAACTCAGCAATTGCGAACATCCACGGATTCCTCCCACCCCAAAGGGGCCATGACAAAAAGCTCTTGCTGCTCTTCAAGTGTCCAGGCAACCCCATTCACAGCCCCACAAACGCTGCGGCTCTCTCTTTCTACAGCCTCTCAAAGTGCAATCCTATCGGCCTGGGCCAATGAGTAAAGCCATAGACGGGCTCAGCAATTGCGAACGTCCAGGGATTCCTCCCACACCAAAGGGGCCATGACAAAAAGCTCTTGCTGCTCTTCAAGTGTCCAGGCATCCCCATTCACAGCCCCACAAACGCTGCGGCTCTCTCTTTCTACAGCCTTCCAAAGTGCAATCCTATCTGCCTGGGCCGATGAGTAGAGCACAACTCAGCAATTGCGAACTTCCAGGGATTCCTCCCACAGCGAAGGGGCCACGACCAGAAGCTCTTGCTGGTCTTCAAGTGTCCAGGCATCCCCATTCACAGCCCCACAAACGCTGCGGCTCTCTCTTTCTACAGCCTCCCAAAGTGCAATACTATCTGCCTGGGCCAATTAGTAGAGCCATAGACAGGCTCAGCAATTGCGAACGTCCGGGGATTCCTCCCACAGCAAAGGGGCCACGACCAGAAGCTCTTGCTGCTCTTCAAGTGTCCAGGCAACCCCATTCACAGCCCCACAAACGCTGCGGCTCCCTCTTTCTACAGCCTCCCAAAGTTCAATACTATCTACCTGGGCCAATGAGTAGAGCACAACTCAGCAATTGCGAACGTCCAGGGATTCCTCCCACACCAAAGGGGCCACGACCAGAAGCTCTTGCTGCTCTTCAAGTGTCCAGGCAACCCCATTCACAGCCCCACAAACGCTGCGGCGCCCTCTTTCTACAGCCTCCCAAAGTGCAATCCTATCGGCCTGGGCCGATGAGTAGAGCCCAGCTCAGCAATTGCGACCGTCCAGGGATTCCTCCCACCCCAAAGGGGCCACGACCAGAAGCTCTTGCTGCTCTTCAAGTGTCCAGGCATCCCCATTCACAGCCCCACAAACGCTGCGGCTCTCTCTTTCTACAGCCTCCCAAAGTGCAATCCTATCGGCCTGGGTCGATGAGTAGGGCCAGAGCCCAGCTCAGCAATTGCGACCGTCCAGGGATTCCTCCCACACCAAAGGGGCCACGACCAAAAGGTCTTGCTGCTCTTCAAGTGTCCAGGCAACCCCATTCACAGCCCCACAAACGCTGCGCCTCTCTCTTTCTACAGCCTCTCAAAGTGCAATACTATCTGCCTGGGCCGATGAGTAGAGCCAAGCTCAGCAATTGCGACCGTCCAGGGATTCCTCCCACAGCAAAGGGGCCATGACCAGAAGCTCTTGCTGCTCTTCAAGTGTCCAGGCAACCCCATTCTCAGCCCCACAATCGCTGCGGCTCTCTCTTTCTACAGCCTCCCAAAGTGCAATCCTATCGGCCTGGGCCGATGAGTAGGGCCAGAGACCAGCTCAGCAACTGCGAACGTCCAGGGATTCCTCCCACACCAAAGGGGCCACGACCAAAAGGTCTTGCTGCTCTTCAAGTGTCCAGGCAACCCCATTCACAGCCCCACAAACGCTGCGGCTCCCTATTTCTACAGCCTCCCAAAGTGCAATACTATCTACCTGGGCCAATGAGTAGAGCACAACTCAGCAATTGCGAACATCCAGGGATTCCTCCCACCCCAAAGGGGCCATGACAAAAAGCTCTTGCTGCTCTTCAAGTGTCCAGGCAACCCCATTCTCAGCCCCACAAACGCTGCGGCTCTCTCTTTCTACAGCCTCTCAAAGTGCAATCCTATCGGCCTGGGCCAATGAGTAAAGCCATAGACAGACTCAGCAATTGCGAACGTCCAGGGATTCCTCCCACACCAAAGGGGCCACGACCAGAAGCTCTTGCTGCTCTTCAAGTGTCCAGGCATCCCCATTCACAGCCCCACAAACGCTGCGGCTCTCTCTTTCTACAGCCTTCCAAAGTGCAATCCTATCTGCCTGGGCCGATGAGTAGAGCACAACTCAGCAATTGCGAACTTCCAGGGATTCCTCCCACACCAAAGGGGCCACAAACAAAAGCTCTTGCTGGTCTTCAAGTGTCCAGGCATCCCCATTCACAGCCCCACAAACGCTGCGGCTCTCTCTTTCTACAGCCTCCCAAAGTGCAATACTATCTACCTGGGCCAATTAGTAGAGCCATAGACAGGCTCAGCAATTGCGAACGTCCGGAGATTCCTCCCACAGCAAAGGGGCCACGACCAGAAGCTCTTGCTGCTCTTCAAGTGTCCAGGCAACCCCATTCACAGCCCCACAAACGCTGCGGCTCCCTCTTTCTACAGCCTCCCAAAGTTCAATACTATCTACCTGGGCCAATGAGTAGAGAACAACTCAGCAATTGCGAACGTCCAGGGATTCCTCCCACACCAAAGGGGCCACGACCAGAAGCTCTTGCTGCTCTTCAAGTGTCCAGGCAACCCCATTCACAGCCCCACAAACGCTGCGGCGCCCTCTTTCTACAGCCTCCCAAAGTGCAATCCTATCTGCCTGGGCCGATGAGTAGAGCCCAACTCAGCAATTGCGACCGTCCAGGGATTCCTCCCACCCCAAAGGGGCCACGACCAGAAGCTCTTGCTGCTCTTCAAGTGTCCAGGCATCCCCATTCACAGCCCCACAAACGCTGCGTCTCTCTCTTTCTACAGCCTCCCAAAGTGCAATCCTATCGGCCTGGGTCGATGAGTAGGGCCAGAGCCCAGCTCAGCAATTGCGACCGTCCAGGGATTCCTCCCACCCCAAAGGGGCTACGACCAAAAGGTCTTGCTGCTCTTCAAGTGTCCAGGCAACCCCATTCACAGCCCCACAAACGCTGCGGCTCCCTCTTTCTACAACCTCCCAAAATGCAATACTATCTACCTGGGCCAATGAGTAGAGAACAACTCAGCAATTGCAAACGTCCAGGGATTCCTCCCACCCCAAAGGGGCCACGACCAGAAGCTCTTGCTGCTCTTCAAGTGTCCAGGCAACCCCATTCACAGCCCCACAAACGCTGCGCCTCTCTCTTTCTACAGCCTCTCAAAGTACAATCCTATCGGCCTGGGCCAATGAGTAAAGCCATAGACAGACTCAGCAATTGCGAACGTCCAGGGATTCCTCCCACCCCAAAGGGGCCATGACAAAAAGCTCTTCCTGCTCTTCAAGTGTCCAGGCAACCCCATTCACAGCCCCACAAACGCTGCGCCTCTCTCTTTCTACAGCCTCCCAAAGTGCAATACTATCTGCCTGGGCCAATGAGTAGAGCACAACTCAGCAATTGCGAACTTCCAGGGATTCCTCCCACACCAAAGGGGCCGCAAACAAAAGCTCTTGCTGCTCTTCAAGTGTCCAGGCATCCCCATTCACAGCCCCACAAACGCTGCGCCTCTCTCTTTCTACAGCCTCCCAAAGTGCAATACTATCTGCCTGGGCCGATGAGTAGAGCCAAGCTCAGCAATTGCGACCGTCCAGGGATTCCTCCCACAGCAAAGGGGCCATGACCAGAAGCTCTTGCTGCTCTTCAAGTGTCCAGGCAACCCCATTCTCAGCCCCACAATCGCTGCGGCTGTCTCTTTCTACAGCCTCCCAAAGTGCAATCCTATCGGCCTGGGCCGATGAGTAGAGCACACTCAGCAATTGCGAACGTCCAGGGATTCCTCCCACACCAAAGGGGCCACGACCAGAAGCTCTTGCTGCTCTTCAAGTGTCCAGGCAACCTCATTCACAGCCCCACAAACGCTGCGGCTCTCTCTTTCTACAGCCTCCCAAAGTGCAATCCTATCGGCCTGGGCCGATGAGTAGGGCCAGAGACCAGCTCAGCAACTGCGAACGTCCAGGGATTCCTCCCACACCAAAGGGGCCACGACCAGAAGCTCTTGCTGCTCTTCAAGTGTCCAGGCAACCCCATTCACAGCCCCACAAACACTGCGGCTCTCTCTTTCTACAGCCTCCCAAAGTGCAATACTATCTGCCTGGGCCAATGAGTAGAGCACAACTCAGCAATTGCGAACGTCCAGGGATTCCTCCCACACCAAAGGGGCCAGGACCAAAAGCTCTTGCTGCTCTTCAAGTGTCCAGGCAACCCCATTCACAGCCCCACAAACGCTGCGCCTCTCTCTTTCTACAGCCTCTCAAAGTGCAATCCTATCGGCCTGGGCCAATGAGTAAAGCCATAGACAGGCTCAGCAATTGCGAACGTCCGGGGATTCCTCCCACAGCAAAGGGGCCACGACCAGAAGGTCTTGCTGCTCTTCAAGTGTCCAGGCATCCCCATTCACAGCCCCACAAACGCTGCGGCTCTCTCTTTCTACAGCCTCCCAAAGTGCAATACTATCTGCCTGGGACGATGAGTAGAGCCCAACTCAGCAATTGCGAACTTCCAGGGATTCCTCCCACACCAAAGGGGCCACAAACAAAAGCTCTTGCTGCTCTTCAAGTGTCCAGGCATCCCCATTCACAGCCCCACAAACGCTGCGGCTCTCTCTTTCTACAGCCTCCCAAAGTGCAATCCTATCTGCCTGGGCCGATGAGTAGAGCCATAGACAGGCTCAGCAATTGAGAACGTCCAGGGATTCCTCCCACCCCAAAGGGACCACGACAAAAAGCTCTTCCTGCTCTTCAAGTGTCCAGGCATCCCTATTCACAGCCCCACAAACGCTGCGGCTCTCTCTTTCTACAGCCTCCCAAAGTGCAATACTATCGGCCTGGGCCAATGAGTAGAGCACAACTCAGCAATTGCGAACTTCCAGGGATTCCTCCCACACCAAAGGGGCCACAAACAAAAGCTCTTGCTGCTCTTCAAGTGTCCAGGCATCCCCATTCACAGCCCCACAAACGCTGCGCCTCTCTCTTTCTACAGCCTCCCAAAGTGCAATACTATCTGCCTGGGCCGATGAGTAGAGCCAAGCTCAGCAATTGCGACCATCCAGGGATTCCTCCCACACCAAAGGGGCCACGACCAGAAGCTCTTGCTGCTCTTCAAGTGTCCAGGCAACCCCATTCTCAGCCCCACAATCGCTGCAGCTGTCTCTTTCTACAGCCTCCCAAAGTGCAATCCTATCTGCCTGGGCCGATGAGTAGAGCCCAACTCAGCAATTGCGACCGTCCAGGGATTCCTCCCACACCAAAGGGGCCACGACCAAAAGCTCTTGCTGCTCTTCAAGTGTCCAGGCAACCTCATTCACAGCCCCACAAACGCTGCGGCTCTCTCTTTCTACAGCCTCCCAAAGTGCAATCCTATCGGCCTGGGCCGATGAGTAGGGCCAGAGACCAGCTCAGCAATTGCGAACGTCCAGGGATTCCTCCCACACCAAAGGGGCCACGACCAGAAGCTCTTGCTGCTCTTCAGGTTTCCCGGCACCGTCATTCACAGCACCACAAACGCTGCGGCTATCTCTTTCTACAACCTCCCAAAGTGCAATACTATCTGCCTGGGCCGATGAGTAGAGCCAAGCTCAGCAACTGCGAACGTCCGGGGATTCCTCCCACAGCAAAGGGGCCACGACCAGAAGCTCTTGCTGCTCTTCAAGTGTCCAGGCAACCCCATTCTCAGCCCCACAATCGCTGCAGCTGTCTCTTTCTACAGCCTCCCAAAGTGCAATCCTATCTGCCTGGGCCAATGAGTAGAGCACAACTCAGCAATTGCGACCGTCCAGGGATTCCTCCCACCCCAAAGGGGCCACGACCAAAAGCTCTTGCTGCTCTTCAAGTGTCCAGGCAACCTCATTCACAGCCCCACAAACGCTGCGGCTCTCTCTTTCTACAGCCTCCCAAAGTGCAATCCTATCGGCCTGGGCCGATGAGTAGGGCCAGAGACCAGCTCAGCAACTGCGAACGTCCAGGGATTCCTCCCACACCAAAGGGGCCACGACCAAAAGGTCTTGCTGCTCTTCAAGTGTCCAGGCAACCACATTCACAGCCCCACAAACGCTGCGGCTCTCTCTTTCTACAGCCTCCCAAAGTGCAATCCTATCGGCCTGGGCCGATGAGTAGGGCCAGAGACCACCTCAGCAATTGCGAACGTCCAGGGATTCCTCCCACCCCAAAGGGGCCACGACAAAAAGCTCTTGCTGCTCTTCAAGTGTCCAGGCATCCCCATTCTCAGCCCCACAAACGCTGCGGCTCTCTCTTTCTACAGCCTCCCAAAGTGCAATCCTATCTGCCTGGGCCAATGAGTAGAGCCATAGACAGGCTCAGCAATTGAGAAAGTCCAGGGATTCCTCCCACACCAAAGGGGCCACGACCAGAAGCTCTTGCTGCTCTTCAAGTGTCCAGGCAACCCCATTCACAGCCCCACAAACGCTGCGTCTCCCTATTTCTACAGCCTCCCAAAGTGCAATACTATCTACCTGGGCCAATGAGTAGAGCACAACTCAGCAATTGCGAACGTCCAGGGATTCCTCCCACACCAAAGGGGCCACGACCAAAAGCTCTTGCTGCTCTTCAAGTGTCCAGGCATCCCCATTCACAGCCCCACAAACGCTGCAGCTCTCTCATTCTACACCCTCCCAAAGTGCAATACTATCTACCGGGGCCAATGAGTAGAACCAGAGACCAGCTCAGCAATTGCGACCGTCCAGGGATTCCTCCCACAGCAAAGGGGCCACGACCAGAAGCTCTTGCTGCTCTTCAATGTCGAGACATCCCCATTCACAGGCCCACAAACGCTGCGGCTCTCTCTTTCTACAGCCTCCCAAAGTGCAATACTATCTGCCTGGGCCGATATGTACAGCCACACTCAGCAATTGCGACCGTCCAGGGATTCCTCCCACACCAAAGGGGCCACAAACAAAAGCTCTTGCTGCTCTTCAAGTGTCCAGGCAACCCCATTCACAGCCCCACAAATGCTGCCGCTCCCTATTTCTACAGCCTCCCAAAGTGCAATACTATCGGCCTGGGCCAATGAGTAGAGCACAACTCAGCAATTGCGAACGTCCAGGGATTCCTCCCACACCAAAGGGGCCAGGACCAAAAGCTCTTGCTGCTCTTCAAGTGTCCAGGCAACCCCATTCACAGCCCCACAAACGCTGCGCCTCTCTCTTTCTATAGCCTCTCAAAGTGCAATCCTATCGGCCTGGGCCAATGAGTAAAGCCATAGACAGGCTCAGCAATTGCGAACGTCCGGGGATTCCTCCCACAGCAAAGGGGCCACGACCAGAAGCTCTTGCTGCTCTTCAAGTGTCCAGGCATCCCCATTCACAGCCCCACAAACGCTGCGTCTCTCTCTGTTTCTACAGCCTTCCAAAGTGCAATACTATCTGCCTGGGACGATGAGTAGAGCACAACTCAGCAATTGCGAACTTCCAGGGATTCCTCCCACCCCAAAGGGGCCACAAACAAAAGCTCTTGCTGCTCTTCAAGTGTCCAGGCATCCCCATTCACAGCCCCACAAACGCTGCGGCTCTCTCTTTCTACAGCCTCTCAAAGTGCAATCCTATCGGCCTGGGCCGATGAGTAGAGCCATAGACAGGCTCAGTAATTAAGAACGTCCAGGGATTCCTCCCACCCCAAAGGCACCACGACAAAAAGCTCTTGCTGCTCTTCAAGTGTCCAGGCAACCTCATTCACAGCCCCACAAACGCTGCGGCTCTCTCTTTCTACAGCCTCCCAAAGTGCAATCCTATCGGCCTGGGCCGATGAGTAGGGCCAGAGACCAGCTCAGCAATTGCGAACGTCCAGGGATTCCTCCCACACCAAAGGGGCCACGACCAGAAGCTCTTGCTGCTCTTCAAGTTTCCCGGCAACGTCATTCACAGCACCACAAACGCTGCGGCTATCTCTTTCTACAACCTCCCAAAGTGCAATACTATCTGCCTGGGCCGATGAGTAGAGCCAAGCTCAGCAACTGCGAACGTTTTGGGATTCCTCCCACAGCAAAGGGGCCACGACCAGAAGCTCTTGCTGCTCTTCAAGTGTCCAGGCATCCCCATTCTCAGCCCCACAATCGCTGCAGCTATCTCTTTCTACAGCCTCCCAAAGTGCAATCCTATCTGCCTGGGCCAATGAGTAGAGCCCAACTCAGCAATTGCGACCGTGCAGGGATTCCTCCCACCCCAAAGGGGCCACGACCAAAAGCTCTTGCTGCTCTTCAAGTGTCCAGGCAACCCCATTCACAGCACCACAAACGCTGCGGCTCTCTCTTTCTACAGCCTCCCAAAGTGCAATACTATCTGCCTGGGCCGATGAGTAGGGCCAGAGACCAGCTCAGCAACTGCGAACGTCCAGGGATTCCTCCCACAGCAAAGGGGCCACAAAAAAAAGCTCTTGCTGCTCTTCAAGTGTCCAGGCATCCCCATTCACAGCCCCACAAACGCTGCGGCTCTCTCTTTCTACAGCCTCCCAAAGTGCAATCCTATCTGCCTGGGCCAATGAGTAGAGCACAACTCAGCAATTGCGAACTTCCAGGGATTCCTCCCACACCAAAGGGGCCACGACCAAAAGCTCTTGCTGCTCTTCAAGTGTCCAGGCAACCTCATTCACAGCCCCACAAACGCTGCGGCTCTCTCTTTCTACAGCCTCCCAAAGTGCAATCCTATCGGCCTGGGCCGATGAGTAGGGCCAGAGACCAGCTCAGCAACTGCGAACGTCCAGGGATTCCTCCCACACCAAAGGGGCCACAAACAAAAGCTCTTGCTGCTCTTCAAGTGTCCAGGCAACCCCATTCACAGCCCCACAAACGCTGCGGCTCCCTATTTCTACAGCCTCCCAAAGTGCAATACTATCTACCTGGGCCAATGAGTAGAGCACAACTCAGCAATTGCGAACGTCCAGGGATTCCTCCCACCCCAAAGGGGCCACGACCAGAAGCTCTTGCTGCTCTTCAAGTGTCCAGGCAACCCCATTCTCAGCCCCACAAACGCTGCGGCTCTCTCTTTCTACAGACTCCCAAACTGCAATAGTATCTGCCTGGGCCGATGAGTAGAGCACAGCTCAGCAATTGCGAACGTCCAGGGATTCCTCCCACCCCAAAGGGGCCACAAACAAAAGCTCTTGCTGCTCTTCAAGTGTCCAGGCAACCCCATTCACAGCCCCACAAACGCTGCAGCTCTCTCATTCTACACCCTCCCAAAGTGCAATACTATCTACCGGGGCCAATGAGTAGAACCAGAGACCAGCTCAGCAATTGCGAACGTCCAGGGATTCCTCCCACAGCAAAGGGGCCACGACCAGAAGCTCTTGCTGCTCTTCAATGTCGAGGCATCCCCATTCACAGCCCCACAAACGCTGCGTCGCCCTCTTTCTACAGCCTCCCAAAGTGCAATACTATCTGCCTGGGCCGATATGTACAGCCACACTCAGCAATTGCGACCGTCCAGGGATTCCTCCCACACCAAAGGGGCCACAAACAAAAGCTCTTGCTGCTCTTCAAGTGTCCAGGCAACCCCATTCACAGCCCCAAAAACGCTGCGGCTCTCTCTTTCTACAGCCTCACAAAGTGCAATACTATCTGCCTGGGACGATGAGTAGAGCACAACTCAGCAATTGCGAACTTCCAGGGATTCCTCCCACCCCAAAGGGGCCACGACCAAAAGCTCTTGCTGCTCTTCAAGTGTCCAGGCATCCCCATTCACAGACCCACAAACGCTGCGGCTCTCTCTTTCTACAGCCTCTCAAAGTGCAATTCTATCTGCCTGGGCCGATGAGTAGAGCCATAGACAGGCTCAGCAATTGAGAACGTCCAGGGATTCCTCCCACCCCAAAGGGACCACGACAAAAAGCTCTTCCTGCTCTTCAAGTGTCCAGGCATCCCTATTCACAGCCCCACAAACGCTGCGGCTCTCTCTTTCTACAGCCTCCCAAAGTGCAATACTATCTGCCTGGGCCGATGAGTAGAGCACAACTCAGCAATTGCGAACTTCCAGGGATTCCTCCCACACCAAAGGGGCCACGACCAGAAGCTCTTGCTGCTCTTCAAGTGTCCAGGCAACCCCATTCTCAGCCCCACAATCGCTGCAGCTGTTTCTTTCTACAGCCTCCCAAAGTGCAATCCTATCTGCCTGGGCCGATGAGTAGAGCCCAACTCAGCAATTGCGACCGTCCAGGGATTCCTCCCACACCAAAGGGGCCACGACCAAAAGCTCTTGCTGCTCTTCAAGTGTCCAGGCAACCTCATTCACAGCCCCACAAACGCTGCGGCTCTCTCTTTCTACAGCCTCCCAAAGTGCAATCCTATCGGCCTGGGCCGATGAGTAGGGCCATAGACAGGCTCAGCAATTGCGACCGTCCAGGGATTCCTCCCACACCAAAGGGGCCACGACCAAAAGCTCTTGCTGCTCTTCGAGTGTCCAGGCAACCCCATTCTCAGCCCCAAAAACGCTGCGGCTCTCTCTTTCTACAGCCTCCCAAAGTGCAATACTATCTGCCTGGGCCGATGAGTAGAGCACAACTCAGCAATTGCAAACGTCCAGGGATTCCTCCCACCCCAAAGGGGCCATGACCAGAAGCTCTTGCTGCTCTTCAAGTGTCCAGGCAACCCCATTCACAGCCCCACAAACGCTGCGGCGCTCTCTTTCTACAGCGTCTCAAAGTGCAATCCTATCGGCCTGGGCCAATGAGTAAAGCCATAGACAGGCTCAGCAATTGCGACCGTCCAGGGATTCCTCCCACACCAAAGGGGCCACGACCAGAAGCTCTTGCTGCTCTTCAAGTGTCCAGGCATCCCCATTCACAGCCCCACAAACGCTGCGGCTCTCTCTTTCTACAGCCTCCCAAAGTGCAATCCTATCTGCCTGGGCCGATGAGTAGAGCCCAACTCAGCAATTGCGACCGTCCAGGGATTCCTCCCACCCCAAAGGGGCCACGACCAAAAGCTCTTCCTGCTCTTCAAGTGTCCAGGCATCCCCATTCACAGCCCCACAAACACTGCAGCTCTCTCTTTCTACAGCCTCCCAAAGTGCAATCCTATCTGCCTGGGCCAATGAGTAGAGCACAACTCAGCAATTGCGAACTTCCAGGGATTCCTCCCACCCCAAAGGGGCCACAAACAAAAGCTCTTGCTGCTCTTCAAGTGTCCAGGCATCCCCATTCACAGCCCCACAAACGCTGCGGCTCTCTCTTTTTACAGCCTCCCAAAGTGCAATACTATCTGCCTGGGCCGATGAGTAGAGCCAAGCTCAGCAATTGCGAACGTCCAGGGATTCCTCCCACACCAAAGGAGCCACGACCAGAAGCTCTTGCTGCTCTTCAAGTGTCCAGGCAACCCCATTCTCAGCCCCACAAACGCTGCGGCGCCCTCTTTCTACAGCCTCCCAAAGTGCAATCCTGTCTGCCTGGGCCGATGAGTAGAGCCCAACTCAGCAATTGCGACCGTCCAGGGATTCCTCCCACACCAAAGGGGCCACGACCAGAAGCTCTTGCTGCTCTTCAAGTGTCCAGGCAACCCCATTCACAGCCCCACAAACGCTGCGGCTCCCTCTTTCTACAGCCTCCCAAAGTGCAATACTGTCGGCCTGGGCCGATGAGTAGGGCCAGAGACCAGCTCAGCTATTGCGAACGTCCAGGCATTCCTCCCACAACAAAGGGGCCACGACCAGAAGCTCTTGCTGCTCTTCAAGTGTCCAGGAAATCCCATTCACAGCCCCACAAACGCGGCGGCTCTCTCTTTCTACAAACTCCCAAAGTGCAATCCCATCTGCCTGCGTCGATGAGTAGGGCCAGAGCCCAGCTCAGCACTTGCGAACGTCCAGGGATTCCTCCCACACGAAAGGGGCCACAAACAAAACCTCTTGCTGCTCTTCAAGTGTCCAGGCAACCCCATTCACAGTCCCACAAACGCTGCGCCTCTCTCTTTCTACAGCCTCCCAAAGTGCAATCCTATCGGCCTGGGCCGATGAGTAGACCAAGACAGCAGCTCACCAATTGCGACCGTCCAGGGATTCCTCTAACACCAAAGGGGCCACGACCAGAAGCTCTTGCTGCTCTTCAAGTGTCCAGGCAACCCCATTCACAGCCCCACAAACGCTGCGCCTCTCTCTTTCTACAGCCTCCCAAAGTGCAATCCTATCGGCCTGGGACAATGAGTAGGGCCAGAGACCAGCTCAGCAATTGCGACCGTCCAGGGATTCCTCCCACACCAAATGGGCCACGACCAGAAGCTCTTGCTGCTCTTCAAGTTTCCAGGCAACGTCATTCACAGCACCACAAACGCTGCGGCTCTCTCTTTCTACAACCTCCCAAAGTGCAATACTATCTGCCTGGGCCAATGAGTAGAGCCAAGCTCAGCAATTGCGACCATCCAGGGATTCCTCCCACACCAAAGGGGCCACGACCAAAACCTCTTGCTGCTCTTCAAGTGTCCAGGCAACCCCATTCTCAGCCCCACAATCGCTGCAGCTGTCTCTTTCTACAGCCTCCCAAAGTGCAATACTGTCGGCCTGGGCCAATGAGTAGAGCCAGAGCCCAGCTCAGCAATTGCGACCGTCCAGGGATTCCTCCCACACCAAAGGGGCCATGACTAGAAGCTCTTGCTGCTCTTCAAGTATACAGGCAACCCCATTCACAGCCCGACAAAAGCTGCGGCTCTCTCTTTTTACAGCCTCCCAAAGAGCAATCCTATCTGCCTGGGCCGATAAGTAGGGCCAGAGCCAAGCTCAGCACTTGCGAACGTCCAGGGATTCCTCCCACCCCAAAGGGGCCACGACCAAAAGCTCTTGCTGCTCTTCAAGCGTCCAGGCAACCCCATTCACAGCACTACAAACGCTGTGCCTCTCTCTTTCTACAGCCTCCCAAAGTGCAATCCTATCTGCCTGGGCCGATGAGTAGGGCCAGAGACCAGCTCAGCAATTGCGAACGTCCAGGCATTCCTCCCACAACAAAGGGGCCACGACCAGAAGCTCTTGCTGCTCTTCAAGTGTCCAGGAAACCCCATTCACAGCCCCACAAACGCTGCGGCTCTCTCTTTCTACAGCCTCCCAAAGTGCAATACTATCTACCTGGGCCAATCAGTAGAGCCATGGACAGGCTCAGCAATTGCGACCGTCCAGGGATTCCTCCCACCCCAAAGGGGCCACAAACAAAAGCTCTTGCTGCTCTTCAAGTATACAGGCAACCCCATTCAAAGCCCGACAAAAGCTGCGGCTCTCTCTTTTTACAGCCTCCCAAAGTGCAATCCTATCTGCCTGGGCGAATGAGTAGAGCCAAGCTCAGCAATTCCGACCGTACAGGGATTCCTCCCACACCAAAGGGGCCACAAACAAAAGCTCTTGCTGCTCTTCAAGTGTCCAGGCAACCCCTGTCACAGCCCCACAAACGCTGCACCTCTCTCTTTCTACAGCCTCCCAAAGTCCAATCCCATCTGCCTGCGCCGATGAGTAGGGCCAGAGCCCAGCTCAGCACTTGCGACCGTCCAGGGATTCCTCCCACACCAAAGGGGACACGACCAGAAGCTCTTGCTGCTCTTTAAGTGTCCAGGCAACCCCATTCACAGCCCCACAAACGCTGCGGCTCTCTTTTTCTACAGCCTCTCAAAGTGCAATCCTATCTGCCTGGGCCAATGAGTAGAGCCCATCTCAGCAATTGCGAACGTCCAGGGATTCCTCCCACCCCAAAGGGGCCACAAACAAAAGCTCTTGCTGCTCTTCAAGTGTCCAGGCAACCTCATTCACAGCCCCACAAACGCTGCGCCTTTCTCTTTCTACAGCCTCCCAAAGTGCAATCCTATCTGCCTGGGCCGATGAGTAGAGCACAACTCAGCAATTGCGAAAGTCCAGGGAGTCCTCACACAGCAAAGGGGCCACGACCAAAAGCTCTTGCTGCTCTTCAAGTGTCCAGGCAACCCCATTCACAGCCCCACAAACCCTGCGGCGCTCTCTTTCTACAGCCTCCCAAACTCCAATCCTATCTGCCTGGGCCAATGAGTAGAGCCAAGCTCAGCAATTGAAAACGTCCAGGGATTCCTCCCACACCAAAGGGGCCACGACCAAAAGCTCTTGCTGCTCTTCAAGTGTCCAGGCAACCCCATTCACAGCCCCACAAACGCTGCGGCTCTCTTTTTCTACAGCCTCCCAAAGTGCAATACTATCGGCCTGGGTCAATGAGTAGAGCCAGAGACCAGCTCAGGTATTTGGGAACGTCCAGGGATTCCTCCCACACCAAAGGGGCCACGACCAAAAGCTCTTGCTGCTCTTCAAGTGTCCAGGCAACCCCATTCACAGCCCCACAAACCCTGCGCCTCTCTCTTTCTACAGCCTCCCAAAGTGCAATCCTATCGGCCCGGGCCGATGAGTAGGGCCAGAGACCAGCTCATCAATTGCGAACGTCCAGGGATTGCTCCCACCCCACAGGGGACACGAGCAGAAGCTCTTGCTGCTCTTCAAGTGTCCAGGCAACCCCATTCACAGCCCCACAAATGCTGCGCCTCTCTCTTTCTACAGCCCCCCAAAGTGCAATACTATCTGCCTGAGCCAATGAGTAGACACAAGCTCAGCAATTGCGACCGTCCAGGGATTCCTCCCACACCAAAGGGGCCACAAACAAAAGCTCTTGCTGCTCTTCAAGCGTCCAGGCAACACCATTCACAGCCCCACAAACGCTGCGCCTTTCTCTTTCTACAGCCTCCCAAAGTGCAATACTATCTGCCTAGGGGATGAGTAGAGCCAAGCTCAGCAATTGAAAACGTCCAGGGATTCCTCCCACAGCAAAGGAGCGAGGACCAAAAGCTCTTGCTGCTCTTCAAGTGTCCAGGCAACCCCATTCACAGCACCACAAACGCTGCGGCTCTCTTTTTCTAGAGCCTCCCAAAGTGCAATACTTTCGGCCTGGGCCAATGAGTAGAGCCAGAGACCAGCTCAGCAATTGTGACCGTCCAGGGATTCCTCCCACCCCAAAGGGGCCACAACCAGAAGCTCTTGCTGCTCTTCAAGTGTCCAGGCAACCCCATTCACAGCACCACAAACGCTGCGGCTCTCTTTTTCTAGAGCCTCCCAAAGTGCAATCCTAACGGCCTGGGCCAATGAGTAGGGCCAGAGACCAGCTCAGCAATTGCGAACGTCCAAGGATTCCTCCCACCCCAAAGGGGCCACGACAAAAAGCTCTTGCTGCTCTTCAAGTGTCCAGGCATCCCCATTCACAGCCCCACAAACGCTGCGGCTCTCTCTTTCTACAGCCTCCCAAAGTGCAATACTATCTACCTGGGCCAATCAGTAGATCCCAACTCAGCAATTGCGAACTTCCAGGGATTCCTCCCACCCCAAAGGGGACACGACCAAAAGCTCTTGCTGCTCTTCAAGTGTCCAGGCATCCCCATTCACAGCCCCACAAATGCTGCGGCTCTCTCTTTCTACAGCCTCCCAAAGTGCAATACTATCTACCTGGGCCCATGAGTAGAGCCAGGGACCATCTCAGCAATTGCGACCGTCCAGGGATTCCTCCCACACCAAAGAGGCCACGACTAGAAGCTCTTGCTGCTCTTCATGTGTTCTGACAACACCATTCAAAGCCCCACAAAGGCTGCGCCTCTCTCTTTCTACAGCCTCCCAAAGTCCAATCCTATCTACTTGGGTCAATGAGTAGAGCCAGAGACCAGCTCAGGTATTTGCGAACGTCTAGGGATTCCACCCACACCAAAGGGGCCACGACCAAAAGCTCTTGCTGCTCTTCAAGTGTCCAGGCAACCCCATTCACAGCCCCACAAACGCTGCGGCTCTCTCTTTCTACAGTCTCCCAAAGTGCAATCCTATCTACCTGGGCCAATGAGTAGAGCCAGAGACCAGCTCAGCAATTGCGAACGTCCAGGCATTCCTCCCACAACAAAGGGGCCACGACCAGAAGCTCTTGCTGCTCTTCAAGTGTCCAGGCAACCCCATTTACAGCCCCACAAATGCTGCGGCTCTCTCTTTCTACAGCCTCTCAAAGTGCAATCCTATCTGCCTGGGCCGATGAGTAGAGCCATAGAAAGGCTCAGCAATTGCGACCGTCCAGGGATTCCTCCCACCCCAAAGGGGCCACGACCAGAAGCTCTTGCTGCTCTTCAAGTGTCCAGGAATCCCCATTCACAGCCCCACAAATGCTGCGCCTCTCTCTTTCTACAGCCTCCCAAAGTGCAATCCTATCGGCCTGGGCCGATGAGTAGGGCCAGAGACAAGCTCAGCAATTGCGACCGTCCAGGGATTCCTCCCACACCAAAGGGGCCACGACCAGAAGCTCTTGCTGCTCTTCAAGTGTCCAGGCAACGTCATTCACAGCACCACAAACGCTGCGCCTCTCTCTTTCTACAGCCTCCCAAAGTGCAATCCTATCGGCCTGGGCCGATGAGTAGGGCCAGAGACAAGCTCAGCAATTGCGACCGTCCAGGGATTCCTCCCACACCAAAGGGGCCACGACCAGAAGCTCTTGCTGCTCTTCAAGTTTCCAGGCAACGTCATTCACAGCACCACAAACGCTGCGGCTCTCTCTTTCTACAACCTCCCAAAGTGCAATACTATCTGCCTGGGCCAATGAGTAGAGCCAAGCTCAGCAATTGCGACCATCCAGGGATTCCTCCCACCCCAAAGGGGCCACGACCAAAACCTCTTGCTGCTCTTCAAGTGTCCAGGCAACCCCATTCTCAGCCCCACAATCGCTGCAGCTGTCTCTTTCTACAGCCTCCCAAAGTGCAATCCTATCTGCCTGGGCCGATGAGTAGAGCCCAACTCAGCAATTGCGACCGTCCAGGGATTCCTCCCACCCCAAAGGGGCCACAAACAAAACCTCTTGCTGCTCTTCAATGTCCAGGCAACCCCATTCTCAGCCCCACAATCGCTGCAGCTGTCTCTTTCTACAGCCTCCCAAAGTGCAATCCTATCTACCTGGGCCAATGAGTAGAGCCAGAGACCATCTCAGCAACTGCGAACGTCCAGGGATTCCTCCCACACCAAAGGGGCCATGACTAGAAGCTCTTGCTGCTCTTCAAGTATACAGGCAACCCCATTCACAGCCCGACAAAAGCTGCGGCTCTCTCTTTATAACAGCATCCCAAAGTGCAATCCTATCTGCCTGGGCCGATAAGTAGGGCCAGAGCCAAGCTCAGCAATTGCGAACGTCCAGGGATTCCTCCCACAGCAAAGGGGCCACGACCAGAAGCTCTTGCTGCTCTTCAAGCGTCCAGGCAACCCCATTCACAGCACTACAAACGCTGTGCCTCTCTCTTTCTACAGCCTCCCAAAGTGCAATACTCTCGGCCTGGGCCGATGAGTAGGGCCAGAGACCAGCTCAGCAATTGCGAACGTCCAGGCATTCCTCCCACAACAAAGGGGCCACGACCAGAAGCTCTTGCTGCTCTTCAAGTGTCCAGGAAACCCCATTCACAGCCCCACAAACGCTGCGGCTCTCTCTTTCTACAGCCTCCCAAAGTGCAATCCTATCTGACTGGGCCAATGAGTAGAGCCATGGACAGGCTCAGCAATTGCGACCGTCCAGGGATTCCTCCCACCCCAAAGGGGCCACAAACAAAAGCTCTTGCTGCTCTTCAAGTATACAGGCAACCCCATTAAAAGCCCGACAAAAGCTGCGGCTCTCTCTTTTTACAGCCTCCCAAAGTGCAATCCTATCGGCCTGGGCGAATGAGTAGAGCCAAGCTCAGCAATTCCGACCGTCCAGGGATTCCTCCCACACCAAAGGGGCCACAAACAAAAGCTCTTGCTGCTCTTCAAGTGTCCAGGCAACCCCTGTCACAGCCCCACAAACGCTGCACCTCTCTCTTTCTACAGCCTCCCAAAGTCCAATCCCATCTGCCTGCGCCGATGAGTAGGGCCAGAGCCCAGCTCAGCACTTGCGAACGTCCAGGGATTCCTCCAACACGAAAGGGGGCACGACCAAAAGCTCTTGCTGCTCTTTAAGTGTCCAGGCAACCCCATTCACAGTCCCACAAACGCTGCGGCTCTCTCTTTCTACAGCCTCCCAAAGTGCAATCCTATCTTTCTGTGCCGATGAGTAGAGCAAGACAGCAGCTCACCAATTGCGAACGTCCAGGGATTCCTCGCACCCCAAAGGGGCCACGACCAGAAGCTCTTGCTGCTCTTCAAGTGTCCAGGCAACCCCATTCTCAGCCCCACAAATGCTGCGGCGCCCTCTTTCTACAGCCTCCCAAAGTGCAATACTATCTGCCTGGGCCGATGAGTAGAGCCCAACTCAGCAATTGCGACCGTCCAGGGATTCCTTCCACACCAAAGGGGCCACGACCAAAAGCTCTTGCTGCTCTTATAGTAGCCAGGCAACCCCATTCACAGCCCCACAAACGCTGCGGCTCTCTCTTTCTACAGCCTCTCAAAGTGCAATCCTATCTGCCTGGGCCAATGAGTAGAGCCCATCTCAGCAATTGCGAACGTCCAGGGATTCCTCCCACTCCAAAGGGGCCACAAACAAAAGCTCTTTCTGGTCTTCAAGTGTCCAGGCAACCTCATTCACAGCCCCACAAACGCTGTGCCTTTCTCTTTCTACAGCCTCCCAAAGTGCAATCCTATCTGCCTGGGCCGATGAGTAGAGCACAACTCAGCAATTGCGAACTTCCAGGGATTCCTCCCACCCCAAAGGGGCCACGACCAGAAGCTCTTGCTGCTCTTCAAGTGTCCAGGCAACCCCATTCACAGCCCCACAAACCCTGCGGCGCTCTCTTTCTACAGCCTCCCAAAGTCCAATCCTATCTGCCTGGGCCAATGAGTAGAGCCAAGCTCAGCAATTGAAAACGTCCAGGGATTCCTCCCACAGCAAAGGGGCCACGACCAAAAGCTCTTGCTGCTCTTCAAGTGTCCAGGCAACCCCATTCACAGCCCCACAAACGCTGCGGCTCTCTTTTTCTAGAGCCTCCCAAAGTGCAATACTATCGGCCTGGGCCGATGAGTAGGGCCAGAGACCAGCTCAGCAATTGCGACCGTCCAGGGATTCCTCCCACACCAAAGGGGCCACGACCAAAAGCTCTTGCTGCTCTTCAAGTGTCCAGGCAACCCCATTCACAGCCCAACAAACGCTGCGGCTCTCTCTTTCTACAGCCTCTCAAAGTGCAATCCTATCGGCCCGGGCTGATGAGTAGGGCCAGAGACCAGCTCAGCAATTGCGAACGTCCAGGGATTCCTCACACACCAAAGAGGCCACGACTAGAAGCTCTTGCTGCTTTTCAAGTGTCCAGGCAACCCCATTCACAGCCCCACAAACGCTGCGGCTCTCTCTTTCTACAGCCTCCCAAAGAGCAATCTATCGGCCTGGGCCGATGAGTAGGGCCAGAGACCAGCTCAGCAATTGCGAACGTCCAGGGATTCCTCCCACACCAAAGGGGCCACGACCAAAAGCTCTTGCTGCTCTTCAAGTGTCCAGGCAACCTCATTCACAGCCCCACAAACGCTGCGCCTCTCTCTTTCTACAGCCCCCCAAAGTGCAATACTATCTGCCTGAGCCAATGAGTAGACACAAGCTCAGCAATTGCGACCGTCCAGGGATTCCTCCCACCCCAAAGGGGCCACAAACAAAAGCTCTTGCTGCTCTTCAAGCGTCCAGGCAACCCCATTCACAGCCCCACAAACGCTGCGCCTTTCTCTTTCTACAGCCTCCCAAAGTGCAATACTATCTGCCTAGGGGATGAGTAGAGACAAGCTCAGCAATTGAAAACGTCCAGGGATTCCTCCCACAGCAAAGGAGCGAGGACCAAAAGCTCTTGCTGCTCTTCAAGTGTCCAGGCAACCCCATTCACAGCACCACAAACGCTGCGGCTCTCTCTTTTTACAGCCTCCCAAAGTGCAATCCTATCTGCCTGGGCCAATGAGTAGAGCCCATCTCAGCAATTGCGAACGTCCAGGGATTCCTCCCACCCCAAAGGGGCCACAAACAAAAGCTCTTTCTGGTCTTCAAGTGTCCAGGCAACCTCATTCACAGCCCCACAAACGCTGTGCCTTTCTCTTTCTACAGCCTCCCAAAGTGCAATCCTATCTGCCTGGGCCGATGAGTAGAGCACAACTCAGCAATTGCGAACTTCCAGGGATTCCTCCCACCCCAAAGGGGCCACGACCAAAAGCTCTTGCTGCTCTTCAAGTGTCCAGGCAACCCCATTCACAGCCCCACAAACCCTGCGGCGCTCTCTTTCTACAGCCTCCCAAAGTCCAATCCTATCTGCCTGGGCCAATGAGTAGAGCCAAGCTCAGCAATTGAAAACGTCCAGGGATTCCTCCCACAGCAAAGGGGCCACGACCAAAAGCTCTTGCTGCTCTTCAAGTGTCCAGGCAACCCCATTCACAGCCCCACAAACGCTGCGGCTCTCTTTTTCTAGAGCCTCCCAAAGTGCAATACTATCGGCCTGGGCCGATGAGTAGGGCCAGAGACCAGCTCAGCAATTGCGACCGTCCAGGGATTCCTCCCACACCAAAGGGGCCACGACCAAAAGCTCTTGCTGCTCTTCAAGTGTCCAGGCAACCCCATTCACAGCCCAACAAACGCTGCGGCTCTCTCTTTCTACAGCCTCTCAAAGTGCAATCCTATCGGCCCGGGCCGATGAGTAGGGCCAGAGACCAGCTCAGCAATTGCGAACGTCCAGGGATTCCTCACACACCAAAGAGGCCACGACTAGAAGCTCTTGCTGCTTTTCAAGTGTCCAGGCAACCCCATTCACAGCCCCACAAACGCTGCGGCTCTCTCTTTCTACAGCCTCCCAAAGAGCAATCTATCGGCCTGGGCCGATGAGTAGGGCCAGAGACCAGCTCAGCAATTGCGAACGTCCAGGGATTCCTCCCACACCAAAGGGGCCACGACCAAAAGCTCTTGCTGCTCTTCAAGTGTCCAGGCAACCTCATTCACAGCCCCACAAACGCTGCGCCTCTCTCTTTCTACAGCCCCCCAAAGTGCAATACTATCTGCCTGAGCCAATGAGTAGACACAAGCTCAGCAATTGCGACCGTCCAGGGATTCCTCCCACCCCAAAGGGGCCACAAACAAAAGCTCTTGCTGCTCTTCAAGCGTCCAGGCAACCCCATTCACAGCCCCACAAACGCTGCGCCTTTCTCTTTCTACAGCCTCCCAAAGTGCAATACTATCTGCCTAGGGGATGAGTAGAGACAAGCTCAGCAATTGAAAACGTCCAGGGATTCCTCCCACAGCAAAGGAGCGAGGACCAAAAGCTCTTGCTGCTCTTCAAGTGTCCAGGCAACCCCATTCACAGCACCACAAACGCTGCGGCTCTCTCTTTTTACAGCCTCCCAAAGTGCAATACTTTCGGCCTGGGCCAATGAGTAGAGCCAGAGACCAGCTCAGCAATTGCGACCGTCCAGGGATTCCTCCCACCCCAAAGGGGCCACAACCAGAAGCTCTTGCTGCTCTTCAAGTGTCCAGGCAACCCCATTCATAGCACCACAAACGCTGCACCTCTCTCTTTCTACAGCCTCCCAAAGTGCAATCCTATCGGCCTGGGCCGATGAGTAGGGCCAGAGACCAGCTCAGCAATTGCGAACGTCCAAGGATTCCTCCCACCCCAAAGGGGCCACGACAAAAAGCTCTTGCTGCTCTTCAAGTGTCCAGGCAACCCCATTCACAGCCCCACAAACGCTGCGGCTCTCTCTTTCTACAGCCTCCCAAAGTGCAATACTATCTACCTGGGCCAATGAGTAGAGCACAGCTCAGCAATTGCGAACTTCCAGGGATTCCTCCCACCCCAAAGGGGCCACGACCAAAAGCTCTTGCTGCTCTTCAAGTGTCCAGGCATCCCCATTCACAGCCCCACAAATGCTGCGGCTCTCTCTTTCTACAGCCTCCCAAAGTGCAATACTATCTACCTGGGCCAATGAGTAGAGCCAGAGACCATCTCAGCAATTGCGACCGTCCAGGGATTCCTCCCACACCAAAGAGGCCACGACTAGAAGCTCTTCCTGCTCTTCATGTCTTCTGACAACACCATTCAAAGCCCCACAAAGGCTGCGCCTCTCTCTTTCTACAGCCTCCCAAAGTCCAATCCTATCTACTTGGGTCAATGAGTAGAGCCAGAGACCAGCTCAGGTATTTGCGAACGTCTAGGGATTCCACCCACACCAAAGGGGCCACGACCAGAAGCTCTTGCTGCTCTTCAAGTGTCCAGGCAACCCCATTCACAGCCCCACAAACGCTGCGGCTCTCTCTTTCTACAGCCTCCCAAAGTGCAATCCTATCTACCTGGGCCAATGAGTAGAGCCAGAGACCAGCTCAGCAATTGCGAACGTCCAGGCATTCCTCCCACAACAAAGGGGCCACGACCAGAAGCTCTTGCTGCTCTTCAAGTGTCCAGGCAACCCCATTCACAGCCCCACAAACGCTGCGGCTCTCTCTTTCTACAGCCTCTCAAAGTGCAATCCTATCGGCCTGGGCCAATGAGTAGAGCCATAGACAGGCTCAGCAATTGCGACCGTCCAGGGATTCCTCCCACCCCAAAGGGGCCACGACCAGAAGCTCTTGCTGCTCTTCAAGTGTCCAGGAATCCCCATTCACAGCACCACAAACGCTGCGGCTCTCTCTTTCTACAGCCTCCCAAAGTGCAATCCTATCGGCCTGGGCCGATGAGTAGAGCCATAGACAGGCTCAGCAATTGCGAACGTCCAAGGATTCCTCCCACACCAAAGAGGCCACGACCAGAAGCTCTTGCTGCTCTTCATGTGTTCTGACAACACCATTCAAAGCCCCACAAAGGCTGCGGCTCTCTCTTTCTACAGCCTCCCAAAGTGCAATCCTATCGGTCTGGGCCAATTAGTAGAGCCATAGACAGGCTCAGCAATTGCGAACGTCCGGGGATTCCTCCCACACCAAAGGGGCCACGACCAGAAGCTCTTGCTGCTCTTCAAGTGTCCAGGCAACCCCATTCACAGCCCCACAAACGCTGCGGCTCTCTCTTTCTACAGATTCCCAAAGTGCAATCCTATCGGCCTGGGACGATGAGTAGGGCCAGAGACCACCTCAGCAATTGCGACCGTCCAGGGATTCCTCCCACACCAAAGGGGCCACGACCAAAAGCTCTTGCTGCTCTTCAAGTGTCCAGGCAACCCCATTCTCAGCCCCACAAACGCTGCGGCGCCCTCTTTCTACAGCCTCCCAAAGTGCAATCCTATCGGCCTGGGCCGATGAGTAGAGCCCAACTCAGCAATTGCGAACTTCCAGGGATTCCTCCCACACCAAAGGGGCCACGACCAGAAGCTCTTGCTGCTCTTCAAGTGTCCAGTCATCCCCATTCACAGCCCCACAAACGCTGCGGCTCTCTCTTTCTACAGCCTCCCAAAGTGCAATACTATCTGCCTGGGACGATGAGTACACACAAGCTCAGCAATTGCGACCGTCCAGGGATTCCTCCCACACCAAAGGGGCCACGACCAGAAGCTCTTGCTGCTCTTCAAGTGTCCAGGCAACCCCATTCACAGCCCCACAAACGCTGCGGCTCCCTATTTCTACAGCCTCCCAAAGTGCAATACTATCTGCCTAGGGGATGAGTAGAGCCAAGCTCAGCAATTGAAAACGTCCAGGGATTCCTCCCAAACCAAAGGGGCCACGACCAAAAGCTCTTGCTGCTCTTCAAGCGTCCAGGCAACCCCATTCACAGCCCCACAAACGCTGCACCTTTCTCTTTCTACAGCCTCCCAAAGTGCAATGCTATCTGCCTAGGGGATGAGTAGAGCCAAGCTCAGCAATTGAAAACGTCCAGGGATTCCTCCCACAGCAAAGGGGCCACGACCAAAAGCTCTTGCTGCTCTTCAAGTGTCCAGGCAACCCCATTCACAGCACCACAAACGCTGCGGCTCTCTTTTTCTAGAGCCTCCCAAAGTGCAATACTTTCGGCCTGGGCCAATGAGTAGAGCCAGAGCCCAACTTAGCAATTGCGACCGTCCAGGGATTCCTCCCACCCCAAAGGGGCCACAAACAAAAGCTCTTGCTGCTCTTCAAGTGTCCAGGCAACCCCATTCACAGCCCCACAAACGCTGCACCTCTCTCTTTCTACAGCCTCCCAAAGTGCAATCCTATCGGCCTGGGCCAATGAGTAGGGCCAGAGACCAGCTCAGCAATTGCGAACGTCCAAGGATTCCTCCCACACCAAAGGGGCCACGACAAAAAGCTCTTGCTGCTCTTCAAGTGTCCAGGCAACCCCATTCACAGCCCCACAAACGCTGCGGCTCTCTCTTTCTACAGCCTCCCAAAGTGCAATACTATCTACCTGGGCCAATCAGTAGAGCACAGCTCAGCAATTGCGATCTTCCAGGGATTCCTCCCACCCCAAAGGGGCCACGACCAAAAGCTCTTGCTGCTCTTCAAGTGTCCAGGCATCCCCATTCACAGCCCCACAAATGCTGCTGCTCTCTCTTTCTACAGCCTCCCAAAGTGCAATACTATCTACCTGGGCCAATGAGTAGAGCCAGAGACCATCTCAGCAATTGCGACCGTCCAGGGATTCCTCCCACACCAAAGGGGCCAAGACCAGAAGCTCTTGCTGCTCTTCATGTGTTCTGACAACACCATTCAAAGCCCCACAAAGGCTGCGGCTCTCTCTTTCTACAGCCTCCCAAAGTCCAATCCTATCTACCTGGGTCAATGAGTAGAGCCAGAGACCAGCTCAGGTATTTGCGAACGTCTAGGGATTCCACCCACACCAAAGGGGCCACGACCAAAAGCTCTTGCTGCTCTTCAAGTGTCCAGGCAACCCCATTTACAGCCCCACAAACGCTGCGGCTCTCTCTTTCTACAGCCTCCCAAAGTGCAATCCTATCTGCCTGGGCCAATGAGTAGAGCCAGAGACCAGCTCAGCAATTGCGAACGTCCAGGGATTCCTCCCACACCAAAGGGGCCACAAACAAAAGCTCTTGCTGCTCTTCAAGTGTCCAGGCAACCCCATTCACAGCCCCACAAACGCTGCGCCTCTCTCTTTCTACAGCCTCCCAAAGTGCAATCCTATCGGCCTGGGCCGATGAGTAGAGCCCAACTCAGCAACTGCGACCGTCCAGGCATTACTCCCACAGCAAAGGGGCCACGACCAAAAGCTCTTGCTGCTCTTCAAGTGTCCAGGCATCCCCATTCACAGCCCCACAAACGCTGCGGCTCTCTCTTTCTACAGCCTCCCAAAGTGCAATACTATCTGCCTGGGACGATGAGTACACACAAGCTCAGCAATTGCGACCGTCCAGGGATTCCTCCCACACCAAAGGGGCCATGACCAGAAGCTCTTGCTGCTCTTCAAGTGTCCAGGCAACCCCATTCACAGCACCACAAACGCTGCGCCTCTCTCTTTCTACAGCCTCCCAAAGTGCAATACTATCTACCTGGGCCAATGAGTAGAGCCATAGACAGGCTCAGCAATTGCGAACGTCCAGGGATTCCTCCCACACCAAAGAGGCCACGACTGGAAGCTCTTGCTGCTCTTCAAGTGTGCTGACAACACCATTCAAAGCCCCACAAAGGCTGCGGCTCTCTCTTTCTACAGCATCCCAAAGTGCAATACTATCTACCTGGGCCAATGAGTAGAGCCCAGCTCAGCAATTGCGACCGTCCAGGGATTCCTCCCACACCAAAGGGGCCACGACCAAAAGCTCTTGCTGCTCTTCAAGTGTCCAGGCAACCCCATTCTCAGCCCCACAAACGCTGCGCCTCTCTCTTTCTACGGCCTCCCAAAGTGCAATATTATCTGCCTGGGTCGATGAGTAGAGCCAGAGACCATCTCAGCAATTGCGACCGTCCAGGGATTCCTCCCACCCCAAAGGGGCCACGACCAAAACCTCTTGCTGCTCTTCAAGTGTCCAGGCAACCTCATTCACAGCACCACAAACGCTGCGCCTCTCTCTTTCTACAGCCTCCCAAAGTGCAATATTATCTGCCTGGGTCGATGAGTAGAGCCAGAGACAGGCTCAGCAATTGCGACCGTCCAGGGATTCCTCCCACCCCAAAGGGGCCACGACCAAAACCTCTTGCTGCTCTTCAAGTGTCCAGGCAACCTCATTCACAGCACCACAAACGCTGCGGCTCCCTCTTTCTACAGCCTCCCAAAGTGCAATACTATCTACCTGGGCCAATGAGTAGAGCACAACTCAGCAATTGCGAACTTCCAGGGATTCCTCCCACACCAAAGGGGCCACGACCAAAAGCTCTTGCTGCTCTTCAAGTGTCCAGGCAACCTCATTCACAGCCCCACAAACGCTGCGGCTCTCTCTTTCTACAGCCTCCCAAAGTGCAATCCTATCGGCCTGGGCCGATGAGTAGAGCCAGAGACCAGCTCAGGTATTTGGGAACGTCTAGGGATTCCTCCCACACCAAAGGGGCCACAAACAAAAGCTCTTGCTGCTCTTCAAGTGTCCAGGCATCCCCATTCACAGCCCCACAAACGCTGCGGCTCTCTCTTTCTACAGCCTCCCAAAGTGCAATACTATCTGCCTGGGACGATGAGTACACACAAGCTCAGCAATTGTGACCGTCCAGGGATTCCTCCCACACCAAAGGGGCCACGACCAGAAGGTCTTGCTGCTCTTCAAGCGTCCAGGCAACCCCATTCACAGCCCCACAAACGCTGCGCCTTTCTCTTTCTACAGCCTCCCAAAGTGCAATCCTATCTGCCTGGGCCGATGAGTAGAGCACAGCTCAGCAATTGCGAACGTCCAGGGATTCCTCCCACACCAAAGGGGCCACGACCAAAAGCTCTTGCTGCTCTTCAAGTGTCCAGACAACCCCATTCACAGCCCCACAAACGCTGCGGCTCTCTATTTCTAGAGCCTCCCAAAGTGCAATACTATCTGCCTGGGCCGATGAGTAGAGCCAAGCTCAGCAATTGCGAAAGTCCAGGGATTCCTCCCACACCAAAGAGGCCACGACTAGAAGCTCTTGCTGCTCTTCAAGTGTGCTGACAACACCATTCACAGCCCCACAAACGCTGCGGCTCTCTCTTTCTACAGCCTCCCAAAGTGCAATCCTATCGGCCTGGGCCGATGAGTAGAGCCAGAGACCAGCTCAGATATTTGCGAACGTCTAGGGATTCCACCCACACCAAAGGGGCCACGACAAAAAGCTCTTGCTGCTCTTCAAGTGTCCAGGCAACCCCATTCACAGCCCCACAAACGCTGCGGCTCTCTCTTTCTACAGCCTCCCAAAGTGCAATACTATCTCCCTGGGCCAATGAGTAGAGCCCAGCTCAGCAATTGCGACCGTCCAGGGATTCCTCCCACACCAAAGGGGCCACGACCAAAAGCTCTTGCTGCTCTTCAAGTGTCCAGGCAACCCCATTCACAGCCCCACAAACGCTGCGGCTCTCTCTTTCTACAGCCTCCCAAAGTGCAATCCTATCGGCCTGGGCCGATGAGTACAGCCATAGACAGGCTCAGCAATTGCGACCGTCCAGGGATTCCTCCCACACCAAAGGGGCCACGACCAAAAGCTCTTGCTGCTCTTCAAGTGTCCAGGCAACCCCATTCACAGCCCCACAAACGCTGCGGCTCTCTCTTTCTACAGCCTCGCAAAGTGCAATCCTATCGGCCTGGGCCAATTAGTAGAGCCATAGACAAGCTCAGCAATTGCGAACGTCCAGGGATTCCTCCCACACCAAAGGGGCCACGACCAGAAGCTCTTGCTGCTCTTCAATTGTACAGGCAACGTCATTCACAGCCCCACAAACGCTGCGGCTCTCTCTTTCTACAGCCTCCCAAAGTGCAATCCTATCGGCCTCGGCCGATGAGTAGGGCCAGAGACCAGCTCAGCAATTGCGAACGTCCAGGGATTCCTCCCACAGCAAAGGGGCCACGACCAAAAGCTCTTGCTGGTCTTCAAGTGTCCAGGCAACCTCATTCAAAGCACCACAAACGCTGCGGCTCTCTCTTTCTACAGCCCCCCAAAGTGCAATACTATCTGCCTGAGCCAATGAGTAGACAAAAGCTCAGCAATTGCGACCGTCCGGGGATTCCTCCCACACCAAAGGGGCCACAAACAAAAGCTCTTGCTGCTCTTCAAGCGTCCAGGCAACCCCATTCACAGCACCACAAACGCTGCGCCTCTCTTTTTCTAGAGCCTCCCAAAGTGCAATACTGTCGGCCTGGGCCAATGAGTAGAGCCAGAGACCAGCTCAGCAATTGCGAACGTCCAGGGATTCCTCCCACACCAAAGGGGCCACGACCAGAAGCTCTTGCTGCTCTTCAAGTGTCCAGGCAACCCCATTCACAGCACCACAAATGCTGCACCTCTCTCTACAGCCTCCCACAGTGCAATCCTATCGGCCTGGGCCGATGAGTAGGGCCAGAGACCAGCTCAGCAATTGCGAACGTCCAATGATTCCTCCCACCCCAAAGGGGCCACGACCAAAAGCTCTTGCTGCTCTTCAAGTGTCCAGGCAACCCCATTCACAGCCCCACAAACGCTGTGCCTCTCTCTTTCTAGAGCCTCCCAAAGTCGAATATTATCTGCCTGGGTCGATGAGTAGAGCACAACTCAGCAATTGCGACCGTCCAGGGATTCCTCCCACACCAAAGGGGCCACGACCAGAAGCTCTTGCTGCTCTTCAAGTGTCCAGGAATCCCCATTCACAGCCCCACAAATGCTGCGGCTCTCTCTTTCTACAGCCTCCCAAAGTGCAATACTATCTACCTGGGCCAATGAGTAGAGCCATAGACAGGCTCAGCAATTGCGAACGTCCAAGGATTCCTCCCACACCAAAGAGGCCACGACCAGAAGCTCTTGCCGCTCTTCATGTGTTCTGACAACACCATTCAAAGCTCCACAAAGGCTGCGGCTCTCTCTTTCTACAGCCTCCCAAAGTCCAATCCTATCTACCTGGGTCAATGAGTAGAGCCAGAGACCAGCTCAGGTATTTGCGAACCTCTAGGGATTCCACCCACACCAAAGGGGCCACGACCAAAAGCTCTTGCTGCTCTTCAAGTGTCCAGGCAACCCCATTCACAGCCCCACAAACGCTGCGGCTCTCTCTTTCTACAGCCTCCCAAAGTGCAATACTATCTACCTGGGCCAATGAGTAGAGCCCAGCTCAGCAATTGCGACCGTCCAGGGATTCCTCCCACACCAAAGGGGCCACGACCAGAAGCTCTTGCTGCTCTTCAAGTGTCCAGGCAACCCCATTCTCAGCCCCACAAACGCTGCGGCTCTCTCTTTCTACAGCCTCCCAAAGTGCAATCCTATCGGCCTGGGCCGATGAGTACAGCCATAGACAGGCTCAGCAATTGCGAACGTCCAGGGATTCCTCCCACACCAAAGGGGCCACGACCAAAAGCTCTTGCTGCTCTTCAAGTGTCCAGGCAACCACATTCACAGCCCCACAAACGCTGCGCCTCTCTCTTTCTACAGCCTCCCAAAGTGCAATCCTATCTGCTTGGGCCGATGAGTAGGGCCAGAGACCAGCTCAGCAATTGCGAACGTCCAGGGATTCCTCCCACCCCAAAGGGGCCACAAACAAAAGCTCTTGCTGCTCTTCAAGTGTCCAGGCAACCCCATTCACAGCCCCACAAACGCTGCGGCTCTCTCTTTCTACAGCCTCGCAAAGTGCAATCCTATCGGCCTGGGCCAATTAGTAGAGCCATAGACAAGCTCAGCAATTGCGAACGTCCAGGGATTCCTCCCACACCAAAGGGGCCACGTCCAGAAGCTCTTGCTGCTCTTCAAGTGTCCTGACAACACCATTCACAGCCCCACAAAGGCTGCGGCTCTCTCTTTCTACAGCCTCCCAAAGTGCAATCCTATCGGCCTGGGCCGATGAGTAGAGCCAGAGACCAGCTCAGGTATTTGGGAACGTCTAGGGATTCCTCCCACACCAAAGGGGCCACGACCAGAAGCTCTTGCTGCTCTTCAAGTGTCCAGGCATCCCCATTCACAGCCCCACAAACGCTGCGGCTCTCTCTTTCTACAGCCTCCCAAAGTGCAATACTATCTGCCTGGGACGATGAGTACACACAAGCTCAGCAATTGTGACCGTCCAGGGATTCCTCCCACACCAAAGGGGCCACGACCAGAAGCTCTTGCTGCTCTTCAAGCGTCCAGGCAACCCCATTCACAGCCCCACAAACGCTGCGCCTTTCTCTTTCTACAGCCTCCCAAAGTGCAATCCTATCTGCCTGGGTCGATGAGTAGAGCACAACTCAGCAATTGCGACCGTCCAGGGATTCCTCCCACACCAAAGGGGCCACGACCAGAAGCTCTTGCTGCTCTTCAAGTGTCCAGGAATCCCCATTCACAGCCCCACAAATGCTGCGGCTCTCTCTTTCTACAGCCTCCCAAAGTGCAATACTATCTACCTGGGCCAATGAGTAGAGCCATAGACAGGCTCAGCAATTGCGAACGTCCAAGGATTCCTCCCACACCAAAGAGGCCACGACCAGAAGCTCTTGCCGCTCTTCATGTGTTCTGACAACACCATTCAAAGCTCCACAAAGGCTGCGGCTCTCTCTTTCTACAGCCTCCCAAAGTCCAATCCTATCTACCTGGGTCAATGAGTAGAGCCAGAGACCAGCTCAGGTATTTGCGAACCTCTAGGGATTCCACCCACACCAAAGGGGCCACGACAAAAAGCTCTTGCTGCTCTTCAAGTGTCCAGGCAACCCCATTCACAGCCCCACAAACGCTGCGGCTCTCTCTTTCTACAGCCTCCCAAAGTGCAATACTATCTACCTGGGCCAATGAGTAGAGCCCAGCTCAGCAATTGCGACCGTCCAGGGATTCCTCCCACACCAAAGGGGCCACGACCAAAAGCTCTTGCTGCTCTTCAAGTGTCCAGGCAACCCCATTCTCAGCCCCACAAACGCTGCGGCTCTCTCTTTCTACAGCCTCCCAAAGTGCAATCCTATCGGCCTGGGCCGATGAGTACAGCCATAGACAGGCTCAGCAATTGCGAACGTCCAGGGATTCCTCCCACACCAAAGGGGCCACGACCAAAAGCTCTTGCTGCTCTTCAAGTGTCCAGGCAACCACATTCACAGCCCCACAAACGCTGCGCCTCTCTCTTTCTACAGCCTCCCAAAGTGCAATCCTATCTGCTTGGGCCGATGAGTAGGGCCAGAGACCAGCTCAGCAATTGCGAACGTCCAGGGATTCCTCCCACCCCAAAGGGGCCACAACCAAAAGGTCTTGCTGCTCTTCAAGCGTCCAGGCAACCCCATTCACAGCCCCACAAACGCTGCGGCTCTCTCTTTCTACAGCCTCGCAAAGTGCAATCCTATCGGCCTGGGCCAATTAGTAGAGCCATAGACAAGCTCAGCAATTGCGAACGTCCAGGGATTCCTCCCACACCAAAGGGGCCACGTCCAGAAGCTCTTGCTGCTCTTCAAGTGTCCTGACAACACCATTCACAGCCCCACAAAGGCTGCGGCTCTCTCTTTCTACAGCCTCCCAAAGTGCAATCCTATCGGCCTGGGCCGATGAGTAGATCAAGAGCCCACCTCAGCAATTGCGAACGTCCAGGGATTCCTCCCACACCAAAGGGGCCACGACCAGAAGCTCTTGCTGCTCTTCAATTGTACAGGCAACGTCATTCACAGCCCCACAAACGCTGCGGCTCTCTCTTTCTACAGCCTCCCAAAGTGCAATCCTATCGGCCTCGGCCGATGAGTAGGGCCAGAGACCAGCTCAGCAATTGCGAACGTCCAGGGATTCCTCCCACAGCAAAGGGGCCACGACCAAAAGCTCTTGCTGCTCTTCAAGTGTCCAGGCAACCTCATTCAAAGCACCACAAACGCTGCGGCTCTCTCTTTCTACAGCCCCCCAAAGTGCAATACTATCTGCCTGAGCCAATGAGTAGACAAAAGCTCAGCAATTGCGACCGTCCAGGGATTCCTCCCACACCAAAGGGGCCACAAACAAAAGCTCTTGCTGCTCTTCAAGTGTCCAGGCAACCCCATTCACAGCACCACAAATGCTGCACCTCTCTCTACAGCCTCCCACAGTGCAATCCTATCGGCCTGGGCCGATGAGTAGGGCCAGAGACCAGCTCAGCAATTGCGAACGTCCAAGGATTCCTCCCACCCCAAAGGGGCCACGACCAAAAGCTCTTGCTGCTCTTCAAGTGTCCAGGCAACCCCATTCACAGCCCCACAAACGCTGTGCCTCTCTCTTTCTAGAGCCTCCCAAAGTCGAATATTATCTGCCTGGGTCGATGAGTAGAGCACAACTCAGCAATTGCGAACTTCCAGGGATTCCTCCCACACCAAAGGGGCCACGACCAGAAGCTCTTGCTGCTCTTCAAGTGTCCAGGAATCCCCATTCACAGCCCCACAAATGCTGCGGCTCTCTCTTTCTACAGCCTCCCAAAGTGCAATACTATCTACCTGGGCCAATGAGTAGAGCCATAGACAGGCTCAGCAATTGCGAACCTCCAAGGATTCCTCCCACCCCAAAGGGGCCACGACCAGAAGCTCTTGCCGCTCTTCATGTGTTCTGACAACACCATTCAAAGCTCCACAAAGGCTGCGGCTCTCTCTTTCTACAGCCTCCCAAAGTGCAATCCTATCGGCCTGGGTCAATGAGTAGAGCCAGAGACCAGCTCAGGTATTTGCGAACCTCTAGGGATTCCACCCACCCCAAAGGGGCCACGACCAAAAGCTCTTGCTGCTCTTCAAGTGTCCAGGCAACCACATTCACAGCCCCACAAAGGCTGCGGCTCTCTCTTTCTACAGCCTCCCAAAGTGCAATCCTATCTGCTTGGGCCGATGAGTAGGGCCAGAGACCAGCTCAGCACTTGCGAACGTCCAGGGATTCCTCCCACCCCAAAGGGGCCACGACCAAAAGCTCTTGCTGCTCTTCAAGTGTCCAGGCAACCCCATTCACAGCCCCACAAACGCTGCGGCTCTCTCTTTCTACAGCCTCGCAAAGTGCAATCCTATCGGCCTGGGCCAATTAGTAGAGCCATAGACAAGCTCAGCAATTGCGAACGTCCAGGGATTCCTCCTACACCAAAGGGGCCACGTCCAGAAGCTCTTGCTGCTCTTCAAGTGTCCTGACAACACCATTCACAGCCCCACAAAGGCTGCGGCTCTCTCTTTCTACAGCCTCCCAAAGTGCAATCCTATCTGCCTGGGCCGATGAGTAGATCAAGAGCCCAGCTCAGCAATTGCGAACGTCCAGGGATTCCTCCCACACCAAAGGGGCCACGACCAGAAGTTCTTGCTGCTCTTCAAGTGTACAGGCAACGTCATTCACAGCCCCACAAACGCTGCGCCTCTCTCTTTCTACAGCCTCCCAAAGTCCAATCCTATCTGCCTGAGCCGATGAGTAGACCCAGAGCCAAGCTCAGCAATTGCGAACGTCCAGGGGTTCCTCCCACACCAAAGGGGCCACGACCAAAAGCTCTTGCTGCTCTTCAAGTGTCCAGGCAACCCCATTCACAGCCCCACAAACGCTGCGGCTCTCTCTTTCTACAGCCTCCCAAAGTGCAATACTATCTGCCTGGGACGATGAGTACACACAAGCTCAGCAATTGCGACCGTCCAGGGATTCCTCCCACACCAAAGGGGCCACGACCAAAAGCTCTTGCTGCTCTTCATGTGTTCTGACAACACCATTCAAAGCCCCACAAACGCTGCGGCTCTCTCTTTCTACAGCCCCCCAAAGTGCAATACTATCTGCCTGAGCCAATGAGTAGACAAAAGCTCAGCAATTGCGACCGTCCAGGGATTCCTCCCACACCAAAGGGGCCACAAACAAAAGCTCTTGCTGCTCTTCAAGCGTCCAGGCAACCCCATTCACAGCACCACAAACGCTGTGCCTTTTTCTTTCTACAGCCTCCCAAAGTGCAATACTATCTGCCTGGGCCAATGAGTAGAGCCAAGCTCAGCAATTGAAAACGTCCGGGGATTCCTCCCACAGCAAAGGGCTGAGGACCAAAAGCTCTTGCTGCTCTTCAAGTGTCCAGGCAACCCCATTCACAGCCCCACAAACGCTGCGCCTCTCTTTTTCTAGAGCTTCCCAAAGTGCAATACTGTCGGCCTGGGCCAATGAATAGAGCCAGAGACCAGCTCAGCAATTGCGACTGTCCAGGGATTCCTCCCACACCAAAGGGGCCACGACCAGAAGCTCTTGCTGCTCTTCAAGTGTCCAGGCAACCCCATTCACAGCCCCACAAACGCTGCACATCTCTCTACAGCCTCCCAAAGTGCATTCCTATCGGCCTGGGCCGATGAGTAGGGCCAGAGACCAGCTCAGAAATTGCGAACGTCCAAGGATTCCTCCCACCCCAAAGGGGCCACGACCAGAAGCTCTTGCTGCTCTTCAAGTGTCCAGGCAACCCCATTCACAGCCCCACAAAGGCTGCGGCTCTCTCTTTCTACAGCCTCCCAAAGTGCAATACTATCTGCCTAGGGGATGAGTAGAGCCAAGCTCAGCAATTGAAAACGTCCAGGGATTCCTCCCACACCAAAGGGGCCAAGACCAAAACCTCTTGCTGCTCTTCAAGTGTCCAGGCAACCCCATTCACAGCCCCACAAACGCTGCGCCTCTCTCTTTCTACAGCCTCCCAAAGTCCAATCCTATCGGCCCGGGCCGATGAGTAGAGCCATAGACAGGCTCAGCAATTGCGACCGTCCAGGGATTCCTCCCACACCAAAGGGGCCACAAACAAAAGCTCTTGCTGCTCTTCAAGTGTCCAGGCAACCCCATTCACAGCACCACAAATGCTGCACCTCTCTCTACAGCCTCCCACAGTGCAATCCTATCGGCCTCGGCCGATGAGTAGGGCCAGAGAGAAGCTCAGCAATTGCGAACGTCCAGGGATTCCTCCCACACCAAAGGGGCCACAAACAAAAGCTCTTCCTGCTCTTCAAGCGTCCAGGCAACCCCATTCTCAGCCCCACAAACGCTGCGCCTTTCTCTTTCTACAGCCCCCCAAAGTGCAATACTATCGGCCTGGGCCAATGGGTAGACAAAAGCTCAGCAATTGCGACCGTCCAGGGATTCCTCCCACACCAAAGGGGCCACAAACAAAAGCTCTTGCTGCTCTTCAAGTGTCCAGGCAACCCCATTCACAGCCCCACAAACGCTGCGCCTCTCTTTTTCTAGAGCTTCCCAAAGTGCAATACTATCTACCTGGGCCAATGAGTAGAGCACAACTCAGCAACTGCGAACTTCCAGGGATTCCTCCCACCCCAAAGGGGCCACGACCAGAAGCTCTTGCTGCTCTTCAAGTGTCCAGGCATCCCCATTCACAGCCCCACAAACGCTGCGGCTCTCTCTTTCTACAGCCTACCAAAGTGCAATACTGTCGGCCTCGGCCAAAGAGTAGAGGCAGAGACCAGCTCAGCAATTACGAACGTCCAGGGATTCCTCCCACCCCAAAGGGGCCATGACCAAAAGCTCTTGCTGCTCTTCAAGTGTCCAGGCAACACCATTCAAAGCCCCACAAAGGCTGCAGCTCTCTCTTTCTACAGCCTCCCAAAGTCCAATCCTATCGGCCTGGGTCAATGAGTAGAGCCAGAGACCAGCTCAGGTATTTGCGAACGTCTAGGGATTCCACCCACACCAAAGGGGCCACGACCAAAAGCTCTTGCTGCTCTTCAAGTGTCCAGGCAACCCCATTCACAGCCCCACAAACGCTGCGGCTCTCTCTTTCTACAGTCCCAAAGTCCAATCCTATCTACCTGGGTCAATGAGTAGAGCCAGAGACCAGCTCAGCAATTGCGAACGTCCAGGGATTCCTCCCACACCAAAGGGGCCACAAACAAAAGCTCTTGCTGCTCTTCAAGTGTCCAGGCAACCCCATTCACAGCCCCACAAACGCTGCGGCTCTCTCTTTCTACAGCCTCCCAAAGTGCAATCCTATCGGCCTGGGCCGATGAGTAGGGCCAGAGACCAGCTCAGCAATTGCGACCGTCCAGGGATTCCTCCCACACCAAAGGGGCCACGACCAAAAGCTCTTGCTGCTCTTCAAGTGTCCAGGCAACCCCATTCTCAGCCCCACAAACGCTGCGGTGCCCTCTTTCTACAGCCTCCCAAAGTGCAATACTCTCGGCCTGGGCCGATGAGTAGAGCACAACTCAGCAATTGCGACCGTCCAGGGATTACTCCCACAGCAAAGGGGCCACAAGCAAAAGCTCTTGCTGCTCTTCAAGTGTCCAGGCAACCCCATTCACAGCCCCACAAACGCTGCGGCTCTCTCTTTCTACAGCCTCCCAAAGTGCAATACTATCTGCCTGGGACGATGAGTACACACAAGCTCAGCAATTGCGACCGTCCAGGGATTCCTCCCACACCAAAGGGGCCACAAACAAAAGCTCTTGCTGCTCTTCAAGTGTCCAGGCAACCCCATTCACAACCCCACAAACGCTGCGGCTCTCTCTTTCTACAGCCTCCCAAAGTGCAATCCTATCGGCCTGGGCCGATGAGTACAGCCATAGACAGGCTCAGCAATTGCGACAGTCCAGGGATTCCTCCCACACCAAAGAGGCCACGACCAGAAGCTCTTGCTGCTCTTCAAGTGTCCAGGCAACCCCATTCACAGCCCCACAAACGCTGCGGCTCTCTCTTTCTACAGCCTCCCAAAGTGCAATACTATCTGCCTGGGACGATGAGTACACACAAGCTCAGCAATTGCGACCGTCCAGGGATTCCTCCCACACCAAAGGGGCCACGACCAAAAGCTCTTGCTGCTCTTCATGTGTTCTGACAACACCATTCAAAGCCCCACAAACGCTGCGGCTCTCTCTTTCTACAGCCCCCCAAAGTGCAATACTATCTGCCTGAGCCAATGAGTAGACAAAAGCTCAGCAATTGCGACCGTCCAGGGATTCCTCCCACACCAAAGGGGCCACAAACAAAAGCTCTTGCTGCTCTTCAAGCGTCCAGGCAACCCCATTCACAGCCCCACAAACGCTGCGCCTTTTTCTTTCTACAGCCTCCCAAAGTGCAATACTATCTGCCTGGGCCAATGAGTAGAGCCAAGCTCAGCAATTGAAAACGTCCGGGGATTCCTCCCACAGCAAAGGGCTGAGGACCAAAAGCTCTTGCTACTCTTCAAGTGTCCAGGCAACCCCATTCACAGCACCACAAACGCTGCGCCTCTCTTTTTCTAGAGCTTCCCAAAGTGCAATACTGTCGGCCTGGGCCAATGAATAGAGCCAGAGACCAGCTCAGCAATTGCGAACGTCCAGGGATTCCTCCCACCCCAAAGGGGCCACGACCAGAAGCTCTTGCTGCTCTTCAAGTGTCCAGGCAACCCCATTCACAGCCCCACAAAGGCTGCGGCTCTCTCTTTCTACAGCCTCCCAAAGTGCAATACTATCTGCCTAGGGGATGAGTAGAGCCAAGCTCAGCAATTGAAAACGTCCAGGCATTCCTCCCACACCAAAGGGGCCAAGACCAAAACCTCTTGCTGCTCTTCAAGTGTCCAGGCAACCCCATTCACAGCCCCACAAACGCTGCGCCTCTCTCTTTCTACAGCCTCCCAAAGTCCAATCCTATCGGCCCGGGCCGATGAGTAAAGCCATAGACAGGCTCAGCAATTGCGAACGTCCAGGGATTCCTCCCACACCAAAGGGGCCACAAACAAAAGCTCTTGCTGCTCTTCAAGTGTCCAGGCAACCCCATTCACAGCCCCACAAACGCTGCGGCTCTCTCTTTCTACAGCCTCCCAAAGTGCAATCCTATCGGCCTCGGCCGATGAGTAGGGCCAGAGACAAGCTCAGCAATTGCGAACGTCCAGGGATTCCTCCCACACCAAAGGGGCCACAAACAAAAGCTCTTGCTGCTCTTCAAGCGTCCAGGCAACCCCATTCTCAGCCCCACAAACGCTGCGCCTTTCTCTTTCTACAGCCCCCCAAAGTGCAATACTATCTGCCTGGGCCAATGAGTAGACAAAAGCTCAGCAATTGCGACCGTCCAGGGATTCCTCCCACACCAAAGGGGCCACAAACAAAAGCTCTTGCTGCTCTTCAAGTGTCCAGGCAACCCCATTCACAGCCCCACAAACGCTGCGCCTCTCTTTTTCTAGAGCTTCCCAAAGTGCAATCCTATCTGCCTGGGCCAATGAGTAGAGCACAACTCAGCAACTGCGAACTTCCAGGGATTCCTCCCACACCAAAGGGGCCACGACCAAAAGCTCTTGCTGCTCTTCAAGTGTCCAGGCATCCCCATTCACAGCCCCACAAACGCTGCGGCTCTCTCTTTCTACAGCCTACCAAAGTGCAATACTGTCGGCCTCGGCCAAAGAGTAGAGGCAGAGACCAGCTCAGCAATTACGAACGTCCAGGGATTTCTCCAACCCCAAAGGGGCCATGACCAAAAGCTCTTGCTGCTCTTCAAGTGTCCAGGCAACACCATTCAAAGCCCCACAAAGGCTGCAGCTCTCTCTTTCTACAGCCTCCCAAAGTCCAATCCTATCGGCCTGGGTCAATGAGTAGAGCCAGAGACCAGCTCAGGTATTTGCGAACGTCTAGGGATTCCACCCACACCAAAGGGGCCACGACCAAAAGCTCTTGCTGCTCTTCAAGTGTCCAGGCAACCCCATTCACAGCCCCACAAACGCTGCGGCTCTCTCTTTCTAAAGTCCCAAAGTCCAATCCTATCTACCTGGGCCAATGAGTAGAGCCAGAGACCAGCTCAGCAATTGCGAACGTCCAGGGATTCCTCCCACACCAAAGGGGCCACAAACAAAAGCTCTTGCTGCTCTTCAAGTGTCCAGGCAACCCCATTCACAGCCCCACAAACGCTGCGGCTCTCTCTTTCTACAGCCTCCCAAAGTGCAATACTATCTGCCTGGGACGATGAGTACACACAAGCTCAGCAATTGCGACCGTCCAGGGATTCCTCCCACCCCAAAGGGGCCACAAACAAAAGCTCTTGTTGCTCTTCAAGTGTCCAGGCAACCCCATTCACAACCCCACAAACGCTGCGGCTCTCTCTTTCTACAGCCTCCCAAAGTGCAATCCTATCGGCCTGGGCCGATGAGTACAGCCATAGACAGGCTCAGCAATTGCGACAGTCCAGGGATTCCTCCCACACCAAAGAGGCCACGACCAGAAGCTCTTGCTGCTCTTCAAGTGTCCAGGCAACCCCATTCACAGCCCCACAAACGCTGCGGCTCTCTCTTTCTACAGCCTCCCAAAGTGCAATACTATCTGCCTGGGACGATGAGTACACACAAGCTCAGCAATTGCGACCGTCCAGGGATTCCTCCCACACCAAAGGGGCCACGACCAAAAGCTCTTGCTGCTCTTCATGTGTTCTGACAACACCATTCAAAGCCCCACAAACGCTGCGGCTCTCTCTTTCTACAGCCCCCCAAAGTGCAATACTATCTGCCTGAGCCAATGAGTAGACAAAAGCTCAGCAATTGCGACCGTCCAGGGATTCCTCCCACCCCAAAGGGGCCACAAACAAAAGCTCTTGCTGCTCTTCAAGCGTCCAGGCAACCCCATTCACAGCCCCACAAACGCTGCGCCTTTTTCTTTCTACAGCCTCCCAAAGTGCAATACTATCTGCCTGGGCCAATGAGTAGAGCCAAGCTCAGCAATTGAAAACGTCCGGGGATTCCTCCCACAGCAAAGGGCTGAGGACCAAAAGCTCTTGCTGCTCTTCAAGTGTCCAGGCAACCCCATTCACAGCACCACAAACGCTGCGCCTCTCTTTTTCTAGAGCTTCCCAAAGTGCAATACTGTCGGCCTGGGCCAATAAATAGAGCCAGAGACCAGCTCAGCAATTGCGAACGTCCAGGGATTCCTCCCACCCCAAAGGGGCCACGACCAGAAGCTCTTGCTGCTCTTCAAGTGTCCAGGCAACCCCATTCACAGCCCCACAAAGGCTGCGGCTCTCTCTTTCTACAGCCTCCCAAAGTGCAATACTATCTGCCTAGGCGATGAGTAGAGCCAAGCTCAGCAATTGAAAACGTCCAGGCATTCCTCCCACACCAAAGGGGCCAAGACCAAAACCTCTTGCTGCTCTTCAAGTGTCCAGGCAACCCCATTCACAGCCCCACAAACGCTGCGCCTCTCTCTTTCTACAGCCTCCCAAAGTCCAATCCTATCGGCCCGGGCCGATGAGTAGAGCCATAGACAGGCTCAGCAATTGCGAACGTCCAGGGATTCTTCCCACACCAAAGGGGCCACAAACAAAAGCTCTTGCTGCTCTTCAAGTGTCCAGGCAACCCCATTCACAGCCCCACAAACGCTGCGGCTCTCTCTTTCTACAGCCTCCCAAAGTGCAATCCTATCGGCCTCGGCCGATGAGTAGGGCCAGAGACAAGCTCAGCAATTGCGAACGTCCAGGGATTCCTCCCACAGCAAAGGGGCCACAAACAAAAGCTCTTGCTGCTCTTCAAGCGTCCAGGCAACCCCATTCTCAGCCCCACAAACGCTGCGCCTTTCTCTTTCTACAGCCCCCCAAAGTGCAATACTATCTGCCTGGGCCAATGAGTAGACAAAAGCTCAGCAATTGCGACCGTCCAGGGATTCCTCCCACACCAAAGGGGCCACAAACAAAAGCTCTTGCTGCTCTTCAAGTGTCCAGGCAACCCCATTCACAGCCCCACAAACGCTGCGCCTCTCTTTTTCTACAGCTTCCCAAAGTGCAATCCTATCTGCCTGGGCCAATGAGTAGAGCACAACTCAGCAATTGCGACCGTCCAGGGATTCCTCCCACACCAAAGGGGACACGACCAAAAGCTCTTGCTGCTCTTCAAGTGTCCAGGCATCCCCATTCACAGCCCCACAAACGCTGCGGCTCTCTCTTTCTACAGCCTACCAAAGTGCAATACTGTCGGCCTCGGCCAAAGAGGCAGAGACCAGCTCAGCAATTACGAACGTCCAGGGATTCCTCCAACCCCAAAGGGGCCATGACCAAAAGCTCTTGCTGCTCTTCAAGTGTCCAGGCAACACCATTCAAAGCCCCACAAAGGCTGCAGCTCTCTCTTTCTACAGCCTCCCAAAGTCCAATCCTATCGGCCTGGGTCAATGAGTAGAGCCAGAGACCAGCTCAGGTATTTGCGAACGTCTAGGGATTCCACCCACACCAAAGGGGCCACGACCAAAAGCTCTTGCTGCTCTTCAAGTGTCCAGGCAACCCCATTCACAGCCCCACAAACGCTGCGGCTCTCTCTTTCTACAGCCTCCCAAAGTGCAATCCTATCTACCTGGGCCAATGAGTAGAGCCAGAGACCAGCTCAGCAATTGCGAACGTCCAGGGATTCCTCCCACACCAAAGGGGCCACAAACAAAAGCTCTTGCTGCTCTTCAAGTGTCCAGGCAACCCCATTCACAGCCCCACAAACGCTGCGGCTCTCTCTTTCTACAGCCTCCCAAAGTGCAATACTATCTGCCTGGGACGATGAGTACACACAAGCTCAGCAATTGCGACCGTCCAGGGATTCCTCCCACACCAAAGGGGCCACAAACAAAAGCTCTTGCTGCTCTTCAAGTGTCCAGGCAACCCCATTCACAGCCCCACAAACGCTGCGGCTCTCTCTTTCTACAGCCTCCCAAAGTGCAATACTATCTGCCTGGGACGATGAGTACACACAAGCTCAGCAATTGCGACCGTCCAGGGATTCCTCCCACACCAAAGGGGCCACGACCAAAAGCTCTTGCTGCTCTTCATGTGTTCTGACAACACCATTCAAAGCCCCACAAACGCTGCGGCTCTCTCTTTCTACAGCCCCCCAAAGTGCAATACTATCTGCCTGAGCCAATGAGTAGACAAAAGCTCAGCAATTGCGACCGTCCAGGGATTCCTCCCACACCAAAGGGGCCACAAACAAAAGCTCTTGCTGCTCTTCAAGCGTCCAGGCAACCCCATTCACAGCCCCACAAACGCTGCGCCTTTTTCTTTCTACAGCCTCCCAAAGTGCAATACTATCTGCCTGGGCCAATGAGTAGAGCCAAGCTCAGCAATTGAAAACGTCCGGGGATTCCTCCCACAGCAAAGGGCTGAGGACCAAAAGCTCTTGCTGCTCTTCAAGTGTCCAGGCAACCCCATTCACAGCACCACAAACGCTGCGCCTCTCTTTTTCTAGAGCTTCCCAAAGTGCAATACTGTCGGCCTGGGCCAATGAATAGAGCCAGAGACCAGCTCAGCAATTGCGAACGTCCAGGGATTCCTCCCACCCCAAAGGGGCCACGACCAGAAGCTCTTGCTGCTCTTCAAGTGTCCAGGCAACCCCATTCACAGCCCCACAAAGGCTGCGGCTCTCTCTTTCTACAGCCTCCCAAAGTGCAATACTATCTGCCTAGGCGATGAGTAGAGCCAAGCTCAGCAATTGAAAACGTCCAGGCATTCCTCCCACACCAAAGGGGCCAAGACCAAAACCTCTTGCTGCTCTTCAAGTGTCCAGGCAACCCCATTCACAGCCCCACAAACGCTGCGGCGCTCTCTTTCTACAGCCTCCCAAAGTCCAATCCTATCGGCCCGGGCCGATGAGTAGAGCCATAGACAGGCTCAGCAATTGCGAACGTCCAGGGATTCCTCCCACACCAAAGGGGCCACAAACAAAAGCTCTTGCTGCTCTTCAAGTGTCCAGGCAACCCCATTCACAGCCCCACAAACGCTGCGGCTCTCTCTTTCTACAGCCTCCCAAAGTGCAATCCTATCGGCCTCGGCCGATGAGTAGGGCCAGAGACAAGCTCAGCAATTGCGAACGTCCAGGGATTCCTCCCACAGCAAAGGGGCCACAAACAAAAGCTCTTGCTGCTCTTCAAGCGTCCAGGCAACCCCATTCTCAGCCCCACAAACGCTGCGCCTTTCTCTTTCTACAGCCCCCCAAAGTGCAATACTATCTGCCTGGGCCAATGAGTAGACAAAAGCTCAGCAATTGCGACCGTCCAGGGATTCCTCCCACACCAAAGGGGCCACAAACAAAAGCTCTTGCTGCTCTTCAAGTGTCCAGGCAACCCCATTCACAGCCCCACAAACGCTGCGCCTCTCTTTTTCTAGAGCTTCCCAAAGTGCAATCCTATCTGCCTGGGCCAATGAGTAGAGCACAACTCAGCAATTGCGACCGTCCAGGGATTCCTCCCACACCAAAGGGGACACGACCAAAAGCTCTTGCTGCTCTTCAAGTGTCCAGGCATCCCCATTCACAGCCCCACAAACGCTGCGGCTCTCTCTTTCTACAGCCTACCAAAGTGCAATACTGTCGGCCTCGGCCAAAGAGTAGAGGCAGAGACCAGCTCAGCAATTACGAACGTCCAGGGATTCCTCCAACCCCAAAGGGGCCATGACCAAAAGCTCTTGCTGCTCTTCAAGTGTCCAGGCAACACCATTCAAAGCCCCACAAAGGCTGCAGCTCTCTCTTTCAACAGCCTCCCAAAGTCCAATCCTATCTACCTGGGTCAATGAGTAGAGCCAGAGACCAGCTCAGGTATTTGCGAACGTCTAGGGATTCCACCCACACCAAAGGGGCCACGACCAAAAGCTCTTGCTGCTCTTCAAGTGTCCAGGCAACCCCATTCACAGCCCCACAAACGCTGCGCCTCTCTTTTTCTAGAGTCTCCCAAAGTGCAATACTGTCGGCCTGGGCCAATGAGTAGAGCCAGAGACCAGCTCAGCAATTGCGAACGTCCAGGGATTCCTCCCACACCAAAGGGGCCACAAACAAAAGCTCTTGCTGCTCTTCAAGTGTCCAGGCAACCCCATTCACAGCCCCACAAACGCTGCGGCTCTCTCTTTCTACAGCCTCCCAAAGTGCAATACTATCTGCCTGGGACGATGAGTACACACAAGCTCAGCAATTGCGACCGTCCAGGGATTCCTCCCACCCCAAAGGGGCCACAAACAAAAGCTCTTGTTGCTCTTCAAGTGTCCAGGCAACCCCATTCACAGCCCCACAAACGCTGCGGCTCTCTCTTTCTACAGCCTCCCAAAGTGCAATCCTATCGGCCTGGGCCGATGAGTACAGCCATAGACAGGCTCAGCAATTGCGACAGTCCAGGGATTCCTCCCACACCAAAGAGGCCACGACCAGAAGCTCTTGCTGCTCTTCAAGTGTCCAGGCAACCCCATTCACAGCCCCACAAAGGCTGCGGCTCTCTCTTTCTACAGCCTCCCAAAGTGCAATACTATCTGCCTGGGACGATGAGTACACACAAGCTCAGCAATTGCGACCGTCCAGGGATTCCTCCCACACCAAAGGGGCCACGACCAAAAGCTCTTGCTGCTCTTCATGTGTTCTGACAACACCATTCAAAGCCCCACAAACGCTGCGGCTCTCTCTTTCTACAGCCCCCCAAAGTGCAATACTATCTGCCTGAGCCAATGAGTAGACAAAAGCTCAGCAATTGCGACCGTCCAGGGATTCCTCCCACACCAAAGGGGCCACAAACAAAAGCTCTTGCTGCTCTTCAAGCGTCCAGGCAACCCCATTCACAGCCCCACAAACGCTGTGCCTTTTTCTTTCTACAGCCTCCCAAAGTGCAATACTATCTGCCTGGGCCAATGAGTAGAGCCAAGCTCAGCAATTGAAAACGTCCGGGGATTCCTCCCACAGCAAAGGGCTGAGGACCAAAAGCTCTTGCTGCTCTTCAAGTGTCCAGGCAACCCCATTCACAGCCCCACAAACGCTGCGCCTCTCTTTTTCTAGAGCTTCCCAAAGTGCAATACTGTCGGCCTGGGCCAATGAATAGAGCCAGAGACCAGCTCAGCAATTGCGAACGTCCAGGGATTCCTCCCACCCCAAAGGGGCCACGACCAGAAGCTCTTGCTGCTCTTCAAGTGTCCAGGCAACCCCATTCACAGCCCCACAAACGCTGCACATCTCTCTACAGCCTCCCAAAGTGCATTCCTATCGGCCTGGGCCGATGAGTAGGGCCAGAGACCAGCTCAGAAATTGCGAACGTCCAAGGATTCCTCCCACACCAAAGGGGCCACAACCAGAAGCTCTTGCTGCTCTTCAAGTGTCCAGGCAACCCCATTCACAGCCCCACAAAGGCTGCGGCTCTCTCTTTCTACAGCCTCCCAAAGTGCAATACTATCTGCCTAGGGGATGAGTAGAGCCAAGCTCAGCAATTGAAAACGTCCAGGCATTCCTCCCACACCAAAGGGGCCAAGACCAAAACCTCTTGCTGCTCTTCAAGTGTCCAGGCAACCCCATTCACAGCCCCACAAACGCTGCACCTCTCTCTTTCTACAGCCTCCCAAAGTCCAATCCTATCGGCCCGGGCCGATGAGTAGAGCCATAGACAGGCTCAGCAATTGCGAACGTCCAGGGATTCCTCCCACACCAAAGGGGCCACAAACAAAAGCTCTTGCTGCTCTTCAAGTGTCCAGGCAACCCCATTCACAGCCCCACAAACGCTGCGCCTCTCTTTTTCTAGAGCTTCCCAAAGTGCAATACTATCTACCTGGGCCAATGAGTAGAGCACAACTCAGCAACTGCGAACTTCCAGGGATTCCTCCCACCTCAAAGGGGCCACGACCAAAAGCTCTTGCTGCTCTTCAAGTGTCCAGGCATCCCCATTCACAGCCCCACAAACGCTGCGGCTCTCTCTTTCTACAGCCTACCAAAGTGCAATACTGTCGGCCTCGGCCAAAGAGTAGAGGCAGAGACCAGCTCAGCAATTACGAACGTCCAGGGATTCCTCCCACCCCAAAGGGGCCATGACCAAAAGATCTTGCTGCTCTTCAAGTGTCCAGGCAACACCATTCAAAGCCCCACAAAGGCTACAGCTCTCTCTTTCTACAGCCTCCCAAAGTCCAATCCTATCGGCCTGGGTCAATGAGTAGAGCCAGAGACCAGCTCAGGTATTTGCGAACGTCTAGGGATTCCACCCACACCAAAGGGGCCACGACCAAAAGCTCTTGCTGCTCTTCAAGTGTCCAGGCAACCCCATTCACAGCCCCACAAACGCTGCGGCTCTCTCTTTCTACAGTCCCAAAGTCCAATCCTATCTACCTGGGCCAATGAGTAGAGCCAGAGACCACCTCAGCAATTGCGACCGTCCAGGGATTCCTCCCACACCAAAGGGGCCACAAACAAAAGCTCTTGCTGCTCTTCAAGTGTCCAGGCAACCCCATTCTCAGCCCCACAAACGCTGCGGTGCCCTCTTTCTACAGCCTCCCAAAGTGCAATACTCTCGGCCTGGGCCGATCAGTAGAGCCCAACTCAGCAATTGCGACCGTCCAGGGATTACTCCCACAGCAAAGGGGCCACGACCAAAAGCTCTTGCTGCTCTTCAAGTGTCCAGGCAACCCCATTCTCAGCCCCACAAACGCTGCGGCGCCCTCTTTCTACAGCCTCACAAAGTGCAATACTATCTGCCTGGGCCGATGAGTAGAGCCCAACTCAGCAATTGCGAAAGTCCGGGGATTCCTCCCACACCAAAGGGGCCACGAATAGAAGCTCTTGCTGCTCTTCAAGTCCGCTGACAACACCATTCAAAGCCCCACAAAGGCTGCGGCTCTCTCTTTCTACAGCCTCCCAAAGTGCAATACTGTCGGCCTGGGTCAATGAGTAGAGCCAGAGACCAGCTCAGATATTTGCGAATGTCTAGGGATTCCTCCCACACCAAATGGGCCACAAACAAAAGCTCTTGCTGCTCTTCAAGTGTCCAGGCAACCCCATTCACAGCCCAACAAACGCTGCGGCTCTCTCTTTCTACAGCCTCCCAAAGTGCAATCCTATCGGCCTGGGCCGATGAGTACAGCCATAGACAGGCTCAGCAATTGCGAACGTCCAGGGATTCCTCCCACACCAAAGGGGCCACAAACAAAAGCTCTTGCTGCTCTTCAAGTGTCCAGGCATCCCCATTCACAGCCCCACAAACGCTGCGGCTCTCTCTTTCTACAGCCTCCCAAAGTGCAATCCTATCGGCCTGGGCCGATGAGTACAGCCATAGACAGGCTCAGCAATTGCGACCGTCCAGGGATTCCTCCCACACCAAAGGGGCCACGACCAAAAGCTCTTGCTGCTCTTCAAGTGTCCAGGCAACCACATTCACAGCCCCACAAAGGCTGCGGCGCCCTCTTTCTACAGCCTCACAAAGTGCAATACTATCTGCCTGGGCCGATGAGGAGAGCCCAACTCAGCAATTGCGAAAGTCCAGGGATACCTCACACAGCAAAGGGGCCACGAATAGAAGCTCTTGCTGCTCTTCAAGTCCGCTGACAACACCATTCAAAGCCCCACAAAGGCTGCGCCTCTCTCTTTCTACAGCCTCCCAAAGTCCAATCCTATCGGCCTGGGTCAATGAGTAGAGCCAGAGACCAGCTCAGATATTTGCGAATGTCTAGGGATTCCTCCCACACCAAAGGGGCCACAAACAAAAGCTCTTGCTGCTCTTCAAGTGTACAGGCAACCCCATTCACAGCCCAACAAACGCTGCGGCTCTCTCTTTCTACAGCCTCCCAAAGTGCAATCCTATCGGCCTGGGCCGATGAGTAGAGCCAGAGACCAGCTCAGCAACTGCGAACGTCCGGGGATTCCTCCCACAGCAAAGGGGCCACGACCAAAAGCTCTTGCTGCTCTTCAAGTGTCCAGGCAACCTCATTCACAGCCCCACAAACGCTGCGCCTCTCTCTTTCTACAGCATCCCAAAGTGCAATACTATCTGCCTGGGCCAATGAGTAGAGCCCAGCCCAACAATTGCGACCGTCCAGGGATTCCTCCCACACCAAAGGGGCCACAAACAAAAGCTCTTGCTGCTCTTCAAGTGTCCAGGCAACCCCATTCACAGCCCCACAAACGCTGCGGCTCTCTCTTTCTACAGTCCCAAAGTCCAATCCTATCTACCTGGGCCAATGAGTAGAGCCAGAGACCAGCTCAGCAATTGCGACCGTCCAGGGATTCCTCCCACACCAAAGGGGCCACAAACAAAAGCTCTTGCTGCTCTTCAAGTGTCCAGGCAACCCCATTCACAGCCCCACAAACGCTGCGGCTCTCTCTTTCTACAGCCTCCCAAAGTCCAATCCTATCGCCCTGGGCCGATGAGTAGGGCCAGAGACCACCTCAGCAATTGCGACCGTCCAGGGATTCCTCCCACACCAAAGGGGCCACGACCAAAAGCTCTTGCTGCTCTTCAAGTGTCCAGGCAACCCCATTCTCAGCCCCACAAACGCTGCGGCGCCCTCTTTCTACAGCCTCCCAAAGTGCAATACTCTCGGCCTGGGCCGATCAGTAGAGCCCAACTCAGCAATTGCGACCGTCCAGGGATTACTCCCACAGCAAAGGGGCCACAAACAAAAGCTCTTGCTGCTCTTCAAGTGTCCAGGCAACCCCATTCACAGCCCCAGAAACGCTGCGGCTCTCTCTTTCTACAGCCTCCCAAAGTGCAATACTATCTGCCTGGGACGATGAGTACACACAAGCTCAGCAATTGCGACCGTCCAGGGATTCCTCCCACACCAAAGGGGCCACAAACAAAAGCTCTTGCTGCTCTTCAAGTGTCCAGGCAACCCCATTCACAGCCCCACAAACGCTGCACCTCTCTCTTTCTACAGCCTCCCAAAGTGCAATCCTATCGGCCTGGGCCGATGAGTACAGCCATAGACAGGCTCAGCAATTGCGAACGTCCAGGGATTCCTCCCACACCAAAGGGGCCACGACCAAAAGCTCTTGCTGCTCTTCAAGTAGACAGGCAACCACATTCACAGCCCCACAAAGGCTGCGGCTCTCTCTTTCTACAGCCTCCCAAAGTGCAATCCTATCTGCTTGGGCCGATGAGTAGGGCCAGAGACCAGCTCAGCAATTGCGAACGTCCAGGGATTCCTCCCACACCAAAGGGGACACGACCAAAAGCTCTTGCTGCTCTTCAAGTGTCCAGGCAACCCCATTCTCAGCCCCACAAACGCTGCGGCGCCCTCTTTCTACAGCCTCACAAAGTCTAATACTATCTGCCTGGGCCGATGAGTAGAGCCAGAGACCAGCTCAGCAATTGCGACCGTCCAGGGATTCCTCCCACACCAAAGGGGCCACGACCAAAAGCTCTTGCTGCTGTTCAAGTGTCCAGGCATCCCCATTCACAGCCCCACAAACGCTGCGCCTCTCTCTTTCTACAGCATCCCAAAGTGCAATCCTATCTGCGTAGGGGATGAGTAGAGCCAAGCTCAGCAATTGAAAACGTCCAGGGATTCCTCCCACACCAAAGGGGCCACGACCAAAAGCTCTTGCTGCTCTTCAAGTGTCCAGGCAACCCCATTCACAGCCCCACAAACGCTGCACCTCTCTCTTTCTACAGCCTCCCAAAGTGCAATACTATCTGCCTGGGCCGATGAGTAGAGCACAACTCAGCACTTGCGAACGTCCAGGGATTCCTCCCACCCCAAAGGGGCCACAAACAAAAGCTCTTGCTGCTCTTCAAGTGTCCAGGCATCCCCATTCACAGCCCCACAAACGCTGCGGCTCTCTCTTTCTACAGCATCCCAAAGTGCAATACTATCTGCCTGGGCCAATGAGTAGAGCCCAGCTCAACAATTGAAAACATCCAGGGATTCCTCCCACACCAAAGGGGCCACGACCAAAAGCTCTTGCTGCTCTTCAAGTGTCCAGGCAACCCCATTCACAGCCCCACAAACGCTGCGGCTCTCTCTTTCTACAGCCTCCCAAAGTGCAATCCTATCGGCCTGGGCCAATGCGTAAAGCCATAGACAGGATCAGCAATTGCGAACGTCCAGGGATTCCTCCCACCCCAAAGGGGCCACGACCAAAAGCTCTTGCTGCTCTTCAAGTGTCCAGGCAACCCCATTCACAGCCCAACAAACGCTGCACCTCTCTCTTTCTAGAGCCTCCCAAAGTGCAATACTATCTGCCTGGGCCGATGAGTAGAGCCAGAGACCAGCTCAGCAATTGCTACCGTCCAGGGATTCCTCTAACACCAAAGGGGCCACGACCAAAAGCTCTTGCTGCTGTTCAAGTGTCCAGGCAACACCATTCACAGCCCCACAAACGCTGCGCCTCTCTCTTTCTACAGCATCCCAAAGTGCAATCCTATCTGCCTAGGGGATGAGTAGAGCCAAGCTCAGCAATTGAAAACGTCCAGGGATTCCTTCCACACCAAAGGGGCCACGACCAAAAGCTCTTGCTGCTCTTTAAGTAGCCAGGCAACCACATTCACAGCCCCACAAAGGCTGCGGCTCTCTCTTTCTACAGCCTCCCAAAGTGCAATCCTATCTGCTTGGGCCGATGAGTAGGGCCAGAGACCAGCTCAGCAATTGCGAACGTCCAGGGATTCCTCCCACCCCAAAGGGGCCACGACCAAAAGCTCTTGCTGCTCTTCAAGTGTCCAGGCAACCCCATTCTCAGCCCCACAAACGCTGCGGCACCCTCTTTCTACAGCCTCACAAAGTCTAATACTATCTGCCTGGGCCGATGAGTAGAGCCCAACTCAGCAATTGCGAAAGTCCAGGGATTCCTCACACAGCAAAGGGGCCACGAATAGAAGCTCTTGCTGCTCTTCAAGTCCGCTGACAACACCATTCAAAGCCCCACAAAGGCTGCGGCTCTCTCTTTCTACAGCCTCCCAAAGTCCAATCCTATCTACCTGGGTCAATGAGTAGAGCCAGAGACCAGCTCAGATATTTGCGAATGTCTAGGGATTCCTCCCACCCCAAAGGGGCCACGACCAAAAGCTCTTGCTGCTCTTCAAGTGTCCAGGCAACCCCATTCACAGCCCAACAAACGCTGCACCTCTCTCTTTCTAGAGCCTCCCAAAGTGCAATACTGTCTGCCTGGGCCGATGAGTAGAGCCAGAGACCAGCTCAGCAATTGCGACCGTCCAGGGATTCCTCCCACACCAAAGGGGCCACGACCAAAAGCTCTTGCTGCTGTTCAAGTGTCCAGGCATCCCCATTCACAGCCCCACAAACGCTGCGCCTCTCTCTTTCTACAGCATCCCAAAGTGCAATCCTATCTGCGTAGGGGATGAGTAGAGCCAAGCTCAGCAATTGAAAACGTCCAGGGATTCCTCCCACACCAAAGGGGCCACGACCAAAAGCTCTTGCTGCTCTTCAAGTGTCCAGGCAACCCCATTCACAGCCCCACAAACGCTGCACCTCTCTCTTTCTACAGCCTCCCAAAGTGCAATACTATCTGCCTGGGCCGATGAGTAGAGCACAACTCAGCACTTGCGAACGTCCAGGGATTCCTCCCACCCCAAAGGGGCCACAAACAAAAGCTCTTGCTGCTCTTCAAGTGTCCAGGCATCCCCATTCACAGCCCCACAAACGCTGCGGCTCTCTCTTTCTACAGCATCCCAAAGTGCAATACTATCTGCCTGGGCCAATGAGTAGAGCCCAGCTCAACAATTGAAAACATCCAGGGATTCCTCCCACACCAAAGGGGCCACGACCAAAAGCTCTTGCTGCTCTTCAAGTGTCCAGGCAACCCCATTCACAGCCCCACAAACGCTGCGGCTCTCTCTTTCTACAGCCTCCCAAAGTGCAATCCTATCGGCCTGGGCCAATGAGTAAAGCCATAGACAGGATCAGCAATTGCGAACGTCCAGGGATTCCTCCCACCCCAAAGGGGCCACGACCAAAAGCTCTTGCTGCTCTTCAAGTGTCCAGGCAACCCCATTCACAGCCCAACAAACGCTGCACCTCTCTCTTTCTAGAGCCTCCCAAAGTGCAATACTATCTGCCTGGGCCGATGAGTAGAGCCAGAGACCAGCTCAGCAATTGCGACCGTCCAGGGATTCCTCTAACACCAAAGGGGCCACGACCAAAAGCTCTTGCTGCTGTTCAAGTGTCCAGGCAACCCCATTCACAGCCCCACAAACGCTGCGCCTCTCTCTTTCTACAGCATCCCAAAGTGCAATCCTATCTGCCTAGGGGATGAGTAGAGCCAAGCTCAGCAATTGAAAACGTCCAGGGATTCCTTCCACACCAAAGGGGCCACAAACAAAAGCTCTTGCTGCTCTTCAAGTGTCCAGGCAACACCATTCACAGCCCCACAAACGCTGCGGCTCTCTCTTTCTACAGCCTCCCAAAGTGCAATCCTATCGGCCTGGGCCAATGAGTAAAGCCATAGACAGGCTCAGCAATTGCGACCGTCCAGGGATTCCTCCCACCCCAAAGGGGCCACGACCAAAAGCTCTTGCTGCTCTTCAAGTGTCCAGGCAACCCCATTCACAGCACCACAAACGCTGCACCTCTCTCTTTCTACAGCCTCCCAAAGTGCAATACTATCTGCCTGGGCCGATGAGTAGAGCACAACTCAGCACTTGCGAACGTCCAGGGATTCCTCCCACCCCAAAGGGGCCACAAACAAAAGCTCTTGCTGCTCTTCAAGTGTCCAGGCATCCCCATTCACAGCCCCACAAACGCTGCGGCTCTCTCTTTCTACAGCATCCCAAAGTGCAATACTATCTGCCTGGGCCAATGAGTAGAACCCAGCTCAACAATTGAAAACATCCAGGGATTCCTCCCACACCAAAGGGGCCACGACCAAAAGCTCTTGCTGCTCTTCAAGTGTCCAGGCAACACCATTCACAGCCCCACAAACGCTGCGGCGCTCTCTTTCTACAGCCTCCCAAAGTGCAATCCTATCGGCCTGGGCCAATGAGTAAAGCCATAGACAGGCTCAGCAATTGCGAACGTCCAGGGATTCCTCCCACCCCAAAGGGGCCACGACCAAAAGCTCTTGCTGCTCTTCAAGTGTCCAGGCAACCCCATTCACAGCCCCACAAACGCTGCACCTCTCTCTTTCTACAGCCTCCCAAAGTGCAATACTATCTGCCTGGGCCGATGAGTAGAGCACAACTCAGCAATTGCGAACGTCCAGGGATTCCTCCCACACCAAAGGGGCCACAAACAAAAGCTCTTGCTGCTCTTCAAGTGTCCAGGCATCCCCATTCACAGCCCCACAAACGCTGCGGCTCTCTCTTTCTACAGCCTCCCAAAGTGCAATACTATCTACCTGGGCCAATGAGTAGAGCCATAGACAGGCTCAGCAATTGCGAACGTCCAGGGAGTCCTCACACAGCAAAGGGGCCACGACCAGAAGCTCTTGCTGCTCTTCAAGTGCGCTGACAACACCATTCAAAGCCCCACAAAGGCTGCGGCTCTCTCTTTCTTCAGCCTCCCAAAGTGCAATACTATCTACCTGGGCCAATGACCAGAGCCAGAGACCAGCTCAGCAATTGCGAACGTCCAGGGATTCCTCCCACACCAAAGGGGCCACGACCAAAAGCTCTTGCTGCTCTTCAAGTGTCCAGGCAACACCATTCACAGCCCCACAAACCCTGCGCCTCTCTCTTTCTACAGCCTCCCAAAGTGCAATCCTATCTGCCTGGGCCGATGAGTAGAGCCAGAGCCAAGCTCAGCAATTGCGAACTTCCAGGGATTCCTCCTACACCAAAGGGGCCACAAACAAAAGCTCTTGCTGCTCTTCAAGTGTCCAGGCAACCCCATTCACAGCCCCACAAACGCTGCACCTTTCTCTTTCTACAGCCTCCCAAATTGCAATCCTATCTGCCTAGGGGATGAGTAGAGCCAAGCTCAGCAATTGAAAACGTCCAGGGATTCCTCCCACACCAAAGGGGCCACGACCAAAAGCTCTTGCTGCTCTTCAAGTGTCCAGGCAACCACATTCACAGCCCCACAAACGCTGCGCCTCTCTCTTTCTACAGCCTCCCAAAGTGCAATCCTATCGGCCTGGGCCGATGAGTAGGGCCAGAGACCAGCTCAGCAACTGCGAACGTCCAGGGATTCCTCCCACACCAAAGGGGCCACAAACAAAAGCTCTTGCTGCTCTTCAAGTGTCCAGGCAACCCCATTCACAGCCCCACAAACGCTGCACCTTTCTCTTTCTACAGCCTCCCAAATTGCAATCCTATCTGCCTAGGGGATGAGTAGAGCCAAGCTCAGCAATTGAAAACGTCCAGGGATTCCTCCCACACCAAAGGGGCCACGACCAAAAGCTCTTTCTGCTCTTCAAGTGTCCAGGCATCCCCATTCACAGCCCCACAAATGCTGCGGCTCTCTCTTTCTACAGCCTCCCAAAGTGCAATACTATCTACCTGGGCCAATGAGTAGAGCCATAGACAGGCTCAGCAATTGCGAACGTCCAGGTATTCCTCCCACACCAAAGAGGCCACGACTAGAAGCTCTTGCTGCTCTTCATGTGTTCTGACAACACCATTCAAAGCCCCACAAAGGCTGCGGCTCTCTCTTTCTACAGCCTCCCAAAGTCCAATCCTATCTACCTGGGTCAATGAGTAGAGCCAGAGACCAGCTCAGGTATTTGCGAACGTCTAGGGATTCCACCCACACCAAAGGGGCCACGACCAAAAGCTCTTGCTGCTCTTCAAGTGTCCAGGCAACCCCATTCACAGCCCCACAAACGCTGCGGCTCTCTCTTTCTACAGTCTCCCAAAGTCCAATACTATCGGCCTGGGCCAATGAGTAGAGCCAGAGACCAGCTCAGCAATTGCGAACGTCCAGGGATTCCTCCCACACCAAAGGGGCCACAAACAAAAGCTCTTGCTGCTCTTCAAGTGTCCAGGCAACCCCATTCACAGCCCCACAAACGCTGCGACTCTCTCTTTCTACAGCCTCCCAAAGTGCAATCCTATCGGCCTGGGCCGATGAGTAGGGCCAGAGACCAGCTCAGCAATTGCGACCGTCCAGGGATTCCTCCCACACCAAAGGGGCCACGACCAAAAGCTCTTGCTGCTCTTCAAGTGTCCAGGCAACCCCATTCTCAGCCCCACAAACGCTGCGGTGCCCTCTTTCTACAGCCTCCCAAAGTGCAATACTCTCGGCCTAGGCCGATCAGTAGAGCCCAACTCAGCAATTGCGACCGTCCAGGGATTACTCCCACAGCAAAGGGGCCACAAACAAAAGCTCTTGCTGCTTTTCAAGTGTCCAGACAACCCCATTCACAGCCCCACAAACCCTGCGCCTCTCTCTTTCTACAGCCTCCCAAAGTGCAATACTATCTGCCTGGGATGATGAGTACACACAAGCTCAGCAATTGCGACCGTCCAGGGATTCCTCCCACACCAAAGGGGCCACGACCAGAAGCTCTTGCTGCTCTTCAAGCATCCAGGCAACCCCATTCTCAGCCCCACAAATGCTGCGCCTTTCCCTTTCTACAGCCTCCAAAAGTCCAATACTATCTGCCTGGGCCGATGAGTAGAGCACAGCTCAGCAATTGCGAAGTTCCAGGGATTCCTCCCACACCAAAGGGGCCACGACCAAAAGCTCTTGCTGCTTTTCAAGTGTCCAGACAACCCCATTCACAGCCCCACAAGCCCTGCGCCTCTCTCTTTCTACAGCCTCCCAAAGTGCAATACTATCTGCCTGGGATGATGAGTACACACAAGCTCAGCAATTGCGACCGTCCAGGGATTCCTCCCACACCAAAGGGGCCACGACCAGAAGCTCTTGCTGCTCTTCAAGCATCCAGGCAACCCCATTCTCAGCCCCACAAATGCTGCGCCTTTCCCTTTCTACAGCCTCCAAAAGTCCAATACTATCTGCCTGGGCCGATGAGTAGAGCACAGCTCAGCAATTGCGAAGTTCCAGGGATTCCTCCCACACCAAAGGGGCCACGACCAAAGGCTCTTGCTGCTCTTCAAGTGTCCAGGCATCCCCATTCACAGCCCCACAAATGCTGCGGCTCTCTCTTTCTACAGCCTCCCAAAGTGCAATACTATCTACCTGGGCCAATGAGTAGAGCCCAGCTCAGCAATTGCGACCGTCCAGGGATTCCTCCCACACCAAAGGGGCCACGACCAAAAGCTCTTGCTGCTCTTCAAGTGTCCAGGCAGCCCCATTCACAGCCCCACAAACGCTGCGGCTCTCTCTTTCTACAGCCTCCCAAAGTGCAATCCTATCGGCCTGGGCCGATGAGTACAGCCATAGACAGGCTCAGCAATTGCGAACGTCCAGGGATTCCTCCCACACCAAAGGGGCCATGACCAAAAGCTCTTGCTGCTCTTCAAGTGTCCAGGCAACCACATTCACAGCCCCACAAACGCTGCGCCTCTCTCTTTCTACAGCCTCCCAAAGTGCAATCCTATCTGCCTGGGCCGATGAGTAGGGCCAGAGACCACCTCAGCAATTGCGACCGTCCAGGGATTACTCCCACCCCAAAGGGGCCACGACCAAAAGCTCTTGCTGCTCTTCAAGTGTCCAGGCAACCCCATTCTCAGCCCCACTAACGCTGCGGCTCTCTCTTTCTACAGCCCCCCAAAGTGCAATCCTATCGGCCTGGGCCGATGAGTAGAGCCCAACTCAGCAATTGCGACCGTCCAGGGATTACTCCCACAGCAAAGGGGCCACAAACAAAACCTCTTGCTGCTCTTCAAGTGTCCAGGCAACCCCATTCACAGTCCCACAAACGCTGCGGCTCTCTCTTTCTACAGCCTCCCAAAGTGCAATACTATCTGCCTGGGACGATGAGTACACACAAGCTCAGCAATTGCGACCGTCCAGGGATTCCTCCCACACCAAAGGGGCCACAAACAAAAGCTCTTGCTGCTCTTCAAGCGTCCAGGCAACCCCATTCACAGCCCCACAAACGCTGCGCCTCTCTCTTTCTACAGCCTCCCAAAGTGCAATCCTATCTGCCTGGGCCGATGAGTAGAGCCAGAGCCAAGCTCAGCAATTGCGAACTTCCAGGGATTCCTCCCACACCAAATGGGCCACAAACAAAAGCTCTTGCTGCTCTTCAAGCGTCCAGGCAACCTCATTCACAGCACCACAAACGCTGCGCCTTTCTCTTTCTACAGCCTCCCAAAGTGCAATCCTCTCTGCCTAGGGGATGAGTAGAGCCAAGCTCAGCAATTGAAAACGTCCAGGGATTCCTCCCACCCCAAAGGGGCCACGACCAAAAGCTCTTGCTGGTCTTCAAGTGTCCAGGCAACCCCATTCACAGCCCCACAAACGCTGCGCCTCTCTCTTTCTACAGCCTCCCAAAGTCCAATCCTATCGGCCTGCGCCGATGACTAGGGCCAGAGACCAGCTCAGCAATTGCGACCGTCCAGGGATTCCTCCCACCCCAAAGGGGCCACGACCAGAAGCTCTTGCTGCTCTTCAAGTGTCCAGGCAACCCCATTCACAGCCCCACAAACGCTGCAGCTCTCTCTTTCTACAGCCTCCCAAAGTGCAATCCTATCGGCCTGGGCCGATGAGTTGGGCCAGAGACCAGCTCAGCAATTGCGAACGTCCAGGGATTCCTCCCACACCAAAGGGGCCACAACCAGAAGCTCTTGCTGCTCTTCAAGTGTCCAGGCAACCCCATTCATAGCACCACAAACGCTGCGCCTCTCTCTTTCTACAGCCTCCCAAAGTGCAATACTATCTGCCTGGGCCGATGAGTAGGGCCAGAGACCAGCTCGCAATTGCGAACGTCCAGGGATTCCTCCCACACCAAAGGGGCCACGACCAAAAGCTCTTGCTGCTCTTCAAGTGTCCAGGCAACCCCATTCACAGCCCCACAAACGCTGCGACTCTCTCTTTCTACAGCCTCCCAAAGTGCAATCCTATCGGCCTGGGCCGATGAGTAGGGCCAGAGACCAGCTCAGCAATTGCGACCGTCCAGGGATTCCTCCCACACCAAAGGGGCCACGACCAAAAGCTCTTGCTGCTCTTCAAGTGTCCAGGCAACCCCATTCTCAGCCCCACAAACGCTGCGGTGCCCTCTTTCTACAGCCTCCCAAAGTGCAATACTCTCGGCCTAGGCCGATCAGTAGAGCCCAACTCAGCAATTGCGACCGTCCAGGGATTACTCCCACAGCAAAGGGGCCACAAACAAAAGCTCTTGCTGCTTTTCAAGTGTCCAGACAACCCCATTCACAGCCCCACAAACCCTGCGCCTCTCTCTTTCTACAGCCTCCCAAAGTGCAATACTATCTGCCTGGGATGATGAGTACACACAAGCTCAGCAATTGCGACCGTCCAGGGATTCCTCCCACACCAAAGGGGCCACGACCAGAAGCTCTTGCTGCTCTTCAAGCATCCAGGCAACCCCATTCTCAGCCCCACAAATGCTGCGCCTTTCCCTTTCTACAGCCTCCAAAAGTCCAATACTATCTGCCTGGGCCGATGAGTAGAGCACAGCTCAGCAATTGCGAAGTTCCAGGGATTCCTCCCACACCAAAGGGGCCACGACCAAAGGCTCTTGCTGCTCTTCAAGTGTCCAGGCATCCCCATTCACAGCCCCAGAAATGCTGCGGCTCTCTCTTTCTACAGCCTCCCAAAGTGCAATACTATCTACCTGGGCCAATGAGTAGAGCCCAGCTCAGCAATTGCGACCGTCCAGGGATTCCTCCCACACCAAAGGGGCCACGACCAAAAGCTCTTGCTGCTCTTCAAGTGTCCAGGCAGCCCCATTCACAGCCCCACAAACGCTGCGGCTCTCTCTTTCTACAGCCTCCCAAAGTGCAATCCTATCGGCCTGGGCCGATGAGTACAGCCATAGACAGGCTCAGCAATTGCGAACGTCCAGGGATTCCTCCCACACCAAAGGGGCCATGACCAAAAGCTCTTGCTGCTCTTCAAGTGTCCAGGCAACCACATTCACAGCCCCACAAACGCTGCGCCTCTCTCTTTCTACAGCCTCCCAAAGTGCAATCCTATCTGCCTGGGCCGATGAGTAGGGCCAGAGACCACCTCAGCAATTGCGACCGTCCAGGGATTCCTCCCACCCCAAAGGGGCCACGACCAAAAGCTCTTGCTGCTCTTCAAGTGTCCAGGCAACCCCATTCTCAGCCCCACTAACGCTGCGGCGCCCTCTTTCTACAGCCCCCCAAAGTGCAATCCTATCGGCCTGGGCCGATGAGTAGAGCCCAACTCAGCAATTGCGACCGTCCAGGGATTACTCCCACAGCAAAGGGGCCACAAACAAAACCTCTTGCTGCTCTTCAAGTGTCCAGGCAACCCCATTCACAGTCCCACAAACGCTGCGGCTCTCTCTTTCTACAGCCTCCCAAAGTGCAATACTATCTGCCTGGGACGATGAGTACACACAAGCTCAGCAATTGCGAACTTCCAGGGATTCCTCCCACACCAAATGGGCCACAAACAAAAGCTCTTGCTGCTCTTCAAGCGTCCAGGCAACCTCATTCACAGCACCACAAACGCTGCGCCTTTCTCTTTCTACAGCCTCCCAAAGTGCAATCCTATCTGCCTAGGGGATGAGTAGAGCCAAGCTCAGCAATTGAAAACGTCCAGGGATTCCTCCCACCCCAAAGGGGCCACGACCAAAAGCTCTTGCTGGTCTTCAAGTGTCCAGGCAACCCCATTCACAGCCCCACAAACGCTGCGCCTCTCTCTTTCTACAGCCTCCCAAAGTCCAATCCTATCGGCCTGCGCCGATGACTAGGGCCAGAGACCAGCTCAGCAATTGCGACCGTCCAGGGATTCCTCCCACCCCAAAGGGGCCACGACCAGAAGCTCTTGCTGCTCTTCAAGTGTCCAGGCAACCCCATTCACAGCCCCACAAACGCTGCAGCTCTCTCTTTCTACAGCCTCCCAAAGTGCAATCCTATCGGCCTGGGCCGATGAGTTGGGCCAGAGACCAGCTCAGCAATTGCGAACGTCCAGGGATTCCTCACACACCAAAGGGGCCACAACCAGAAGCTCTTGCTGCTCTTCAAGTGTCCAGGCAACCCCATTCATAGCACCACAAACGCTGCGCCTCTCTCTTTCTACAGCCTCCCAAAGTGCAATACTATCTGCCTGGGCCGATGAGTAGGGCCAGAGACCAGCTCGCAATTGCGAACGTCCAGGGATTCCTCCCACACCAAAGGGGCCACGACCAAAAGCTCTTGCTGCTCTTCAAGCGTCCAGGCAACCCCATTCTCAGCCCCACAAACGCTGCGGCGCCCTCTTTCTACAGCCTCCCAAAGTGCAATACTATCTGCCTAGGGGATGACTAGAGCCAAGCTCAGCAATTGAAAACGTCCAGGGATTCCTCCCACACCAAAGGGGCCACGACCAGAAGCTGTTGCTGCTCTTCAAGTGTCCAGGCAACCTCATTAACAGCCCCACAAACGCTGCGGCTCTCTCTTTCTACAGCCTCCCAAAGTGCAATCCTATCGGCCTGGGCCGATGAGTACACACAAGCTCAGCAATTGCGACCGTCCAGGGATTCCTCCCACACCAAAGAGGCCACGACCAGAAGCTCTTGATGCTCTTCAAGTGTCCAGGAAACCCCATTCACAGCCCCACAAACGCTGCGGCTCTCTCTTTCTACAGCCTCCCAAAGTGCAATCCTATCGGCCTGGGCCGATGAGTAGAGCACAACTCAGCAATTGCGACCGTCCAGGGATTCCTCCCACACCAAAGGGGCCACGACCAGAAGCTCTTGCTGCTCTTCAAGTGTCCAGGCAACCCCATTCACAGCCCCACAAACGCTGCGGCTCTCTCTTTCTACAGCCTCCCAAAGTGCAATCCTATCGGCCTGGGCCGATTAGTAGAGCACATCTCAGCAATTGCGAACGTCCAGGGATTCCTCCCACACCAAAGGGGCAACGACCAGAAGCTCTTGCTGCTCTTCAAGTGTCCAGGCAACCCGATTCACAGCCCCACAAACGCTGCGGCGCCCTCTTTCTACAGCATCCCAAAGTGCAATACTATCTGCCTGGGCCAATAAGTAGAGCCAAGCTCAGCAATTGCGAACGTCCAGGGATTCCTCCCACACCAAAGGGGCCACGACCAAAAGCTCTTGCTGCTCTTCAAGTGTCCAGGCAACCCCATTCACAGCCCCACAAACGCTGCGGCTCTCTCTTTCTACAGCCTCTCAAAGTGCAATCCTATCGGCCTGGGCCGATGAGTACAGCCATAGAAAGGCTCAGCAATTGCGAAAGTCCAGGGATTCCTCACACAGCAAAGGGGCCACAACTAGAAGCTCTTGCTGCTCTTCAAGTGTCCAGGCAACCCCATTCACAGCCCCACAAACGCTGCGGCTCTCTCTTTCTACAGCCTCTCAAAGTGCAATCCTATCGGCCTGGGCCGATGAGTAGGGCCAGAGCCCAGCTCAGCAATTGCGAACGTCCAGGGATTCCTCCCACCCCAAAGGGGACACGACCAGAAGCTCTTGATGCTCTTCAAGTGTCCAGGCAACCTCATTCACAGCCCCACAAACGCTGCGACTCTCTCTTTCTACAGCCTCTCAAAGTCCAATATTATCTGCCTGGGCCAATGAGTAGAGCCCAACTCAGCAATTGTGATCGTCCAGGGATTCCTCCCACACCAAAGGGGACACGACCAAAAGCTCTTGCTGCTCTTCAAGTGTCCAGGCAACCCCATTCACAGCCCCACAAACGCTGCGGCTCTCTCTTTCTACAGCCTCTCAAAGTGCAATCCTATCGGCCTGGGCCGATGAGTAGAGCACAACTCAGCAATTGCGACTGTCCAGGGATTCCTCCCACCCCAAAGGGGCCACGACCAGAAGCTCTTGCTGCTCTTCAAGTGTCCAGGCAACCCCATTCTCAGCCCCACAAACGCTGCGGCGCCCTCTTTCTACAGCAACCCAAAGTGCAATACTATCTACCTGTGCCAATGAGTAGAGCCATAGACAGGCTCAGCAATTGCGAACGTCCAGGGATTCCTCCCACACCAAAGGGGCCACGACCAAAAGCTCTTGCTGCTCTTCAAGTGTCCAGGCAACCCCATTCACAGCACCACAAACGCTGCGGCTCTCTCTTTCTACAGCCTCCCAAAGTGCAATACTATCTGCCTGGGCCGATGAGTAGAGCACAACTCAGCACTTGCGAACGTCCAGGGATTCCTCCCACACCAAAGGGGCCACAAACAAAAGCTCTTGCTGCTCTTCAAGTGTCCAGGCATCCCCATTCACAGCCCCACAAACGCTGCGGCTCTCTCTTTCTACAGCCTCCCAAAGTGCAATACTATCGGCCTGGGCCAATGAGTAGAGCCGTAGACAGGCTCAGCAATTGCGAAAGTCCAGGGATTCCTCACACAGCAAACGGGCCACAACTAGAAGCTCTTGCTGCTCTTCAAGTGTGCTGACAACACCATTCAAAGCCCCACAAAGGCTGCGGCTCTCTCTTTCTACAGCCTCCCAAAGTCCAATCCTATCTGCCTGAGCCGATGAGTAGAGCCAGAGCCAAGCTCAGCAATTGCGAACGTCCAGGGATTCCTCCCACACCAAAGGGGCCACAAACAAAAGCTCTTGCTGCTCTTCAAGTGTCCAGGCAACCCCATTCTCAGCCCCAAAAACGCTGCGGCTCTCTCTTTCTACAGCCTCCCAAAGTGCAATACTATCTGCCTGGGCCGATGAGTAGCGCCAGAGACCATCTCAGCAATTGCGACCGTCCAGGGATTCCTCCCACACCAAAGGGGCCACGACCAGAAGCTCTTGCTGCTCTTCAAGCGTCCAGGCAACCCCATTCACAGCCCCACAAACGCTGTGCTTTTCTCTTTCTACCGCCTCCCAAAGTGCAATACTATCTGCCTAGGGGATGAGTAGAGCCAAGCTCAGCAATTGAAAACGTCCAGGGATTCCTCCCACACCAAAGGGGCCACGACCAGAAGCTCTTGCTGCTCTTCAAGTGTCCAGGCAACCCCATTCTCAGCCCCACAAACGCTGCGGCGCCCTCTTTCTACAGCAACCCAAAGTGCAATACTATCGGCCTGGGCCGATGAGTACAGCCATAGACAGGCTCAGCAATTGCGAACGTCCAGGGATTCCTCCCACCCCAAAGGGGCCACGACCAAAAGCTCTTGCTGCTCTTCAAGTGTCCAGGCAACCCCATTCACAGCCCCACAAACGCTGCGTCTCTCTCTTTCTACAGCCTCCCAAAGTGCAATACTATCTGCCTGGGCCGATGAGTAGAGCACAACTCAGCACTTGCGAACGTCCAGGGATTCCTCCCACCCCACAGGGGCCACAAACAAAAGCTCTTGCTGCTCTTCAAGTGTCCAGGCATCCCCATTCACAGCCCCACAAACGCTGCGGCTCTCTTTTTCTAGAGCCTCCCAAAGTGCAATCCTATCGGCCTGGGCCAATGAGTAGAGCCATAGACAGGCTCAGCAATTGCGAAAGTCCAGGGATTCCTCACACAGCAAAGGGGCCACGACTAGAAGCTCTTGCTGCTCTTCAAGTGTGCTGACAAGACCATTCAAAGCCCCACAAAGGCTGCGGCTCTCTCTTTCTACAGCCTCCCAAAGTCCAATCCTATCGGCCTGGGACAATGAGTAGGGCCAGAGACCAGCTCAGATATTTGCGAATGTCTAGGGATTCCTCCCACCCCAAAGGGGCCACGACCAAAAGCTCTTGCTGCTCTTCAAGTGTCCAGGCAACGCCATTCACAGCCCCACAAACGCTGCGGCCCTCTCTTTCTTCAGCCTCCAAAACTGCAATACTGTCGGCCTGGGCCAATGAGTAGAGCCAGAGACCATCTCAGCAATTGCGAACGTCCAGGGATTCCTCCCACACCAAAGGGGCCACGACCAAAAGCTCTTGCTGCTCTTCAAGTGTCCAGGAAACCCCATTCACAGCCCCACAAACGCTGCGCCTCTCTCTTTCTACAGCCTCCCAAAGTGCAATCCTATCTGCCTGAGCCGATGAGTAGAGCCAGAGCCAAGCTCAGCAATTGCGAACGTCCAGGGATTCCTCCCACACCAAAGGGGCCACGACCAAAAGCTCTTGCTGCTCTTCAAGTGTCCAGGCAACGCCATTCACAGCCCCACAAACGCTGCGGCGCTCTCTTTCTACAGCCTCTCAAAGTGCAATCCTATCGGCCTGGGCCATTGAGTACAGGCATAGACAGGCTCAGCAATTGCGAACGTCCAGGGATTCCTCCCACACCAAAGGGGCCACGACCAAAAGCTCTTGCTGCTCTTCAAGTGTCCAGGCAACCCCATTCACAGCCCCACAAATGCTGCGGCTCTCTCTTTCTACAGCCTCTCAAAGTGCAATCCTATCGGCCTGGGCCGATGAGTAGGGCCAGAGCCCAGCTCAGCAATTGCGACCGTCCAGGGATTCCTCCCACCCCAAAGGGGCCACGACCAGAAGCTCTTGCTGCTCTTCAAGTGTCCAGGCAACCCCATTCACAGCCCCACAAACGCTGCGCCTTTCTCTTTCTACAGCCTCCCAAAGTGCAATCCTATCTGCCTAGGTGATGACTAGAGCCAAGCTCAGCAATTGAAAACGTCCAGGGATTCCTCCCACACCAAAGGGGCCACGACCAAAAGCTCTTGCTGCTCTTCAAGTGTCCAGGCAACCCCATTCACAGCCCCACAAACGCTGCGGCTCTCTCTTTCTACAGCCTCCCAAAGTGCAATACTATCTGCCTGGGCCGATGAGTAGAGCCCAACTCAGCAATTGCGACCGTCCAGGGATTCCTCCCACACCAAAGGGGCCACGACCAGAAGCTCTTGCTGCTCTTCAAGTGTCCAGGCAACCCCATTCATAGCCCCACAAACGCTGCAGCTCTCTCTTTCTACAGCCTCTCAAAGTGCAATCCTATCGGCCTGGGCCAATGAGTAGAGCACAACTCAGCAATTGCGACCGTCCAGGGATTCCTCCCACACCAAAGGGGCCACGACCAGAAGCTCTTGCTGCTCTTCAAGTGTCCAGGCAACCCCATTCACAGCCCCACAAACGCTGCGGCTCTCTCTTTCTACAGCCTCTCAAAGTGCAATCCTATCGGCCTGGGCCGATGAGTAGAGCATATCTCAGCAATTGCGACCGTCCAGGGATTCCTCCCACACCAAAGGGGCCACGACCAAAAGCTCTTGCTGCTCTTCAAGTGTCCAGGCAACCCCATTCACAGCCCCACAAACGCTGCGGCGCCCTCTTTCTACAGCCCCCCAAAGTGCAATACTATCTGCCTGGGCCAATAAGTAGAGCCAAGCTCAGCAATTGCGAACGTCCAGGGATTCCTCCCACACCAAAGGGGCCACGACCAAAAGTTCTTGCTGCTCTTCAAGTGTCCAGGCAACCTCATTAACAGCCCCACAAACGCTGCGGCTCTCTCTTTCTACAGCCTCCCAAAGTGCAATCCTATCGGCCTGGGCCGATGAGTACACACAAGCTCAGCAATTGCGACCGTCCAGGGATTCCTCCCACACCAAAGGGGCCACGACCAGAAGCTCTTGCTGCTCTTCAAGTGTCCAGGCAACCCCATTCACAGCCCCACAAACGCTGCGGCTCTCTCTTTCTACAGCCTCTCAAAGTGCAATCCTATCGGCCTGGGCCGATTAGTAGAGCACATCTCAGCAATTGCGACCGTCCAGGGATTCCTCCCACACCAAAGGGGCCACAAACAAAAGCTCTTGCTGCTCTTCAAGTGTCCAGGCAACCCCATTCACAGCCCCACAAACGCTGCGTCGCCCTCTTTCTACAGCATCCCAAAGTGCAATACTATCTGCCTGGGCCAATAAGTAGAGCCAAGCTCAGCAATTGCGAACGTCCAGGGATTCCTCCCACACCAAAGGGGCCACGACCAAAAGCTCTTGCTGCTCTTCAAGTGTCCAGGCAACCCCATTCACAGCCCCACAAACACTGCGGCTCTCTCTTTCTACAGCCTCTCAAAGTGCAATCCTATCAGCCTGGGCCAATGAGTAAAGCCATAGAAAGGCTCAGCAATTGCGAAAGTCCAGGGATTCCTCACACAGCAAAGGGGCCACAACTAGAAGCTCTTGCTGCTCTTCAAGTGTCCAGGCAACCCCATTCACAGCCCCACAAACGCTGCGGCTCTCTCTTTCTACAGCCTCTCAAAGTGCAATCCTATCGGCCTGGGCCGATGAGTAGGGCCAGAGCCCAGCTCAGCAATTGCGACCGTCCAGGGATTCCTCCCACACCAAAGGGGCCACGACCAGAAGCTCTTGATGCTCTTCAAGTGTCCAGGCAACCTCATTCACAGCCCCACAAACGCTGCAACTCTCTCTTTCTACAGCCTCTCAAAGTCCAATATTATCTGCCTGGGCCAATGAGTAGAGCCCAACTCAGCAATTGTGATCGTCCAGGGATTCCTCCCACACCAAAGGGGACACGACCAAAAGCTCTTGCTGCTCTTCAAGTGTCCAGGCAACCCCATTCACAGCCCCACAAACGCTGCGGCTCTCTCTTTCTACAGCCTCTCAAAGTGCAATCCTATCGGCCTGGGCCGATGAGTAGAGCACAACTCAGCAATTGCGACTGTCCAGGGATTCCTCCCACCCCAAAGGGGCCACGACCAGAAGCTCTTGCTGCTCTTCAAGTGTCCAGGCAACCCCATTCTCAGCCCCACAAACGCTGCGGCGCCCTCTTTCTACAGCAACCCAAAGTGCAATACTATCTACCTGAGCCAATTACTAGAGCCATAGACAGGCTCAGCAATTGCGACCGTCCAGGGATTCCTCCCACACCAAAGGGGCCACGACCAAAAGCTCTTGCTGCTCTTCAAGTGTCCAGGCAACCCCATTCACAGCCCCACAAACACTGCGGCTCTCTCTTTCTACAGCCTCTCAAAGTGCAATCCTATCAGCCTGGGCCAATGAGTAAAGCCATAGAAAGGCTCAGCAATTGCGAACGTCCAGGGATTCCTCCCACCCCAAAGGGGCCACGACCAAAAGCTCTTGCTGCTCTTCAAGTGTCCAGGCAACCCCATTCACAGCCCCACAAACGCTGCGTCTCTCTCTTTCTACAGCCTCCCAAAGTGCAATACTATCTGCCTGGGCCGATGAGTAGAGCACAACTCAGCACTTGCGACCGTCCAGGGCTTCCTCCCACCCCAAAGGGGCCACAAACAAAAGCTCTTGCTGCTCTTCAAGTGTCCAGGCATCCCCATTCACAGCCCCACAAACGCTGCGGCTCTCTTTTTCTAGAGCCTCCCAAAGTGCAATACTATCGGCCTGGGCCAATGAGTAAAGCCATAGACAGGCTCAGCAATTGCGAAAGTCCAGGGATTCCTCACACAGCAAAGGGGCCACGACTAGAAGCTCTTGCTGCTCTTCAAGTGTGCTGACAAGACCATTCAAAGCCCCACAAAGGCTGCGGCTCTCTCTTTCTACAGCCTCCCAAAGTCCAATCCTATCTACCTGGGTCAATGAGTAGAGCCAGAGACCAGCTCAGATATTTGCGAATGTCTAGGGATTCCTCCCACCCCAAAGGGGCCACTACCAAAAGCTCTTGCTGCTCTTCAACTGTCCAGGCAACGCCATTCACAGCCCCACAAACGCTGCGGCCCTCTCTTTCTTCAGCCTCCAAAACTGCAATACTATCGGCCTGGGCCAATGAGTAGAGCCAGAGACCATCTCAGCAATTGCGAACGTCCAGGGCTTCCTCCCACCCCAAAGGGGACACGACCAAAAGCTCTTGCTGCTCTTCAAGTGTCCAGGCAACCCCATTCACAGCCCCACAAACCCTGCGCCTCTCTCTTTCTACAGCCTCCCAAAGTGCAATCCTATCTGCCTGGGCCAATGAGTAGAGCCAGAGCCAAGCTCAGCAATTGCGAACGTCCAGGGATTCCTCCCACACCAAAGGGGCCACGACCAAAAGCTCTTGCTGCTCTTCAAGTGTCCAGGCAACGCCATTCACAGCCCCACAAACGCTGCGGCGCTCTCTTTCTACAGCCTCTCAAAGTGCAATCCTATCGGCCTGGGCCAATGAGTACAGGCATAGACAGGCTCAGCAATTGCGAACGTCCAGGGATTCCTCCCACACCAAAGGGGCCACGACCAAAAGCTCTTGCTGCTCTTCAAGTGTCCAGGCAACCCCATTCTCAGCCCCACAAACGCTTCGGCGCCCTCTTTCTACAGCCTCCCAAAGTGCAATACTATCTGCCTAGGGGATGAGTAGAGCCCAACTCAGCAATTGCGACCGTCCAGGGATTCCTCCCACACCAAAGGGGCCACGACCAAAAGCTCTTGCTGCTCTTCAAGTGTCCAGGCAACCTCATTAACAGCCCCACAAACGCTGCGGCTCTCTCTTTCTACAGCCTCCCAAAGTGCAATCCTATCGGCCTGGGCCAATGAGTAGAGCACAACTCAGCAATTGCGACCGTCCAGGGATTCCTCCCACACCAAAGGGGCCACGACCAAAAGCTCTTGCTGCTCTTCAAGTGTCCAGGCAACCCCATTCACAGCACCACAAACGCTGCACCTCTCTCTTTCTACAGCCTCCCAAAGTGCAATACTATCTGCCTGGGCCGATGAGTAGGGCCAGAGACCAGCTCGCAATTGCGAACGTCCAGGGATTCCTCCCACACCAAAGGGGCCACGACCAAAAGCTCTTGCTGCTCTTCAAGCGTCCAGGCAACCTCATTCACAACCCCACAAACTCTGCGGCTCTCTCTTTCTACAACCTCCCAAAGTCCAATCCTATCTGCCTAGGGGATGAGTAGTGCCAAGCTCAGCAATTGCGAACGTCCAGGGATTCCTCCCACACCAAAGGGGCCACAACCAAAAGCTCTTGCTGCTCTTCAAGTGTCCAGGCAACCCCATTCACAGCCCCACAAACGCTGCGCCTCTCTCTTTCTAGAGCCGCCCAAAGTGCAATACTATCTGCCTGGGCCGATGAGTAGGGCCAGAGACCAGCTCGCAATTGCGAACGTCCAGGGATTCCTCCCACACCAAAGGGGCCACGACCAGAAGCTCTTGCTGCTCTTCAAGTGTCCAGGCAACCCCATTCACAGCCCCACAAACGCTGCGGCGCCCTCTTTCTACAGCATCCCAATGTGCAATACTATCTGCCTGGGCCAATGAGTAGAGCCAAGCTCAGCAATTGCGAACGTCCAGGGATTCCTCCCACACCAAAGGGGCCACGACCAAAAGGTCTTGCTGCTCTTCAAGTGTCCAGGCAACCCCATTCACAGCCCCACAAACGCTGCGGCTCTCTCTTTCTACAGCCTCTCAAAGTGCAATCCTATCGGCCTGGGCCGATGAGTAGAGCACAACTCAGCAATTGCGACTGTCCAGGGATTCCTCCCACACCAAAGGGGCCACGACCAGAAGCTCTTGCTGCTCTTCAAGTGTCCAGGCAACCCCATTCTCAGCCCCACAAACGCTGCGGCGCCCTCTTTCTACAGCAACCCAAAGTGCAATACTATCTACCTGAGCCAATTACTAGAGCCATACACAGGCTCAGCAATTGCGAACGTCCAGGGATTCCTCCCACACCAAAGGGTCCACGACCAAAAGCTCTTGCTGCTCTTCAAGTGTCCAGGCAACCCCATTCACAGCCCCACAAACACTGCGGCTCTCTCTTTCTACAGCCTCTCAAAGTGCAATCCTATCAGCCTGGGCCAATGAGTAAAGCCATAGAAAGGCTCAGCAATTGCGAAAGTCGAGGGATTCCTCACACAGCAAAGGGGCCACAACTAGAAGCTCTTGCTGCTCTTCAAGTGTCCAGGCAACCCCATTCACAGCCCCACAAACGCTGCGGCTCTCTCTTTCTACAGCCTCTCAAAGTGCAATCCTATCGGCCTGGGCCGATGAGTAGGGCCAGAGCCCAGCTCAGCAATTGCGAACGTCCAGGGATTCCTCCCACACCAAAGGGGCCACGACCACAAGCTCTTGATGCTCTTCAAGTGTCCAGGCAACCTCATTCACAGCCCCACAAACGCTGCGGCTCTCTCTTTCTACATCCTCTCAAAGTCCAATATTATCTGCCTGGGCCAATGAGTAGAGCCCAACTCAGCAATTGTGATCGTCCAGGGATTCCTCCCACACCAAAGGGGACACGACCAAAAGCTCTTGCTGCTCTTCAAGTGTCCAGGCAACCCCATTCACAGCCCCACAAACGCTGCGGCTCTCTCTTTCTACAGCCTCTCAAAGTGCAATCCTATCGGCCTGGGCCGATGAGTAGAGCACAACTCAGCAATTGCGACTGTCCAGGGATTCCTCCCACCCCAAAGGGGCCACGACCAGAAGCTCTTGCTGCTCTTCAAGTGTCCAGGCAACCCCATTCACAGCCCCACAAACGCTGCGGCGCCCTCTTTCTACAGCAACCCAAAGTGCAATACTATCTACCTGTGCCAATGAGTAGAGCCATAGACAGGCTCAGCAATTGCGAACGTCCAGGGATTCCTCCCACACCAAAGGGGCCACGACCAAAAGCTCTTGCTGCTCTTCAAGTGTCCAGGCAACCCCATTCACAGCACCACAAACGCTGCGGCTCTCTCTTTCTACAGCCTCCCAAAGTGCAATACTATCTGCCTGGGCCGATGAGTAGAGCACAACTCAGCACTTGCGAACGTCCAGGGATTCCTCCCACACCAAAGGGGCCACAAACAAAAGCTCTTGCTGCTCTTCAAGTGTCCAGGCAACCCCATTCACAGCCCCACAAACGCTGCGGCTCTCTCTTTCTACAGCCTCCCAAAGTGCAATACTATCGGCCTGGGCCAATGAGTAGAGCCGTAGACAGGCTCAGCAATTGCGAACGTCCAAGGATTCCTCACACAGCAAAGGGGCCACAACTAGAAGCTCTTGCTGCTCTTCAAGTGTGCTGACAACACCATTCAAAGCCCCACAAAGGCTGCGGCTCTCTCTTTCTACAGCCTCCCAAAGTCCAATCCTATCTACCTGGGTCAATGAGTAGAGCCAGAGACCAGCTCAGCAATTGCGAACGTCCAGGGATTCCTCCCACACCAAAGGGGCCACAAACAAAAGCTCTTGCTGCTCTTCAAGTGTCCAGGCAACCCCATTCACAGCCCCACAAACGCTGCGCCTTTCTCTTTCTACAGCCTCCCAAAGTGCAATACTATCTGCCTAGGGGATGAGTAGAGCCAAGCTCAGCAATTGCGACCGTCCAGGGATTCCTCCCACCCCAAAGGGGCCACGACCAGAAGCTCTTGCTGCTCTTCAAGTGTCCAGGCAACCCCATTCACAGCCCCACAAACACTGCGGCTCTCTCTTTCTACAGCCTCTCAAAGTGCAATCCTATCAGCCTGGGCCAATGAGTAAAGCCATAGAAAGGCTCAGCAATTGCGAACGTCCAGGGATTACTCCCACCCCAAAGGGGCCACGACCAAAAGCTCTTGCTGCTCTTCAAGTGTCCAGGCAACCCCATTCACAGCACCACAAACGCTGCGTCTCTCTCTTTCTACAGCCTCCCAAAGTGCAATACTATCTGCCTGGGCCGATGAGTAGAGCACAACTCAGCACTTGCGAACGTCCAGGGATTCCTCCCACCCCAAAGGGGCCACAAACAAAAGCTCTTGCTGCTCTTCAAGTGTCCAGGCATCCCCATTCACAGCCCCACAAACGCTGCGGCTCTCTTTTTCTAGAGCCTCCCAAAGTGCAATACTATCGGCCTGGGCCAATGAGTAGAGCCATAGACAGGCTCAGCAATTGCGAAAGTCCAGGGATTCCTCACACAGCAAAGGGGCCACGACCAGAAGCTCTTGCTGCTCTTCAAGTGTGCTGACAAGACCATTCAAAGCCCCACAAAGGCTGCGGCTCTCTCTTTCTACAGCCTCCCAAAGTCCAATCCTATCTACCTGGGTCAATGAGTAGAGCCAGAGACCAGCTCAGATATTTGCGAATGTCTAGGGATTCCTCCCACCCCAAAGGTGCCACTACCAAAAGCTCTTGCTGCTCTTCAACTGTCCAGGCAACGCCATTAACAGCCCCACAAACGCTGCGGCCCTCTCTTTCTTCAGCCTCCAAAACTGCAATACTATCGGCCTGGGCCAATGAGTAGAGCCAGAGACCATCTCAGCAATTGCGAACGTCCAGGGATTCCTCCCACACCAAAGTGGCCACGACCAAAAGCTCTTGCTGCTCTTCAAGTGTCCAGGCAACCCCATTCACAGCCCCACAAACCCTGCGCCTCTCTCTTTCTACAGCCTCCCAAAGTGCAATCCTATCTGCCTGAGCCGATGAGTAGAGCCAGAGCCAAGCTCAGCAATTGCGAACGTCCAGGGATTCCTCCCACACCAAAGGGGCCACGACCAAAAGCTCTTGCTGCTCTTCAAGTGTCCAGGCAACACCATTCACAGCCCCACAAACGCTGCGGCGCTCTCTTTCTACAGCCTCTCAAAGTGCAATCCTATCGGCCTGGGCCAATGAGTACAGGCATAGACAGGCTCAGCAATTGCGAACGTCCAGGGATTCCTCCCACACCAAAGGGGCCACGACCAAAAGCTCTTGCTGCTCTTCAAGTGTCCAGGCAACCCCATTCTCAGCCCCACAAACGCTGCGGCGCCCTCTTTCTACAGCCTCCCAAAGTGCAATACTATCTGCCTAGGGGATGACTAGAGCCAAGCTCAGCAATTGAAAACGTCCAGGGATTCCTCCCACACCAAAGGGGCCACGACCAAAAGCTCTTGCTGCTCTTCAAGTGTCCAGGCAACCTCATTAACAGCCCCACAAACGCTGCGGCTCTCTCTTTCTACAGCCTCCCAAAGTGCAATCCTATCGGCCTGGGCCAATGAGTAGAGCACAACTCAGCAATTGCGACCGTCCAGGGATTCCTCCCACACCAAAGGGGCCACGACCAAAAGCTCTTGCTTCTCTTCAAGTGTCCAGGCAACCCCATTCACAGCCCCACAAACGCTGCGGCTCTCTCTTTCTACAGCCTCTCAAAGTGCAATCCTATCGGCCTGGGCCGATGAGTAGAGCACAACTCAGCAATCGCGACCGTCCAGGGATTCCTCCCACACCAAAGGGGCCACGACCAGAAGCTCTTGCTGCTCTTCAAGTGTCCAGGCAACCCCATTCACAGCCCCACAAACGCTGCGGCGCCCTCTTTCTACAGCATCCCAAAGTGCAATACTATCTGCCTGGGCCAATGAGTAGAGCCAAGCTCAGCAATTGCGAACGCCCAGGGATTCCTCCCACACCAAAGGGGCCACGACCAAAAGCTCTTGCTGCTCTTCAAGTGTCCAGGCAACCCCATTCACAGCCCCACAAACGCTGCGGCTCTCTCTTTCTACAGCCTCTCAAAGTGCAATCCTATCGGCCTGGGCCGATGAATAGAGCACAACTCAGCAATTGCGAACGTCCAGGGATTCCTCCCACCCCAAAGGGGCCACGACCAGAAGCTCTTGCTGCTCTTCAAGTGTCCAGGCAACCCCATTCTCAGCCCCACAAACGCTGCGGCGCCCTCTTTCTACAGCAACCCAAAGTGCAATACTATCTACCTGAGCCAATTACTAGAGCCATACACAGGCTCAGCAATTGCGAACGTCCAGGGATTCCTCCCACACCAAAGGGGCCACAACTAGAAGCTCTTGCTGCTCTTCAAGTGTCCAGGCAACCCCATTCACAGCCCCACAAACGCTGCGGCTCTCTCTTTCTACAGCCTCTCAAAGTGCAATCCTATCGGCCTGGGCCGATGAGTAGGGCCAGAGCCCAGCTCAGCAATTGCGAACGTCCAGGGATTCCTCCCACACCAAAGGGGCCACGACCAGAAGCTCTTGATGCTCTTCAAGTGTCCAGGCAACCTCATTCACAGCCCCACAAACGCTGCGGCTCTCTCTTTCTACATCCTCTCAAAGTCCAATATTATCTGCCTGGGCCAATGAGTAGAGCCCAACTCAGCAATTGTGATCGTCCAGGGATTCCTCCCACACCAAAGGGGACACGACCAAAAGCTCTTGCTGCTCTTCAAGTGTCCAGGCAACCCCATTCACAGCCCCACAAACGCTGCGGCTCTCTCTTTCTACAGCCTCTCAAAGTGCAATCCTATCGGCCTGGGCCGATGAGTAGAGCACAACTCAGCAATTGCGACTGTCCAGGGATTCCTCCCACCCCAAAGGGGCCACGACCAGAAGCTCTTGCTGCTCTTCAAGTGTCCAGGCAACCCCATTCTCAGCCCCACAAACGCTGCGGCTCTCTCTTTCTACAGCAACCCAAAGTGCAATACTATCTACCTGTGCCAATGAGTAGAGCCATAGACAGGCTCAGCAATTGCGACCGTCCAGGGATTCCTCCCACCCCAAAGGGGCCACGACCAGAAGCTCTTGCTGCTCTTCAAGTGTCCAGGCAACCCCATTCACAGCCCCACAAACGCTGCGGCTCTCTCTTTCTACATCCTCTCAAAGTCCAATATTGTCTGCCTGGCCAATGAGTAGAGCCCAACTCAGCAATTGTGATCGTCCAGGGATTCCTCCCACACCAAAGGGGACACGACCAAAAGCTCTTGCTGCTCTTCAAGTGTCCAGGCAACCCCATTCACAGCCCCACAAACGCTGCGGCTCTCTCTTTCTACAGCCTCTCAAAGTGCAATCCTATCGGCCTGGGCCGATGAGTAGAGCACAACTCAGCAATTGCGACTGTCCAGGGATTCCTCCCACCCCAAAGGGGCCACGACCAGAAGCTCTTGCTGCTCTTCAAGTGTCCAGGCAACCCCATTCACAGCCCCACAAACGCTGCGGCGCCCTCTTTCTACAGCAACCCAAAGTGCAATACTATCTACCTGTGCCAATGAGTAGAGCCATAGACAGGCTCAGCAATTGCGAACGTCCAGGGATTCCTCCCACACCAAAGGGGCCACAACCAAAAGCTCTTGCTGCTCTTCAAGTGTCCAGGCAACCCCATTCACAGCCCCACAAACGCTGCGGCGCCCTCTTTCTACAGCATCCCAAAGTGCAATACTATCTGCCTGGGCCAATGAGTAGAGCCAAGCTCAGCAATTGCGAACGCCCAGGGATTCCTCCCACACCAAAGGGGCCACGACCAAAAGCTCTTGCTGCTCTTCAAGTGTCCAGGCAACCCCATTCACAGCCCCACAAACGCTGCGGCTCTCTCTTTCTACAGCCTCTCAAAGTGCAATCCTATCGGCCTGGGCCGATGAATAGAGCACAACTCAGCAATTGCGACCGTCCAGGGATTCCTCCCACCCCAAAGGGGACACGACCAGAAGCTCTTGCTGCTCTTCAAGTGTCCAGGCAACCCCATTCTCAGCCCCACAAACGCTGCGGCGCCCTCTTTCTACAGCAACCCAAAGTGCAATACTATCTACCTGAGCCAATTACTAGAGCCATACACAGGCTCAGCAATTGCGAACGTCCAGGGATTCCTCCCACACCAAAGGGGCCACAACTAGAAGCTCTTGCTGCTCTTCAAGTGTCCAGGCAACCCCATTCACAGCCCCACAAACGCTGCGGCTCTCTCTTTCTACAGCCTCTCAAAGTGCAATCCTATCGGCCTGGGCCGATGAGTAGGGCCAGAGCCCAGCTCAGCAATTGCGAACGTCCAGGGATTCCTCCCACACCAAAGGGGCCACGACCAGAAGCTCTTGCTGCTCTTCAAGTGTCCAGGCAACCTCATTCACAGCCCCACAAACGCTGCGGCTCTCTCTTTCTACATCCTCTCAAAGTCCAATATTATCTGCCTGGGCCAATGAGTAGAGCCCAACTCAGCAATTGTGATCGTCCAGGGATTCCTCCCACACCAAAGGGGACACGACCAAAAGCTCTTGCTGCTCTTCAAGTGTCCAGGCAACCCCATTCACAGCCCCACAAACGCTGCGGCTCTCTCTTTCTACAGCCTCTCAAAGTGCAATCCTATCGGCCTGGGCCGATGAGTAGAGCACAACTCAGCAATTGCGACTGTCCAGGGATTCCTCCCACCCCAAAGGGGCCACAACCAGAAGCTCTTGCTGCTCTTCAAGTGTCCAGGCAACCCCATTCACAGCCCCACAAACGCTGCGGCGCCCTCTTTCTACAGCAACCCAAAGTGCAATACTATCTACCTGTGCCAATGAGTAGAGCCATAGACAGGCTCAGCAATTGCGAACGTCCAGGGATTCCTCCCACACCAAAGGGGCCACAACCAAAAGCTCTTGCTGCTCTTCAAGTGTCCAGGCAACCCCATTCACAGCCCCACAAACGCTGCGGCTCTCTCTTTCTACAGCCTCCCAAAGTGCAATACTATCTGCCTGGGCCGATGAGTAGAGCACAACTCAGCACTTGCGAACGTCCAGGGATTCCTCCCACCCCAAAGGGGCCACGACCAAAAGCTCTTGCTGCTCTTCAAGTGTCCAGGAAACCCCATTCACAGCCCCACAAACGCTGCGGCTCTCTCTTTCTACAGCCTCCCAAACTGCAATACTATCGGCCTGGGCCAATGAGTAGAGCCGTAGACAGGCTCAGCAATTGCGAAAGTCCAGGGACTCCTCACACAGCAAAGGGGCCAGAACTAGAAGCTCTTGCTGCTCTTCAAGTGTGCTGACAACACCATTCAAAGCCCCACAAAGGCTGCGGCTCTCTCTTTCTACAGCCTCCCAAAGTCCAATCCTATCTACCTGGGTCAATGAGTAGAGCCAGAGACCAGCTCAGCAATTGCGAACGTCCAGGGATTCCTCCCACACCAAAGGGGCCACAAACAAAAGCTCTTGCTGCTCTTCAAGTGTCCAGGCAACCCCATTCACAGCCCCACAAACGCTGCGGCTCTCTCTTTCTACAGCCTCCCAAAGTGCAATCCTATCTGCCTGGGCCGATGAGTAGGGCCAGAGACCAGCTCGCAATTGCGAACGTCCAGGGATTCCTCCCACACCAAAGGGGCCACGACCAAAAGCTCTTGCTGCTCTTCAAGTGTCCAGGCAACCCCATTCACAGCACCACAAACGCTGCGGCTCTCTCTTTCTACAGCCTCCCAAAGTCCAATCCTATCGGCCTGGGACAATGAGTAGCGCCAGAGACCAGCTCAGCAATTGCGAACGTCCAGGGATTCCTCCCACCCCAAAGGGGCCACGACCAGAAGCTCTTGCTGCTCTTCAAGCGTCCAGGCAACCCCATTCACAGCCCCACAAACGCTGCGCCTTTCTCTTTCTACAGCCTCCCAAAGTGCAATACTATCTGCCTAGGGGATGAGTAGAGCCAAGCTCAGCAATTGAAAACGTCCAGGGATTCCTCCCACACCAAAGGGGCCACGACCAGAAGCTCTTGCTGCTCTTCAAGTGTCCAGGCAACCCCATTCTCAGCCCCACAAACGCTGCGGCTCTCTCTTTCTACAGTCTCCCAAAGTCCAATACTATCTACCTGAGCCAATTACTAGAGCCATAGACAGGCTCAGCAATTGCGAACGTCCAGGGATTCCTCCCACACCAAAGGGGCCACGACCAAAAGCTCTTGCTGCTCTTCAAGTGTCCAGGCAACCCCATTCACAGCCCCACAAACGCTGCGGCTCCCTCTTTCTACAGCCTCCCAAAGTGCAATACTATCTACCTGGGCCAATGCGTAGAGCACAACTCAGCAATTGAAAACGTCCAGGGATTCCTCCCACACCAAAGGGGCCACGACCAAAAGCTCTTGCTGCTCTTCAAGTGTCCAGGCAACCCCATTCACAGCCCCACAAACACTGCGGCTCTCTCTTTCTACAGCCTCTCAAAGTGCAATCCTATCAGCCTGGGCCAATGAGTAAAGCCATAGAAAGGCTCAGCAATTGCGAACGTCCAGGGATTCCTCCCACCCCAAAGGGGCCACGACCAAAAGCTCTTGCTGCTCTTCAAGTGTCCAGGCAACCCCATTCACAGCACCACAAACGCTGCGGCTCTCTCTTTCTACAGCCTCCCAAAGTGCAATACTATCTGCCTGGGCCGATGAGTAGAGCACAACTCAGCACTTGCGAACGTCCAGGGATTCCTCCCACCCCAAAGGGGCCACAAACAAAAGCTCTTGCTGCTCTTCAAGTGTCCAGGCATCCCCATTCACAGCCCCACAAACGCTGCGGCTCTCTTTTTCTAGAGCCTCCCAAAGTGCAATACTATCGGCCTGGGCCAATGAGTAGAGCCATAGACAGGCTCAGCAATTGCGAAAGTCGAGGGATTCCTCACACAGGAAAGGGGCCACGACTAGAAGCTCTTGCTGCTCTTCAAGTGTGCTGACAAGACCATTCAAAGCCCCACAAAGGCTGCGGCTCTCTCTTTCTACAGCCTCCCAAAGTCCAATCCTATCTACCTGGGTCAATGAGTTGAGCCAGAGACCAGCTCAGATATTTGCGAATGTCTAGGGATTCCTCCCACCCCAAAGGGGCCACAAACAAAAGCTCTTGCTGCTCTTCAACTGTCTGGGCAACGCCATTCACAGCCCCACAAACGCTGCGGCCCTCTCTTTCTTCAGCCTCCAAAACTGCAATACTATCGGCCTGGGCCAATGAGTAGAGCCAGAGACCATCTCAGCAACTGCGACCGTCCAGGGATTCCTCCCACCCCAAAGGGGCCACGACCAGAAGCTCTTGCTGCTCTTCAAGTGTCCAGGCAACGCCATTCACAGCCCCACAAACGCTGCGGCGCTCTCTTTCTACAGCCTCTCAAAGTGCAATCCTATCGGCCTGGGCCAATGAGTACAGGCATAGACAGGCTCAGCAATTGCGAACGTCCAGGGATTCCTCCCACACCAAAGGGGCCACGACCAAAAGCTCTTGCTGCTCTTCAAGTGTCCAGGCAACCCCATTCTCAGCCCCACAAACGCTGCGGCGCCCTCTTTCTACAGCCTCCCAAAGTGCAATACTATCGGCCTGGGCCAATGAGTAGAGCACAACTCAGCAATTGCGACCGTCCAGGGATTCCTCCCACACCAAAGGGGCCACGACCAAAAGCTCTTGCTGCTCTTCAAGTGTCCAGGAAACCCCATTCACAGCCCCACAAACGCTGCGGCTCTCTCTTTCTACAGCCTCCCAAAGTGCAATCCTATCGGCCTGGGCCAATGAGTAGAGCACAACTCAGCAATTGCGACCGTCCAGGGATTCCTCCCACACCAAAGGGGCCATGACCAGAAGCTCTTGCTGCTCTTCAAGTGTCCAGGCAACCCCATTCACAGCCCCACAAACGCTGCGGCTCTCTCTTTCTACAGCCTCTCAAAGTGCAATCCTATCGGCCTGGGCCGATGAGTAGAGCACATCTCAGCAATTGCGACCGTCCAGGGATTCCTCCCACACCAAAGGGGCCACGACCAGAAGCTCTTCCTGCTCTTCAAGTGTCCAGGCAACCCCATTCACAGCCCCACAAACGCTGCGGCGCCCTCTTTCTACAGCATCCCAAAGTGCAATACTATCTGCCTGGGCCAATGAGTAGAGCCAAGGTCAGCAATTGCGAACGCCCAGGGATTCCTCCCACACCAAAGGGGCCACAACCAAAAGCTCTTGCTGCTCTTCAAGTGTCCAGGCAACCCCATTCACAGCCCCACAAACGCTGCGGCTCTCTCTTTCTACAGCCTCTCAAAGTGCAATCCTATCGGCCTGGGCCGATGAGTAGAGCACAACTCAGCTATTGCGAAAGTCCAGGGATTCCTCCCACCCCAAAGGGGCCACGACCAGAAGTTCTTGCTGCTCTTCAAGTGTCCAGGCAACCCCATTCTCAGCCCCACAAACGCTGCGGCGCCCTCTTTCTACAGCAACCCAAAGTGCAATACTATCTACCTGAGCCAATTACTAGAGCCATACACAGGCTCAGCAATTGCGAACGTCCAGGGATTCCTCCCACACCAAAGGGGCCACGACCAGAAGCTCTTGCTGCTCTTCAAGTGTCCAGGCAACCCCATTCACAGCCCCACAAACGCTGCGGCTCTCTCTTTCTACAGCCTCTCAAAGTGCAATCCTATCGGCCTGGGCCGATGAGTAGGGCCAGAGCCCAGCTCAGCAATTGCGAACGTCCAGGGATTCCTCCCACACCAAAGGGGCCACGACCAGAAGCTCTTGATGCTCTTCAAGTGTCCAGGCAACCTCATTCACAGCCCCACAAACGCTGCGGCTCTCTCTTTCTACATCCTCTCAAAGTCCAATATTATCTGCCTGGGCCAATGAGTAGAGCCCAACTCAGCAATTGTGATCGTCCAGGGATTCCTCCCACACCAAAGGGGACACGACCAAAAGCTCTTGCTGCTCTTCAAGTGTCCAGGCAACCCCATTCACAGCCCCACAAACGCTGCGGCTCTCTCTTTCTACAGCCTCTCAAAGTGCAATCCTATCGGCCTGGGCCGATGAGTAGAGCACAACTCAGCAATTGCGACTGTCCAGGGATTCCTCCCACCCCAAAGGGGCCACGACCAGAAGCTCTTGCTGCTCTTCAAGTGTCCAGGCAACCCCATTCTCAGCCCCACAAACGCTGCGGCGCCCTCTTTCTACAGCAACCCAAAGTGCAATACTATCTACCTGTGCCAATGAGTAGAGCCATAGACAGGCTCAGCAATTGCGAACGTCCAGGGATTCCTCCCACACCAAAGGGGCCACAACCAAAAGCTCTTGCTGCTCTTCAAGTGTCCAGGCAACCCCATTCACAGCACCACAAACGCTGCGGCTCTCTCTTTCTACAGCCTCCCAAAGTGCAATACTATCTGCCTGGGCCGATGAGTAGAGCACAACTCAGCACTTGCGAACGTCCAGGGATTCCTCCCACCCCAAAGGGGCCACGACCAAAAGCTCTTGCTGCTCTTCAAGTGTCCAGGAAACCCCATTCACAGCCCCACAAACGCTGCGGCTCTCTCTTTCTACAGCCTCCCAAAGTGCAATACTATCGGCCTGGGCCAATGAGTAGAGCCGTAGACAGGCTCAGCAATTGCGAAAGTCCAGGGACTCCTCACACAGCAAAGGGGCCACAACTAGAAGCTCTTGCTGCTCTTCAAGTGTGCTGACAACACCATTCAAAGCCCCACAAAGGCTGCGGCTCTCTCTTTCTACAGCCTCCCAAAGTGCAATCCTATCTGCCTGGGCCGATGAGTAGGGCCAGAGACCAGCTCGCAATTGCGAACGTCCAGGGATTCCTCCCACACCAAAGGGGCCACGACCAAAAGCTCTTGCTGCTCTTCAAGTGTCCAGGCAACCCCATTCACAGCACCACAAACGCTGCGGCTCTCTCTTTCTACAGCCTCCAAAAGTCCAATCCTATCGGCCTGGGACAATGAGTAGCGCCAGAGACCAGCTCAGCAATTGCGAACGTCCAGGGATTCCTCCCACCCCAAAGGGGCCACGACCAGAAGCTCTTGCTGCTCTTCAAGTGTCCAGGAAACCCCATTCACAGCCCCACAAACGCTGCGCCTTTCTCTTTCTACAGCCTCCCAAAGTGCAATACTATCTGCCTAGGGGATGAGTAGAGCCAAGCTCAGCAATTGAAAACGTCCAGGGATTCCTCCCACACCAAAGGGGCCACGACCAGAAGCTCTTGCTGCTCTTCAAGTGTCCAGGCAACCCCATTCTCAGCCCCACAAACGCTGCGGCGCCCTCTTTCTACAGCAACCCAAAGTGCAATACTATCTACCTGAGCCAATTACTAGAGCCATAGACAGGCTCAGCAATTGCGAACGTCCAGGGATTCCTCCCACACCAAAGGGGCCACGACCAAAAGCTCTTGCTGCTCTTCAAGTGTCCAGGAAACCCCATTCACAGCCCCACAAACGCTGCGGCTCCCTCTTTCTACAGCCTCCCAAAGTGCAGTACTATCTACCTGGGCCAATGCGTAGAACACAACTCAGCAATTGAAAACGTCCAGGGATTCCTCCCACACCAAAGGGGCCACGACCAAAAGCTCTTGCTGCTCTTCAAGTGTCCAGGCAACCCCATTCACAGCCCCACAAACACTGCGGCTCTCTCTTTCTACAGCCTCTCAAAGTGCAATCCTATCAGCCTGGGCCAATGAGTAAAGCCATAGAAAGGCTCAGCAATTGCGAACGTCCAGGGATTCCTCCCACCCCAAAGGGGCCACGACCAAAAGCTCTTGCTGCTCTTCAAGTGTCCAGGCAACCCCATTCACAGCACCACAAACGCTGCGTCTCTCTCTTTCTACAGCCTCCCAAAGTGCAATACTATCTGCCTGGGCCGATGAGTAGAGCACAACTCAGCACTTGCGAACGTCCAGGGATTCCTCCCACCCCAAAGGGGCCACAAACAAAAGCTCTTGCTGCTCTTCAAGTGTCCAGGCATCCCCATTCACAGCCCCACAAACGCTGCGGCTCTCTTTTTCTAGAGCCTCCCAAAGTGCAATACTATCGGCCTGGGCCAATGAGTAGAGCCATAGACAGGCTCAGCAATTGCGAAAGTCCAGGGATTCCTCACACAGCAAAGGGGCCACGACTAGAAGCTCTTGCTGCTCTTCAAGTGTGCTGACAAGACCATTCAAAGCCCCACAAAGGCTGCGGCTCTCTCTTTCTACAGCCTCCCAAAGTCCAATCCTATCTACCTGGGTCAATGAGTAGAGCCAGAGACCAGCTCAGATATTTGCGAATGTCTAGGGATTCCTCCCACCCCAAAGGGGCCACGACCAAAAGCTCTTGCTGCTCTTCAACTGTCCAGGCAACGCCATTCACAGCCCCACAAACGCTGCGGCCCTCTCTTTCTTCAGCCTCCAAAACTGCAATACTATCTGCCTGGGCCAATGAGTAGAGCCAGAGACCATCTCAGCAATTGCGAACGTCCAGGGATTCCTCCCACACCAAAGGGGCCACGACCAAAAGCTCTTGCTGCTCTTCAAGTGTCCAGGCAACCCCATACACAGCCCCACAAACCCTGCGCCTCTCTCTTTCTACAGCCTCCCAAAGTGCAATCCTATCGGCCTGGGCCGATGAGTAGAGCCAGAGCCAAGCTCAGCAATTGCGAACGTCCAGGGATTCCTCCCACACCAAAGGGGCCACGACCAGAAGCTCTTGATGCTCTTCAAGCGTCCAGGCAACCCCATTCACAGCCCCACAAACGCTGCGCCTTTCTCTTTCTACAGCCTCCCAAAGTGCAATACTATCTGCCTAGGGGATGACTAGAGCCAAGCTCAGCAATTGAAAACGTCCAGGGATTCCTCCCACACCAAAGGGGCCACGACCAAAAGCTCTTGCTGCTCTTCAAGTGTCCAGGCAACCTCATTCACAGCCCCACAAACGCTGCGGCTCTCTCTTTCTACAGCCTCCCAAAGTGCAATACTATCTGCCTGGGCCGATGAGTAGAGCCCAACTCAGCAATTGCGACCGTCCAGGGATTCCTCCCACACCAAAGGGGCCACGACCAGAAGCTCTTGCTGCTCTTCAAGCGTCCAGGCAACCCCATTCACAGCCCCACAAACGCTGCGCCTTTCTCTTTCTACAGCCTCCCAAAGTGCAATACTATCTGCCTAGGGGATGAGTAGAGCCAAGCTCAGCAATTGAAAACGTCCAGGGATTCCTCCCACACCAAAGGGGCCACGACCAGAAGCTCTTGCTGCTCTTCAAGTGTCCAGGCAACCCCATTCTCAGCCCCACAAACGCTGCGGCGCCCTCTTTCTACAGCAACCCAAAGTGCAATACTATCTACCTGAGCCAATTACTAGAGCCATAGACAGGCTCAGCAATTGCGAACGTCCAGGGATTCCTCCCACACCAAAGGGGCCACGACCAAAAGCTCTTGCTGCTCTTCAAGTGTCCAGGAAACCCCATTCACAGCCCCACAAACGCTGCGGCTCCCTCTTTCTACAGCCTCCCAAAGTGCAGTACTATCTACCTGGGCCAATGCGTAGAGCACAACTCAGCAATTGAAAACGTCCAGGGATTCCTCCCACACCAAAGGGGCCACGACCAAAAGCTCTTGCTGCTCTTCAAGTGTCCAGGCAACCCCATTCACAGCCCCACAAACACTGCGGCTCTCTCTTTCTACAGCCTCTCAAAGTGCAATCCTATCAGCCTGGGCCAATGAGTAAAGCCATAGAAAGGCTCAGCAATTGCGAACGTCCAGGGATTCCTCCCACCCCAAAGGGGCCACGACCAAAAGCTCTTGCTGCTCTTCAAGTGTCCAGGCAACCCCATTCACAGCACCACAAACGCTGCGTCTCTCTCTTTCTACAGCCTCCCAAAGTGCAATACTATCTGCCTGGGCCGATGAGTAGAGCACAACTCAGCACTTGCGAACGTCCAGGGATTCCTCCCACCCCAAAGGGGCCACAAACAAAAGCTCTTGCTGCTCTTCAAGTGTCCAGGCATCCCCATTCACAGCCCCACAAACGCTGCGGCTCTCTTTTTCTAGAGCCTCCCAAAGTGCAATACTATCGGCCTGGGCCAATGAGTAGAGCCATAGACAGGCTCAGCAATTGCGAAAGTCCAGGGATTCCTCACACAGCAAAGGGGCCACGACTAGAAGCTCTTGCTGCTCTTCAAGTGTGCTGACAAGACCATTCAAAGCCCCACAAAGGCTGCGGCTCTCTCTTTCTACAGCCTCCCAAAGTCCAATCCTATCTACCTGGGTCAATGAGTAGAGCCAGAGACCAGCTCAGATATTTGCGAATGTCTAGGGATTCCTCCCACCCCAAAGGGGCCACGACCAAAAGCTCTTGCTGCTCTTCAACTGTCCAGGCAACGCCATTCACAGCCCCACAAACGCTGCGGCCCTCTCTTTCTTCAGCCTCCAAAACTGCAATACTATCTGCCTGGGCCAATGAGTAGAGCCAGAGACCATCTCAGCAATTGCGAACGTCCAGGGATTCCTCCCACACCAAAGGGGCCACGACCAAAAGCTCTTGCTGCTCTTCAAGTGTCCAGGCAACCCCATACACAGCCCCACAAACCCTGCGCCTCTCTCTTTCTACAGCCTCCCAAAGTGCAATCCTATCTGCCTGAGCCGATGAGTAGAGCCAGAGCCAAGCTCAGCAATTGCGAACGTCCAGGGATTCCTCCCACACCAAAGGGGCCACGACCAGAAGCTCTTGATGCTCTTCAAGCGTCCAGGCAACCCCATTCACAGCCCCACAAACGCTGCGCCTTTCTCTTTCTACAGCCTCCCAAAGTGCAATACTATCTGCCTAGGGGATGACTAGAGCCAAGCTCAGCAATTGAAAACGTCCAGGGATTCCTCCCACACCAAAGGGGCCACGACCAAAAGCTCTTGCTGCTCTTCAAGTGTCCAGGCAACCTCATTCACAGCCCCACAAACGCTGCGGCTCTCTCTTTCTACAGCCTCCCAAAGTGCAATACTATCTGCCTGGGCCGATGAGTAGAGCCCAACTCAGCAATTGCGACCGTCCAGGGATTCCTCCCACACCAAAGGGGCCACGACCAGAAGCTCTTGCTGCTCTTCAAGTGTCCAGGCAACCCCATTCATAGCCCCACAAACGCTGCGGCTCTCTCTTTCTACAGCCTCTCAAAGTGCAATCCTATCGGCCTGGGCCAATGAGTAGAGCACAACTCAGCAATTGCGACCGTCCAGGGATTCCTACCACACCAAAGGGGACACGACCAGAAGCTCTTGCTGCTCTTCAAGTGTCCAGGCAACCCCATTCACAGCCCCACAAACGCTGCGGCTCTCTCTTTCTACAGCCTCTCAAAGTGCAATCCTATCGGCCTGGGCCGATGAGTAGAGCATATCTCAGCAATTGCGACCGTCCAGGGATTCCTCCCACACCAAAGGGGACACGACCAAAAGCTCTTGCTGCTCTTCAAGTGTCCAGGCAACCCCATTCACAGCCCCACAAACGCTGCGGCGCCCTCTTTCTACAGCATCCCAAAGTGCAATACTATCTGCCTGGGCCAATAAGTAGAGCCAAGCTCAGCAATTGCGAACGTCCAGGGATTCCTCCCACACCAAAGGGGCCACGACCAAAAGCTCTTGCTGCTCTTCAAGTGTCCAGGCAACCCCATTCACAGCCCCACAAACGCTGCGGCTCCCTCTTTCTACAGCCTCCCAAAGTGCAATACTATCTACCTGGGCCAATGAGTAGAGCACAACTCAGCAATTGAAAACGTCCAGGGATTCCTCCCACACCAAAGGGGCCATGACCAAAAGCTCTTGCTGCTCTTCAAGTGTCCAGGAATCCCCATTCACAGCCCCACAAACCCTGCGCCTCTCTCTTTCTACAGCCTCTCAAAGTGCAATCCTATCGGCCTGGGCCAATGAGTAAAGCCATAGAAAGGCTCAGCAATTGCGAACGTCCAGGGATTCCTCCCACCCCAAAGGGGCCACGACCAAAAGCTCTTGCTGCTCTTCAAGTGTCCAGGCAACCCCATTCACAGCCCCACAAACGCTGCGGCTCTCTCTTTCTACAGCCTCCCAAAGTGCAATCCTATCGGCCTGGGCCAATGAGTAAAGCCGTAGACAGGCTCAGCAATTGCGAAAGTCCAGGGAGTCCTCACACAGCAAAGGGGCCACGACCAGAAGCTCTTGCTGCTCTTCAAGTGCGCTGACAACACCATTCAAAGCCCCACAAAGGCTGCGGCTCTCTCTTTCTACAGCCTCCCAAAGTCCAATCCTATCTACCTGGGTCAATGAGTAGAGCCAGAGACCAGCTCAGATATTTGCGAATGTCTAGGTATTCCTCCCACCCAAAAGGGGCCACGACCAGAAGCTCTTGCTGCTCTTCAAGTGTCCAGGCAACCCCATTCACAGCCCCACAAACGCTGCGGCCCTCTCTTTCTTCAGCCTCCAAAAGTGCAATACTATCGGCCTCGGCCGATGAGTAGGGCCAGAGACCAGCTCAGCAATTGCGAACGTCCAGGGATTCCTCCCACACCAAAGGGGACACGACCAAAAGCTCTTGCTGCTCTTCAAGTGTCCAGGCAACCCCATTCACAGCCCCACAAACGCTGCGGCTCTCTCTTTCTACAGACTCCCAAAGTGCAATCCTATCGGCCTGGGCCGATGAGTAGGGCCAGAGCCCAGCTGAGCAATTGCGACCGTCCAGGGATTCCTCCCACACCAAAGGGGCCACAACCAGAAGCTCTTGCTGCTCTTCAAGTGTCCAGGCAACCCCATTCTCAGCCCCACAAACGCTGCGGCTCCCTCTTTCTACAGCCTCCCAAAGTGCAATACTATCTACCTGGGCCAATGCGTAGAGCACAACTCAGCAATTGAAAACGTCCAGGGATTCCTCCCACACCAAAGGGGCCACGACCAAAAGCTCTTGCTGCTCTTCAAGTGTCCAGGCAACCCCATTCACAGCCCCACAAACACTGCGGCTCTCTCTTTCTACAGCCTCTCAAAGTGCAATCCTATCAGCCTGGGCCAATGAGTAAAGCCATAGAAAGGCTCAGCAATTGCGAACGTCCAGGGATTCCTCCCACAGCAAAGGGGCCACGACCAAAAGCTCTTGCTGCTCTTCAAGTGTCCAGGCAACCCCATTCACAGCACCACAAACGCTGCGTCTCTCTCTTTCTACAGCCTCCCAAAGTGCAATACTATCTGCCTGGGCCGATGAGTAGAGCACAACTCAGCACTTGCGAACGTCCAGGGATTCCTCCCACCCCAAAGGGGCCACAAACAAAAGCTCTTGCTGCTCTTCAAGTGTCCAGGCATCCCCATTCACAGCCCCACAAACGCTGCGGCTCTCTTTTTCTACAGCCTCCCAAAGTGCAATCCTATCGGCCTGGGCCAATGAGTAGAGCCATAGACAGGCTCAGCAATTGCAAAAGTCCAGGGATTCCTCACACAGCAAAGGGGCCACGACTAGAAGCTCTTGCTGCTCTTCAAGTGTGCTGACAAGACCATTCAAAGCCCCACAAAGGCTGCGGCTCTCTCTTTCTACAGCCTCCCAAAGTCCAATCCTATCTACCTGGGTCAATGAGTAGAGCCAGAGACCAGCTCAGATATTTGCGAATGTCTAGGGATTCCTCCCACCCCAAAGGGGCCACGACCAAAAGCTCTTGCTGCTCTTCAACTGTCCAGGCAACGCCATTCACAGCCCCACAAACGCTGCGGCCCTCTCTTTCTTCAGCCTCCAAAACTGCAATACTGTCGGCCTGGGCCAATGAGTAGAGCCAGAGACCATCTCAGCAATTGCGAACGTCCAGGGATTCCTCCCACACCAAAGGGGCCACGACCAAAAGCTCTTGCTGCTCTTCAAGTGTCCAGGCAACCCCATTCACAGCCCCACAAACCCTGCGCCTCTCTCTTTCTACAGCCTCCCAAAGTGCAATCCTATCTGCCTGAGCCGATGAGTAGAGCCAGAGCCAAGCTCAGCAATTGCGAACGTCCAGGGATTCCTCCCACACCAAAGGGGCCACGACCAAAAGCTCTTGCTGCTCTTCAAGCGTCCAGGCAACCCCATTCACAGCCCCACAAACGCTGCGGCTCTCTCTTTCTGCAGCCTCCCAAAGTGCAATCCTATCGGCCTGGGCCATTAAGTACAGGCATAGACAGGCTCAGCAATTGCGAACGTCCAGGGATTCCTCCCACACCAAAGGGGCCACGACCAAAAGCTCTTGCTGCTCTTCAAGTGTCCAGGCAACCCCATTCACAGCACCACAAACGCTGCGGCTCTCTCTTTCTACAGCATCCCAAAGTGCAATCCTATCGGCCTGGGACAATGAGTAGGGCCAGAGACCATCTCAGCAATTGCGAACGTCCAGGGATTCCTCCCACACCAAAGGGGACACGACCAGAAGCTCTTGCTGCTCTTCAAGCGTCCAGGCAACCCCGTTCACAGCCCCACAAACGCTGCGCCTTTCTCTTTCTACAGCCTCCCAAAGTGCAATACTATCTGCCTAGGGGATGACTAGAGCCAAGCTCAGCAATTGAAAACGTCCAGGGATTCCTCCCACACCAAAGGGGCCACGACCAAAAGCTCTTGCTGCTCTTCAAGTGTCCAGGCAACCTCATTCACAGCCCCACAAACGCTGCGGCTCTCTCTTTCTACAGCCTCCCAAAGTGCAATACTATCTGCCTGGGCCGATGAGTAGAGCCCAACTCAGCAATTGCGACCGTCCAGGGATTCCTCCCACAGCAAAGGGGCCACGACCAGAAGCTCTTGCTGCTCTTCAAGTGTCCAGGCAACCCCATTCACAGCCCCACAAACGCTGCGGCTCTCTCTTTCTACAGCCTCTCAAAGTGCAATCCTATCGGCCTGGGACAATGAGTAGAGCATATCTCAGCAATTGCGACCGTCCAGGGATTCCTCCCACACCAAAGGGGCCACGACCAAAAGCTCTTGCTGCTCTTCAAGTGTCCAGGCAACCCCATTCACAGCCCCACAAACGCTGCGGCGCCCTCTTTCTAGAGCCTCCCAAAGTGCAATACTATCTGCCTGGGCCAATAAGTAGAGCCAAGCTCAGCAATTGCGAACGTCCAGGGATTCCTCCCACACCAAAGGGGCCACGACCAAAAGCTCTTGCTGCTCTTCAAGTGTCCAGGCAACCCCATTCACAGCCCCACAAACGCTGCGGCTCCCTCTTTCTGCAGCCTCCCAAAGTGCAATACTATCTACCTGGGCCAATGAGTAGAGCACAACTCAGCAATTGCAAACGTCCAGGGATTCCTCCCACACCAAAGGGGCCATGACCAAAAGCTCTTGCTGCTCTTCAAGTGTCCAGGCATCCCCATTCACAGCCCTACAAACCCTGCGCCTCTCTCTTTCTACAGCCTCTCAAAGTGCAATCTATCGGCCTGGGCCAATGAGTAAAGCCATAGAAAGGCTCAGCAATTGCGAACGTCCAGGGATTCCTCCCACCCCAAAGGGGCCACGACCAAAAGCTCTTGCTGCTCTTCAAGTGTCCAGGCAACCCCATTCACAGCCCCACAAACGCTGCGGCTCTCTCTTTCTACAGCCTCCCAAAGTGCAATCCTATCGGCCTGGGCCGATGAGTAGAGCCCAACTCAGCAATTGCGACCGTCCAGGGATTCCTCCCACACCAAAGGGGACACGACCAAAAGCTCTTGCTGCTCTTCAAGTGTCCAGGAAACCCCATTCTCAGCCCCACAAACGCTGTGGCTCTCTCTTTCTACAGCCTCTCAAAGTGCAATCCTATCGGCCTGGGCCGATGAGTAGAGCCCAACTCCGCAATTGCGACCGTCCAGGGATTCCTCCCACACCAAAGGGGCCACGACCAAAAGCTCTTGCTGCTCTTCAAGTGTCCAGGCAACCCCATTCACAGCCCCACAAACGCTGCGGCTCTCTCTTTCTACAGCCTCTCAAAGTGCAATCCTATCGGCCTGGGCCGATGAGTAGGGCCAGAGCCCAGCTGAGCAATTGCGACCGTCCAGGGATTCCTCCCACCCCAAAGGGGCCACGACCAAAAGCTCTTGCTGCTCTTCAAGTGTCCAGGCAACCCCATTCACAGCCCCACAAACGCTGCGGCTCTCTCTTTCTACAGCCTCCCAAAGTGCAATCCTATCGGCCTGGGACAATGAGTAGGGCCAGAGACCATCTCAGCAATTGCAAACGTCCAGGGATTCCTCCCACCCCAAAGGGGCCACGACCAGAAGCTCTTGCTGCTCTTCAAGCGTCCAGGCAACCCCATTCACAGCCCCACAAACGCTGCGGCTCTCTCTTTCTACAGCCTCCCAAAGTGCAATACTATCGGCCTAGGGGATGAGTAGAGCCAAGCTCAGCAATTGAAAACGTCCAGGGATTCCTCCCACACCAAAGGGGCCACAAACAAAACCTCTTGCTGCTCTTCAAGTGTCCAGGCAACCCCATTCACAGCCCCACAAACGCTGCGGCTCTCTCTTTCTACAGCCTCCCAAAGTGCAATACTATCTGCCTGGGCCGATGAGTAGAGCCCAACTCAGCAATTGCGACCGTCCAGGGATTCCTCCCACACCAAAGGGGCCACGACCAGAAGCTCTTGCTGCTCTTCAAGTGTCCAGGCAACCCCATTCACAGCCCCACAAACGCTGCGCCTCTCTTTTTCTAGAGTCTCCCAAAGTGCAATACTGTCGGCCTGGGCCAATTAGTAGAGCCAGAGACCAGCTCAGCAATTGCGAACGTCCAGGGATTCCTCCCACACCAAAGGGGACACGACCAAAAGCTCTTGCTGCTCTTCAAGTGTCCAGGCAACCCCATTCACAGCCCCACAAACGCTGCGCCTCTCTTTTTCTAGAGTCTCCCAAAGTGCAATACTGTCGGCCTGGGCCAATGAGTAGAGCCAGAGACCAGCTCAGCAATTGGAACGTCCAGGGATTCCTCCCACACCAAAGGGGCCACAAACAAAAGCTCTTGCTGCTCTTCAAGTGTCCAGGCAACCCCATTCACAGCCCCACAAACGCTGCGGCTCTCTCTTTCTACAGCCTCCCAAAGTGCAATACTATCTGCCTGAGCCAATGAGTAGACACAAGCTCAGCAATTGCGACCATCCAGGGATTCCTCCCACACCAAAGGGGACACGACCAAAAGCTCTTGCTGCTCTTCAAGTGTCCAGGCAACCCCATTCACAGCCCCACAAACGCTGCGGCTCTCTCTTTCTACAGCCTCTCAAAGTGCAATCCTATCGGCCTGGGCCGATGAGTAGAGCCCAACTCCGCAATTGCGACCGTCCAGGGATTCCTCCCACCCCAAAGGGGCCACGACCAAAAGCTCTTGCTGCTCTTCAAGTGTCCAGGCAACCCCATTCACAGCCCCACAAACGCTGCGGCTCTCTCTTTCTAGAGCCTCTCAGAGTGCAATGCTATCGGCCTGGGCCGATGAGTAGAGCCAGAGCCCAGCTGAGCAATTGCGACCGTCCAGGGATTCCTCCCACACCAAAGGGGCCACGACCAAAAGCTCTTGCTGCTCTTCAAGTGTCCAGGCAACCGCATTCACAGCCCCACAAACGCTGCGGCTCTCTCTTTCTACAGCCTCCCAAAGTGCAATCCTATCGGCCTGGGACAATGAGTAGGGCCAGAGACCAGCTCAGCAATTGCGAACGTCCAGGGATTCCTCCCACACCAAAGGGGCCACGACCAGAAGCTCTTGCTGCTCTTCAAGCGTCCAGGCAACCCCATTCACAGCCCCACAAACGCTCCGCCTTTCTCTTTCTACAGCCTCCCAAAGTGCAATACTATCTGCCTAGGGGATGAGTAGAGCCAAGCTCAGCAATTGAAAACGTCCAGGGATTCCTCCCACCCCAAAGGGGCCACAAACAAAACCTCTTGCTGCTCTTCAAGTGTCCAGGCAACCCCATTCACAGCCCCACAAACGCTGCGCCTCTCTTTTTCTAGAGTCTCCCAAAGTGCAATACTGTCGGCCTGGGCCAATGAGTAGAGCCAGAGACCAGCTCAGCAATTGCGAACGTCCAGGGATTCCTCCCACACCAAAGGGGCCACAAACAAAAGCTCTTGCTGCTCTTCAAGTGTCCAGGCAACCCCATTCACAGCCCCACAAACGCTGCGGCTCTCTCTTTCTACAGCCTCCCAAAGTGCAATACTATCGGCCTGGGCCGATGAGTAGAGCCCAACTCAGCAATTGCGACCGTCCAGGGATTCCTCCCACCCCAAAGGGGACACGACCAAAAGCTCTTGCTGCTCTTCAAGTGTCCAGGAAACCCCATTCACAGCCCCACAAACGCTGCGGCTCTCTCCTTCTACAGCCTCTCAAAGTGCAATCCTATCGGCCTGGGCAAATGAGTAGAGCCCAACTCCGCAATTGCGACCGTCCAGGGATTCCTCCCACACCAAAGGGGACACGACCAAAAGCTCTTGCTGCTCTTCAAGTGTCCAGGCAACCCCATTCACAGCCCCACAAACGCTGCGGCTCTCTCTTTCTACAGCCTCTCAAAGTGCAATCATATCGGCCTGGGCCGATGAGTAGGGCCAGAGCCCAGCTGAGCAATTGCAACCGTCCAGGGATTCCTCCCACCCCAAAGGGGCCACGACCAAAAGCTCTTGCTGCTCTTCAAGTGTCCAGGCAACCCCATTCACAGCACCACAAACGCTGCGGCTCTCTCTTTCTACAGCATCCCAAAGTGCAATCCTATCGGCCTGGGACAATGAGTAGGGCCAGAGACCATCTCAGCAATTGCGACCGTCCAGGGATTCCTCCCACACCAAAGGGGACACGACCAGAAGCTCTTGCTGCTCTTCAAGCGTCCAGGCAACCCCGTTCACAGCCCCACAAACGCTGCGGCTCTCTTTTTCTAGAGCCTCCCAAAGTGCAATACTGTCGGCCTGGGCCAATGAGTAGAGCCAGAGACCAGCTCAGCAATTGGAACGTCCAGGGATTCCTCCCACCCCAAAGGGGCCACGACCAGAAGCTCTTGCTGCTCTTCAAGTGTCCAGGCAACCTCATTCACAGCACCACAAAAGCTGCGGCTCTCTCTTTCTACAGCCTCCCAAAGTGCAATACTATCTGCCTGGGACAATGAGTAGAGCCCAACTCAGCAATTGCGACCGTCCAGGGATTCCTCCCACACCAAAGGGGCCACGACCAAAAGCTCTTGCTGCTCTTCAAGTGTCCAGGCATCCCCATTCACAGCCCCACAAACGCTGCGGCTCTCTCTTTCTACAGCCTCCCAAAGTGCAATACTATCTGCCTGGGCCGATGAGTAGAGCCCAACTCAGCAATTGCGACCGTCCAGGGATTCCTCCCACACCAAAGGGGACACGACCAAAAGCTCTTGCTGCTCTTCAAGTGTCCAGGCAACCCCATTCACAGCCCCACAAACGCTGCGGCTCTCTCTTTCTACAGCCTCCCAAAGTGCAATACTATCTGCCTGGGCCGATGAGTAGAGCCAAGCTCAGCAATTGCGACCGTCCAGGGATTCCTCCCACACCAAAGGGGACACGACCAAAAGCTCTTGCTGCTCTTCAAGTGTCCAGGCAACCCCATTCACAGCCCCACAAACGCTGCGGCTCTCTTTTTCTACAGCCTCCCAAAGTGCAATACTGTCGGCCTGGGCCAATGAGTAGAGCCAGAGCCCAGCTCAGCAATTGCGACCGTCCAGGGATTCCTCCCACACCAAAGGGGCCACGACCAGAAGCTTTTGCTGCTCTTCAAGTGTCCAGGCATCCCCATTCACAGCCCCACAAACGCTGCGGCTCTCTCTTTCTACAGCCTCCCAAAGTGCAATACTATCTGCCTGGGCCGATGAGTAGAGCCCAACTCAGCAATTGCAACCGTCCAGGGATTCCTCCCACACCAAAGGGGACACGACCAAAAGCTCTTGCTGCTCTTCAAGTGTCCAGGAAACCCCATTCACAGCCCCACAAACGCTGCGGCTCTCTCTTTCTACAGCCTCCCAAAGTGCAATCCTATCGGCCTGGGCCGATGAGTAGAGCACAACTCAGCAATTGCGACCGTCCAGGGATTCCTCCCACACCAAAGGGGCCACAAACAAAAGCTCTTGCTGCTCTTCAAGTGTCCAGGCAACCCCATTCACAGCCCCACAAACGCTGCGGCTCTCTCTTTCTTCAGCCTCTCAAAGTGCAATCATATCGGCCCAGGCCAATGAGTAAGGGCCAGAGACCATCTCAGCAATTGTGAACGTCCAGGGATTCCTCCCACACCAAAGGGGCCACGACCAGAAGCTCTTGCTGCTCTTCAAGCGTCCAGGCAACCCCGTTCACAGCCCCACAAACGCTGCGGCTCTCTTTTTCTAGAGCCTCCCAAAGTGCAATACTGTCGGCCTGGGCCAATGAGTAGAGCCAGAGACCAGCTCAGCAATTGCGACCGTCCAGGGATTCCTCCCACACCAAAGGGGCCACGACCAGAAGCTCTTGCTGCTCTTCAAGTGTCCAGGCAACCTCATTCACAGCACCACAAAAGCTGCGGCTCTCTCTTTCTACAGCCTCCCAAAGTGCAATACTATCTGCCTGGGACAATGAGTAGAGCCCAACTCAGCAATTGCGACCGTCCAGGGATTCCTCCCACACCAAAGGGGACATGACCAAAAGCTCTTGCTGCTCTTCAAGTGTCCAGGCAACCCCATTCACAGCCCCACAAACGCTGCGGCTCTCTCTTTCTACAGCCTCCCAAAGTGCAATACTATCTGCCTGGGCCGATGAGTAGAGCCCAACTCAGCAATTGCGACCGTCCAGGGATTCCTCCCACACCAAAGGGGACACGACCAAAAGCTCTTGCTGCTCTTCAAGTGTCCAGGCAACCCCATTCACAGCCCCACAAACGCTGCGGCTCTCTTTTTCTACAGCCTCCCAAAGTGCAATACTGTCGGCCTGGGCCAATGAGTAGAGCCAGAGCCCAGCTCAGCAATTGCGACCGTCCAGGGATTCCTCCCACACCAAAGGGGCCACGACCAGAAGCTTTTGCTGCTCTTCAAGTGTCCAGGCATCCCCATTCACAGCCCCACAAACGCTGCGGCTCTCTCTTTCTACAGCCTCCCAAAGTGCAATACTATCTGCCTGGGCCGATGAGTAGAGCCCAACTCAGCAATTGCGACCGTCCAGGGATTCCTCCCACACCAAAGGGGACACGACCAAAAGCTCTTGCTGCTCTTCAAGTGTCCAGGCAACCCCATTCACAGCACCACAAACGCTGCGGCTCTCTCTTTCTACAGCCTCCCAAAGTGCAATCCTATCGGCCTGGGACAATGAGTAGGGCCAGAGACCATCTCAGCAACTGCGAACGTCCAGGGATTCCTCCCACACCAAAGGGGACACGACCAGAAGCTCTTGCTGCTCTTCAAGTGTCCAGGCAACCCCGTTCACAGCCCCACAAACGCTGCGGCTCTCTTTTTCTAGAGCCTCCCAAAGTGCAATACTGTCGGCCTGGGCCAATGAGTAGAGCCAGAGACCAGCTCAGCAATTGCGACCGTCCAGGGATTCCTCCCACCCCAAAGGGGACACGACCAAAAGCTCTTGCTGCTCTTCAAGTGTCCAGGCAACCCCATTCACAGCACCACAAACGCTGCGGCTCTCTCTTTCTACAGCATCCCAAAGTGCAATCCTATCGGCCTGGGACAATGAGTAGGGCCAGAGACCATCTCAGCAACTGCGAACGTCCAGGGATTCCTCCCACACCAAAGGGGACACGACCAGAAGCTCTTGCTGCTCTTCAAGTGTCCAGGCAACCCCGTTCACAGCCCCACAAACGCTGCGGCTCTCTTTTTCTAGAGCCTCCCAAAGTGCAATACTGTCGGCCTGGGCCAATGAGTAGAGCCAGAGACCAGCTCAGCAATTGCGACCGTCCAGGGATTCCTCCCACACCAAAGGGGACACGACCAAAAGCTCTTGCTGCTCTTCAAGTGTCCAGGCAACCCCATTCACAGCCCCACAAACGCTGCGGCTCTCTCTTTCTACAGCCTCCCAAAGTGCAATACTATCTGCCTGGGCCGATGAGTAGAGCCCAACTCAGCAATTGCGACCGTCCAGGGATTCCTCCCACACCAAAGGGGACACGACCAAAAGCTCTTGCTGCTCTTCAAGTGTCCAGGAAACCCCATTCACAGCCCCACAAACGCTGCGGCTCTCTTTTTCTACAGCCTCCCAAAGTGCAATACTGTCGGCCTGGGCCAATGAGTAGAGCCAGAGCCCAGCTCAGCAATTGCGACCGTCCAGGGATTCCTCCCACACCAAAGGGGCCACGACCAGAAGCTTTTGCTGCTCTTCAAGTGTCCAGGCATCCCCATTCACAGCCCCACAAACGCTGCGGCTCTCTCTTTCTACAGCCTCCCAAAGTGCAATACTATCTGCCTGGGACAATGAGTAGAGCCCAACTCAGCAATTGCGACCGTCCAGGGATTCCTCCCACACCAAAGGGGACACGACCAAAAGCTCTTGCTGCTCTTCAAGTGTCCAGGCAACCCCATTCACAGCCCCACAAACGCTGCGGCTCTCTCTTTCTACAGCCTCCCAAAGTGCAATACTATCTGCCTGGGCCGATGAGTAGAGCCCAACTCAGCAATTGCGACCGTCCAGGGATTCCTCCCACACCAAAGGGGCCACGACCAAAAGCTCTTGCTGCTCTTCAAGTGTCCAGGAAACCCCATTCACAGCCCCACAAACGCTGCGGCTCTCTTTTTCTACAGCCTCCCAAAGTGCAATACTGTCGGCCTGGGCCAATGAGTAGAGCCAGAGACCAGCTCAGCAATTGCGACCGTCCAGGGATTCCTCCCACACCAAAGGGGCCACGACCAGAAGCTTTTGCTGCTCTTCAAGTGTCCAGGCATCCCCATTCACAGCCCCACAAACGCTGCGGCTCTCTCTTTCTACAGCCTCCCAAAGTGCAATACTATCTGCCTGGGCCGATGAGTAGAGCCCAACTCAGCAATTGCGACCGTCCAGGGATTCCTCCCACCCCAAAGGGGACACGACCAAAAGCTCTTGCTGCTCTTCAAGTGTCCAGGCAACCCCATTCACAGCCCCACAAACGCTGCGGCTCTCTCTTTCTACAGCCTCCCAAAGTGCAATCCTATCGGCCTGGGCCGATGAGTAGAGCCCAACTCAGCAATTGCGACCGTCCAGGGATTCCTCCCACACCAAAGGGGCCACAAACAAAAGCTCTTGCTGCTCTTCAAGTGTCCAGGCAACCCCATTCACAGCCCCACAAACGCTGCGGCTCTCTCTTTCTACAGCCTCTCAAAGTGCAATCATATCGGCCCGGGCCAATGAGTAAGGGCCAGAGACCATCTCAGCAATTGCGAACGTCCAGGGATTCCTCCCACACCAAAGGGGCCACGACCAGAAGCTCTTGCTGCTCTTCAAGCGTCCAGGCAACCCCGTTCACAGCCCCACAAACGCTGCGGCTCTCTTTTTCTAGAGCCTCCCAAAGTGCAATACTGTCGGCCTGGGCCAATGAGTAGAGCCAGAGACCAGCTCAGCAATTGCGACCGTCCAGGGATTCCTCCCACCCCAAAGGGGCCACGACCAGAAGCTCTTGCTGCTCTTCAAGTGTCCAGGCAACCCCATTCACAGCCCCACAAACGCTGCGGCTCTCTCTTTCTACAGCCTCCCAAAGTGCAATACTATCTGCCTGGGCCGATGAGTAGAGCCCAACTCAGCAATTGCGACCGTCCAGGGATTCCTCCCACACCAAAGGGGACACGACCAAAAGCTCTTGCTGCTCTTCAAGTGTCCAGGCAACCCCATTCACAGCCCCACAAACGCTGCGGCTCTCTCTTTCTACAGCCTCCCAAAGTGCAATACTGTCGGCCTGGGCCAATGAGTAGAGCCAGAGCCCAGCTCAGCAATTGCGACCGTCCAGGGATTCCTCCCACACCAAAGGGGCCACGACCAGAAGCTTTTGCTGCTCTTCAAGTGTCCAGGCATCCCCATTCACAGCCCCACAAACGCTGCGGCTCTCTCTTTCTACAGCCTCCCAAAGTGCAATACTATCTGCCTGGGCCGATGAGTAGAGCCCAACTCAGCAATTGCGACCGTCCAGGGATTCCTCCCACACCAAAGGGGACACGACCAAAAGCTCTTGCTGCTCTTCAAGTGTCCAGGAAACCCCATTCACAGCCCCACAAACGCTGCGGCTCTCTCTTTCTACAGCCTCCCAAAGTGCAATACTATCTGCCTGGGCCGATGAGTAGAGCCCAACTCAGCAATTGCGACCGTCCAGGGATTCCTCCCACACCAAAGGGGACACGACCAAAAGCTCTTGCTGCTCTTCAAGTGTCCAGGAAACCCCATTCACAGCCCCACAAACGCTGCGGCTCTCTTTTTCTACAGCCTCCCAAAGTGCAATACTGTCGGCCTGGGCCAATGAGTAGAGCCAGAGACCAGCTCAGCAAATGCGACCGTCCAGGGATTCCTCCCACACCAAAGGGGACACGACCAGAAGCTTTTGCTGCTCTTCAAGTGTCCAGGCATCCCCATTCACAGCCCCACAAACGCTGCGGCTCTCTCTTTCTACAGCCTCCCAAAGTGCAATCCTATCGGCCTGGGCCGATGAGTAGAGCACAACTCAGCAATTGCGACCGTCCAGGGATTCCTCCCACACCAAAGGGGCCACAAACAAAAGCTCTTGCTGCTCTTCAAGTGTCCAGGCAACCCCATTCACAGCCCCACAAACGCTGCGGCTCTCTCTTTCTACAGCCTCCCAAAGTGCAATCCTATCGGCCTGGGCCGATGAGTAGAGCACAACTCAGCAATTGCGACCGTCCAGGGATTCCTCCCACACCAAAGGGGCCACAAACAAAAGCTCTTGCTGCTCTTCAAGTGTCCAGGCAACCCCATTCACAGCCCCACAAATGCTGCGCCTCTCTTTTTCTAGAGTCTCCCAAAGTGCAATACTGTCGGCCTGGGCCAATGAGTAGAGCCAGAGACCAGCTCAGCAATTGCGAACGTCCAGGGATTCCTCCCACACCAAAGGGGCCACAAACAAAAGCTCTTGCTGCTCTTCAAGTGTCCAGGCAACCCCATTCACAGCCCCACAAACGCTGCGGCTCCCTCTTTCTACAGCCTCCCAAAGTGCAATACTATCTACCTGGGCCAATGAGTAGAGCACAACTCAGCAATTGCGACCGTCCAGGGATTCCTCCCACACCAAAGGGGCCACAACCAAAAGCTCTTGCTGCTCTTCAAGTGTCCAGGAAACCCCATTCACAGCCCCACAAACGCTGCGGCTCTCTCCTTCTACAGCCTCCCAAAGTGCAATCCTATCGGCCTGGGCAAATGAGTAGAGCCCAACTCCGCAATTGCGACCGTCCAGGGATTCCTCCCACACCAAAGGGGACACGACCAAAAGCTCTTGCTGCTCTTCAAGTGTCCAGGCAACCCCATTCACAGCCCCACAAACGCTGCGGCTCTCTCTTTCTACAGCCTCTCAAAGTGCAATCATATCGGCCTGGGCCGATGAGTAGGGCCAGAGCCCAGCTGAGCAATTGCAACCGTCCAGGGATTCCTCCCACCCCAAAGGGGCCACGACCAAAAGCTCTTGCTGCTCTTCAAGTGTCCAGGCAACCCCATTCACAGCACCACAAACGCTGCGGCTCTCTCTTTCTACAGCATCCCAAAGTGCAATCCTATCGGCCTGGGACAATGAGTAGGGCCAGAGACCATCTCAGCAATTGCGACCGTCCAGGGATTCCTCCCACACCAAAGGGGACACGACCAGAAGCTCTTGCTGCTCTTCAAGCGTCCAGGCAACCCCGTTCACAGCCCCACAAACGCTGCGGCTCTCTTTTTCTAGAGCCTCCCAAAGTGCAATACTGTCGGCCTGGGCCAATGAGTAGAGCCAGAGACCAGCTCAGCAATTGGAACGTCCAGGGATTCCTCCCACCCCAAAGGGGCCACGACCAGAAGCTCTTGCTGCTCTTCAAGTGTCCAGGCAACCTCATTCACAGCACCACAAAAGCTGCGGCTCTCTCTTTCTACAGCCTCCCAAAGTGCAATACTATCTGCCTGGGACAATGAGTAGAGCCCAACTCAGCAATTGCGACCGTCCAGGGATTCCTCCCACACCAAAGGGGCCACGACCAAAAGCTCTTGCTGCTCTTCAAGTGTCCAGGCATCCCCATTCACAGCCCCACAAACGCTGCGGCTCTCTCTTTCTACAGCCTCCCAAAGTGCAATACTATCTGCCTGGGCCGATGAGTAGAGCCCAACTCAGCAATTGCGACCGTCCAGGGATTCCTCCCACACCAAAGGGGACACGACCAAAAGCTCTTGCTGCTCTTCAAGTGTCCAGGCAACCCCATTCACAGCCCCACAAACGCTGCGGCTCTCTCTTTCTACAGCCTCCCAAAGTGCAATACTATCTGCCTGGGCCGATGAGTAGAGCCAAGCTCAGCAATTGCGACCGTCCAGGGATTCCTCCCACACCAAAGGGGACACGACCAAAAGCTCTTGCTGCTCTTCAAGTGTCCAGGCAACCCCATTCACAGCCCCACAAACGCTGCGGCTCTCTTTTTCTACAGCCTCCCAAAGTGCAATACTGTCGGCCTGGGCCAATGAGTAGAGCCAGAGCCCAGCTCAGCAATTGCGACCGTCCAGGGATTCCTCCCACACCAAAGGGGCCACGACCAGAAGCTTTTGCTGCTCTTCAAGTGTCCAGGCATCCCCATTCACAGCCCCACAAACGCTGCGGCTCTCTCTTTCTACAGCCTCCCAAAGTGCAATACTATCTGCCTGGGCCGATGAGTAGAGCCCAACTCAGCAATTGCAACCGTCCAGGGATTCCTCCCACACCAAAGGGGACACGACCAAAAGCTCTTGCTGCTCTTCAAGTGTCCAGGAAACCCCATTCACAGCCCCACAAACGCTGCGGCTCTCTCTTTCTACAGCCTCCCAAAGTGCAATCCTATCGGCCTGGGCCGATGAGTAGAGCACAACTCAGCAATTGCGACCGTCCAGGGATTCCTCCCACACCAAAGGGGCCACAAACAAAAGCTCTTGCTGCTCTTCAAGTGTCCAGGCAACCCCATTCACAGCCCCACAAACGCTGCGGCTCTCTCTTTCTTCAGCCTCTCAAAGTGCAATCATATCGGCCCAGGCCAATGAGTAAGGGCCAGAGACCATCTCAGCAATTGTGAACGTCCAGGGATTCCTCCCACACCAAAGGGGCCACGACCAGAAGCTCTTGCTGCTCTTCAAGCGTCCAGGCAACCCCGTTCACAGCCCCACAAACGCTGCGGCTCTCTTTTTCTAGAGCCTCCCAAAGTGCAATACTGTCGGCCTGGGCCAATGAGTAGAGCCAGAGACCAGCTCAGCAATTGCGACCGTCCAGGGATTCCTCCCACACCAAAGGGGCCACGACCAGAAGCTCTTGCTGCTCTTCAAGTGTCCAGGCAACCTCATTCACAGCACCACAAAAGCTGCGGCTCTCTCTTTCTACAGCCTCCCAAAGTGCAATACTATCTGCCTGGGACAATGAGTAGAGCCCAACTCAGCAATTGCGACCGTCCAGGGATTCCTCCCACACCAAAGGGGACATGACCAAAAGCTCTTGCTGCTCTTCAAGTGTCCAGGCAACCCCATTCACAGCCCCACAAACGCTGCGGCTCTCTCTTTCTACAGCCTCCCAAAGTGCAATACTATCTGCCTGGGCCGATGAGTAGAGCCCAACTCAGCAATTGCGACCGTCCAGGGATTCCTCCCACACCAAAGGGGACACGACCAAAAGCTCTTGCTGCTCTTCAAGTGTCCAGGCAACCCCATTCACAGCCCCACAAACGCTGCGGCTCTCTTTTTCTACAGCCTCCCAAAGTGCAATACTGTCGGCCTGGGCCAATGAGTAGAGCCAGAGCCCAGCTCAGCAATTGCGACCGTCCAGGGATTCCTCCCACACCAAAGGGGCCACGACCAGAAGCTTTTGCTGCTCTTCAAGTGTCCAGGCATCCCCATTCACAGCCCCACAAACGCTGCGGCTCTCTCTTTCTACAGCCTCCCAAAGTGCAATACTATCTGCCTGGGCCGATGAGTAGAGCCCAACTCAGCAATTGCGACCGTCCAGGGATTCCTCCCACACCAAAGGGGACACGACCAAAAGCTCTTGCTGCTCTTCAAGTGTCCAGGCAACCCCATTCACAGCACCACAAACGCTGCGGCTCTCTCTTTCTACAGCATCCCAAAGTGCAATCCTATCGGCCTGGGACAATGAGTAGGGCCAGAGACCATCTCAGCAACTGCGAACGTCCAGGGATTCCTCCCACACCAAAGGGGACACGACCAGAAGCTCTTGCTGCTCTTCAAGTGTCCAGGCAACCCCGTTCACAGCCCCACAAACGCTGCGGCTCTCTTTTTCTAGAGCCTCCCAAAGTGCAATACTGTCGGCCTGGGCCAATGAGTAGAGCCAGAGACCAGCTCAGCAATTGCGACCGTCCAGGGATTCCTCCCACCCCAAAGGGGACACGACCAAAAGCTCTTGCTGCTCTTCAAGTGTCCAGGCAACCCCATTCACAGCACCACAAACGCTGCGGCTCTCTCTTTCTACAGCATCCCAAAGTGCAATCCTATCGGCCTGGGACAATGAGTAGGGCCAGAGACCATCTCAGCAACTGCGAACGTCCAGGGATTCCTCCCACACCAAAGGGGACACGACCAGAAGCTCTTGCTGCTCTTCAAGTGTCCAGGCAACCCCGTTCACAGCCCCACAAACGCTGCGGCTCTCTTTTTCTAGAGCCTCCCAAAGTGCAATACTGTCGGCCTGGGCCAATGAGTAGAGCCAGAGACCAGCTCAGCAATTGCGACCGTCCAGGGATTCCTCCCACACCAAAGGGGACACGACCAAAAGCTCTTGCTGCTCTTCAAGTGTCCAGGCAACCCCATTCACAGCCCCACAAACGCTGCGGCTCTCTCTTTCTACAGCCTCCCAAAGTGCAATACTATCTGCCTGGGCCGATGAGTAGAGCCCAACTCAGCAATTGCGACCGTCCAGGGATTCCTCCCACACCAAAGGGGACACGACCAAAAGCTCTTGCTGCTCTTCAAGTGTCCAGGAAACCCCATTCACAGCCCCACAAACGCTGCGGCTCTCTTTTTCTACAGCCTCCCAAAGTGCAATACTGTCGGCCTGGGCCAATGAGTAGAGCCAGAGCCCAGCTCAGCAATTGCGACCGTCCAGGGATTCCTCCCACACCAAAGGGGCCACGACCAGAAGCTTTTGCTGCTCTTCAAGTGTCCAGGCATCCCCATTCACAGCCCCACAAACGCTGCGGCTCTCTCTTTCTACAGCCTCCCAAAGTGCAATACTATCTGCCTGGGACAATGAGTAGAGCCCAACTCAGCAATTGCGACCGTCCAGGGATTCCTCCCACACCAAAGGGGACACGACCAAAAGCTCTTGCTGCTCTTCAAGTGTCCAGGCAACCCCATTCACAGCCCCACAAACGCTGCGGCTCTCTCTTTCTACAGCCTCCCAAAGTGCAATACTATCTGCCTGGGCCGATGAGTAGAGCCCAACTCAGCAATTGCGACCGTCCAGGGATTCCTCCCACACCAAAGGGGCCACGACCAAAAGCTCTTGCTGCTCTTCAAGTGTCCAGGAAACCCCATTCACAGCCCCACAAACGCTGCGGCTCTCTTTTTCTACAGCCTCCCAAAGTGCAATACTGTCGGCCTGGGCCAATGAGTAGAGCCAGAGACCAGCTCAGCAATTGCGACCGTCCAGGGATTCCTCCCACACCAAAGGGGCCACGACCAGAAGCTTTTGCTGCTCTTCAAGTGTCCAGGCATCCCCATTCACAGCCCCACAAACGCTGCGGCTCTCTCTTTCTACAGCCTCCCAAAGTGCAATACTATCTGCCTGGGCCGATGAGTAGAGCCCAACTCAGCAATTGCGACCGTCCAGGGATTCCTCCCACCCCAAAGGGGACACGACCAAAAGCTCTTGCTGCTCTTCAAGTGTCCAGGCAACCCCATTCACAGCCCCACAAACGCTGCGGCTCTCTCTTTCTACAGCCTCCCAAAGTGCAATCCTATCGGCCTGGGCCGATGAGTAGAGCCCAACTCAGCAATTGCGACCGTCCAGGGATTCCTCCCACACCAAAGGGGCCACAAACAAAAGCTCTTGCTGCTCTTCAAGTGTCCAGGCAACCCCATTCACAGCCCCACAAACGCTGCGGCTCTCTCTTTCTACAGCCTCTCAAAGTGCAATCATATCGGCCCGGGCCAATGAGTAAGGGCCAGAGACCATCTCAGCAATTGCGAACGTCCAGGGATTCCTCCCACACCAAAGGGGCCACGACCAGAAGCTCTTGCTGCTCTTCAAGCGTCCAGGCAACCCCGTTCACAGCCCCACAAACGCTGCGGCTCTCTTTTTCTAGAGCCTCCCAAAGTGCAATACTGTCGGCCTGGGCCAATGAGTAGAGCCAGAGACCAGCTCAGCAATTGCGACCGTCCAGGGATTCCTCCCACCCCAAAGGGGCCACGACCAGAAGCTCTTGCTGCTCTTCAAGTGTCCAGGCAACCCCATTCACAGCCCCACAAACGCTGCGGCTCTCTCTTTCTACAGCCTCCCAAAGTGCAATACTATCTGCCTGGGCCGATGAGTAGAGCCCAACTCAGCAATTGCGACCGTCCAGGGATTCCTCCCACACCAAAGGGGACACGACCAAAAGCTCTTGCTGCTCTTCAAGTGTCCAGGCAACCCCATTCACAGCCCCACAAACGCTGCGGCTCTCTCTTTCTACAGCCTCCCAAAGTGCAATACTGTCGGCCTGGGCCAATGAGTAGAGCCAGAGCCCAGCTCAGCAATTGCGACCGTCCAGGGATTCCTCCCACACCAAAGGGGCCACGACCAGAAGCTTTTGCTGCTCTTCAAGTGTCCAGGCATCCCCATTCACAGCCCCACAAACGCTGCGGCTCTCTCTTTCTACAGCCTCCCAAAGTGCAATACTATCTGCCTGGGCCGATGAGTAGAGCCCAACTCAGCAATTGCGACCGTCCAGGGATTCCTCCCACACCAAAGGGGACACGACCAAAAGCTCTTGCTGCTCTTCAAGTGTCCAGGAAACCCCATTCACAGCCCCACAAACGCTGCGGCTCTCTCTTTCTACAGCCTCCCAAAGTGCAATACTATCTGCCTGGGCCGATGAGTAGAGCCCAACTCAGCAATTGCGACCGTCCAGGGATTCCTCCCACACCAAAGGGGACACGACCAAAAGCTCTTGCTGCTCTTCAAGTGTCCAGGAAACCCCATTCACAGCCCCACAAACGCTGCGGCTCTCTTTTTCTACAGCCTCCCAAAGTGCAATACTGTCGGCCTGGGCCAATGAGTAGAGCCAGAGACCAGCTCAGCAAATGCGACCGTCCAGGGATTCCTCCCACACCAAAGGGGACACGACCAGAAGCTTTTGCTGCTCTTCAAGTGTCCAGGCATCCCCATTCACAGCCCCACAAACGCTGCGGCTCTCTCTTTCTACAGCCTCCCAAAGTGCAATACTATCTGCCTGGGCCGATGAGTAGAGCACAACTCAGCAATTGCGACCGTCCAGGGATTCCTCCCACACCAAAGGGGCCACAAACAAAAGCTCTTGCTGCTCTTCAAGTGTCCAGGCAACCCCATTCACAGCCCCACAAACGCTGCGGCTCTCTCTTTCTACAGCCTCCCAAAGTGCAATCCTATCGGCCTGGGCCGATGAGTAGAGCACAACTCAGCAATTGCGACCGTCCAGGGATTCCTCCCACACCAAAGGGGCCACAAACAAAAGCTCTTGCTGCTCTTCAAGTGTCCAGGCAACCCCATTCACAGCCCCACAAATGCTGCGCCTCTCTTTTTCTAGAGTCTCCCAAAGTGCAATACTGTCGGCCTGGGCCAATGAGTAGAGCCAGAGACCAGCTCAGCAATTGCGAACGTCCAGGGATTCCTCCCACACCAAAGGGGCCACAAACAAAAGCTCTTGCTGCTCTTCAAGTGTCCAGGCAACCCCATTCACAGCCCCACAAACGCTGCGGCTCCCTCTTTCTACAGCCTCCCAAAGTGCAATACTATCTACCTGGGCCAATGAGTAGAGCACAACTCAGCAATTGCGACCGTCCAGGGATTCCTCCCACACCAAAGGGGCCACAACCAAAAGCTCTTGCTGCTCTTCAAGTGTCCAGGAAACCCCATTCACAGCCCCACAAACGCTGCGGCTCTCTTTTTCTACAGCCTCCCAAAGTGCAATACTGTCGGCCTGGGCCAATGAGTAGAGCCAGAGCCCAGCTCAGCAATTGCGACCGTCCAGGGATTCCTCCCACACCAAAGGGGCCACGACCAGAAGCTTTTGCTGCTCTTCAAGTGTCCAGGCATCCCCATTCACAGCCCCACAAACGCTGCGGCTCTCTCTTTCTACAGCCTCCCAAAGTGCAATACTATCTGCCTGGGCCGATGAGTAGAGCCCAACTCAGCAATTGCGACCGTCCAGGGATTCCTCCCACACCAAAGGGGACACGACCAAAAGCTCTTGCTGCTCTTCAAGTGTCCAGGCAACCCCATTCACAGCCCCACAAACGCTGCGGCTCTCTCTTTCTACAGCCTCCCAAAGTGCAATACTATCTGCCTGGGCCGATGAGTAGAGCCCAACTCAGCAATTGCGACCGTCCAGGGATTCCTCCCACACCAAAGGGGCCACGACCAAAAGCTCTTGCTGCTCTTCAAGTGTCCAGGAAACCCCATTCACAGCCCCACAAACGCTGCGGCTCTCTTTTTCTACAGCCTCCCAAAGTGCAATACTGTCGGCCTGGGCCAATGAGTAGAGCCAGAGACCAGCTCAGCAATTGCGACCGTCCAGGGATTCCTCCCACACCAAAGGGGCCACGACCAGAAGCTTTTGCTGCTCTTCAAGTGTCCAGGCATCCCCATTCACAGCCCCACAAACGCTGCGGCTCTCTCTTTCTACAGCCTCCCAAAGTGCAATACTATCTGCCTGGGCCGATGAGTAGAGCCCAACTCAGCAATTGCGACCGTCCAGGGATTCCTCCCACCCCAAAGGGGACACGACCAAAAGCTCTTGCTGCTCTTCAAGTGTCCAGGAAACCCCATTCACAGCCCCACAAACGCTGCGGCTCTCTCTTTCTACAGCCTCCCAAAGTGCAATCCTATCGGCCTGGGCCGATGAGTAGAGCCCAACTCAGCAATTGCGACCGTCCAGGGATTCCTCCCACACCAAAGGGGCCACAAACAAAAGCTCTTGCTGCTCTTCAAGTGTCCAGGCAACCCCATTCACAGCCCCACAAACGCTGCGGCTCTCTCTTTCTACAGCCTCTCAAAGTGCAATCATATCGGCCCGGGCCAATGAGTAAGGGCCAGAGACCATCTCAGCAATTGCGAACGTCCAGGGATTCCTCCCACACCAAAGGGGCCACGACCAGAAGCTCTTGCTGCTCTTCAAGCGTCCAGGCAACCCCGTTCACAGCCCCACAAACGCTGCGGCTCTCTTTTTCTAGAGCCTCCCAAAGTGCAATACTGTCGGCCTGGGCCAATGAGTAGAGCCAGAGACCAGCTCAGCAATTGCGACCGTCCAGGGATTCCTCCCACCCCAAAGGGGCCACGACCAGAAGCTCTTGCTGCTCTTCAAGTGTCCAGGCAACCCCATTCACAGCCCCACAAACGCTGCGGCTCTCTCTTTCTACAGCCTCCCAAAGTGCAATACTATCTGCCTGGGCCGATGAGTAGAGCCCAACTCAGCAATTGCGACCGTCCAGGGATTCCTCCCACACCAAAGGGGACACGACCAAAAGCTCTTGCTGCTCTTCAAGTGTCCAGGAAACCCCATTCACAGCCCCACAAACGCTGCGGCTCTCTTTTTCTACAGCCTCCCAAAGTGCAATACTGTCGGCCTGGGCCAATGAGTAGAGCCAGAGCCCAGCTCAGCAATTGCGACCGTCCAGGGATTCCTCCCACACCAAAGGGGCCACGACCAGAAGCTTTTGCTGCTCTTCAAGTGTCCAGGCATCCCCATTCACAGCCCCACAAACGCTGCGGCTCTCTCTTTCTACAGCCTCCCAAAGTGCAATACTATCTGCCTGGGCCGATGAGTAGAGCCCAACTCAGCAATTGCGACCGTCCAGGGATTCCTCCCACACCAAAGGGGACACGACCAAAAGCTCTTGCTGCTCTTCAAGTGTCCAGGAAACCCCATTCACAGCCCCACAAACGCTGCGGCTCTCTCTTTCTACAGCCTCCCAAAGTGCAATACTATCTGCCTGGGCCGATGAGTAGAGCCCAACTCAGCAATTGCGACCGTCCAGGGATTCCTCCCACACCAAAGGGGACACGACCAAAAGCTCTTGCTGCTCTTCAAGTGTCCAGGAAACCCCATTCACAGCCCCACAAACGCTGCGGCTCTCTTTTTCTACAGCCTCCCAAAGTGCAATACTGTCGGCCTGGGCCAATGAGTAGAGCCAGAGACCAGCTCAGCAAATGCGACCGTCCAGGGATTCCTCCCACACCAAAGGGGACACGACCAGAAGCTTTTGCTGCTCTTCAAGTGTCCAGGCATCCCCATTCACAGCCCCACAAACGCTGCGGCTCTCTCTTTCTACAGCCTCCCAAAGTGCAATACTATCTGCCTGGGCCGATGAGTAGAGCCCAACTCAGCAATTGCGACCGTCCAGGGATTCCTCCCACCCCAAAGGGGACACGACCAAAAGCTCTTGCTGCTCTTCAAGTGTCCAGGAAACCCCATTCACAGCCCCACAAACGCTGCGGCTCTCTCTTTCTACAGCCTCCCAAAGTGCAATCCTATCGGCCTGGGCCGATGAGTAGAGCCCAACTCAGCAATTGCGACCGTCCAGGGATTCCTCCCACACCAAAGGGGCCACAAACAAAAGCTCTTGCTGCTCTTCAAGTGTCCAGGCAACCCCATTCACAGCCCCACAAACGCTGCGGCTCTCTCTTTCTACAGCCTCTCAAAGTGCAATCATATCGGCCCGGGCCAATGAGTAAGGGCCAGAGACCATCTCAGCAATTGCGAACGTCCAGGGATTCCTCCCACACCAAAGGGGCCACGACCAGAAGCTCTTGCTGCTCTTCAAGCGTCCAGGCAACCCCGTTCACAGCCCCACAAACGCTGCGGCTCTCTTTTTCTAGAGACTCCCAAAGTGCAATACTGTCGGCCTGGGCCAATGAGTAGAGCCAGAGACCAGCTCAGCAATTGCGACCGTCCAGGGATTCCTCCCACCCCAAAGGGGCCACGACCAGAAGCTCTTGCTGCTCTTCAAGTGTCCAGGCAACCTCATTCACAGCACCACAAAAGCTGCGGCTCTCTCTTTCTACAGCCTCCCAAAGTGCAATACTATCTGCCTGGGACAATGAGTAGAGCCCAACTCAGCAATTGCGACCGTCCAGGGATTCCTCCCACACCAAAGGGGACACGACCAAAAGCTCTTGCTGCTCTTCAAGTGTCCAGGCAACCCCATTCACAGCCCCACAAACGCTGCGGCTCTCTCTTTCTACAGCCTCCCAAAGTGCAATCCTATCGGCCTGGGACAATGAGTAGGGCCAGAGACCAGCTCAGCAATTGCGAACGTCCAGGGATTCCTCCCACCCCAAAGGGGCCACGACCAGAAGCTCTTGCTGCTCTTCAAGCGTCCAGGCAACCCCATTCACAGCCCCACAAACGCTCCGCCTTTCTCTTTCTACAGCCTCCCAAAGTGCAATACTATCTGCCTAGGGGATGAGTAGAGCCAAGCTCAGCAATTGAAAACGTCCAGGGATTCCTCCCACCCCAAAGGGGCCACAAACAAAACCTCTTGCTGCTCTTCAAGTGTCCAGGCAACCCCATTCACAGCCCCACAAACGCTGCGCCTCTCTTTTTCTAGAGTCTCCCAAAGTGCAATACTGTCGGCCTGGGCCAATGAGTAGAGCCAGAGACCAGCTCAGCAATAGCGAACGTCCAGGGATTCCTCCCACACCAAAGGGGCCACGACCAAAAGCTCTTGCTGCTCTTCAAGTGTCCAGGCAACCCCATTCACAGCCCCACAAACGCTGCGGCTCTCTCTTTCTACAGCCTCCCAAAGTGCAATACTGTCGGCCTGGGCCAATGAGTAGAGCCAGAGACCAGCTCAGCAATTGCGACCGTCCAGGGATTCCTCCCACACCAAAGGGGACACGACCAGAAGCTTTTGCTGCTCTTCAAGTGTCCAGGCATCCCCATTCACAGCCCCACAAACGCTGCGGCTCTCTCTTTCTACAGCCTCCCAAAGTGCAATACTATCTGCCTGGGCCGATGAGTAGAGCCCAACTCAGCAATTGCGACCGTCCAGGGATTCCTCCCACCCCAAAGGGGACACGACCAAAAGCTCTTGCTGCTCTTCAAGTGTCCAGGAAACCCCATTCACAGCCCCACAAACGCTGCGGCTCTCTCTTTCTACAGCCTCCCAAAGTGCAATCCTATCGGCCTGGGCCGATGAGTAGAGCCCAACTCAGCAATTGCGACCGTCCAGGGATTCCTCCCACACCAAAGGGGCCACAAACAAAAGCTCTTGCTGCTCTTCAAGTGTCCAGGCAACCCCATTCACAGCCCCACAAACGCTGCGGCTCTCTCTTTCTACAGCCTCTCAAAGTGCAATCATATCGGCCCGGGCCAATGAGTAAGGGCCAGAGACCATCTCAGCAATTGCGAACGTCCAGGGATTCCTCCCACACCAAAGGGGCCACGACCAGAAGCTCTTGCTGCTCTTCAAGCGTCCAGGCAACCCCGTTCACAGCCCCACAAACGCTGCGGCTCTCTTTTTCTAGAGCCTCCCAAAGTGCAATACTGTCGGCCTGGGCCAATGAGTAGAGCCAGAGACCAGCTCAGCAATTGCGACCGTCCAGGGATTCCTCCCACCCCAAAGGGGCCACGACCAGAAGCTCTTGCTGCTCTTCAAGTGTCCAGGCAACCTCATTCACAGCACCACAAAAGCTGCGGCTCTCTCTTTCTACAGCCTCCCAAAGTGCAATACTATCTGCCTGGGACAATGAGTAGAGCCCAACTCAGCAATTGCGACCGTCCAGGGATTCCTCCCACACCAAAGGGGACACGACCAAAAGCTCTTGCTGCTCTTCAAGTGTCCAGGCAACCCCATTCACAGCCCCACAAACGCTGCGGCTCTCTCTTTCTACAGCCTCCCAAAGTGCAATCCTATCGGCCTGGGACAATGAGTAGGGCCAGAGACCAGCTCAGCAATTGCGAACGTCCAGGGATTCCTCCCACCCCAAAGGGGCCACGACCAGAAGCTCTTGCTGCTCTTCAAACGTCCAGGCAACCCCATTCACAGCCCCACAAACGCTCCGCCTTTCTCTTTCTACAGCCTCCCAAAGTGCAATACTATCTGCCTAGGGGATGAGTAGAGCCAAGCTCAGCAATTGAAAACGTCCAGGGATTCCTCCCACCCCAAAGGGGCCACAAACAAAACCTCTTGCTGCTCTTCAAGTGTCCAGGCAACCCCATTCACAGCCCCACAAACGCTGCGCCTCTCTTTTTCTAGAGTCTCCCAAAGTGCAATACTGTCGGCCTGGGCCAATGAGTAGAGCCAGAGACCAGCTCAGCAATTGCGACCGTCCAGGGATTCCTCCCACACCAAAGGGGCCACAAACAAAAGCTCTTGCTGCTCTTCAAGTGTCCAGGCAACCCCATTCACAGCCCCACAAACGCTGCGGCTCTCTCTTTCTACAGCCTCCCAAAGTGCAATACTGTCGGCCTGGGCCAATGAGTAGAGCCAGAGACCAGCTGAGCAATTGCGACCGTCCAGGGATTCCTCCCACACCAAAGGGGACACGACCAGAAGCTTTTGCTGCTCTTCAAGTGTCCAGGCATCCCCATTCACAGCCCCACAAACGCTGCGGCTCTCTCTTTCTACAGCCTCCCAAAGTGCAATACTATCTGCCTGGGCCGATGAGTAGAGCCCAACTCAGCAATTGCGACCGTCCAGGGATTCCTCCCACCCCAAAGGGGACACGACCAAAAGCTCTTGCTGCTCTTCAAGTGTCCAGGAAACCCCATTCACAGCCCCACAAACGCTGCGGCTCTCTCTTTCTACAGCCTCCCAAAGTGCAATCCTATCGGCCTGGGCCGATGAGTAGAGCACAACTCAGCAATTGCGACCGTCCAGGGATTCCTCCCACACCAAAGGGGCCACGACCAAAAGCTCTTGCTGCTCTTCAAGTGTCCAGGCAACCCCATTCACAGCCCCACAAACGCTGCGGCTCTCTCTTTCTACAGCCTCTCAAAGTGCAATCATATCGGCCCGGGCCAATGACTAAGGGCCAGAGACCATCTCAGCAATTGCGAACGTCCAGGGATTCCTCCCACACCAAAGGGGCCACAACCAAAAGCTCTTGCTGCTCTTCAAGCGTCCAGGCAACCCCATTCACAGCCCCACAAACGCTGCGGCTCTCTTTTTCTAGAGCCTCCCAAAGTGCAATACTGTCGGCCTGGGCCAATGAGTAGAGCCAGAGACCAGCTCAGCAATTGCGACCGTCCAGGGATTCCTCCCACCCCAAAGGGGCCACGACCAGAAGCTCTTGCTGCTCTTCAAGTGTCCAGGCAACCTCATTCACAGCACCACAAAAGCTGCGGCTCTCTCTTTCTACAGCCTCCCAAAGTGCAATACTATCTGCCTGGGACAATGAGTAGAGCCCAACTCAGCAATTGCGACCGTCCAGGGATTCCTCCCACACCAAAGGGGACACGACCAAAAGCTCTTGCTGCTCTTCAAGTGTCCAGGCAACCCCATTCACAGCCCCACAAACGCTGCGGCTCTCTCTTTCTACAGCCTCCCAAAGTGCAATCCTATCGGCCTGGGACAATGAGTAGGGCCAGAGACCAGCTCAGCAATTGCGAACGTCCAGGGATTCCTCCCACACCAAAGGGGCCACGACCAGAAGCTCTTGCTGCTCTTCAAGTGTCCAGGCAATCCCATTCACAGCCCCACAAACGCTGCGGCTCTCTCTTTCTACAGCCTCCCAAAGTGCAATCCTATCGGCCTGGGCCAATGAGTAGAGCCCATCTCAGCAATTACGACCGTCCAGGGATTCCTCCCACCCCAAAGGGGCCACGACCAGAAGCTCTTGCTGCTCTTCAAGTGTCCAGGCAACCCCATTCACAGCCCCACAAACGCTGCGCCTCTCTTTTTCTAGAGTCTCCCAAAGTGCAATACTGTCGGCCTGGGCCAATGAGTAGAGCCAGAGACCAGCTCAGCAATTGCGAACGTCCAGGGATTCCTCCCACACCAAAGGGGCCACAAACAAAAGCTCTTGCTGCTCTTCAAGTGTCCAGGCAACCCCATTCACAGCCCCACAAACGCTGCGGCTCTCTCTTTCTACAGCCTCCCAAAGTGCAATACTATCGGCCTGGGCCGATGAGTAGAGCCCAACTCAGCAATTGCGACCGTCCAGGGATTCCTCCCACCCCAAAGGGGACACGACCAAAAGCTCTTGCTGCTCTTCAAGTGTCCAGGAAACCCCATTCACAGCCCCACAAACGCTGCGGCTCTCTCCTTCTACAGCCTCTCAAAGTGCAATCCTATCGGCGTGGGCAAATGAGTAGAGCCCAACTCCGCAATTGCGACCGTCCAGGGATTCCTCCCACACCAAAGGGGCCACGACCAAAAGCTCTTGCTGCTCTTCAAGTGTCCAGGCAACCCCATTCACAGCCCCACAAACGCTGCGGCTCTCTCTTTCTACAGCCTCTCAAAGTGCAATCATATCGGCCTGGGCCGATGAGTAGGGCCAGAGCCCAGCTGAGCAATTGCAACCGTCCAGGGATTCCTCCCACCCCAAAGGGGCCACGACCAAAAGCTCTTGCTGCTCTTCAAGTGTCCAGGCAACCCCATTCACAGCACCACAAACGCTGCGGCTCTCTCTTTCTACAGCATCCCAAAGTGCAATCCTATCGGCCTGGGACAATGAGTAGGGCCAGAGACCATCTCAGCAATTGCGAACGTCCAGGGATTCCTCCCACACCAAAGGGGACACGACCAGAAGCTCTTGCTGCTCTTCAAGCGTCCAGGCAACCCCGTTCACAGCCCCACAAACGCTGCGGCTCTCTTTTTCTAGAGCCTCCCAAAGTGCAATACTGTCGGCCTGGGCCAATGAGTAGAGCCAGAGACCAGCTCAGCAATTGCGACCGTCCAGGGATTCCTCCCACCCCAAAGGGGACACGACCAGAAGCTCTTGCTGCTCTTCAAGTGTCCAGGCAACCTCATTCACAGCACCACAAAAGCTGCGGCTCTCTCTTTCTACAGCCTCCCAAAGTGCAATACTATCTGCCTGGGACAATGAGTAGAGCCCAACTCAGCAATTGCGACCGTCCAGGGATTCCTCCCACACCAAAGGGGCCACGACCAAAAGCTCTTGCTGCTCTTCAAGTGTCCAGGCATCCCCATTCACAGCCCCACAAACGCTGCGCCTCTCTCTTTCTACAGCCTCTCAAAGTGCAATCATATCGGCCCGGGCCAATGAGTAGGGCCAGAGACCAGCTCAGCAATTGCGAACGTCCAGGGATTCCTCCCACCCCAAAGGGGCCACGACCAGAAGCTCTTGCTGCTCTTCAAGTAGCCAGGCAACCCCATTCACAGCCCCAGAAACGCTCCGCCTTTCTCTTTCTACAGCCTCCCAAAGTGCAATACTATCTGCCTAGGGGATGAGTAGAGCCAAGCTCAGCAATTGAAAACGTCCAGGGATTCCTCCCACCCCAAAGGGGCCACAAACAAAACCTCTTGCTGCTCTTCAAGTGTCCAGGCAACCCCATTCACAGCCCCACAAACGCTGCGCCTCTCTTTTTCTAGAGTCTCCCAAAGTGCAATACTGTCGGCCTGGGCCAATGAGTAGAGCCAGAGACCAGCTCAGCAATTGCGAACGTCCAGGGATTCCTCCCACACCAAAGGGGCCACAAACAAAAGCTCTTGCTGCTCTTCAAGTGTCCAGGCAACCCCATTCACAGCCCCACAAACGCTGCGGCTCTCTCTTTCTACAGCCTCCCAAAGTGCAATACTATCGGCCTGGGCCGATGAGTAGAGCCCAACTCAGCAATTGCGACCGTCCAGGGATTCCTCCCACCCCAAAGGGGACACGACCAAAAGCTCTTGCTGCTCTTCAAGTGTCCAGGAAACCCCATTCACAGCCCCACAAACGCTGCGGCTCTCTCCTTCTACAGCCTCTCAAAGTGCAATCCTATCGGCCTGGGCAAATGAGTAGAGCCAAGCTCAGCAATTGCGACCGTCCAGGGATTCCTCCCACACCAAAGGGGCCACGACCAAAAGCTCTTGCTGCTCTTCAAGTGTCCAGGCAACCCCATTCACAGCCCCACAAACGCTGCGGCTCTCTCTTTCTACAGCCTCTCAAAGTGCAATCATATCGGCCTGGGCCGATGAGTAGGGCCAGAGCCCAGCTGAGCAATTGCAACCGTCCAGGGATTCCTCCCACCCCAAAGGGGCCACGACCAAAAGCTCTTGCTGCTCTTCAAGTGTCCAGGCAACCCCATTCACAGCACCACAAACGCTGCGGCTCTCTCTTTCTACAGCATCCCAAAGTGCAATCCTATCGGCCTGGGACAATGAGTAGGGCCAGAGACCATCTCAGCAATTGCGAACGTCCAGGGATTCCTCCCACACCAAAGGGGACACGACCAGAAGCTCTTGCTGCTCTTCAAGCGTCCAGGCAACCCCGTTCACAGCCCCACAAACGCTGCGGCTCTCTTTTTCTAGAGCCTCCCAAAGTGCAATACTGTCGGCCTGGGCCAATGAGTAGAGCCAGAGACCAGCTCAGCAATTGCGACCGTCCAGGGATTCCTCCCACCCCAAAGGGGCCACGACCAGAAGCTCTTGCTGCTCTTCAAGTGTCCAGGCAACCTCATTCACAGCACCACAAAAGCTGCGGCTCTCTCTTTCTACAGCCTCCCAAAGTGCAATACTATCTGCCTGGGCCGATGAGTAGAGCCCAACTCAGCAATTGCGACCGTCCAGGGATTCCTCCCACACCAAAGGGGACACGACCAAAAGCTCTTGCTGCTCTTCAAGTGTCCAGGCAACCCCATTCACAGCCCCACAAACGCTGCGGCTCTCTTTTTCTACAGCCTCCCAAAGTGCAATACTGTCGGCCTGGGCCAATGAGTAGAGCCAGAGACCAGCTCAGCAATTGCGACCGTCCAGGGATTCCTCCCACACCAAAGGGGACACGACCAGAAGCTTTTGCTGCTCTTCAAGTGTCCTGGCATCCCCATTCACAGCCCCACAAACGCTGCGGCTCTCTCTTTCTACAGCCTCCCAAAGTGCAATACTATCTGCCTGGGCCGATGAGTAGAGCCCAACTCAGCAATTGCGACCGTCCAGGGATTCCTCCCACACCAAAGGGGACACGACCAAAAGCTCTTGCTGCTCTTCAAGTGTCCAGGAAACCCCATTCACAGCCCCACAAACGCTGCGGCTCTCTCTTTCTACAGCCTCCCAAAGTGCAATCCTATCGGCCTGGGCCGATGAGTAGAGCACAACTCAGCAATTGCGACCGTCCAGGGATTCCTCCCACACCAAAGGGGCCACAAACAAAAGCTCTTGCTGCTCTTCAAGTGTCCAGGCAACCCCATTCACAGCCCCACAAACGCTGCGGCTCTCTCTTTCTACAGCCTCTCAAAGTGCAATCATATCGGCCCGGGCCAATGAGTAAGGGCCAGAGACCATCTCAGCAATTGCGAACGTCCAGGGATTCCTCCCACACCAAAGGGGCCACGACCAGAAGCTCTTGCTGCTCTTCAAGCGTCCAGGCAACCCCGTTCACAGCCCCACAAACGCTGCGGCTCTCTTTTTCTAGAGCCTCCCAAAGTGCAATACTGTCGGCCTGGGCCAATGAGTAGAGCCAGAGACCAGCTCAGCAATTGCGACCGTCCAGGGATTCCTCCCACACCAAAGGGGCCACGACCAGAAGCTCTTGCTGCTCTTCAAGTGTCCAGGCAACCTCATTCACAGCACCACAAAAGCTGCGGCTCTCTCTTTCTACACCCTCCCAAAGTGCAATACTATCTGCCTGGGACAATGAGTAGAGCCCAACTCAGCAATTGCGACCGTCCAGGGATTCCTCCCACACCAAAGGGGACACGACCAAAAGCTCTTGCTGCTCTTCAAGTGTCCAGGCAACCCCATTCACAGCCCCACAAACGCTGCGGCTCTCTCTTTCTACAGCCTCCCAAAGTGCAATACTATCTGCCTGGGCCGATGAGTAGAGCCCAACTCAGCAATTGCGACCGTCCAGGGATTCCTCCCACACCAAAGGGGACACGACCAAAAGCTCTTGCTGCTCTTCAAGTGTCCAGGAAACCCCATTCACAGCCCCACAAACGCTGCGGCTCTCTTTTTCTACAGCCTCCCAAAGTGCAATACTGTCGGCCTGGGCCAATGAGTAGAGCCAGAGCCCAGCTCAGCAATTGCGACCGTCCAGGGATTCCTCCCACACCAAAGGGGCCACGACCAGAAGCTTTTGCTGCTCTTCAAGTGTCCAGGCATCCCCATTCACAGCCCCACAAACGCTGCGGCTCTCTCTTTCTACAGCCTCCCAAAGTGCAATACTATCTGCCTGGGCCGATGAGTAGGGCCAGAGACCATCTCAGCAATTGCGAACGTCCAGGGATTCCTCCCACACCAAAGGGGCCACGACCAGAAGCTCTTGCTGCTCTTCAAGCGTCCAGGCAACCCCGTTCACAGCCCCACAAACGCTGCGGCTCTCTTTTTCTAGAGCCTCCCAAAGTGCAATACTGTCGGCCTGGGCCAATGAGTAGAGCCAGAGACCAGCTCAGCAATTGCGACCGTCCAGGGATTCCTCCCACCCCAAAGGGGCCACGACCAGAAGCTCTTGCTGCTCTTCAAGTGTCCAGGCAACCTCATTCACAGCACCACAAAAGCTGCGGCTCTCTCTTTCTACAGCCTCCCAAAGTGCAATACTATCTGCCTGGGCCGATGAGTAGAGCCCAACTCAGCAATTGCGACCGTCCAGGGATTCCTCCCACACCAAAGGGGACACGACCAAAAGCTCTTGCTGCTCTTCAAGTGTCCAGGCAACCCCATTCACAGCCCCACAAACGCTGCGGCTCTCTTTTTCTACAGCCTCCCAAAGTGCAATACTGTCGGCCTGGGCCAATGAGTAGAGCCAGAGACCAGCTCAGCAATTGCGACCGTCCAGGGATTCCTCCCACACCAAAGGGGACACGACCAGAAGCTTTTGCTGCTCTTCAAGTGTCCTGGCATCCCCATTCACAGCCCCACAAACGCTGCGGCTCTCTCTTTCTACAGCCTCCCAAAGTGCAATACTATCTGCCTGGGCCGATGAGTAGAGCCCAACTCAGCAATTGCGACCGTCCAGGGATTCCTCCCACACCAAAGGGGACACGACCAAAAGCTCTTGCTGCTCTTCAAGTGTCCAGGAAACCCCATTCACAGCCCCACAAACGCTGCGGCTCTCTCTTTCTACAGCCTCCCAAAGTGCAATCCTATCGGCCTGGGCCGATGAGTAGAGCACAACTCAGCAATTGCGACCGTCCAGGGATTCCTCCCACACCAAAGGGGCCACAAACAAAAGCTCTTGCTGCTCTTCAAGTGTCCAGGCAACCCCATTCACAGCCCCACAAACGCTGCGGCTCTCTCTTTCTACAGCCTCTCAAAGTGCAATCATATCGGCCCGGGCCAATGAGTAAGGGCCAGAGACCATCTCAGCAATTGCGAACGTCCAGGGATTCCTCCCACACCAAAGGGGCCACGACCAGAAGCTCTTGCTGCTCTTCAAGCGTCCAGGCAACCCCGTTCACAGCCCCACAAACGCTGCGGCTCTCTTTTTCTAGAGCCTCCCAAAGTGCAATACTGTCGGCCTGGGCCAATGAGTAGAGCCAGAGACCAGCTCAGCAATTGCGACCGTCCAGGGATTCCTCCCACACCAAAGGGGCCACGACCAGAAGCTCTTGCTGCTCTTCAAGTGTCCAGGCAACCTCATTCACAGCACCACAAAAGCTGCGGCTCTCTCTTTCTACACCCTCCCAAAGTGCAATACTATCTGCCTGGGACAATGAGTAGAGCCCAACTCAGCAATTGCGACCGTCCAGGGATTCCTCCCACACCAAAGGGGACATGACCAAAAGCTCTTGCTGCTCTTCAAGTGTCCAGGCAACCCCATTCACAGCCCCACAAACGCTGCGGCTCTCTCTTTCTACAGCCTCCCAAAGTGCAATACTATCTGCCTGGGCCGATGAGTAGAGCCCAACTCAGCAATTGCGACCGTCCAGGGATTCCTCCCACACCAAAGGGGACACGACCAAAAGCTCTTGCTGCTCTTCAAGTGTCCAGGAAACCCCATTCACAGCCCCACAAACGCTGCGGCTCTCTTTTTCTACAGCCTCCCAAAGTGCAATACTGTCGGCCTGGGCCAATGAGTAGAGCCAGAGCCCAGCTCAGCAATTGCGACCGTCCAGGGATTCCTCCCACACCAAAGGGGCCACGACCAGAAGCTTTTGCTGCTCTTCAAGTGTCCAGGCATCCCCATTCACAGCCCCACAAACGCTGCGGCTCTCTCTTTCTACAGCCTCCCAAAGTGCAATACTATCTGCCTGGGCCGATGAGTAGGGCCAGAGACCATCTCAGCAATTGCGAACGTCCAGGGATTCCTCCCACACCAAAGGGGACACGACCAGAAGCTCTTGCTGCTCTTCAAGCGTCCAGGCAACCCCGTTCACAGCCCCACAAACGCTGCGGCTCTCTTTTTCTAGAGCCTCCCAAAGTGCAATACTGTCGGCCTGGGCCAATGAGTAGAGCCAGAGACCAGCTCAGCAATTGCGACCGTCCAGGGATTCCTCCCACCCCAAAGGGGCCACGACCAGAAGCTCTTGCTGCTCTTCAAGTGTCCAGGCAACCTCATTCACAGCACCACAAAAGCTGCGGCTCTCTCTTTCTACAGCCTCCCAAAGTGCAATACTATCTGCCTGGGACAATGAGTAGAGCCCAACTCAGCAATTGCGACCGTCCAGGGATTCCTCCCACACCAAAGGGGCCACGACCAAAAGCTCTTGCTGCTCTTCAAGTGTCCAGGCAACCCCATTCACAGCCCCACAAACGCTGCGCCTCTCTCTTTCTACAGCCTCTCAAAGTGCAATCATATCGGCCCGGGCCAATGAGTAGGGCCAGAGACCAGCTCAGCAATTGCGAACGTCCAGGGATTCCTCCCACCCCAAAGGGGCCATGACAAAAAGCTCTTGCTGCTCTTCAAGTAGCCAGGCAACCCCATTCACAGCCCCACAAACGCTCCGCCTTTCTCTTTCTACAGCCTCCCAAAGTGCAATACTATCTGCCTAGGGGATGAGTAGAGCCAAGCTCAGCAATTGAAAACGTCCAGGGATTCCTCCCACCCCAAAGGGGCCACAAACAAAACCTCTTGCTGCTCTTCAAGTGTCCAGGCAACCCCATTCACAGCCCCACAAACGCTGCGCCTCTCTTTTTCTAGAGTCTCCCAAAGTGCAATACTGTCGGCCTGGGCCAATGAGTAGAGCCAGAGACCAGCTCAGCAATTGCGAACGTCCAGGGATTCCTCCCACACCAAAGGGGCCACAAACAAAAGCTCTTGCTGCTCTTCAAGTGTCCAGGCAACCCCATTCACAGCCCCACAAACGCTGCGGCTCTCTCTTTCTACAGCCTCCCAAAGTGCAATACTATCGGCCTGGGCCGATGAGTAGAGCCCAACTCAGCAATTGCGACCGTCCAGGGATTCCTCCCACCCCAAAGGGGACACGACCAAAAGCTCTTGCTGCTCTTCAAGTGTCCAGGAAACCCCATTCACAGCCCCACAAACGCTGCGGCTCTCTCCTTCTACAGCCTCTCAAAGTGCAATCCTATCGGCCTGGGCAAATGAGTAGAGCCAAGCTCAGCAATTGCGACCGTCCAGGGATTCCTCCCACACCAAAGGGGCCACGACCAAAAGCTCTTGCTGCTCTTCAAGTGTCCAGGCAACCCCATTCACAGCCCCACAAACGCTGCGGCTCTCTCTTTCTACAGCCTCTCAAAGTGCAATCATATCGGCCTGGGCCGATGAGTAGGGCCAGAGCCCAGCTGAGCAATTGCAACCGTCCAGGGATTCCTCCCACCCCAAAGGGGCCACGACCAAAAGCTCTTGCTGCTCTTCAAGTGTCCAGGCAACCCCATTCACAGCACCACAAACGCTGCGGCTCTCTCTTTCTACAGCATCCCAAAGTGCAATCCTATCGGCCTGGGACAATGAGTAGGGCCAGAGACCATCTCAGCAATTGCGAACGTCCAGGGATTCCTCCCACACCAAAGGGGACACGACCAGAAGCTCTTGCTGCTCTTCAAGCGTCCAGGCAACCCCGTTCACAGCCCCACAAACGCTGCGGCTCTCTTTTTCTAGAGCCTCCCAAAGTGCAATACTGTCGGCCTGGGCCAATGAGTAGAGCCAGAGACCAGCTCAGCAATTGCGACCGTCCAGGGATTCCTCCCACCCCAAAGGGGCCACGACCAGAAGCTCTTGCTGCTCTTCAAGTGTCCAGGCAACCTCATTCACAGCACCACAAAAGCTGCGGCTCTCTCTTTCTACAGCCTCCCAAAGTGCAATACTATCTGCCTGGGACAATGAGTAGAGCCCAACTCAGCAATTGCGACCGTCCAGGGATTCCTCCCACACCAAAGGGGCCACGACCAAAAGCTCTTGCTGCTCTTCAAGTGTCCAGGCATCCCCATTCACAGCCCCACAAACGCTGCGGCTCTCTCTTTCTACAGCCTCCCAAAGTGCAATACTATCTGCCTGGGCCGATGAGTAGAGCCCAACTCAGCAATTGCGACCGTCCAGGGATTCCTCCCACACCAAAGGGGACACGACCAAAAGCTCTTGCTGCTCTTCAAGTGTCCAGGCAACCCCATTCACAGCCCCACAAACGCTGCGGCTCTCTTTTTCTACAGCCTCCCAAAGTGCAATACTGTCGGCCTGGGCCAATGAGTAGAGCCAGAGACCAGCTCAGCAATTGCGACCGTCCAGGGATTCCTCCCACACCAAAGGGGACACGACCAGAAGCTTTTGCTGCTCTTCAAGTGTCCTGGCATCCCCATTCACAGCCCCACAAACGCTGCGGCTCTCTCTTTCTACAGCCTCCCAAAGTGCAATACTATCTGCCTGGGCCGATGAGTAGAGCCCAACTCAGCAATTGCGACCGTCCAGGGATTCCTCCCACACCAAAGGGGACACGACCAAAAGCTCTTGCTGCTCTGCAAGTGTCCAGGAAACCCCATTCACAGCCCCACAAACGCTGCGGCTCTCTCTTTCTACAGCCTCCCAAAGTGCAATCCTATCGGCCTGGGCCGATGAGTAGAGCACAACTCAGCAATTGCGACCGTCCAGGGATTCCTCCCACACCAAAGGGGCCACAAACAAAAGCTCTTGCTGCTCTTCAAGTGTCCAGGCAACCCCATTCACAGCCCCACAAACGCTGCGGCTCTCTCTTTCTACAGCCTCTCAAAGTGCAATCATATCGGCCCGGGCCAATGAGTAAGGGCCAGAGACCATCTCAGCAATTGCGAACGTCCAGGGATTCCTCCCACACCAAAGGGGCCACGACCAGAAGCTCTTGCTGCTCTTCAAGCGTCCAGGCAACCCCGTTCACAGCCCCACAAACGCTGCGGCTCTCTTTTTCTAGAGCCTCCCAAAGTGCAATACTGTCGGCCTGGGCCAATGAGTAGAGCCAGAGACCAGCTCAGCAATTGCGACCGTCCAGGGATTCCTCCCACACCAAAGGGGCCACGACCAGAAGCTCTTGCTGCTCTTCAAGTGTCCAGGCAACCTCATTCACAGCACCACAAAAGCTGCGGCTCTCTCTTTCTACACCCTCCCAAAGTGCAATACTATCTGCCTGGGACAATGAGTAGAGCCCAACTCAGCAATTGCGACCGTCCAGGGATTCCTCCCACACCAAAGGGGACATGACCAAAAGCTCTTGCTGCTCTTCAAGTGTCCAGGCAACCCCATTCACAGCCCCACAAACGCTGCGGCTCTCTCTTTCTACAGCCTCCCAAAGTGCAATACTATCTGCCTGGGCCGATGAGTAGAGCCCAACTCAGCAATTGCGACCGTCCAGGGATTCCTCCCACACCAAAGGGGACACGACCAAAAGCTCTTGCTGCTCTTCAAGTGTCCAGGAAACCCCATTCACAGCCCCACAAACGCTGCGGCTCTCTTTTTCTACAGCCTCCCAAAGTGCAATACTGTCGGCCTGGGCCAATGAGTAGAGCCAGAGCCCAGCTCAGCAATTGCGACCGTCCAGGGATTCCTCCCACACCAAAGGGGCCACGACCAGAAGCTTTTGCTGCTCTTCAAGTGTCCAGGCATCCCCATTCACAGCCCCACAAACGCTGCGGCTCTCTCTTTCTACAGCCTCCCAAAGTGCAATACTATCTGCCTGGGCCGATGAGTAGAGCCCAACTCAGCAATTGCGACCGTCCAGGGATTCCTCCCACACCAAAGGGGACACGACCAAAAGCTCTTGCTGCTCTTCAAGTGTCCAGGCAACCCCATTCACAGCCCCACAAACGCTGCGGCTCTCTCTTTCTACAGCCTCCCAAAGTGCAATACTATCTGCCTGGGCCGATGAGTAGAGCCCAACTCAGCAATTGCGACCGTCCAGGGATTCCTCCCACACCAAAGGGGCCACGACCAAAAGCTCTTGCTGCTCTTCAAGTGTCCAGGAAACCCCATTCACAGCCCCACAAACGCTGCGGCTCTCTCTTTCTACAGCCTCCCAAAGTGCAATCCTATCGGCCTGGGCCGATGAGTAGAGCACAACTCAGCAATTGCGACCGTCCAGGGATTCCTCCCACACCAAAGGGGCCACAAACAAAAGCTCTTGCTGCTCTTCAAGTGTCCAGGAAACCCCATTCACAGCCCCACAAACGCTGCGGCTCTCTCTTTCTACAGCCTCTCAAAGTGCAATCATATCGGCCTGGGCCTATGAGTAAGGGCCAGAGACCATCTCAGCAATTGCGAACGTCCAGGGATTCCTCCCACACCAAAGGGGCCACAAACAAAAGCTCTTGCTGCTCTTCAAGTGTCCAGGCAACCCCATTCACAGCCCCACAAACGCTGCGCCTCTCTTTTTCTAGAGTCTCCCAAAGTGCAATACTGTCGGCCTGGGCCAATGAGTAGAGCCAGAGACCAGCTCAGCAATTGCGAACGTCCAGGGATTCCTCCCACACCAAAGGGGCCACAAACAAAACCTCTTGCTGCTCTTCAAGTGTCCAGGAAACCCCATTCACAGCCCCACAAACGCTGCGGCTCTCTCTTTCTACAGCCTCTCAAAGTGCAATCCTATCGGCCTGGGCAAATGAGTAGAGCCCAACTCCGCAATTGCGACCGTCCAGGGATTCCTCCCACACCAAAGGGGCCACAACCAAAAGCTCTTGCTGCTCTTCAAGTGTCCAGGAAACCCCATTCACAGCCCCACAAACGCTGCGGCTCTCTCTTTCTACAGCCTCTCAAAGTGCAATCATATCGGCCTGGGCCGATGAGTAGGGCCAGAGCCCAGCTGAGCAATTGCGACCGTCCAGGGATTCCTCCCACCCCAAAGGGGCCACGACCAAAAGCTCTTGCTGCTCTTCAAGTGTCCAGGCAACCCCATTCACAGCACCACAAACGCTGCGGCTCTCTCTTTCTACAGCATCCCAAAGTGCAATCCTATCGGCCTGGGACAATGAGTAGGGCCAGAGACCATCTCAGCAACTGCGAACGTCCAGGGATTCCTCCCACACCAAAGGGGACACGACCAGAAGCTCTTGCTGCTCTTCAAGCGTCCAGGCAACCCCGTTCACAGCCCCACAAACGCTGCGGCTCTCTTTTTCTAGAGCCTCCCAAAGTGCAATACTGTCGGCCTGGGCCAATGAGTAGAGCCAGAGACCAGCTCAGCAATTGCGACCGTCCAGGGATTCCTCCCACCCCAAAGGGGCCACGACCAGAAGCTCTTGCTGCTCTTCAAGTGTCCAGGCAACCTCATTCACAGCACCACAAAAGCTGCGGCTCTCTCTTTCTACAGCCTCCCAAAGTGCAATACTATCTGCCTGGGACAATGAGTAGAGCCCAACTCAGCAATTGCGACCGTCCAGGGATTCCTCCCACACCAAAGGGGACACGACCAAAAGCTCTTGCTGCTCTTCAAGTGTCCAGGCAACCCCATTCACAGCCCCACAAACGCTGCGGCTCTCTCTTTCTACAGCCTCCCAAAGTGCAATACTATCTGCCTGGGCCGATGAGTAGAGCCCAACTCAGCAATTGCGACCGTCCAGGGATTCCTCCCACACCAAAGGGGACACGACCAAAAGCTCTTGCTGCTCTTCAAGTGTCCAGGAAACCCCATTCACAGCCCCACAAACGCTGCGCCTCTCTTTTTCTACAGCCTCCCAAAGTGCAATACTGTCGGCCTGGGCCAATGAGTAGAGCCAGAGCCCAGCTCAGCAATTGCGACCGTCCAGGGATTCCTCCCACACCAAAGGGGCCACGACCAGAAGCTTTTGCTGCTCTTCAAGTGTCCAGGCATCCCCATTCACAGCCCCACAAACGCTGCGGCTCTCTCTTTCTACAGCCTCCCAAAGTGCAATACTATCTGCCTGGGCCGATGAGTAGAGCCCAACTCAGCAATTGCGACCGTCCAGGGATTCCTCCCACACCAAAGGGGACACGACCAAAAGCTCTTGCTGCTCTTCAAGTGTCCAGGCAACCCCATTCACAGCCCCACAAACGCTGCGGCTCTCTCTTTCTACAGCCTCCCAAAGTGCAATACTATCTGCCTGGGCCGATGAGTAGAGCCCAACTCAGCAATTGCGACCGTCCAGGGATTCCTCCCACACCAAAGGGGCCACGACCAAAAGCTCTTGCTGCTCTTCAAGTGTCCAGGAAACCCCATTCACAGCCCCACAAACGCTGCGGCTCTCTCTTTCTACAGCCTCCCAAAGTGCAATACTGTCGGCCTGGGCCAATGAGTAGAGCCAGAGACCAGCTCAGCAATTGCGAACGTCCAGGGATTCCTCCCACACCAAAGGGGCCACAAACAAAAGCTCTTGCTGCTCTTCAAGTGTCCAGGCAACCCCATTCACAGCCCCACAAACGCTGCGGCTCTCTCTTTCTACAGCCTCCCAAAGTGCAATACTGTCGGCCTGGGCCAATGAGTAGAGCCAGAGACCAGCTCAGCAATTGCGACCGTCCAGGGATTCCTCCCACACCAAAGGGGACACGACCAGAAGCTTTTGCTGCTCTTCAAGTGTCCAGGCATCCCCATTCACAGCCCCACAAACGCTGCGGCTCTCTCTTTCTACAGCCTCCCAAAGTGCAATACTATCTGCCTGGGCCGATGAGTAGAGCCCAACTCAGCAATTGCGACCGTCCAGGGATTCCTCCCACACCAAAGGGGACACGACCAAAAGCTCTTGCTGCTCTTCAAGTGTCCAGGCAACCCCATTCACAGCCCCACAAACGCTGCGGCTCTCTTTTTCTACAGCCTCCCAAAGTGCAATACTGTCGGCCTGGGCCAATGAGTAGAGCCAGAGACCAGCTCAGCAATTGCGACCGTCCAGGGATTCCTCCCACACCAAAGGGGCCACGACCAAAAGCTCTTGCTGCTCTTCAAGTGTCCAGGAAACCCCATTCACAGCCCCACAAACGCTGCGGCTCTCTCTTTCTACAGCCTCCCAAAGTGCAATCCTATCGGCCTGGGCCGATGAGTAGAGCCCAACTCAGCAATTGCGACCGTCCAGGGATTCCTCCCACACCAAAGGGGCCACAAACAAAAGCTCTTGCTGCTCTTCAAGTGTCCAGGCAACCCCATTCACAGCCCCACAAACGCTGCGGCTCTCTCTTTCTACAGCCTCTCAAAGTGCAATCATATCGGCCTGGGCCTATGAGTAAGGGCCAGAGACCATCTCAGCAATTGCGAACGTCCAGGGATTCCTCCCACACCAAAGGGGCCACAAACAAAAGCTCTTGCTGCTCTTCAAGTGTCCAGGCAACCCCATTCACAGCCCCACAAACGCTGCGCCTCTCTTTTTCTAGAGTCTCCCAAAGTGCAATACTGTCGGCCTGGGCCAATGAGTAGAGCCAGAGACCATCTCAGCAATTGCGAACGTCCAGGGATTCCTCCCACACCAAAGGGGCCACAAACAAAAGCTCTTGCTGCTCTTCAAGTGTCCAGGCAACCCCATTCACAGCCCCACAAACGCTGCGGCTCTCTCTTTCTACAGCCTCTCAAAGTGCAATCATATCGGCCTGGGCAAATGAGTAGAGCTCAACTCCGCAATTGCGACCGTCCAGGGATTCCTCCCACACCAAAGGGGCCACAACCAAAAGCTCTTGCTGCTCTTCAAGTGTCCAGGAAACCCCATTCACAGCCCCACAAACGCTGCGGCTCTCTCTTTCTACAGCCTCTCAAAGTGCAATCATATCGGCCTGGGCCGATGAGTAGGGCCAGAGCCCAGCTGAGCAATTGCGACCGTCCAGGGATTCCTCCCACCCCAAAGGGGCCACGACCAAAAGCTCTTGCTGCTCTTCAAGTGTCCAGGCAACCCCATTCACAGCACCACAAACGCTGCGGCTCTCTCTTTCTACAGCATCCCAAAGTGCAATCCTATCGGCCTGGGACAATGAGTAGGGCCAGAGACCATCTCAGCAACTGCGAACGTCCAGGGATTCCTCCCACACCAAAGGGGACACGACCAGAAGCTCTTGCTGCTCTTCAAGTGTCCAGGAAACCCCATTCACAGCCCCACAAACGCTGCGGCTCTCTCTTTCTACAGCCTCCCAAAGTGCAATCCTATCGGCCTGGGCCGATGAGTAGAGCACAACTCAGCAATTGCGACCGTCCAGGGATTCCTCCCACACCAAAGGGGCCACAAACAAAAGCTCTTGCTGCTCTTCAAGTGTCCAGGCAACCCCATTCACAGCCCCACAAACGCTGCGGCTCTCTCTTTCTACAGCCTCTCAAAGTGCAATCATATCGGCCCGGGCCAATGAGTAAGGGCCAGAGACCATCTCAGCAATTGCGAACGTCCAGGGATTCCTCCCACACCAAAGGGGCCACGACCAGAAGCTCTTGCTGCTCTTCAAGTGTCCAGGCAACCCCGTTCACAGCCCCACAAACGCTGCGGCTCTCTCTTTCTACAGCCTCCCAAAGTGCAATACTGTCGGCCTGGGCCAATGAGTAGAGCCAGAGACCAGCTCAGCAATTGCGACCGTCCAGGGATTCCTCCCACACCAAAGGGGCCACGACCAGAAGCTCTTGCTGCTCTTCAAGTGTCCAGGCAACCTCATTCACAGCACCACAAAAGCTGCGGCTCTCTCTTTCTACACCCTCCCAAAGTGCAATACTATCTGCCTGGGACAATGAGTAGAGCCCAACTCAGCAATTGCGACCGTCCAGGGATTCCTCCCACACCAAAGGGGACATGACCAAAAGCTCTTGCTGCTCTTCAAGTGTCCAGGCAACCCCATTCACAGCCCCACAAACGCTGCGGCTCTCTCTTTCTACAGCCTCCCAAAGTGCAATACTATCTGCCTGGGCCGATGAGTAGAGCCCAACTCAGCAATTGCGACCGTCCAGGGATTCCTCCCACACCAAAGGGGACACGACCAAAAGCTCTTGCTGCTCTTCAAGTGTCCAGGAAACCCCATTCACAGCCCCACAAACGCTGCGGCTCTCTTTTTCTACAGCCTCCCAAAGTGCAATACTGTCGGCCTGGGCCAATGAGTAGAGCCAGAGCCCAGCTCAGCAATTGCGACCGTCCAGGGATTCCTCCCACACCAAAGGGGCCACGACCAGAAGCTTTTGCTGCTCTTCAAGTGTCCAGGCATCCCCATTCACAGCCCCACAAACGCTGCGGCTCTCTCTTTCTACAGCCTCCCAAAGTGCAATACTATCTGCCTGGGCCGATGAGTAGAGCCCAACTCAGCAATTGCGACCGTCCAGGGATTCCTCCCACACCAAAGGGGACACGACCAAAAGCTCTTGCTGCTCTTCAAGTGTCCAGGCAACCCCATTCACAGCCCCACAAACGCTGCGGCTCTCTCTTTCTACAGCCTCCCAAAGTGCAATACTATCTGCCTGGGCCGATGAGTAGAGCCCAACTCAGCAATTGCGACCGTCCAGGGATTCCTCCCACACCAAAGGGGCCACGACCAAAAGCTCTTGCTGCTCTTCAAGTGTCCAGGAAACCCCATTCACAGCCCCACAAACGCTGCGGCTCTCTCTTTCTACAGCCTCCCAAAGTGCAATCCTATCGGCCTGGGCCGATGAGTAGAGCACAACTCAGCAATTGCGACCGTCCAGGGATTCCTCCCACACCAAAGGGGCCACAAACAAAAGCTCTTGCTGCTCTTCAAGTGTCCAGGAAACCCCATTCACAGCCCCACAAACGCTGCGGCTCTCTCTTTCTACAGCCTCTCAAAGTGCAATCATATCGGCCTGGGCCTATGAGTAAGGGCCAGAGACCATCTCAGCAATTGCGAACGTCCAGGGATTCCTCCCACACCAAAGGGGCCACAAACAAAAGCTCTTGCTGCTCTTCAAGTGTCCAGGCAACCCCATTCACAGCCCCACAAACGCTGCGCCTCTCTTTTTCTAGAGTCTCCCAAAGTGCAATACTGTCGGCCTGGGCCAATGAGTAGAGCCAGAGACCAGCTCAGCAATTGCGACCGTCCAGGGATTCCTCCCACACCAAAGGGGCCACAAACAAAAGCTCTTGCTGCTCTTCAAGTGTCCAGGAAACCCCATTCACAGCCCCACAAACGCTGCGGCTCTCTCTTTCTACAGCCTCTCAAAGTGCAATCATATCGGCCTGGGCCTATGAGTAAGGGCCAGAGACCATCTCAGCAATTGCGAACGTCCAGGGATTCCTCCCACACCAAAGGGGCCACAAACAAAAGCTCTTGCTGCTCTTCAAGTGTCCAGGCAACCCCATTCACAGCCCCACAAACGCTGCGCCTCTCTTTTTCTAGAGTCTCCCAAAGTGCAATACTGTCGGCCTGGGCCAATGAGTAGAGCCAGAGACCAGCTCAGCAATTGCGAACGTCCAGGGATTCCTCCCACACCAAAGGGGCCACAAACAAAACCTCTTGCTGCTCTTCAAGTGTCCAGGAAACCCCATTCACAGCCCCACAAACGCTGCGGCTCTCTCTTTCTACAGCCTCTCAAAGTGCAATCCTATCGGCCTGGGCAAATGAGTAGAGCCCAACTCCGCAATTGCGACCGTCCAGGGATTCCTCCCACACCAAAGGGGCCACAACCAAAAGCTCTTGCTGCTCTTCAAGTGTCCAGGAAACCCCATTCACAGCCCCACAAACGCTGCGGCTCTCTCTTTCTACAGCCTCTCAAAGTGCAATCATATCGGCCTGGGCCGATGAGTAGGGCCAGAGCCCAGCTGAGCAATTGCGACCGTCCAGGGATTCCTCCCACCCCAAAGGGGCCACGACCAAAAGCTCTTGCTGCTCTTCAAGTGTCCAGGCAACCCCATTCACAGCACCACAAACGCTGCGGCTCTCTCTTTCTACAGCATCCCAAAGTGCAATCCTATCGGCCTGGGACAATGAGTAGGGCCAGAGACCATCTCAGCAACTGCGAACGTCCAGGGATTCCTCCCACACCAAAGGGGACACGACCAGAAGCTCTTGCTGCTCTTCAAGCGTCCAGGCAACCCCGTTCACAGCCCCACAAACGCTGCGGCTCTCTTTTTCTAGAGCCTCCCAAAGTGCAATACTGTCGGCCTGGGCCAATGAGTAGAGCCAGAGACCAGCTCAGCAATTGCGACCGTCCAGGGATTCCTCCCACCCCAAAGGGGCCACGACCAGAAGCTCTTGCTGCTCTTCAAGTGTCCAGGCAACCTCATTCACAGCACCACAAAAGCTGCGGCTCTCTCTTTCTACAGCCTCCCAAAGTGCAATACTATCTGCCTGGGACAATGAGTAGAGCCCAACTCAGCAATTGCGACCGTCCAGGGATTCCTCCCACACCAAAGGGGACACGACCAAAAGCTCTTGCTGCTCTTCAAGTGTCCAGGCAACCCCATTCACAGCCCCACAAACGCTGCGGCTCTCTCTTTCTACAGCCTCCCAAAGTGCAATACTATCTGCCTGGGCCGATGAGTAGAGCCCAACTCAGCAATTGCGACCGTCCAGGGATTCCTCCCACACCAAAGGGGACACGACCAAAAGCTCTTGCTGCTCTTCAAGTGTCCAGGAAACCCCATTCACAGCCCCACAAACGCTGCGCCTCTCTTTTTCTACAGCCTCCCAAAGTGCAATACTGTCGGCCTGGGCCAATGAGTAGAGCCAGAGCCCAGCTCAGCAATTGCGACCGTCCAGGGATTCCTCCCACACCAAAGGGGCCACGACCAGAAGCTTTTGCTGCTCTTCAAGTGTCCAGGCATCCCCATTCACAGCCCCACAAACGCTGCGGCTCTCTCTTTCTACAGCCTCCCAAAGTGCAATACTATCTGCCTGGGCCGATGAGTAGAGCCCAACTCAGCAATTGCGACCGTCCAGGGATTCCTCCCACACCAAAGGGGACACGACCAAAAGCTCTTGCTGCTCTTCAAGTGTCCAGGCAACCCCATTCACAGCCCCACAAACGCTGCGGCTCTCTCTTTCTACAGCCTCCCAAAGTGCAATACTATCTGCCTGGGCCGATGAGTAGAGCCCAACTCAGCAATTGCGACCGTCCAGGGATTCCTCCCACACCAAAGGGGCCACGACCAAAAGCTCTTGCTGCTCTTCAAGTGTCCAGGAAACCCCATTCACAGCCCCACAAACGCTGCGGCTCTCTCTTTCTACAGCCTCCCAAAGTGCAATACTGTCGGCCTGGGCCAATGAGTAGAGCCAGAGACCAGCTCAGCAATTGCGAACGTCCAGGGATTCCTCCCACACCAAAGGGGCCACAAACAAAAGCTCTTGCTGCTCTTCAAGTGTCCAGGCAACCCCATTCACAGCCCCACAAACGCTGCGGCTCTCTCTTTCTACAGCCTCCCAAAGTGCAATACTGTCGGCCTGGGCCAATGAGTAGAGCCAGAGACCAGCTCAGCAATTGCGACCGTCCAGGGATTCCTCCCACACCAAAGGGGACACGACCAGAAGCTTTTGCTGCTCTTCAAGTGTCCAGGCATCCCCATTCACAGCCCCACAAACGCTGCGGCTCTCTCTTTCTACAGCCTCCCAAAGTGCAATACTATCTGCCTGGGCCGATGAGTAGAGCCCAACTCAGCAATTGCGACCGTCCAGGGATTCCTCCCACACCAAAGGGGACACGACCAAAAGCTCTTGCTGCTCTTCAAGTGTCCAGGCAACCCCATTCACAGCCCCACAAACGCTGCGGCTCTCTTTTTCTACAGCCTCCCAAAGTGCAATACTGTCGGCCTGGGCCAATGAGTAGAGCCAGAGACCAGCTCAGCAATTGCGACCGTCCAGGGATTCCTCCCACACCAAAGGGGCCACGACCAAAAGCTCTTGCTGCTCTTCAAGTGTCCAGGAAACCCCATTCACAGCCCCACAAACGCTGCGGCTCTCTCTTTCTACAGCCTCCCAAAGTGCAATCCTATCGGCCTGGGCCGATGAGTAGAGCCCAACTCAGCAATTGCGACCGTCCAGGGATTCCTCCCACACCAAAGGGGCCACAAACAAAAGCTCTTGCTGCTCTTCAAGTGTCCAGGCAACCCCATTCACAGCCCCACAAACGCTGCGGCTCTCTCTTTCTACAGCCTCTCAAAGTGCAATCATATCGGCCTGGGCCTATGAGTAAGGGCCAGAGACCATCTCAGCAATTGCGAACGTCCAGGGATTCCTCCCACACCAAAGGGGCCACAAACAAAAGCTCTTGCTGCTCTTCAAGTGTCCAGGCAACCCCATTCACAGCCCCACAAACGCTGCGCCTCTCTTTTTCTAGAGTCTCCCAAAGTGCAATACTGTCGGCCTGGGCCAATGAGTAGAGCCAGAGACCATCTCAGCAATTGCGAACGTCCAGGGATTCCTCCCACACCAAAGGGGCCACAAACAAAAGCTCTTGCTGCTCTTCAAGTGTCCAGGCAACCCCATTCACAGCCCCACAAACGCTGCGGCTCTCTCTTTCTACAGCCTCTCAAAGTGCAATCATATCGGCCTGGGCAAATGAGTAGAGCTCAACTCCGCAATTGCGACCGTCCAGGGATTCCTCCCACACCAAAGGGGCCACAACCAAAAGCTCTTGCTGCTCTTCAAGTGTCCAGGAAACCCCATTCACAGCCCCACAAACGCTGCGGCTCTCTCTTTCTACAGCCTCTCAAAGTGCAATCATATCGGCCTGGGCCGATGAGTAGGGCCAGAGCCCAGCTGAGCAATTGCGACCGTCCAGGGATTCCTCCCACCCCAAAGGGGCCACGACCAAAAGCTCTTGCTGCTCTTCAAGTGTCCAGGCAACCCCATTCACAGCACCACAAACGCTGCGGCTCTCTCTTTCTACAGCATCCCAAAGTGCAATCCTATCGGCCTGGGACAATGAGTAGGGCCAGAGACCATCTCAGCAACTGCGAACGTCCAGGGATTCCTCCCACACCAAAGGGGACACGACCAGAAGCTCTTGCTGCTCTTCAAGTGTCCAGGAAACCCCATTCACAGCCCCACAAACGCTGCGGCTCTCTCTTTCTACAGCCTCCCAAAGTGCAATCCTATCGGCCTGGGCCGATGAGTAGAGCACAACTCAGCAATTGCGACCGTCCAGGGATTCCTCCCACACCAAAGGGGCCACAAACAAAAGCTCTTGCTGCTCTTCAAGTGTCCAGGCAACCCCATTCACAGCCCCACAAACGCTGCGGCTCTCTCTTTCTACAGCCTCTCAAAGTGCAATCATATCGGCCCGGGCCAATGAGTAAGGGCCAGAGACCATCTCAGCAATTGCGAACGTCCAGGGATTCCTCCCACACCAAAGGGGCCACGACCAGAAGCTCTTGCTGCTCTTCAAGTGTCCAGGCAACCCCGTTCACAGCCCCACAAACGCTGCGGCTCTCTCTTTCTACAGCCTCCCAAAGTGCAATACTGTCGGCCTGGGCCAATGAGTAGAGCCAGAGACCAGCTCAGCAATTGCGACCGTCCAGGGATTCCTCCCACACCAAAGGGGCCACGACCAGAAGCTCTTGCTGCTCTTCAAGTGTCCAGGCAACCTCATTCACAGCACCACAAAAGCTGCGGCTCTCTCTTTCTACACCCTCCCAAAGTGCAATACTATCTGCCTGGGACAATGAGTAGAGCCCAACTCAGCAATTGCGACCGTCCAGGGATTCCTCCCACACCAAAGGGGACATGACCAAAAGCTCTTGCTGCTCTTCAAGTGTCCAGGCAACCCCATTCACAGCCCCACAAACGCTGCGGCTCTCTCTTTCTACAGCCTCCCAAAGTGCAATACTATCTGCCTGGGCCGATGAGTAGAGCCCAACTCAGCAATTGCGACCGTCCAGGGATTCCTCCCACACCAAAGGGGACACGACCAAAAGCTCTTGCTGCTCTTCAAGTGTCCAGGAAACCCCATTCACAGCCCCACAAACGCTGCGGCTCTCTTTTTCTACAGCCTCCCAAAGTGCAATACTGTCGGCCTGGGCCAATGAGTAGAGCCAGAGCCCAGCTCAGCAATTGCGACCGTCCAGGGATTCCTCCCACACCAAAGGGGCCACGACCAGAAGCTTTTGCTGCTCTTCAAGTGTCCAGGCATCCCCATTCACAGCCCCACAAACGCTGCGGCTCTCTCTTTCTACAGCCTCCCAAAGTGCAATACTATCTGCCTGGGCCGATGAGTAGAGCCCAACTCAGCAATTGCGACCGTCCAGGGATTCCTCCCACACCAAAGGGGACACGACCAAAAGCTCTTGCTGCTCTTCAAGTGTCCAGGCAACCCCATTCACAGCCCCACAAACGCTGCGGCTCTCTCTTTCTACAGCCTCCCAAAGTGCAATACTATCTGCCTGGGCCGATGAGTAGAGCCCAACTCAGCAATTGCGACCGTCCAGGGATTCCTCCCACACCAAAGGGGCCACGACCAAAAGCTCTTGCTGCTCTTCAAGTGTCCAGGAAACCCCATTCACAGCCCCACAAACGCTGCGGCTCTCTCTTTCTACAGCCTCCCAAAGTGCAATCCTATCGGCCTGGGCCGATGAGTAGAGCACAACTCAGCAATTGCGACCGTCCAGGGATTCCTCCCACACCAAAGGGGCCACAAACAAAAGCTCTTGCTGCTCTTCAAGTGTCCAGGAAACCCCATTCACAGCCCCACAAACGCTGCGGCTCTCTCTTTCTACAGCCTCTCAAAGTGCAATCATATCGGCCTGGGCCTATGAGTAAGGGCCAGAGACCATCTCAGCAATTGCGAACGTCCAGGGATTCCTCCCACACCAAAGGGGCCACAAACAAAAGCTCTTGCTGCTCTTCAAGTGTCCAGGCAACCCCATTCACAGCCCCACAAACGCTGCGCCTCTCTTTTTCTAGAGTCTCCCAAAGTGCAATACTGTCGGCCTGGGCCAATGAGTAGAGCCAGAGACCAGCTCAGCAATTGCGAACGTCCAGGGATTCCTCCCACACCAAAGGGGCCACAAACAAAACCTCTTGCTGCTCTTCAAGTGTCCAGGAAACCCCATTCACAGCCCCACAAACGCTGCGGCTCTCTCTTTCTACAGCCTCTCAAAGTGCAATCCTATCGGCCTGGGCAAATGAGTAGAGCCCAACTCCGCAATTGCGACCGTCCAGGGATTCCTCCCACACCAAAGGGGCCACAACCAAAAGCTCTTGCTGCTCTTCAAGTGTCCAGGAAACCCCATTCACAGCCCCACAAACGCTGCGGCTCTCTCTTTCTACAGCCTCTCAAAGTGCAATCATATCGGCCTGGGCCGATGAGTAGGGCCAGAGCCCAGCTGAGCAATTGCGACCGTCCAGGGATTCCTCCCACCCCAAAGGGGCCACGACCAAAAGCTCTTGCTGCTCTTCAAGTGTCCAGGCAACCCCATTCACAGCACCACAAACGCTGCGGCTCTCTCTTTCTACAGCATCCCAAAGTGCAATCCTATCGGCCTGGGACAATGAGTAGGGCCAGAGACCATCTCAGCAACTGCGAACGTCCAGGGATTCCTCCCACACCAAAGGGGACACGACCAGAAGCTCTTGCTGCTCTTCAAGCGTCCAGGCAACCCCGTTCACAGCCCCACAAACGCTGCGGCTCTCTTTTTCTAGAGCCTCCCAAAGTGCAATACTGTCGGCCTGGGCCAATGAGTAGAGCCAGAGACCAGCTCAGCAATTGCGACCGTCCAGGGATTCCTCCCACCCCAAAGGGGCCACGACCAGAAGCTCTTGCTGCTCTTCAAGTGTCCAGGCAACCTCATTCACAGCACCACAAAAGCTGCGGCTCTCTCTTTCTACAGCCTCCCAAAGTGCAATACTATCTGCCTGGGACAATGAGTAGAGCCCAACTCAGCAATTGCGACCGTCCAGGGATTCCTCCCACACCAAAGGGGACACGACCAAAAGCTCTTGCTGCTCTTCAAGTGTCCAGGCAACCCCATTCACAGCCCCACAAACGCTGCGGCTCTCTCTTTCTACAGCCTCCCAAAGTGCAATACTATCTGCCTGGGCCGATGAGTAGAGCCCAACTCAGCAATTGCGACCGTCCAGGGATTCCTCCCACACCAAAGGGGACACGACCAAAAGCTCTTGCTGCTCTTCAAGTGTCCAGGAAACCCCATTCACAGCCCCACAAACGCTGCGCCTCTCTTTTTCTACAGCCTCCCAAAGTGCAATACTGTCGGCCTGGGCCAATGAGTAGAGCCAGAGCCCAGCTCAGCAATTGCGACCGTCCAGGGATTCCTCCCACACCAAAGGGGCCACGACCAGAAGCTTTTGCTGCTCTTCAAGTGTCCAGGCATCCCCATTCACAGCCCCACAAACGCTGCGGCTCTCTCTTTCTACAGCCTCCCAAAGTGCAATACTATCTGCCTGGGCCGATGAGTAGAGCCCAACTCAGCAATTGCGACCGTCCAGGGATTCCTCCCACACCAAAGGGGACACGACCAAAAGCTCTTGCTGCTCTTCAAGTGTCCAGGCAACCCCATTCACAGCCCCACAAACGCTGCGGCTCTCTCTTTCTACAGCCTCCCAAAGTGCAATACTATCTGCCTGGGCCGATGAGTAGAGCCCAACTCAGCAATTGCGACCGTCCAGGGATTCCTCCCACACCAAAGGGGCCACGACCAAAAGCTCTTGCTGCTCTTCAAGTGTCCAGGAAACCCCATTCACAGCCCCACAAACGCTGCGGCTCTCTCTTTCTACAGCCTCCCAAAGTGCAATACTGTCGGCCTGGGCCAATGAGTAGAGCCAGAGACCAGCTCAGCAATTGCGAACGTCCAGGGATTCCTCCCACACCAAAGGGGCCACAAACAAAAGCTCTTGCTGCTCTTCAAGTGTCCAGGCAACCCCATTCACAGCCCCACAAACGCTGCGGCTCTCTCTTTCTACAGCCTCCCAAAGTGCAATACTGTCGGCCTGGGCCAATGAGTAGAGCCAGAGACCAGCTCAGCAATTGCGACCGTCCAGGGATTCCTCCCACACCAAAGGGGACACGACCAGAAGCTTTTGCTGCTCTTCAAGTGTCCAGGCATCCCCATTCACAGCCCCACAAACGCTGCGGCTCTCTCTTTCTACAGCCTCCCAAAGTGCAATACTATCTGCCTGGGCCGATGAGTAGAGCCCAACTCAGCAATTGCGACCGTCCAGGGATTCCTCCCACACCAAAGGGGACACGACCAAAAGCTCTTGCTGCTCTTCAAGTGTCCAGGCAACCCCATTCACAGCCCCACAAACGCTGCGGCTCTCTTTTTCTACAGCCTCCCAAAGTGCAATACTGTCGGCCTGGGCCAATGAGTAGAGCCAGAGACCAGCTCAGCAATTGCGACCGTCCAGGGATTCCTCCCACACCAAAGGGGCCACGACCAAAAGCTCTTGCTGCTCTTCAAGTGTCCAGGAAACCCCATTCACAGCCCCACAAACGCTGCGGCTCTCTCTTTCTACAGCCTCCCAAAGTGCAATCCTATCGGCCTGGGCCGATGAGTAGAGCCCAACTCAGCAATTGCGACCGTCCAGGGATTCCTCCCACACCAAAGGGGCCACAAACAAAAGCTCTTGCTGCTCTTCAAGTGTCCAGGCAACCCCATTCACAGCCCCACAAACGCTGCGGCTCTCTCTTTCTACAGCCTCTCAAAGTGCAATCATATCGGCCTGGGCCTATGAGTAAGGGCCAGAGACCATCTCAGCAATTGCGAACGTCCAGGGATTCCTCCCACACCAAAGGGGCCACAAACAAAAGCTCTTGCTGCTCTTCAAGTGTCCAGGCAACCCCATTCACAGCCCCACAAACGCTGCGCCTCTCTTTTTCTAGAGTCTCCCAAAGTGCAATACTGTCGGCCTGGGCCAATGAGTAGAGCCAGAGACCATCTCAGCAATTGCGAACGTCCAGGGATTCCTCCCACACCAAAGGGGCCACAAACAAAAGCTCTTGCTGCTCTTCAAGTGTCCAGGCAACCCCATTCACAGCCCCACAAACGCTGCGGCTCTCTCTTTCTACAGCCTCTCAAAGTGCAATCATATCGGCCTGGGCAAATGAGTAGAGCTCAACTCCGCAATTGCGACCGTCCAGGGATTCCTCCCACACCAAAGGGGCCACAACCAAAAGCTCTTGCTGCTCTTCAAGTGTCCAGGAAACCCCATTCACAGCCCCACAAACGCTGCGGCTCTCTCTTTCTACAGCCTCTCAAAGTGCAATCATATCGGCCTGGGCCGATGAGTAGGGCCAGAGCCCAGCTGAGCAATTGCGACCGTCCAGGGATTCCTCCCACCCCAAAGGGGCCACGACCAAAAGCTCTTGCTGCTCTTCAAGTGTCCAGGCAACCCCATTCACAGCACCACAAACGCTGCGGCTCTCTCTTTCTACAGCATCCCAAAGTGCAATCCTATCGGCCTGGGACAATGAGTAGGGCCAGAGACCATCTCAGCAACTGCGAACGTCCAGGGATTCCTCCCACACCAAAGGGGACACGACCAGAAGCTCTTGCTGCTCTTCAAGCGTCCAGGCAACCCCGTTCACAGCCCCACAAACGCTGCGGCTCTCTTTTTCTACAGCCTCCCAAAGTGCAATACTGTCGGCCTGGGCCAATGAGTAGAGCCAGAGCCCAGCTCAGCAATTGCGACCGTCCAGGGATTCCTCCCACACCAAAGGGGCCACGACCAGAAGCTTTTGCTGCTCTTCAAGTGTCCAGGCAACCTCATTCACAGCACCACAAAAGCTGCGGCTCTCTCTTTCTACAGCCTCCCAAAGTGCAATACTATCTGCCTGGGACAATGAGTAGAGCCCAACTCAGCAATTGCGACCGTCCAGGGATTCCTCCCACACCAAAGGGGACACGACCAAAAGCTCTTGCTGCTCTTCAAGTGTCCAGGCAACCCCATTCACAGCCCCACAAACGCTGCGGCTCTCTCTTTCTACAGCCTCCCAAAGTGCAATACTATCTGCCTGGGCCGATGAGTAGAGCCCAACTCAGCAATTGCGACCGTCCAGGGATTCCTCCCACACCAAAGGGGACACGACCAAAAGCTCTTGCTGCTCTTCAAGTGTCCAGGAAACCCCATTCACAGCCCCACAAACGCTGCGGCTCTCTTTTTCTACAGCCTCCCAAAGTGCAATACTGTCGGCCTGGGCCAATGAGTAGAGCCAGAGACCAGCTCAGCAATTGCGACCGTCCAGGGATTCCTCCCACACCAAAGGGGACACGACCAGAAGCTTTTGCTGCTCTTCAAGTGTCCAGGCATCCCCATTCACAGCCCCACAAACGCTGCGGCTCTCTCTTTCTACAGCCTCCCAAAGTGCAATACTATCTGCCTGGGCCGATGAGTAGAGCCCAACTCAGCAATTGCGACCGTCCAGGGATTCCTCCCACACCAAAGGGGACACGACCAAAAGCTCTTGCTGCTCTTCAAGTGTCCAGGCAACCCCATTCACAGCCCCACAAACGCTGCGGCTCTCTCTTTCTACAGCCTCCCAAAGTGCAATACTATCTGCCTGGGCCGATGAGTAGAGCCCAACTCAGCAATTGCGACCGTCCAGGGATTCCTCCCACACCAAAGGGGCCACGACCAAAAGCTCTTGCTGCTCTTCAAGTGTCCAGGAAACCCCATTCACAGCCCCACAAACGCTGCGGCTCTCTCTTTCTACAGCCTCCCAAAGTGCAATACTGTCGGCCTGGGCCAATGAGTAGAGCCAGAGACCAGCTCAGCAATTGCGAACGTCCAGGGATTCCTCCCACACCAAAGGGGCCACAAACAAAAGCTCTTGCTGCTCTTCAAGTGTCCAGGCAACCCCATTCACAGCCCCACAAACGCTGCGGCTCTCTCTTTCTACAGCCTCCCAAAGTGCAATACTGTCGGCCTGGGCCAATGAGTAGAGCCAGAGACCAGCTCAGCAATTGCGACCGTCCAGGGATTCCTCCCACACCAAAGGGGACACGACCAGAAGCTTTTGCTGCTCTTCAAGTGTCCAGGCATCCCCATTCACAGCCCCACAAACGCTGCGGCTCTCTCTTTCTACAGCCTCCCAAAGTGCAATACTATCTGCCTGGGCCGATGAGTAGAGCCCAACTCAGCAATTGCGACCGTCCAGGGATTCCTCCCACACCAAAGGGGACACGACCAAAAGCTCTTGCTGCTCTTCAAGTGTCCAGGCAACCCCATTCACAGCCCCACAAACGCTGCGGCTCTCTTTTTCTACAGCCTCCCAAAGTGCAATACTGTCGGCCTGGGCCAATGAGTAGAGCCAGAGACCAGCTCAGCAATTGCGACCGTCCAGGGATTCCTCCCACACCAAAGGGGCCACGACCAAAAGCTCTTGCTGCTCTTCAAGTGTCCAGGAAACCCCATTCACAGCCCCACAAACGCTGCGGCTCTCTCTTTCTACAGCCTCCCAAAGTGCAATCCTATCGGCCTGGGCCGATGAGTAGAGCCCAACTCAGCAATTGCGACCGTCCAGGGATTCCTCCCACACCAAAGGGGCCACAAACAAAAGCTCTTGCTGCTCTTCAAGTGTCCAGGCAACCCCATTCACAGCCCCACAAACGCTGCGGCTCTCTCTTTCTACAGCCTCTCAAAGTGCAATCATATCGGCCTGGGCCTATGAGTAAGGGCCAGAGACCATCTCAGCAATTGCGAACGTCCAGGGATTCCTCCCACACCAAAGGGGCCACAAACAAAAGCTCTTGCTGCTCTTCAAGTGTCCAGGCAACCCCATTCACAGCCCCACAAACGCTGCGCCTCTCTTTTTCTAGAGTCTCCCAAAGTGCAATACTGTCGGCCTGGGCCAATGAGTAGAGCCAGAGACCATCTCAGCAATTGCGAACGTCCAGGGATTCCTCCCACACCAAAGGGGCCACAAACAAAAGCTCTTGCTGCTCTTCAAGTGTCCAGGCAACCCCATTCACAGCCCCACAAACGCTGCGGCTCTCTCTTTCTACAGCCTCTCAAAGTGCAATCATATCGGCCTGGGCAAATGAGTAGAGCTCAACTCCGCAATTGCGACCGTCCAGGGATTCCTCCCACACCAAAGGGGCCACAACCAAAAGCTCTTGCTGCTCTTCAAGTGTCCAGGAAACCCCATTCACAGCCCCACAAACGCTGCGGCTCTCTCTTTCTACAGCCTCTCAAAGTGCAATCATATCGGCCTGGGCCGATGAGTAGGGCCAGAGCCCAGCTGAGCAATTGCGACCGTCCAGGGATTCCTCCCACCCCAAAGGGGCCACGACCAAAAGCTCTTGCTGCTCTTCAAGTGTCCAGGCAACCCCATTCACAGCACCACAAACGCTGCGGCTCTCTCTTTCTACAGCATCCCAAAGTGCAATCCTATCGGCCTGGGACAATGAGTAGGGCCAGAGACCATCTCAGCAACTGCGAACGTCCAGGGATTCCTCCCACACCAAAGGGGACACGACCAGAAGCTCTTGCTGCTCTTCAAGCGTCCAGGCAACCCCGTTCACAGCCCCACAAACGCTGCGGCTCTCTTTTTCTACAGCCTCCCAAAGTGCAATACTGTCGGCCTGGGCCAATGAGTAGAGCCAGAGCCCAGCTCAGCAATTGCGACCGTCCAGGGATTCC